>NC_059119.1:48611333-49211333 GCF_020740685.1 Jaculus jaculus
ATTTATTTCAGTGCAGCTAAGCACTTAGCCTACTTAAAAGCCAAAGGTTTTTCATTAAAATACAAATGCATGTTTATCATTCATTCTATGCCACCTCCCCTTGCCTCTTGCAAATTAGTCTTTTATGAATGAAAAGATTAGTTTGTTTCAGAGAAAGGAGTAAACAGGAACAGTTTCTGTAAAATACTTCTAGACATGCCAAGATAAAAGATGGCTTTGCCACACAAAATGATCAGATACAAATAGCTGTTCAGAAGCAACACACCTCAGGAGTACTTTAATCAAATATTTAGGTTACCTGCCAAAAGACCATGATCTCTTCAAAATGCAGTACGGATTAAAGTGTTATCTAACACAAGCAGAAAACTAACCTTGGAGTGGAAGTTTGAAATGTGTTCATCATAATTTTCATGTCTTTGGATAGAGAAGCCAGCTTTTTCAGCTAGATTGCAAAACTGGCTTAAAGTATTCCCTCGGCGTGGGGCAAATACCATTGCTTTCCCCTAGAACATTAAAAAAGAAATTCATGCATTTTAAAATTGGAAGGCAACCAAACATGACACACATTGGTCAGAGCATTTCCTGTTCTGCTGTCAGGTACAAAAACTTAATGGATCTGGGCTATGCAGGCTGGGCATTCACAGTGAGAATCAGTTCAAGGATACATATGTATGCATCAAGCAAGACGTGTAGTGCACACTCAAATGGCTAGTTGTTACGTTTCCTCCTTTTCAAACAATGCATGTAATAAGCAAAGTGTGATTAGAAGTTGACAGCCTGAACAATATACACTTTTCTTGGGCTGAACGGGTTAAATCATGGCTATTGGGGTCTGGGTTGGTCTCTCTTACCTGCTAGCTCAACTACAACACAGCTCCCAGAGGATGTGACAGTAGATGCCTACTAACATCAGGGTACTATGTGCTGACCAGTCAGCGTTGAGCCATCCTCCAACCAGATGAGCCACGACAGTCAATGCAAGAGTTCTCACACTTAGTCCTGCCTGCCAGCGCCTCCCCCGCCCCGCCGGGAGCCCCCTGTCTGGGACAAGGTTCCAGGATTTTGATTTCCCACTTCTATGAATTCCCTCAGAATGGTCACCACGGTGTCAGCACAGTTCCTCACGACAAATGCAGGTGGCATCATGCAGGTTAGAAGGTTATTTCTAAGTAGCCATACACTTTGAGAAGATTGTTGCTGTAAGGAGAATGAAGACCCCAGTAATGTGTACCCTCCAGAAGGCCATCTGACAAGAAACTTCACAAGGACCATTAGCTAACTATTAGAAGCATGCAGATCCCGCACCCCCCCCCCGTGACCCCACCAAGACCCTTCTCCAGATAACTACAGAATCTTATCTTTTTCCATTAAAAACAAAAAAAACAAAAAACGATGGATAACTATGGGCTTCTGTTAATTCCAAGTTTCTACTTCTCATCTGTGAAATCCCACTTCAGGCTCTCAGGGAGTTGTGGGATACGTTCCAGTTTTGTTTGTTTGCAGCAGGCTCATGGCCCAGGTTGGCCTTAAGCTTGCGCTTTTCCCATGTCCACCTCTCACGTGCTGGGACTGCAGGCATGCGCTACCATGCCTAACGTTATTCCAGTTGCTTAGGAAAGGTGCTTCATCATTCCCCACCTACCTGCCACTCACTGAACGTCTGGAATGTGCTAGACAGCGGGCTGATCATTCAAGTATACATGCATATCTCCATTAGCCTCCACCCAACTCCTCCCTCAGTACAGATACTTTATAGGATGCTCAGGAGGGTTGGGAAATTGTCCAAGCTGGCACAACGTGTAAATGCTTAGAAGCTCAGTCACCTGACTCCCCCATGTAATAACAGTGATGACAGTTGTGATGACCACCTCTACTGTGATCTTCCCCACAATCTTGTGTGGTAGACACTGCATTTTCAGGTGATTAAACAAGGAGTGGAGGGTTTGAAGAACGTAGGAGGAACTGCTGGAAGGAAGCATCCTGGACTGCAAGGACTTCGTTAAATAGGAGTTTCATGAAGATAATCAGGAACAACCTCATTGAAGTGCTGAGCTGTAAGGGGCTCTGAAGATGAGGAAATCCAATCTCCTCATTTTATACCCAAGAACCGTAAGCCCTTCTAGCTGACCTGCTAAATTTTCTCATCTGTCCAGTGGAAGAATCAAGCCTGCCTGGCCTTTTTTTTTTTTTTTTCCCCTCCAGCAAGTCACAAGGCTCAAGTGAGGAGATGGATATAAAAACAATCTGAAAAAGCAAGGCTATTCGGACATAAGATTAGAAGAATATATACCACCCAACCACATTAAACAAAAATAATCCTCCCGGGCTGGAGAGATGGCTTAGCGGTTAAGTGCTTGCCTGTGAAGCCTAAGGACCCCGGTTCAAGGCTCGATTCCCCAGGACACATGTAAGCCAGATGCACAAGGTGGCGCATGCATCTGGAGTTCGTTTGCACTGGCTGGAGGTCCTGATGTGCCCATTCTCTCTCTCTCTCTCTCTCTCTCTCTCTCTCTGCCTTGTTGTGTTTGCTCTCAAATAAATTAAATTAAATGAATATTAAAGAAAATTCTCCCTCTCCCTCCATTTACAGTGATACACTGTTCTGGACATCAGGGCGTGTTTACATAGACAAGTCCACACTCCGGCACATAATTAAACCACTACCATCAAGCCACTACACATAAGGTTCTGTCAGCTTGCCCAATATTAATTGCTATTTTCAGGCAGCCTTCAAACGTAGCAGCAAAAAATTCATTTTTGTGTGAAACGAGATACAACGTGTGTCCCCAGCAGGCGAGCACACGCCTCCGTTTAAAGCGAAAAGGAGGAGGGGCGTCAACGGGTCACTGTAGTCGCTCCTAAGGGCTGGTTGCCATTCTGGAGTTCGAAATCAGTTACCCATCTGCCCCGATTGCACAAATGCAGATTAGACGCTCCCTTGTAGCTTTATGTTTGCTCTTTTTTTATTTTATTTATTTATTTACTTTTGGTTTTTCGAGGTAGGGTCTTGCTGTAGCCCAGGCTGACCTGGAATTCACTATGTAGCCTCAGGGTGGCCTCGAACTCACGGCGATCCTCCCACCTCCGCCTCCTGAGTGCTGGGATTAAAGGCGTGCGCCACCGCGCCCGGCTACGTTTGCTCTTGGTGCGGGGATCCTTGAGCGTCACTGCTCTCCCGCAGCTGGAAGGCCCACTCCATCACAATGGGAGCTTCTCCTGGTTAGCTCGCTGCACTCTCTTGGTACCTAGCATATGGTAGGAGCCCAGCTAGTGTTTGTTGAGAGAATAAACTAAGTCCGGATGCTGAATGATCTGAAAAATATCTTTGGGAATTCAAAGGCCACATTCTATTTCCTTTTCTTCTGGGAAGATTTTCCCCCAAGGGAAACTTTCACAGAAGCCATCTGTAGGGTGGGATTTCAGAGGGCTGCACCCATAGAAAGAACAGAAGTGAGCAGTGTCAGACTCTGACTCAGTTATGAGTTTTTTTTTTTAATTTTATTTTTTGTTTATTTTTATTTATTTACCTGAGACCGACAGAGAGAGAAAGAGGCAGATAGAGAGAGAATAGGCGCGCCAGGGCTTCCAGCCACTGCAAATGAACTCCAGATGCGTGCACCCCTTGTGCATCTGGCTAACTTGGGTCCTGGGAAATCGAGTCTCGAACCGGGGCCCTTAGGCTTCACAAGCTAGCGCTTAACTGCTAAGCCACCTCTCCAGCCCAGTTATGAGCTTTAACTGCTTTCTTTATCATTTTGTTGACTATAGACACTTCGGTGACGTGGATTAGAATTTGGAAGGACATAGCACTCATCAGAAATTCAGTGCTACAATGATCATCTACAGCGCCCTTGGCAGCCTCTGCTCCATACCTTAACCAGGAGTCTGAGAGGCACCACTCCTTCACCCTAGATCCTGGAGGAATCAGGACACTTCATTGGGGCAACAGTACAACCAGAGGATAATGCCTGACTATTTAGGCTGCAAAAAATAAAAACAAGAAAAACAATATAGATTTCAAATTAGCCCATCACTTTAGAAAAATTACTTTCAATTTACCAAAGCACAACTTTTGAAGCATTCAGTCACCGAGTCATTTTTAAAACTCAGAATGAGCACTCAATTGCACGTAAAAATTTGACTGATGGGCAGAAATTTGAGGGAATTCACTTATCCCTGGAGAGAAGAGAGAGGAGTTCCACTCAGCAACAATGCCACTGTTTACAGTGGGAGCTCCGTCATTGTTACATTGCTAGACGGCTTTATGCTCACATGCTAAAGGTGTGCTTTTCTGGAAGAATAAGTATGCATTAGACTTATTTAAGGCAGGCATATACTATGCCAATGAAATGCCTTTGTCCCCTTTACATTTCCAAGCAACCAATTATTAAATACCGATTACACGTTCAAACTTCTGTCTCTGAGACACTGCTGTGGCCGGCTTCCTCTGCCACCTTTCCCTTACTCTCTCTCTCATTCTCTCTCTCTCTCTCTCTCTCTCTCTCTCAGACTCCTTCCCTGACTTCTCTGCTCCCACTTGCCCCTGAATTGCAGTCCCCAGCTCACTGCCTACCTTTTTCTTCACGTTCTATAGAATTCTAGGCCATTGTACCGAAGCCCACGGTTCCAACTACCACGCAGACATCAGTAACTCCCAAGTATGTAACTCAAACGCTCACGGTTGTGGAGGGCCCACATCCGTATTTTCCCGGCACCTACTTACCTGTCCATGGGGATGTTCTGAAAATACCTTTAACCCATTCCAGCTAAAATGAAACTCAATATCGCTGGCCCCAAAGCCTTACCACTCCCAGGGCACTAGTTAACCCTTTCCTAAAACATGCCCGGCCGTGGAGCTGAGTACCTGTGCGTGTCTTTACTCATTTTAAGATGGGAAGCTGGGAATAACGTCATCTCCTCCCATCCTTTCCTTTCTCTTTTTTTAAAAAAAATTTTTTTTTAAATTTATTTATTTGAGAGCGACAAACACAGAGAGAAAGACATAGAGGGAGAGAGAGAGAATGGGCGCGCCAGGGCTTCCAGCCTCTGCAAACGAACTCCAGACGCGTGTGCCCCCTTGTGCATCTGGCTAACGTGGGTCCTGGGGAACCAAGCCTCGAACTGGGGTCTTTAGGCTTCATAGGCAAGCGCTTAACCGCTAAGCCATCTCTCCAGCCCTCCTTTCTCTTTTTTTTTAAAAAAATATTTTATTTTTATTTATTTATTTATTTGACAGAGAAAGAGGGAGGGAGAGAGAGAGAGAGAGAGAGAGGATGGGCGCGCCAGGGCCTCCAGCCCCTGAAGACGAACTCCAGACGCGTGCGCCCCCTTGTGCATCTGGCTAACGTGGGTCCTGGGGAATCGAACCTGGGTCCTTTGGCTTTGCAGGCAAATGCCTTAACTGCTAAGCCATCCCTCCAGCCTATCCTTGCTTTTTGTTTCTTTTTTGAGATAGGGTCTCGCCCAGCTGGCCTTCTTAAACTATGTAGCCAAGGCTATCCGTGAACTCCTCTGACCTCTCAAGTGCTGGTGGTACAGGTTATGCCACACCTGACGAGTTTGAGGAAACACCACCATCTACATCACTGCTCGCTGCTGCTAATGCCCTGGACGTGTGCTCTGCATTGCTTTAAGATGCTCGGAAGAGGTGAAGGGGTGACTAGGGCTGGAGCACTCATGTTTCTACAACCTATTTCACTTTCTTTTTTGGTACACTGAATATTGAGCCCAGGGTCTTATGAATGGCACGAATGTGCTTAACCACTGAGCTACACTCCCAACCACCACTTGTTAGCTTTTTGTTTGTTTGCTTGCTTTTGTTTTTTGAGGTAGAGTCTCACTCTAGCTCAGGCTGGCCTGGAATTCACTATGTAGTCTCAGGGTGGCCTCGAACTCACAGTGATCCTCCTACCTCTGCCTCCCGAGAGTGCTGGGATTAAAGGCGTGCGCTGCCACGCCCGGCTTCAACTTTTATCTTTAATTGGGGTGCTGACTAAACAGTTTAGTCCAAAGGGTCTTTCCAGTTAAAAAGGGTTTATTTAATTTTATTTACTTATTTTTGAGAGACAGAGAGAGGCAGATAGAGAGAGAATGGGCATCCAGCTACTGCAAATGAACTCCAGATGAATGTGCCACTTTGTGTATCTGGTTTATGTGGGTACTAGGGAGTTGGACCTGGGTCCTTAGGCTTTGCAGGCATGTGCCTTAACTGCTAAGCCATCTCTCCAGCCCCCAAAAGGGTTTGAAAACCATTGATATGGGCCCTGCATTTGTAGGATGGCAGGCGAGTCTCCCCTACGTTCACCCCAACCTCTTCACCTGACTCGTGCCCATATTTGCGTTTCTGTCTCCTGCTAGTCCCATGTCCACCTTGGGCCCTAGTCAGCCTGAACTAATTATGAGCCTGGATACATTCTTTCATGTATCCCCGTGTTTCTAATTTGATTTATTTCATATCTGAGAAGGGGGGGGATAGACAGAGAGAGAGAGAAAATGTGTGCACAAGGACCTCAGCTACTGTAAACGAACTCCAGAAGCAAGCACCACCTTGTGCATCTGGCTTACGTGGGTCCTGGGAAATAAAACCTGGGTCCTTTGGCTTCGCAGGCCAGTGCCTTAACCACTAAGCCATCTCTCCAGCCCCTTCGTTTGCTTTTAGAAATCAAGCAACCACAAGCTCTCAAAAGGGCAGAATTTGTCTCTCCCTACAGAATTTGCTTGTGACTTCACGTTGTCATCATCTTCCTCTCCCCGCCGTAGCCAGCTCTCTTTCGTGGCGGAGTGTCTGCACTGGAGTGTCGCCTTCATTCAGGCGTGAGTCCCGGGACGAACGGCTGCATACTGACGGGACTGGGGATGTGTGTGCAGATCTGCATGATTTACACCGCAGGTACCGATGTCTGGAGAAACTCCCAACACCCGGGTCAAGAAAGCGTGTCCATCCTGTAACGTTTCTCACAGGAAAATGCTTGCAACGAGCCTCCTTCCGATGTCCTGTGTCCATCAAGGCAGAAACAGTGCACTAACTTTGGGCGGCAACTCAGAGCCCGTCACGCTCACCGTGGCACACTGGGTTGCCCTCTCCTTTTGCAGATGAGGAGCTGAGATTTGCAGAGTCCAGCCAACGACAGCTTAGGCCAGATGTGAGCCCAGGCTGTCTCCAGAGCCCTACTGTACTTTTCCCTTGTAAGTCGGACTTAGCATCTTGGAGCTGGCACGGCCCTGTAAGTGAACTCATTTCTTCTTGCTGGAGAAAACAGGCAACGGCAGGAGGTTTCAGAGCCTGTTAGTGCTAAATGGGAGCTGGAGTTCAGCCTCCCACCAGCCGGGCCCGCATCCCTTAGGACCAATCTCTTATGTTTTAGCCATGAGAAGGTACTAGGGCAATTGAAAAGGCCAGCTCTTATTGTCGAGTGCCTTGTACACAATAGCATTAGTGAGTGCCTTGTTATGTAGCCTAGGCTGTCCTTAAATTTACATATAGCACAGGCTGTCCTTGAACTCGTAAGCTTTATGATCTCAGCCTCCCAAATATTGGAATTTCAGGTGTGTGTCACCACACCCAGCTCATCTTGCCTTTTAAAATGAGGACATTCCAGCTGGGTGCCTCTTACTCCAGAGAAAAGCCTCAGCCTTCTCTAAGGACTAGTTCTAGCTGTCCGTAGGTGGACTGGGGTCCTGTCCTGGAGGGGACTGGCACGTGGACTCACACTTCAGACACACGAGACGATGGTCCAGGATTTGCTAGTGGCTTTGGAGGAGCTGCAAGACGCCAGTGCAATCTGCATTCAGGTCTGCATTCAGGTCTATTCACAGCGTGGGCAGTTTTCTATTGTAAATCATGCAGATCTGCTGCAAAGGGGAGGATTTGCCACAAACAGGCTTTAAAGGGGTGTCGGGGATGAGTGAAGTACTGTTCGTGCTGGTGAGGCCCGGGAGTCCTTGAAAGCATGGTGTTTACGTGTGAGAAATTGTTATAGACACCCTGCGTTTAAATATCTCGGTGCCCTCCCTGAGAACGCTGGTTTTGTCAACGCTCGAAAGTGTCCCCGAGGCTAACAAGGGAGCTGAGGAGACCCAGAAGGAGCCCAGTACCCTCTCCACTGCTCTCCACTTGGGCAGCCTCCTCAACCATGCTTCAACCATCAGCAGCCTGGCACATGCCCCCTTCCTTGCCTCAAGATCTGCTCCCCACTTTACAGGCGGCATTGAGAAGGCCCATTTAATTGAATTGATCGCCACTTACAAAGCTGTGGTGACTCCTCTGAGAGGCTTGTTTAAAGTTTCTGAGCTATACAGAGATAGCAACAATAAAAAGCAATGGCGTAGAGTATGATTATCAAATTGCTCTGGGAATCTTCAATGCGAGAAAGATATAAAAGAAAGATTGAAAGGTATTAGTCTCTAAGTATCACTGAGGTCAGGAGGCTAAACTCTTTCAGAAAAACACTGTAGAAACAAAACTTTAGAAAACACACGTATACTGACATACATACCCAGCAGTCACCTCAGAAAAGTATGAGTTCTTATCTTAGATTACATTAGTACTGTTAACCTATTTTAAATTCCTATGGCACAGCAAGACTCTTATATACTTATGAGATTTTTTTTTTAAGTGCATGAGCTTGAAACTTGTTTCCTTACTTTAAATAGATGTATATTAACTCTCCGTTTAGGCTATAGGACCTCCTAGCTTAGCATAACAGCCCAACAAAATAAGAGTGGATACAAACTCTGTAATTTACTCACAGGCATAAATGGATATATAAATGTAAAAATGTGCACAATATGTTATGCCATGCTTAGTTTCATTGTGACCTAATGTTTATAATATGTAAATAATGGCTTCCTTTTAAAGCAAAGAACTTTTAATATCTAGATTCATCTGAAAGTCCCTTTTCTATAATATAAACAGAAATAAAAAGAAAAAAAAATGTATTCTTTTGCAATAAGTAATACCCAGAGAGAAAGGTTACCATTGAATGGATTAAAAATGACAGAAGTCAACAGAAAACTTTTAATATCACACTACTACTTTAATATGAAGATATTGTTATCAAAGGCAAAGACTCAAGAAATTCTTTGATAAAAATAATCTCACACTATCTTTGAAGCGGTTTCATTTATTTTTACTACCCACTGTGTTTCTTATCGGAAGGCCAAGGGTAAGAAGTTCCTCAGTTATGATTAGGAAGGAATCTGATAGATCAGAAGACCCAATTGAAGTTGGGCATAATAAGTATTAAAGTATTACATGACATTAATCCTGCCATTCCATTACTCTCTCCATCTTTGTGCACAGACTAATTACTCTATAGCCAGTATTCAGGAGAAAATAGAAACACACTTACCGTGGGCCGGAGTAATCTCCTTAGTGCATCAACAAGGCTGGCTCTGTACTGGTCCAGAAACAGGCTGACATTGAGAAGAGAGCAGAATCCAGATTAAACTGGGCCTTCAAGTCTAATGACATGAATGGTGATAAGTACAAGGCTAATTACACATGTGTACCCAACACTAGAAAAGATCGCTTCCTTCTATTCCAGGGTCTCACTGGGGGGGAAATTAGAAGAGATCGTGGCCAGCGTTATCCAATCAAAACCTAGCGGTCAACACACAAGGATGATCTGGAAGTCACACCTGACTGGGCTTTGTGTCAGTATGGAAAGGACAGTTCTAAGCTGCTCTTCGTGGGTGTCCTCTGGAGCAGGTGAAGGATTCTTGGCACTCCTCCTTGTCAGAGACAGTCTCCTGCAGACCTAATCCACCAGTCCAACTGTACCCAGACCACATGGAGGGGGGAGGGGGGATCTTGGTGGCAAGCAGAAGCTCTACGGTGGTAACACTGAGGCAATGAATCAAAGAGTAACTCTCAAATCCAAGCTCAGCCAGTAGCACAGAGACCGTCGTCATGCTTCTCTCCCTCCATCTCCATGTCGATTCTTTTCCACCTACTGTGATCTCCGATTCTTCTCCCGTCTTTGGAGAATTCTCGCAGTCATTCAGGTGCCCCTCTGGGTCTGGCTCCACCTTCACCACACCCTCTCCTTTTTTTTTTTTTAAATAGTTTTTATTTTATTTTATTTTATTTAAAAGTGACAGACACAGAGAGAAAGACAGATACAGGGAGAGAGAGAGAATGGGCGCGCCAGGGCTTCCAGCCTCTGCAAACGAACTCCAGACGCGTGCGCCCCCTTGTGCATCTGGCTAACGTGGGACCTGGGGAACCGAGCCTCGAACCGGGGTCCTTAGGCTTCACAGGCAAGCGCTTAACCGCTAAGCCATCTCTCCAGCCCACACACCCTCTCCTTTAAGTGAGGAACCCAGGTTTCTTTATCCGGCCTGTCTGGCCTCAGACTCCAGTTTGGGTCAGCACGTAACTGGTGGCAAGTTGTTAACTTAGCCATACCTGATGCTGGTTTTGTTGTTGTTTTTTTTATGAGAGAGAAAGGAGAAAGAGAGAGAGAGAACTGACACATCAGGGCTTCCAGCCACGGCTATTGAACTCCAGATGTGCATGCCGCCTTGTTTGCATGTGCGACCTTGTGCTTGCATCACCTTGTGTGTCTGGCTTACGTGGGATCTGGGGAGGAGAACGTAGGCCCTTAGGCTTCACAGGAAAGCACCTTAACTACTAAGCCACCTATCCTGCCCCTGGTGCTGTGGTTCGAATGTTAATCTCTGATGAAACACTGTTTAGAGATGAGAACTTGGCTCTCCTATTGTCTTCCTGCCTTCCGCCATGGGAAGCACAGGGTGTCCCTTGCTCTGGAAGGTTCCACATTTGAGGCGCTATCTTGCAAGAAAAGACTAGCCCCTCATCAGACATCAAACCAGCACCTTGACTTTGAACTTCCTAAATTCTAGAACCGTGAGCCACACATTTCTGTTCCTTATAAATTACCCAGTCTGTGTATTCCGCTATAACAGAACTGTGATGGTTAATCTCTGGCTGTCAATTTAACAGGATTTAGAATCACCATGGAAACAAATCTCTCCTCATGTCGGTGATAGGTTTTTCTAGATTAAGTTGGTTGAAGGGGGAGGACCTACCCTACCTCTGGAGGCACCATCCCGTGGACCGGGTTCCTGGGCTGTATACAAAGGAGAGAGCTAGCTGAGCATTCATGGTTCACTGGTCTCTATGTCTTCCCTGCTGACGTGAGGATGTGATGCCAGTTCACCTTCCTGCGGCGATGGACTCTTCCCCAGGGAACCGTCAGCTGACTCAAACCCTTTTCTTTCTGTAAGATGCTTCTGTTCAAATATTTTGTCCCCACAAGGAGAAAGTAACTGATACAATCACAAAGATAGACTGAGCCACCTGGGGTGTTTATAAAAGCCAAGGAGAGGTTTCCGTGAGTGGTTCTGACATTGAGGGCGCATTGGTGCTTGGGGCACACACAGCAAAGCTGGCTGTGACACCACGTGAGCCATCCAGCGACTGGAGAAGGAGCCCAGCAGAGCTAGATCACTCTGCCAGAATGTGCCAACACTACCCACTATTTACTTATTTGAGAGAGAGAGAGAAAGAAGCAGAGAAGGAGGGAGGAAGAGAGAGGGAAAGAGAGGCAGATAGAGAGAAAATGGGTGCACCAGAGCCTCCAGCTGCTGCAAACGAACTCCAGATGCATGTGCCACCTCGGGTATCTGCCTTATGTGGGTCCTGGGGAATTGAACCTAGATTTTCTGGCTTTGCAGGCAAGTGCCTTCACTGCTAAGCCATCTCTCCAGCCCAGGGACCACTTTATTTATTTATTTTTTTCATGAACCCATTTTTGGATCTAGGATTTGAGTATGCCTCTTGGAGTTCAGAGCATGTCGTTGAATCTTTGAAATCTGAATAGACCTGGCATGTCCATTTGTTGTGGCCAAAGTCAAAGGAATCCACTTGGACATACAGCATCGAAAGGCAGTAAAGAAACAGTGTGGGGAGAGGGGCCCTGTCCTTATGGAGTTTACACTATAAGACAGAAATGAATGAGTGGGACACAAATACTTGTGGATTCAGTACACTCCTGCGATACACACAGGACTTTTTAGTACCCAGACAGCACCAAGCTGGGTTCTAGACACTGAGCACCAGACCAGAGTTTTGATCACGGTGTCTCTCCTGATAGGTAAGCATATGAGCTATGAGTTCTTCGTGGATTGGCTCATCCAGTGCTCACGTATTCGACTGGAGGAGGTTACTGCTGTTATGATTATTACTGGTCACAGTTGCAGCAAAGGATTGAACCCAGGGCCTCACACATGCTAGGTAAGCACTTTACTACTAGGCTACATCCCTGGGCCTGGGAAGGTGCTTCGAGCAAAGGAACGTGATCCTCCTCAGCCGAGTTAGAAACCATGCCTGGCATGGGAGGGAACTCCATCCCATTCCACCTAGAAATTAGGATAATCTTGGAAGAGTTTCTTATCTTTCACAAAGCTGAATTCTTAAATCTCAGAGTACATATTATATTAATTTAAATTTTACAAAAATTTGCTACTAAGTCATATTAAGCTGTCATGAATGACTATTAAGTGCTAACGAGAGAGAAATTAGGTTGTAACGCAGTCTTTTATGAGGTGTAATATGATTCTTTGGGTATCTAACAATATCATTAGTTTGAGTAATTGAACATCTTGTTTGTAAGAAGACTATCACCGTGAGGAAACATCTGTGTCTCTAACAGAGATCTGGAGGACACATCTGGATGGTCATCATGAGCAGCAGCTTTTCTGCACTTCCTAAGAGCTGGCAAAACCGCCAAAGATGAGCAGCACCTTGCCAGCTGAGCATGCCCTTACAAAGCAGTCTTTCCCCTGAACGTTGGTAATGGTGACAAAGAGGTTAACATCAGAGCACGCTGCAAAGTGCAGCTTAACACCCGGAGCACATTCCAAACACAGTCATTTCAAAGGTAATGGCATCTACCCCATCGTTCCAAATCAAATTTCCCAAAAGTAATTCTTGTAGTTCTCTAAAAGATCTTTATTCCAAGTAAGCTCACTTTTCTACTTAGCTTCGGTGCAGAATTCATAACGCTTTGTAGGGTACGTCATATGAGCAATTTCAATGTGCTTTAGTGGGAGTGATATGTAATCTCCTGAAAATTCACCCCTTAAATAAGTCCTAATGGCTCAGAGAACGGCAGTAGCTTAAGTGGATCTATTTAAAAAGGCTGAGTGGGTCAGTGATGGGGATGGAGATACCATTTCAACTCTCCCTTCCCTTACAGATCAAAATACACTGACAGTCCAGTTTGACTGTTAAAACACATGCCTGTGTACACACACACACACACACACACACACACACACACACAGTCCTCTATGTCACTGTTTGTGGCAGCAACAACTGCTTTGTTCTGTTCATTGGAATGAGAGTTTCTGACAAAGGAAAGGCACTGAACCATTTTCATCACCTCCATTAGAATTAGCATCGTGTGCAGAGCACAGAGCCTCCATAACGCTTATCACAGGCAGGTTTACCAGTGCAGAGCACAAGGAGATGAAGGGAAGACCCCTGTGCCGTTCTCCTCACGATGCGTACTAGATTAAGCTCACTGTTTCAAATTTAACTTTCAGCACAGGCATGGCCTCTTCCATGGTTGTCAACTGATTTTTTTTGTGGCCCCTCAAGGTGCATCCTAATCTCACTTGGCCTTGGCTCTTCAGTTATGAAATCTTGGGTACTTCGTGGATTTTCCCCATGTGTGAGGGAAAACGGCTGGGCTGACTATTGGAGCTTAAGATATCTTTGGAGGTTGGGGGCTGTGAATTGTGACTTAGAGTAATCCATGACCATATTATAGGAAAGACAAAGAATGGTATTTCCATTTCAAGACAAAAATATAATTTCCAGGGCTAGAGAGATGGCTTAGTGGATAAGCACTTGCCTGTGAAGCCTAAGGACCCCTGTTTGAGGCTCGATTCCCCAGGACCCATGTTAGCCAGATACATAAGGAGGCGCATGCATCTGGAGTTCGTTTGCAGTGGCTGGAGGCCCTGATGCACTCATTCTTTCTCTCTCTCTCTCTGTCCGTTGCTCTCAAATAAATAAATAAAAATAAACAAAAAAAATTTTTTTTTAAAATGTTATTTCCACAAAAAAGTCTTGAAAACTAAACTTGTTTCCATCCCTTAGGAAAGTAAAAAGGACAGAAGAAGGAAATGACCCTGGTCTGCAGCCAGTGTAAAGAAGCTGAGAGGTTAAGCAATATGGGGTGATAGACTGAGGTGCCTTCTCCCACCTCCTCAAGAGCCTTGGGCTGCAGGCACTGTCCTTTGCACTCAGCTCAAGGGGCATTTCCAAGGGAAATAGGTGGCATTTCATATATGCTTTCTAAGTCCTTGGAGAATTCAAATGTCCAGAGCTACAATAGAATGGAACGCCACCAAACATGAAATGAAAGCATTCAGTGGATTAAAAAAAAAAAATCCATCTTAACTTCCAGACCCTTAGATTATGCTATGATTGAACCAGAAGCTCGAAAGGCAAGTTTAAATTAACAACCACTCACTATTCTGAATGCAGCAAGGACCAGGCTGGACTGCATTCCAGCAGAAAGGAATCCTTCTATTAAACTCAACATTAAACAAGTCAGTGGAGGAAATTAATAGGCAGGTTCTTCCCTACACCTGTGGTTAAATATTCTAATATTTTGATGTTTGTCAACAGCTCCTTTTTGCTATTGTGGCTGTACCTCGATGTTTCCTTCTGTTTATTTCAAAGTTGACATTTTACAAGTTATTTAGGAACTATTGAACCATGAAACTATTTTTCATTGTCAAAAAATGCTGAATGGTGAAATAATGACTAGCTTTCACAGTTTGCCTCTTTATTTTATAATCCAGTTGAGCTACTAAGTTTGGATCTAAAGTAAGAGTGTCTCTTCTGAGAAATAAGTTATTCCTCCCCCCACTGCCCACAGGTCTATGAATGTTTAAATGTAAATATATGAATATATGAATGATTTAAGAACATAAACATATCACCACTTGCTGTAATCGTGTGCATTTTATTTGAGGCACAATGTGGGTTTGGAATAGGTTTGTGAATAGGGCTTGTTTTCATGTAAATGGGATCAAGCAGTACCACTGGTTAGCTATTCAGCAAATCAGACAATGCCACCCTTGCTTGGAAATACTTCAATAAGAATTTAATCCATGGACCTAATATTTGAACTCCAGCTCTTACTTCATATTTCTATGGCCTAATCCACATCTCATTGACTGACAATGACTGCCGGATGGTGTGAGACTTAATGTGATCTATTTATGTGTGGTACCTCTTTCTGGCAGGGAGTGTTTTTTGGGTCTCATCTTGGAGGTGGTATCTACAGAGAGCTTTCCTTCCACCCTCAGTGACATTCTAAGTAATGCAGCATGGTCTGCCTGGCACCAGAAGAGGTATCCATGTATCCGTTCCTATGGCACAACACCAAGCAAACAGAACATAAAGAACATGTGGGGTCCTGTGCTCCATCCATCTATGAGCAACATGCACATTACACATCACTGTACTTCCTAAGTCTTTAAGCAGACTATGAATATGAAGCGAGACCATAACCACAGCATTTCTTTCAGAAATGGTATCAGCATCGCAGTGAAAATAGCTTAATGTTTTACATGTACAAACGGGAAATTACAAACAGGCTGACTTTTGGGCACTTACAACAGCAGAAAAAAAAAAAAAAACCCTTAACAATTCATGCATAGAAAAGCCATTTATAAAATTAAGTTGGAGGTATTTAGCTCGTATGAATTCATAAATTCTCACACGGCCACCAGATATGTGGGTACCTATAATATTGCGTGATGTGACATATTTGGAACAGAATCCTTAAACTGAGGATGCATTATGTTTATCAGCTGTAAAAGACATTATTGAGGTAGGAAAAAAAAAAAGACTTTTTTTTCCCCCAACATGTTGTGTGGCTATTTTTAACCTAAGAACATTAATCAGAAAGAAGCTTAAATCTTACTTGCTCTGCTTGTCTCTCTGGTACAAATAGGATGACATGGTGTGAATGCCCATAACACAAGGTCTGACAAAGCCAGGCTGTTTTGATATTTGTGTGAAGGATAAATTTAACTGTAAATCGCTTAGCCGGACCTGCCTTTCCCCACATCATCAGAGCCCATCGGGTGTGACCCTGGCCTAAACCTTCAAGAAGATACTGCTTCTTCCCGCTTGTTGCTGCTCTCGGATCTGACTGCCACTCTTAATCTGATAATCCTGCTGGCATTATCTTCATCTGTGCAATGAAACCTGGATGATCCTTCCTCATACTCGGTGGGGAAAGGCATTCGCTGAATTACTTGCGTAAGTCGCATGGTGAGGTTTCAGCTCTATTTTTGATTAGATGGGGGAGGGGAGGGGTGTAGCTTTGAGACATTTTATTAATGATTAATCAGAAATCAAGGTTTATCTCATATTTGAAACAAGTTTGGAAATGAGTGCCAAGAGGCTATTGACTTTGAAAGGAAGCTGTACAGTAGAAAGTATATTCAACTAATGATAATTTAAAAACTACTTTGGGAAAATTTCATTCAAGTCTCCTAGACAAAATCTGTTCTGGGTTCTGGACCTTGGGCTCATCAACAGAACAGAACTTTGCAGTCTGAACTTGCTGTGTTTCCAACTCTGAAGGGTTGTAATAATTACCATGGTGAAGCTACAAATACGGTCTCACTGCTCAGGGACAACACTTGTAAATTGCCCGTATTTTCCAGATGTTGAAATAATTATTCAAATGGAATGAAGAAATATGCAAGATTAGTTGAAATAATTACTAAGTTCTGATGCATATTTATCCCATGACTTAGGATCAGACTTTCATTATCAAATAACTAGACTGGGGCTAGGGAGGAAGACAAAATGTCTAATGCAAATTAACTTTTAAAAAGCAGGCACCTGATGGAGATTTGAATGTTATTATTTGCATAAGAATAAAATGTGATTTTGTAATCTTTGTATTATGATTAAATGTTATTATTGAGCACACTGAAAATATTAGATAGCAAATATATACACTTTAAGAAAGCCTATTTCCACATAGATATTCCACAGATATGTTTATTTGCTGGAGGGGATATGTGTGTGTACACATATATATTCCCTTATATCAATAGTCAGATCTTTCCTAAGAAGTAAGCTAATTGAGCTGTTTGTGTTGATAAACTCCTTTTTCTCCAGACTATTCCTCTCCGAGCCATAATTATTTGCAATTTGCCTAAGTCGTCCATTTACTGATACGTCAAGCATGAAACAGAGGCAATTCCAGAAAATGGAAGTGCTTCTCAAAATCAATCTTTGGGAAATAATGTGGTAGAAGTTACTATGTGATAGAAGACTACCTTGTAACTGTCACATGGAGATGAATATTAATTTGTTGAGGTTAAGGTGGCTTTGTGCTTCATTTGTTGACTTTGCTTTGCCGTCAGCAGAGCAGCACACAGCCCAATTACTCCAGCAAAGCGATTTTTTTCCCCCTAACAGGAGTTTTATGATTTTTATGTACTTACCAGTCAGCACACATAACAATGTCAAAATGTCCTTCCAGTTGAGAGACATCTGTCTCATTATCCCATCGTAAAACGCTTGAGGGGAAAAAGATTTTAAAAATTATACTTAGGTTTTTTTTTTCAAACTTCTGAGCTATTAACATTATTTTTTGTGGCACTTGAAATTATTTAAAAGGCATATACAAATCATTTCAAAAGATATAATAAAAAATAGGAAGTAACTGTCTTCTGTATTTTATTTAGTCTTCAAATCTAGAATAAGAAGAATTCTCTACTTAAATACAGTAGTTAAGCTTTTGCTAGCCATTATCAGCAGAAATATCCTTTAACAACAAGCCACATATTGGAATTGAAATACGCCCCATCTGACTGGAATATAGATTTATACAAATAAACGATGTGAAACTTCCTATATAACCCATCTTGCCTGGCAAGTCAGTTGTATTTCTTACTAACGAAACGAGCATTTTGGCAAGACGGGAGGGAGAAAGAAGACCACTGCACTTTCCCAGCATACTTTAAAATCCCTTCCCCTTCACAGTCTCCAGAAGGAAGATCAGATGTCAAAGCTCACATTAATAACAGTAGCATGCATTTGAGAACTCCACTTACGCTTACAGGGCCAACCAGATGCTTTATTCCACTCTCGCTTGCTAAGTGTGACGATTAGCATTTTATCAGAGTAATGTGTTTTAAATGACTTTTCCTCCACCACACTACAACTGTGATTTGCAAAACTTTTTATTTTTTTCTTGCTTAAGTAAAATTCTACTACTATTTCTTGTTTTGATTCTTTAGGGCTAGATTGGGTAAGGTCTGGTCCAATTCTATTTGCTCATTTTTGGTGGATTCACTGTTTTCTTCTATGTCTTCCCTGGGAGAGCGTCATGTATTTGGGTCTAAAACTGAGGTCTGGAGAGATGGCTCATGCTTGCTATGAAAGTATGCGGATCTGAGTTTGAATCCCCAGCCCTCATGTAAAATTCCAGGGCCCACCCTTAATCCCAGCACTGGGGAGACTGAAACCGGGAACCCCTGGGGCTCAATGGCTAGCTCGTTGGTCGAGCCAAATTGATAAGCTCTAGGTTCCGCAAAAGACTGTGTCTTAAAGAATAAAGTGGGCAAGGAGCATATCCCACATTGACCTCTGGCCTCTATATGGACATATACACCTACATTCACACATACATGAACACGTATGCACACATGCATGTACAATACCCATATACCAGAACACACACATACCAAAAAAAAAAAAGGGAAAAGTGAGATTTAACTCTGGTCAGTCCAAACATTCTTTTCATGTATATTATTACACACCAACACCAGTGAAGTGTAAAGGGAAAAAATATCAAACCCATCACCTCAAAAATATCTACACAGGTAGAACACCCGTTTCCCCGCTCACTCTTCTGACTCGTGTCTGGTACACACCAGCTACGTGCCCAGAGGCAGCCTAGCAAGCCATGCAGACACCCCAGGAAGGGCTTTCCCCGGGGGACTCACTGGTTTCATGACAGGGGACAACCTTTCCAGATAAACTCCAGTGTTCTACTCGCCTAGGCTCATGGGGGAGCCAGAGACAGGGGAGACCAGGACACCCTAAGGGGCAGGGTGAGCCTGCTCAGCCCTCAGCAAACACCTGAGAGTCCTAGAGAGCGTCGGCACAAAGAAGACAGTTTCAAGCAGAGGTCTGGCACTGGGGAGATGGCCTGGTTGACAAAGCGCTTGCTGTCAAGAGGTCAGAACCTGGGGATCTGGATCCCCAGAACCCGTGTACAAAACTGTGTGCTGTGGCTGATGTCCGTAATGCCAAGACACCCATGGTGAGAAGAAAGAGGAGACGGGAGAAGTCCACAGAAGTGCAGAGGCCAGCTGGCCTGGGGAATGCAGTGGACAGCCAACTTCCCGAGTTGTCCTTTGGCCTCCATGTGAGTACTGTGGCATGCTTGTGCCCATACTCAAACACATACGTGCGCATCATACACACAAGCAAAACATCTAAATAAAGGAAAATATCCAAACAAAATATCCAGTAGCCAGAAGTAGTGGCACACGCCTATAATCCCAATACTCAGGAGTTGGAAGCAGAAGAGTTGTGAGTTCAAGGCCAACCTGAGCTACGTAGCAAGACCCTGCCTCAAAAACCAATAGCAAAAACAAACAAACAAAAAACCCAAACAAACAAGCTGGGCGTGGTGGTGCACGCCTTTAATCCCAGCACTCGGGAGGCAGAGGTGGGAGGATCACCGTGAGTTCGAGGCCAGCCTGAGAGTACATAGTGAATCCCAGGTCAGCCTGAGCCAGAGTGAGACCCTATCTTGAAAAAAAAAAAAAATGAATCTTTTCTCAATCTATACAGGTCATAAAAGTATGTATCCACTGTATATACTTTGAGGAGAAAGTATTAAAATTACTCATAACATTACTATTCTACCAAGACTCTTTAGAAGATACATTTGGTATGTGGGATCACTAAAGCAAGGCAACAGAAAGTGCGGGAACTCCCAAGGTGGTTTTGGATACCGGGCTCCTGGGGTGTTTTACTTTCTGGTTCACAGGGGTATACTGATCTGAGTAGCAATTGGCTTTGGATCACCATAGAAGTGAGGTAAGCTGTGTCTCGAAAAGAAACTGAAGTGGCCCACCCACGCTCCCAAGAGGCGCTTCCTCCACATCTCAAGAGGCTTATGGTAAGCCATCCCTCTAACCATAAGCACGTGACAGAGGGTGTGTTGGTTCAGTCAGAATTCAGTCTTGGCATAAGAGAAACAAAAACAAATGAATAGATGCGTGAGGGTTTTTTTGGCCAAATGAGCCAACGGGTGCAATAGTGGCACGTCTCTCATGCTGGAAACCAACTGCCCTTTAATTGGACTGGAGGCCCGCTCCATGGGAGGGAATACATCCCTGATACTGAAAACTTAGAACAGGGGTGGTCATGAGCCCTAGGGGTGTAACATCTGCTGCTGTCTGGCTAAATGTATATACTATGCTTATCAAACTGCCCAGTAAGCATTTCTCTTAATGTTCATACCCTTATATGAATGCTACTCTCCCTTTGGGTAGAGAATCTTCTCTTTTCTGATGGCAATGACCTCGGGATGACTCAGAAGGCATCATGGTGCTGGAAAGAAGTGACAGGAGTGCTCAGTTCTGCAACATCTCTATCACACCTTCCAAGGCTCAGGGTCTATTGTGGAAGAGGTGGCGGAAAGAATGTAAGAGCCAAAGAAAGTGTAGGACTCCTTACAACGTGCTCCTCCCAGACACAAAATGGCCTGGATATCCATGGCCTCACAGTGCCTGACACTACCTACACAAGACCCTCATAAGAGGAGGAAAAGATGATGACATCGAAATATAAGAGAGAGTGCTTGAGATGAGGAGGGGATGTGATGGAGAATGGAATTTCAAAGGGCATAGTGGGGGGAGAGAGAGTATTACCATGGGATATTTTTTATAATCATGGAAATTGTTAATAAAAAAATTTTGAAAAGAAAAAAAAGTACGGAGCTTGGAAGATTGCTCAGTGGTTAAAGGCACTTGTTTGGAAAGCCTGCCAATCTGGGTTTGATTCCCCAGTACCCAATAAAGCCAGATGCACCAAGTGGCACATGCGTCTGGAGTTCACCCATTCTCATTTTCTCTATCTCTCTCTCTCTCTCCTTCCAAATAAATAAGTAAAAATATTAAAAATAAATTTAAAAAATACAGGTATTCCACCTGGGACTAGAGGTACACACTTTTAATCCAAGCTACTTAGGAGGCTGAGGGTCACTAATTCAAGGCCAGTCTAGGCTAGTTACAGAGACCCTGTCTCAAAATAAACCATGGGGAGGGTGGCGGTGGTGGCTTAGTGGTAAGTATTGCCCATGTGGTGCCATCTCCCACACCACAAACAACAAAAACAAAACAACCCCACAGCATTCCAAATATGAGTCCACTGATCATATGCTTGCATGTTTATTTCATTTATTTATTTATTTATTTTAGTCTCTGGCCGTACCACTGTGAGCACGCCCAATCTCATCTAAACGTTTATCTTCAACTTCCAAAACTAGCTCAATGCTGATGGTAATATGCCATTGATGGCCTGGTTCCCAGCCAATAACCTCCTCCCCTCTCCCATCCCCTCCTGTCTTTTACTTTACTCCTTCTGGTAGTTTCTCTGATTCAACCATTCCTAGGTCTTACCGGTCTTCAGTCTACCGATTATACCAACAGGCCATCTTTTCATTTCTCCTGAGGGTTAGTAAGGCTTCCATTCCATTTTAATTATTCCCTTGCATACATTCTCAACTCCCGTGTGCCTCTCTCCCGCCCTTGTTTTTGCTGAAGCCAGCTCCCTGCCTGATCCAGGCCTGCAGCTTGCACCGGAATGTGGCTGCACATGGCACACAACACCTCACTGGCTTGGCTTTAAACTCGTGACCATGAGCCGCAGTGGACCCAGAGCTGCATCTGCCAGGTATACCTGCATCTCCTTGGTCCAGGTACTCTCCCGTTCTCCTCTGTCATTGCGTTGTTACCTTTGTGTCTTTTCAACAGTCTAACACTTCCTCCTTTATCTTCAGCCTCCGTGGATGATCTACTTCCTACTCCACTGTCAACACTGCCATAGTCAGCTAAGAATGTCCCTGAATTCTCACCACTCTTCTTTTAAATTCATTTATTTCAGAGAGAGAGAGAGAGAGATGAGAGCGAGAATAGCTGCTCCAACGCCTCTAGCGCTGCAAACGAACTCCAGACGCACGTGCTACCTTGTGCATCTGGATTATGTGGGTCCTGGGGAATCAGGCCGGGATCCTTTGGCTTTGCAGGCAAGCGCCTTAGCCACTGAGCCATCTCTCCAGCCTCAATTACTCTTCTTTTTTTTTAAATATTTTTTTGTTCATTTTTTATTTATTTACTTGAGAGCGACAGACACAGGGAGAAAGACAGATAGAGGGAGAGAGAGAGAATGGGCGCGCCAGGGCTTCCAGCTACTGCAAATGAACTCCAGACGCGTGCGCCCCCTTGTGCATCTGGCTAACGTGGGACATGGGGAACCGAGCCTTGAACCGGGGTCCTTAGGCTTCACAGGCAAGCGCTTAACCACTAAGCCATCTCTCCAGCCCCAATTACTCTTCTTTTTTTTTAAAAAAATTTTTTTAAATTTATTTGAGAGCGACAGACACAGAGAGAAAGACAGATAGAGGGAGAGAGAGAGAATGGGTGCGCCAGGGCTTCCAGCCTCTGCAAATGAACCCCAGACACGTGCGCCCCCTTGTGCTTCTGGCTAACGTGGGACCTGGGGAACCGAGCCTCGAACTGGGGTCCTTAGGCTTCACAGGCAAGCGCTTAACTGCTAAGCCATCTCTCCAGCCCCCAATTACTCTTCTTAATGCTCCCTCAGTGTCTGCATCTACGTATTGTCTCCCTGCTCATTAGCAGACTCCTGTCTCCAGTATGGACCCTCTTTTTCTAAAAAAAAAAAAATATTTTATTTGTATTTATTTATTTGACAGAGAAATGGGGGGGGGGAGAGAGAAGGGTTGTGCCAAGGGCCTCCAGCCACTAACTACAGAAGCGTGCGCCTCCTTCGTGGGTCCAGGGAAATTGAACCTGGGTCCTTTGGCTCTGCAAGCAAATGCCTTAACTGCTAAACCATCCTTCCAGCCCAGGACCTTCTTATAACTCAGACCCATCTCTCTTTTCTCTAAGGCATGGTTTTAGCGATCCCTCCCCTTCATAAACAGTTTATTCCCTTGATTCATTCTGCCAGCCTTCAACCATATAGTTGCCTTCTCTCTCTTGAAACACCCTCTTTTGATATCTCCCCTTTCTAGCTATCCTTCTGTTTATTCCTCCTTTGCAGCCAAAGCTCCTTGAAAAAGTTTAAGCTCTGTTTCCAAATTTTCTACCATTCTCTATTAAATTTACTCCAACCAGACTTTTGTCTTTACCATTCTACCAAAACTGGTCTGGCCAAAGTCATTCAAGACCTCCACATTGCCAAATCCAGGTCAGTTCTCAGTCTTGATTTTCACTTAACCTCCCAGCCTGAACTGTCCTATGAGCTCCAGATTCACACATCCAACTCCCCATTTTAACACGTCAATTGACTATATCTGATAGACACGTAAAGTAAACATGTGCAAATATGAATGCCTGATCCGCTGTCCTCAAACTTACTTCATTCATGGTTTCTTTTTTTTAATGAAATATTAAATGAATGAAAATTCCATGTTTCTAGCTGCTAAGCTGTGTCTTTCTTTTTACATCTCGCATTAAATGTGCCAGAAAGGCACTTAACTCTACCTTTGAACTATATGAGAATCCAACCAATTTTCTTATGCCTCACTGCTCACCGCTGGTCTAGACCGCCTGGGTTATTTCTCATCGGAATTTTTGCAGAACCTCCTGATTTGTTTCCTTGTCCCTGCCTTCCACCTTGCCATCTCTGCTCAAGAGAGTGGCCACGGTGATTCCCACTGGGTACATATTAGATTGGAAGCTTTGTCCCATCCCTGCGATGGTCGCTGACTTGTCCAGAGTACAAGCTCAGGACCACACCCCACCTACGCGCACCATTGACCTACCTCCCGCTACCAGCCCCCCCTCGTTCTCTTTGCTCTAGTGACCGCAGCCGCCTCGTGGCTGCCGGCAAACAGCAGGTACACTTTTGTCCTGGAGCCTTCAGCCTGGCTGCGTGCTCTTGCTATATTCACCACCACGGAGCTCACTCACTCACCTCTTTCACGTCTTTGTTCAAATGTGTTTACCCTCTCAGAGCAGCCTTCCCTGACCATCGTCTTCAAATCTATAGTCATATCTTCTCAGTCCAGCAGTAGGAACCCCTTATTTTGCTCTTTGATTCTGCCTCCTCTTCTCTCTCTCTCTTTCTTCCTTCCTTCCTTTTTTTTTCCTGAAGCACGGGCTCACTCTAGCCCAGGCTGGCCTTGAATTCACTCTGTAGTCTAAGCTGGGTTTGAACTCACAGTGATCCTCCTACTTCAGCCTCCTGTGTGCTGGGATTAAGGGTGTGTGCCACCACGCCTGGCTTTGATTTTTCTCCAGCAGCAATTAACCTAACTGCATTACTGACTTGGTTTACTCTTTCTCTGTTGGAATGTCAACATCATAGAGATGTACATCCTCAAGATTTGTTTTGGGGAGTAGTGTATTTCTAGTGTATGACAATTCTTAGCGCATGATAACTGCTCAGTTGCAACAGCATCTAAACGAATTGTGTGTGACTGTACCCAGCTCTGTCCCTGGGTTCCTATTACTAAAATGTTCTCTGGATAGACCGTGTAGATTGGCTAGATATGAAAGCCACTTAAAATGTTTTCTGAAGACTTGTGCTTCCAGCAAAGACGGAACACAAGAACCTCTTTTATACTTTCCCCCCAAAATTATTAAAAACAAAAACAACATGGGATATATAAACATTTTTTCAAGATCTCATATAGTAGTCGCAAAGGACACTGATCCTAGAGATAGGATAAGAAAATAGAGCGAGCCCTAACATTACCCCAGCCTATTGCCTTGAGAGAGTGTTCAGGCCACAGCGGACAGCAGAGACCTGAGATAGGACCAAGCGGACTCTTGGGGCTGAGAGGTGGAATGGAGAGTCTAATGCAACCACAGCAGTCTGAACAGAGCACTGAATGGCAGAGCCATGCAGAGCAGAGAGGGAACCCAGGGAAATGGCGGCTGGCTGCCCAGAGTAGCCACAGAGCACTCCCTTGGGCATGTGTGCAGGTAACTACTTGAAGCTGGGACAGAGCCACATGAGTACTGGAAGGACCTAGGCCAGTGCTCACAGGGCTAGGAACAGAGCCTGTTTCATCCGCCAGCTCAAAGAAACTCGTGGTTTACAGGCACTGGCAGAGTCCTCAGAAGCATCTTATCTCAGTCATGGGAAATAATTAGGTCCTGATTACATGTTGCTGTGGCGGTATCCAGCGAATCTTAAAAGCAAGACTCCAAAAGTATCAAACAATTGCAAAGTAACTTAATTATATTCCAGAACAAAAACTCGAGAATATTTATAGGAATATGAAAACATTTAGATTCCAACAAGTTAAAGTTCAAATTATCTAGCATAAAATAAATACTGTCAGGCATAAAAGAATTAAGTGAATAAATCCACAATGAGATAAATCAAACAGCGACCTCAATCTAAAACTCATACTAATGTCAGAATTTGCAGAAAAGGCACTAAAGTATTTGCCATAATAGCATTTAATGTGTCACAAATATCAATCAAGTAAGTAGTGGATTTTTAAAAAGTCCTAATTCAAATTTTGAGAGATGAAAATAAAATATTTCTTAAAAATATTTTATTTATTTGAGAGAGAAAGTGGTAGATTCTCTCTCTAAGGCAGAGAATGGGCATCCCAGGGCCTCTAGCCACTGCAAAGGACTTGAGATGCATGTGCTACTTTGTGCATCTAGCTTACATGGGTACTGGAGAATCGAACCTGGGTCCTTTGGTTCACAGGTAAGAGCCTTAACCACTAAACCACCTCTCCAGCCTGAACACAATAGTTAAGGGAAATTAAACTGGATTCAATTAACAACAGATGAGAAATATCAGAAGAAAATGTTAATAGATTTGAAGACAGCAATGAAAACTATCCAAAATGAATAATATAGAGAAACAAATAAAGGAAAAGCATTATTAAGTAAGCTGGGGGATCAATTTAAGTGATATATGTAATTAGAGTTCTCAAAAAGTCCTGAGAGAAATGTCAGAAAAAAAATGTTAGGAGGCCTGGAGGGTTGGCTTGGCAGTTAAGGCGTTTGCCTGCAAAGCCAAAGGACCCAGGTTCAATTCCCCAGGACCCACGTCAGCCAGATGCACAAGGGGTGCATGCATCTGGTGTTCATTTGCAGTGGCTGGAAGCTCTGGCATGCCCATTCTCTCTCTGTCTCTCCCTCTTTCGCTGTTAAATAAAAATAAAATATTTTTTTAAAATGCTAGGAGAAATAAGGGCTGAAAACTTTCTTTTATTTAGAAAAATTTTTGCTCATTTTTATTTATTTATTTGAGAGCAACAGACAGAGAGAGAGAAAGAGGCAGAGAGAGAGAGAATGGGTGCGCCAGGGATTCCAGCTACTGCAAACAAACTCCAGATGCATGCACCCCCTTGTGCATCTGGCTAACATGGGTCCTGGGGAATCGAGCCTCGAACCAGGGTCCTAAGGCTTCACAGGCAAGCGCTTAACCGCTAAGCCATCTCTCCAGCCCCTGAAAACTTTCTTAATTTAGTGAAAACTATTGTTGTATTTTATTTTATTTAGTTTTAAATATATTTTAAAATATTTTTTATTTATTTGACAGAGAGAAAGAGGGAGGGAGGGAGAGAGTGAGAGTGAGAGAGAGAGAGAATGGGCACACCAAGGCCTCCAGCCACTGCAAACGAACTCCAGACGTATGCACCCTCCCCTTGTGTATCTGGCTTACATGGGTCCTGGGGAGTCAAACCTGGGTCCTTTGGCTTTGTACACAAATGCCTTAACCACTAAGCCATCCCTCCAGCCCCATTGTTGTAACTTAAATGTGAGCTGTTCCCCAGAGAGTCAATCCTTGGTGCCCAGCTGGCACAGCTATTTGGGGAGGTTGTGGGACTGTTAGAAGGTGGAGCTTTGATGGGGGAAGTGGGTCACTGCAGGACAGGCCTTGAAGTTTTACAGCCCGGCCCCACTTCTTGTTTGTCCTCCATTTTCTGTTTGTTTGTTTTCGAGGTAGGGTCTCACCCTGGCCCCAGGCTGACCTGGAATTCACTACGTCGTCTCAGGGTGGCCTCGAACTCATGGTGATCCTCCTACCTCTGCCTCCCGAGTCCTGGGATGAAAGGCGTGCGCCACCATGCTTGGTTTGTCCTCTGTTTTCTGACTGTGACTGCAATGTGACCAGCTCAGTTTCTGCTTCTGCTACCAAGCATTCCCTTAACACAATGGAATGTATCCCCTTGAAATTGAAATCCCGAGTAAGGCCTGTCTTTCCTTAAGTTGCTTCTGGTTACAGACTTTTTTTTTTTCATAGCAACAGGAAACAATACAACTACTAACCCATAGATTAGGAAATTCCAACAAAGCCCAAACACAAGGGCACAATAATCAAATTGACCAAAAGGAATATTAAGGAGAAAATCTAAAGATCTCCCAGAGGTTAAAAAAACATGATGTGTTGTGTACAAGGATAAGGATGATGGCTCATTTCCTATGAGGAATACAGACGGGCATGGTGGCACACACCCTTAATCCCAGCACTCAAAAGGCTGAGGCAGGAGGATCACTGTGAATTCAAACCATTTAACAGTGTGCAGCTCGGCATTATCAGTGCGATGGAAAGGCCAGCTTACATAAGACATGTAGCAAATGTTAAAAACTTGTGAGAATGTGGACTGCAGAGATGGCTTAGTGGTTAAGCGCTTGCCTGTGAAGCCTAAGGACCCAAGTTCGAGGCTCAGTTCGCAAGGGCCCACGTTAGCCAGATGCAGAAGGAGGCACACGCTTCTGGAGTTCGTTTGCAGTGGCTGGAGGCCCTGGCGCGCCCATTCTCTCTCTCTCTCTCTCTCTCTGCCTCTTTCTCTCTCTGTCTGTTGCTCTCAAATAAATAAATAAAAAATAAGTCAGAGGACAGTGAAGGGAAAAATGTGTCATACAATGCAAGTCAAAGGACAGCCACAGTGGTTGTGTCAACGTCAAACATAGTAGGTCTCAGAGCAAAGATGGAACGAAGTGGAAGAAGATTGTTTTAGGGTGCTAAGGGGTCAATTGTAGATCCTGCCATAGCAACTCTGGCGCTTATGCAATGAATAACAGTTTCCCATGCGTGAAGCCTGAATTGAAAAAAGAAAAAACTACAAAGAAACACAGACAAAAATATGAACATAGTCAGAGATTTTAATATTTCTCTGTCTTTAATGGATTGGACAAGTAGACAGAAAACAAGCAAAGCTGAAGATAGTTTTGAGCAACACTACCAAGCAACTGCTGGAAAGGACATTTATGGAAGACTCGACTCAATAAAGGCAGAGTTCATATTCCCTTCAAGTTTAGTATTTATCCTGATATGCCTACTCCAGGTCATACTAGAAGTCTCAATAAATCTAGAAGGATCTAGGATATCAGAGAAAAATATATTCCTTGTCCACACTGGAATTAAAGTAGTTATTCTCTATAAAAAAATCTTCAAGTATTTAGAAAATAAATAATGCATTTCTAAGTACTCCAGAATCCAAAGAAAAACAGAAGTTGAAAAGTATTTTCCGCCAGGTAGAAATGAAAGTACAACGCATCAGAGTTTATAGCATGCTCAGCAGTCTTAAGAAGGACGGGAGTTGCACTGAATGTCCACATTAGAAATGTCTCTGGTTGGTGAACTCGGTTCTAGCTAAGTCAGTAATAGAAAGAAGGACAAATAAAACCAAACATAATTGGAGCCAAGGAAGTAATAAAACTCAGAAATGGCAGAATAATAGGAAAAGTCAATGCAACTGAACACAGGTTCTTTGAGATCAATAAAATTGATAAACTTCCAGTTAGAATGATCAAGGGGAAAAAATGGGGAAGACATATGTCACCAATGTCATTGGTGGCAGAGATGGCATCCCTACTCACTCTGCAGACAACAACAGAAACGTACATTCTGTATTTCCACATGTATGTACACGTGCAGCAATCCAGAATATGCCTATGAACATCTATAATGGAAATTCATCACAGTCAAGTGTGGTTTGCCATAGAGATCTAAGAAAGTCGTTTTAACATTTAAAAAACTGATCGGATAATGCATAATACGAATTGAAAAAAAAAAATCTCAGTGCCGAAAATGAATTTGAGAAGGTCCAAAATCTATTGTGATTTAAAAACACAATAGCGCTCCCAGCAGCACAGGAATAGAGGGAAACATCTAAGCTTTCTTATATGCTTTCTCCCTAATACCGGGAGCAAGAAAGGAACATTTCTTCTCCCCTGACAGTGATGCATGGGAGAGCATAACCAGTCCAGTAAGGAAAAAAAAAATTTAAAAAGCATCTGGATTAGTAAGGAAGAAATAAAATTATACTTATTAGTAGGCAACACAATAACCTATGTAGACTATGCAATAGGCTATGTAACAAAGCCGTGGGAGCTAGTGTGGGGTCAGCAGACGCACGGGATCCAAGATCAATAAAAGAATCAATTTTATTTCTTTATACAATCAACAATTAACTGGAAATTGGAATTTCCAATTCTATACCTTTCCTCACAGCACAAAATTTTATAAAAGCTTACATAAAAAAAAGAGATAATTCTGACAAAAGGTGACAGAAATTAAATAAGACCTCAATAAATGGAGGCAATTCAAGCAGGCAAAGAATAAAACAGTGTTTTAGCAATTGACTATCCATATTAAAAAAAAAATAAAATCCATATCGTGCACCACATGTTAAAATTAATTCAAAATAGATCCTGCATCTAAATATAAAACCTATAATTATATAGCCTGCCAATGAAAATATGGGAGGAAAATCTTTGTAACCTTGTGTTAAACCAAGATCTCTTAGACACACACAAGATTCATGATCCATTAAAGAACAAATTGGTAAATTAGACTTCACTGAAATTAAAAACTTCTGCCCTTTGAAAGACACTATAAAGAGAATAAAAGGACAAGCCACAGGCCAAGAGAAAATGTTCATAAATCACATATCTCACAAAGAGTTTACATACAGAACGTAATAAGAATTCCCAGAATATGTCAATAAGAAAAGAAACACCCTACTTTTTAAAAACTCAGGCAAACATCTACCCAGACACTTCAGCAAAGATACATGAATGGGGCTGGAGAGATGGTTTAGTGGTTAAGCACTTGCCTGTGAAGCCTAAGGACCCTGGTTCGAGGCTCGGTTCCCCAGGACCCACGTTAGCCAGATGCACAAGGGGGTGCACGCGTCTGGAGTTCGTTTGCAGTGGCTGGAGGCCCTGGCGTGCCCCCCCCCCTTTCTGTCTGTCGCTATCAAATAAATACATAAAAATAAACAAAAAAATTTTTTTTTTATTTTCCAATTATCCTTTTTTTTAAAATTTTTATTAACATTTTCCATGATTATAAAATGTATCCCATGGTAATTCCCTCCCTCCCCACCCCCACACTTTCCCATTTGAAATTCCATTCTCCATCATATTACCTCCCCATTACAATCATTGTAATTACATATATACAATATCAACCTATTAAGTATCCTCCTCCCTTCCTTTCTCCACCCTTTATGTCTCCTTTTCAACTTACTGGCCTCTGCTACTAAGTATTTTCATTCTCATGCAGAAGCCCAGTCATCTGTAGCTAGGATCCACATATGAGAGAGAACATGTGGCGCTTGGCTTTCTGGGCCTGGGTTACCTCATTTAGTATAATACTTTCCAGGTCCATCCATTTTTCTGCAAATTTCATAACTTCATTTTTCTTTACCGCTGAGTAGAACTCCATTGTATAAATGTACCACATCTTCATTATCCACTCATCTGTTGAGGGACATCTAGGCTGGTTCCATTTCCCAGCTATTATAAATTGAGCAGCAATAAACATGGTTGAGCATGTACTTCTAAGGAAATGAGATGAGTCCTTTGGATATATGCCTAGGAGTGCTATAGCTGGGTCATATGGTAGATCAATCTCTAGCTGTTTTAGGAACCTCCACACTGTTTTCCACAATGGCTGGACCAGATTGCATTCCCACCAGCAGTGCAGAAGGGTTCCTTTTTTTCCACATCCCCGCCAACATTTATGATCATTTGTTTTCATGATGGTGGCCAATCTGACAGGAGTGAATCCCATCCAAACTCTTAACACTGGTCGAGAAAGCAGAGATACGTAGACTGGAGAGACGGCCAGCAGGAAAGGCCCAAGTGTGGGGGCCTGAGACCACCTGGATTTGAAGATCTAGAAACTTGGTCAAGCAGCTGGGCCTGGTTATGCGTGCCTGTAACCACAATCCTATGGGAATAGAGACCCCCGCCTCTTTCTGTCTGTCACTATCAAATAAATACATAAAAATAAACAAAATTTTTTTTAAAAAAGATACATGAATGGCAAATAGAGACATGAAGATAATCATTAGCAAAGCTCAAATTAAAACCCCAAAGAATTTCATTGTGTCCCTATTAGAATGGCTATAATTTAAAACCCTGAAGAGATGGCTCAGCAGTTAAAAATCTTTGTCTATCACCAGGTGTGGTGGCGCATGCCTTTAATCCCAGCACTCGGGAGGCAGAGGTAGGAGGATCACCGTGAGTTCGAGGCCACCCTGAGACTACATAGTGAATTCCAGGTCAGCCTGGGCTAGAGTGAGACCCTACCTTGAAAAACCAGACAACAACAACAACAACAACAAAACTTTAAAAGCCTAATCATGTGGAGAGTTTGACAGGATCTGGAGGAAATAAAAGGCCTCTAACAATGTGAATGAGAACATAAACTAATACAACCCTTTTGAATAGAGTTTGGCATCTGCCTTATAAGCCAGGCATGGTGGCACACTTTTTAATTCCAGCACTCAGGAGGCAGAGGTAGGAATGCTGTGAGTTCAAGGCCAGTCTGGGACTACAGAGTGAGTTCCATGTCAGCCTAGGCTAGAGTGAGACCCTACCCCTACAAAACAAAAGTTAAATACATGCCTCCAGAAGATTTATCTATTTCTCTGCTATGTACTTGTTCTAGGGAAACACACCCATGTGCCCATACTTGCACACAAACGTCACCAGCAGCTTCATTTATCCTAATCCCACATGCAGTGGGATGCCCGTCCGACTAAAGCGGTCAGGACTCTTGATACAAACAGTGACCCAGGGGAGCTGCAAAGCTTACTGGCTAGAAGAAGGTCGGCAGGACAGCCCACACCTAAAGATTGAGCTTCTTTAAGATTCTAGAAAGTATTAGCTATTATCTGGTAAAACGAAGCAAGTCGGTGGTTTCCTGGGGACGGAGGAAACTTCAGGGTCTTTTGCCTGCTAAGCATTCACCCTAGCACTGAACTGTCCCCTCAACCTCAAGAATTCACTGAGGACACAGGACTTCAGGTACATAAATTTCTTTGGATAGATTACCTGACCAACTGTGTTAATTTTATCATGGAAGAAAACTAAGACCTAGAGAATGGCAGGGCAGGGTGGTACACGTTTTAAATCCCAACACTCTGGATGCTAAGGTAGGAGGATCGCTGAGAATTTGAAGCCAGCATGAGACTACAGAGTGAATTCCAGGTCAGCCTGGGCTAGAGAGAGACAGAAACTACCTCCAAGAACAAAAACAAACAAACAAACAAAAACAGACTTAGAGAATGCCAAAAGTAAAATTAGGTCTTGTTGAAATACGTATCTTATAAAAATTATACAATTATAACTGCAGACAATGAGGAGTTGACTATAAGTCAAGTCCTTTTTGAAAAGTATTTGAGGGCTGGAGAGTTGGCTTAGTGGTTAAGGTGCTTGCTTGTGAAGCCTAAGGACCCGTGTTCGACTCTTCAGAGCCCATGTAAGCCAGACACAAAGGTGAGGCAAGTAAGGCCACACATGCCCACTAGGTGGTGTATGCATCTGGAGTTCAAATGCAGTGGCTGGAGGCCCTGGTGCCCCAATTGTCTGTCTCTTGCATAAAACAAAAAGGCTAGCCTGTTGGGTTTGCCTCAAAAAAAGCAGTTGATATACTATAAAATATAAAAGACTGCAATAAGCCAGAAGTGGTGGTGCACTTCTTTAATCCCAGCACTTGGGAGGCAGAGGTAGGAGGATCACCATGAGTTCGAGGCCACCCTGAGACTACATAGTGAATTCCAGGTCAGCATGAGCTATAGTGAGATCCTACCTCGAAAAACCAAAAAAAAAAAAAAAAAAAAAAAGTAATAAATGAAACTGGCTTTCTTGAACAGAAATCTTTAAAGCCATCAGACTACAGAATTGAACAAAAGGTTCAGAGAGAATGCTGATAAGTGGTTCCCAAGGAAGGTTTTCAGATCAATAGCATCCGAGCTGTGGGCTAGAGGTGCAGGATTTCAGAGTCCATCTGTCTCTCAGGGTGTGAGGCCTCACGGTCTATGTCATAACAAGCTCTATAGATCATTCTGGCACTACAGTTTGGGAACTGCTGCTCTTGCTTATCAAGTAGATGTTTCTGGACTGATTTTGAACTCCATCCACCTCTGGGGTTTTGCTAGGAATTTAGGTGAAGGAAACTTATTTCACAGTCTAAAAGGAAGACAGGCCTTATCTAACAGGCATCCCTCTGTCCTATCTTGGTGAACAGTAGATTTCGTGCTGGTTAGAGAGGACTGGTCTTGGAATGAAAAGTGCTAATTATTTAAATTTTTTAAAAACGCAAACATTCCTGATTCTATGATTATGACAGCATTGATTAAATGACATAGTAGCAAAAACAAAGTGATAATAAAATATTAGAACTAGTGAACTGGAAATTCTATGTGTCATTTGATACATACAAACTAGTACAATTAGTGCATTTTGACATTTTACTTTCTTTTTCTTTTCTTTATTTTTTCAAACTTATTTTCATATGCACTATGCTTTAATGTAGGATTTTTTTTTTTGTTTTTATTTCTAGCCACAAGAAATCCCTCACATCCAAAGTAATAGGGTAAAGGTTGTTCTGATCCAGAACTGTGTGAGAGCAGTCTAGAATGATTCACAAAAGGCTGGTTCAAACAATAAGGACATCTTGTAGGCTAGGTATGGTGGCATATATCATAACCACAGCTACTTGGGACATGGAAGAATGAGAATCATGAGTTCAAAGCCAGCATGGTCTGCATACTAAGATTTTTGTCAAAAAATAACAATAAAGAGTGCTGGAGAGATGGCTTAGCGGTTAAGGTGTTTGCCTGTGAAGCCCAAGAACCCATGTTTAACTCTCCAGATCCCATGTAAGCCACATGCACAAAGATGAGGCAAGCGCAAGGTCGCACATGCCCACTAGGTGGCGCAAGCATCTGGAGTTTGATTGCAGTGGCTGAGGTCCTGGTGTGCCGATTCTCTCTGTGTCGCTCTCTATCACTCTCACTGTAATTTTTGTAAAATGACAATAAAGAGAGAGAGAGAGTGAGAAAGAATGAGAATGTGTGTGTATGTGCATGTGGAGGCTAGAGGTCAACACTGGATGTCCTTCTCATTAGCTCTCCACATCATTTTTTTGAGCCAGGGTCTCTCATTGAACCTATCGCTCGCCATTTTAGCTAGACAAGGTCAGCCAGTAAGCCCCAGGGATCCTCCTGTCTCCCCACCCCACCCCCAGGGCTTGGATTACAGGCGTGTGCCACTACGCCCAGCTTTAACCTGGGTGCTGGAGACCTAAACTCAGGTCCAGGCTGAGTAGTCCAGGCTGGCCTCAAACTCAATCAAGGCAATCTCCCTGCCTCAGCCTCCTGGAGCCAAGACAGTAAATGTGAAGTGACCAAGCCCAGTGGCTAAGGTACTTCACAATCTGACAGTCTGTCACAAGGTTAAGTGTAGAGATTTAACATGACCACATTAACCCCCCCCCAAAAAAAACAAAGTCACCATAAAAACATGTATATAATTGTACACAGTAGCATTACCCATAATTTTTAAAAAGACAAAAATAAAAAAGAACAGCAAACAGGCCAACCAGGCATCAACTTTTGAGCAGACAAATAGAATCTGGTGTGACCACATGATGAAACATTGTCATGTCATGAAAACAATTGACAAAGTTCCTGACTGATGCTGTTACATGTATGAACCCTAAAAATACAATGTTGCATGACAGATCCCAAACAAGAAAGACTAACATATTCTATGATTCTGTTTATGTCCAATGTCCAGAAAAATCAGACGCATACAGGTAGACTTTAGATTCACGGTTTCCTAGTTCCAGGAGGCAGGAGGGGTAGGAAGGAGGGAATAGAAAGTCATCAATACTGGGCATGGGGGCTTCTTTGGGGGCTGGTGAAAATATTCTGAAATCAATTCCGATGGTTGCACAACTGTGAATATAATAAAAAACCATTGCATCGTATTTATTAGTATTGTTGTTGTTATTTTGTGGTACTGGTGACTGAACCCAGAGCCTCATGCATGTCAGGCAAGTATTTCACCACTGAGCTTATATATACCCAGCTCTGAATTGTACATTTTAAGGGGGTGAACCTTACAGACCATGAATTGTGTCTCAATAAAGTTGTTACTTTTACAACTCCTGATAACAAAAGAATTAAGAACCCATAGCTAAGTGACTAGAAATGTATGTGTATATACACATATATGTATATATAATTCTAGAAAACCTGTTAAGTCATATTAGTTTGAAAATAAATACATTTTCATTGATATGTAACTTCTGTGATACACAATCCTGAAAAGGAAGGAAGAGTTATCTCTAAACCAGCAAATATTCTTTTGTTTTTTTTTTTTGCAGCAAATGCTGACATGCATCTCTGGTTATTAATATACAACCTGGCCCATTTTTGGTAGTGAGATTTTGATCTTGGTAAAAAGCAGGGACCAGAATGTCCAAAGAGTCAATACATTACTATGGAAAAAAAGGCCTTAATTTTTTTTTTTTTTTTTTTTTTTTGGTCTTTTCGAGGTAGGGTCTCACTCTAGCCCAGGCTGACCTGGAATTCACTCTGTAGTCTCAGGGTGGCCTTGAACTCACAGGGATCCTCCTACCTCTGCCTCCCGAGTGCTGGGATTAAAGGCGCGTGCCACCACGCCCGGCTAAGGCCTTAATTTGTTTAAAAAATTATTTATTTCTAAGTACACAGAGAGAGAGAATATAAGAATGATTATGCCAGGGCCTCTTGCAGTGCGATTGAGCCTTAGGAGCATGCATACTTTGTGTATCTGACTTTACATGGGTACTAGGGAAAATCAAACCCAGGCTGTCGGGTTTTGCAAGCAAGCATCTTTAACTGCTGAAACATCTCTCCATCTCCCTTAATTTTTAATTTACTGAAGTTTCAGAGGGTGCTTAAAAATATTGCCCCCAAATCTTAAAATCTAGATCATTTTAGCAGGGAAGAACTAGCACTCTATGAAAATGTGTGATACCAGATAATGCCACTGTGGTGGTTGGCATCTTTAGCGGAAAATTCTAAATAGTAAGGACGTGAGCCCTTCTACACACCTGTCAGGCACATCAACCGTGTTATGTGAGTCACAGGAAACATACATAGTAATTTCAACTTCTTGTATCTAAGACAGAAACAAAAGGAACAGGTCCATGGCATTTCTAGAATGCTCTGCAGGTCTCAAGATTCCGTTTTAGCAAAACTCACTAACAGGTACGTTTTATCGGAAAAACTCTTAAAAAGTCCTCAGCTTCCTTATCTCGGTTACCTTCTACTAACCTTCCTCTCCACCATGACAAGAAGCAGATAAGTGCCTGCTCACGCTGTCAGTGTGTATAGACACGACGCACGCGTGCCTGAGAAGTCAGTCCTGAAATGAAAGTCGTTATCTGATGTGGAAACTGATGTGTGACTCACTAGAGCCTGACTTCCTTCTACTAAAAATGGTTTGGCTCCATAAACCTATGGATTCTTGTCTTTCAAAATGTGCTCCACGCACAAAACCTAAAGGCTTCTCTACCCTGTGGATCACATGCACTAATTGCTTCAGTGAATACAACATATTGAACAGCACCCTCGTCTTCAGGAGTATTATCTGCCTCCCTTCCTAGAATGTGAACTTGAAGGTGTGGACTCTCCCAGTCTTTCTCTCTGCTGTTTCTCTAGCACCTAGAAAAGTCCTTGGAAAGTGGGAGCTGATCGAAATACTCACCAACAAAAGAATGAACTAGTCCACGTAGAAATAAAGCCGGCTTACTGTATCAGGAAGAAAATATGCCGTGTTAAACTGTGATCCAATACCAAGACTGACAGCAGTTAAAAGGAATGAAAGAAGGCTGGAGAGATGGCTTAGCGGTTACGGCGCTTGCCTGCAATGACAAAGAATCCCGGTTCGACTCTCCAGGACCCAAGTAAGCCAGATGCACACGGGGGCGCATGCATCTGGAGTTTGTTTGCACTGGCTGGAGGCCCTGCTGCGCCCATTCTCTCTTTCTCAAATAAATAAATAAAATATATTAGAAAAAAAAAAACAAATAAAGTGCTGGGATTAAAAGCATGTACTGCCACACCTGGCATTCTGGAGAGATGGCTTAGCAGTTAGGCGCTTGCCTGTGAAGCCTAAGGACCCTGGTTTGTGGCTCAATTCCCCAGCATCCACATTAGCCAGATGCACAAGGGGGTGCACACATCTGGAGTTCATTTGCAGTGGCTGGAGGCCCTGGCGCGTCCATTCTCTCTCTTTCTCTCTCTCTGCCTCTTTCTCTCTCTATCGCTCTCAAATAAATAAATAAAAGTAAGCAAAAACATTTTTTTCTTAAAGGAATGAAATATTAGGGTAGACTGGAACAGTCTGAGAAGGCACAGGGAAGTGGCGAATGGGCCACCGTAGACAATGGATTTAGGTAAGCAAGCGAGGCCCAGGCTGACCAAGACCTAAGATTGGAAAGACCGTGTGTTGTGGAAGGAGGTGCTGTGCTCTGGAGAATGATTCCCAAAACTCACATGCTAAAGGCTTGTGGTGCTATTGAGAAATGGGGGACCTTGTTAAAGTAGGGCCCAGTGGGAGATCCTAAGGTCACCAAGGCATGACCTTGAAGGGGTTTGTGAGGTCTAGATCTTCCATGTTTCCTCCCCCCCCCCCCCCCCCCCGCCCATGAGGTGAGTGGTTTGCTCAGCTATATGCTGTCTGCCATTGTCATTTGGAACCTCCCCTAACCCCCGAAGCAACGGAACCACCCACTATTGGATCCCAACCTCCAAAAATGCGAGCCACAAATAATCCCTGTGTCTCCAGAAGTTCCGCTTCTCAGGCATGTTGTTACAGTGGTGGAAAACTAAGGTAACTAAGGTGAGTGTGGGCAACTGAAGGAGAGGATGGAGTTTGGGAGCAGCGGAGGACAGATCAGATGACGACAGTGAATGAGGGAAAACTGGAGAAGGCCTGGAAGTCAACAACAGAATCCCACGTTGCTTGGGATATACATTTAAACATTATTTTTTTGGCTACAGAGATGGCTTAGTGGTTAAGGTGCTTGCCTGTGAAGCCTAAGGACCCAAGTTCAGCTCTCCAGATCCCACATAAGCCAGACACACAAAGGTGAGGCAAGGGTAAGTTCACACATGCCCACTAAGTGGTGCAAATATTTGGAGTTTGATTTCAGTGGCAGAGGCCTTGGTGCACCAATTTTCTCTTACTCTTCGTCTCTCTAAAACAAGAAAGTTAAATTTTTTAAAAAAATTGTTTTCAATACCTCAAATTTAGTCTGTAAGGAAACTAAGGCTGTAAGTAGCAAGAGTTTTGAACCGCAATAGGGCAGTGGGACCAACACCAATCCTGGTGTCCCATACACAGGGAAATTCTGAGCTACAAAAAGTTTTCAGGGGCTGGAGAGATGGCTTACCAGTTAAGATGTTTGCCTACAAAGCCAAAGGACCCAGGTTCGACTCCTCAGGGCCCACGTAAGCCAGATGCACAAGGGGGCGCATGCCTCTGGAGTTTGTTTGCAGTAGCTGGAGGCCCTGGCATGCCTGTTTTCTCTCTCTTTCACTCTGCCTCTTTCTCTCTCTCAAATAAATAAATATTTTTAAAAAGTCTTCAAATAAGTTGAATAGTTTACTAAACTGTATAGTTCAACTAATAAAAAAAAACCACAGGCTGAAATTCACTTACACACAAAGATAAGCTTTTTTCCTTAAATGAAATTCACTTTTAACATCAAGCAGGATGAATTTGATAGATTTTTTTTCCCCAAACAACTGTGACTTTTAACTAATATTAACCAGAGAATGACGTTATTCACTAATTCTGGAAGACCTAGAAATATGTAGACGTCAAAAGCTCCGAGTGGTTCTTTGTTAGACAGTCTCAATTTTGAAGACAGCGTCAGACAAACCCAACAATCGAGAAGCTGTAAATAATCCTTGCTCTTTCATTAATCTTTAGCTATATTTAGGAGAACCATCTCCTTTGTTCGCAAACTGCTCTCAATAACTCCATATTTAGTTCCCAAAGGCAGAGTCCCTTGGGCCTATTTGTTAAGTGAATGAATGGCTCCCTGGAGGATGAACATGTGAACCAGCAAACGGCTGACCTGAGGCCTTTGAGACACGGTGCCCAGCATGCTTCCTGTACGCAGACCCTTGGCTGGCCAGGGCCCTTCACAGACGTGCCTTTCATATTTAACACAGTGACAGCTCAGAGGGAGCAAATAAAAGTGTGATGTGCAAGAGGTTCTCTGGGGGTTGGAGAGATTGTTCAATAGTTTAAGGTGCTGGCAAAATCTAACAGCCTGGGTTTGATTCCCAAGTACCCACATAGAGCCAGATGCACAAAGTGGCACATGAAGCTGGAGTTTGAAGTGGCAGGAGGCCCTGGCATGCCCATTCTCCAATCTCTCTCTCTCTCTCTGCATATATATATATATATATATATATATATATATATATATATATATATATATATACACATACACACACATACATACATACATACATACACACACACACATATATATATATATATATGTATATATATATATATATATATGTATGTATATATAATTTTAGAAAAGTGTTACTCTGGGCAAGGAGGGTGGTGATTATGATAGCAGGGCAGATTCAACTAAAGTTTCAGAGTCCCTTACTTGCAAAGGCCCCTTCTAAGCAGACCAAATAATTTGTTCCCAGGATCCTGTGTTCCTCTAAAACATGCATTCCCAACCTCATAACATTGTTATCTACCAAACACACACTTGAAATCCACATATTTGAGCTACCAAAAAAAAAAAAAAAAAAAAATCTCATGATGTCTTAAGTAAGTTTACTACTTCATATTGGGTCACACTCATAGCCACATGTGGCATGTGGGTTACAAGTTGGTCCTATCTGCCGTAAAGAAGTGACTCTCTTAAAACGGGGCCTTGAAATCAGTTCAGAATCCATACCGCCCCGGCTCAGGCCTTGTGCATGAGGTAGCAAGAGGTCAATGGCAGAAGAGATGCTGATAAGTTATAGTGCTGGTCAGCTTTCAATACTGTGACAAAATACCTGAGACAGCAACTTATAAGAAGGAGAGACATACTTTGGTTCATGGTCTTGGAGGTGTTAGCCCATTACTTTTGGAGTTGTGGTAAGACAGTATTTGGTGGTGAGAGTGTGTCATAGAGGAAGCTACTCATCTGGCTAGGAGGCAGAGAGATAGGAAAGGGCCTATGTTCTAACACTTTCACTGAGGGCACATTCCTAACAACTGAACTTGTAGGCCTCACTCTTCATAAGGGTTCTACTTCCCCCAATAGCCCCACAGACTGGGGTCCAATTTAACATGTGGGCTTCTGAGGAACCCTTACCAAAACAGTAGCAGTTACTCAAGACACTGTTGTGAGTAGAGGAATGAGAGTTTGGGGTATCAAACATTCCGGGCAGCTTCTTGTTCCTTTCTAAAAACACCACTTCTTAGCTGCACACTTCTCATATCACGACTCTCCTTTCAGCTTTTACATCTTTGCAAATGAAGTCACAAGAGACATTCAGCTGTTATAAACTTCATGTCAAGCTTTGAAGTGCTTTTTAATAGCAGAAATATTTGGCTCACGTGTGGGCTTTGTAGCTATGGTAAATACCTCCTAGTGATCTGTCGCCACTGTTACTCCACACCTCCAATTTGGAGGAGAAATTCTGCATATGCATTGAGGCACTAAAAGAGAATATTGAACTATGTCTTAGCTCTTTTGTGAATGGTTTCCTTTTATTTTTCTCTCTCATGGAATACTAATACTGCCGTTGCATTGTGCTGGTTATGGGCGGGAAAGCGGGAAAGCGGAAGGGGGAAGGGGAAGGCTCCTAACTCCTTCAATGGCTGGTCGTTCCCCTAGGCTGCTTGGAGGGCTAAGTGGTCAGGTAACCCCTCAGTGAAGATCAAGGCCCACAAGGACTGACTGAGACTCACCACAGCTTCCCAACAACTCCAATAGGCTTTGCAGAAAATGCTTGCCATAGTTAAATGAAGAAACTGACCAGTTAGTATGAGATAAAGATGGAAAACGAAAACAAACAAAAAACCAAAAACCTCTTATCTTAGAGGATCTTGCATTATTACTATATAGACTAAATGTCTGCATGACAAGCTATGTATCAGAACAATATATTTGGAAATAGTGTTTTTTTTTTTTTTTTTTTTTTTGGTGTTGAGGCTTGGGACCTAGAAATAGATGTTTAGGAACAGGAAAACATGAACAAAGTCCAGTTATTAAGCATTTGGATCTGTCCTATGTTGAACCTTTTGTTTCTTTATGTACCTTAATTATTTTGTGAAGAGATGGTGGAAAATTCTATTGCACTATAAGTTAAACACTTGACATTTTTATTCCTTAAAATGGAACATTTTAGAATTCCAGATATGTTTATTAATTAGTGATTATTAACACTCAGTAAACAACATTATGTCTTGTAAAAACACAATCTCTGCTCACAGCATGAGGCTGAAATCTATTATTCCCTGATTCCATATGCTGAAATACACTCAAATGGTCACAAATGACCTTAAGCATTAGATAAATGTAAATGAGCATAACACAGAAAATGCACTTTTGATTGATAACTAAAAGACCAGGTTGGAAATCCTGTCCGCGATGAAGTCCTCTCCAGAAGATGACGGCTGTTTGTGCGGTGGAGGAGAGGCTTTCCTGAGCATGAAGGACACCCAAGCGCGGGCACGCACCAGCTCCTTGTCTGCACCTGCCTGGGGCTTTGACAACAGCGTGCGTGTGCTCACTTGTGTACGGACTGCAGAGCACTGGTCCCGCGCCATCGGCCTACTTGGAATATTTGAATACAGGATTGAAAAACACACACACGGATAACCTCATTGCATTTACCACCTAACGTGAGAGGCCGTCTTTGAGATAGGGTCTCAACTATGTGGAACATGGTGGCCTTGAACTCATAGTTCTCCTGCTTTGGTTTCCCGAGTGATGGCATTATAGATACATTACTTTGGCTTTTTTTAAGCACTGTGGTTGTTTATTCGACCTTTTAATTAATTTATTTATTTTCCATACTGGAAAGTTGGGAGAAGGAAGTGTCTTCAACCTAAAGAAAGCTTAAAATACCAAAGGGTGACATGACTCGTAAGACATGAACTAGTTTAAAATGGAATTGCTGTTGTAATAAAGTCTTTAGTTAAATTCTTAAGGGAAAGTGCAGAAATACAGGTATTTCACATGAAAATTACACACACGGTAAAAGTAAAAGGTAGGGGCTAGGGAAATGGCATGATGGTTAAAGGCACTTGCTTATAAAGCCTGCTGGCCAGGACTTGATTTTTTTTCCAGTACCCACGTAGAGACAGATGCACAAAGTGGTGCATGCATATGGAATTTGTTTGCAATGGCAACAGGCCCTGGTGTGCCCATATGTTCTCTCTCTCTTTCTGCTTGCAAATAAGTAAATAAAATATATATTTAAAATATTTTATTTTTATTTATTTATTTGACAGAAAAAGAGGAGAGAGAGAGAGAGAAAGAGGGAGGGAGGGAGAGAGGGAGGGAGAATATGGGTGTGCCAGGGCCTCCAGCCACTGCAAACAAACTCCACACACATGCACCCCCTTGTATATCTGGCTAATGTGGGTCCTGGGGAATCGAACCTGGGTCCTTTGGCTTTGCAGGCAAACACTTTAACCGCTAAGCCATCCCTCATGCCCACTAAATAAAATATTTTAATAAAAAATTAAAAGTAGCTGGGCATGGTGGTACATACCTTAATCCCAGCACTTAGGAGGCAGAGGTAGAATGATCATTGTGAGTTCAAGGCCAGCCTGAGACTACATAGTGAATTCCAGGTCAGCCTGGGCTAGAGTGAGAGCCTACCTCAGAAAACAACAAAAAAGTAAAATGTGGCATTGTAGAATATACAGTTAGTTAGGGCAAGCATTTCTCCTGTTTGGGATAAGAATGAAGAAAACCAAACGGGACTGGTTGCTTGATGTGCTAACATCATGCAGGGCTTCTCAACCCTGGTACAACTGTCATTTTGGGCCAGTGGTCTCTTGGGTATGGTGGCTTTCCTATGTTTTTTGGAGCATAGTTCTCTACCTACAAGACACCAGGAGCCAGCAGATACCTGTGCTGAAATTGTTCCATCAGCCTTCAAGTCATGACAATAAAACATATTTCTCAAGAAGGCCAAAATCCCCTGGGGGTACAATTCTCCCAGGTTGAGCATGCCTGGAATAGAGCCTCTAAGAATGTACCAGACTAGGGTCTGAGGAGATGCTCAGCAGATAAAGCGCTTGCTGCCAGGACAAAGGCTGAGTTCAGATCCCCAGACTCTATGCAAAGGGGCCATAGTAGTGAGCATCTGTAATCTCAGGGCAGTGGAGGCGGCAGATCCCGGAAAGCTCAAGAGACACTACCTCAGGCAAGGTGGAAGGTGAGAACTGAGGCTGTCCTGTGATCTCCGTGCATGTGTCTGCACCCACACACATGAACACCCCCACATCATATGCATAGACACCAACATACATCCATCACACACACAAAGATAATTAAAAAAAAAGTAGGTCCAGGCTAGCTAGCTTCTCCCAACCTTATATTGTATAATCTTAGTCATTAAGACCCTCCCTAACCCAGTGTACAATCGACTTATCTTCAATGTTCTCACATACTGACCTGAGAATGTCTCTGCCTCATAGGATTGTCAGGAGCATTAAATGTCATCAAACTTGCAAAGTGCTTGGAACATCATCTGACTTACAGCAAGTGCTCAATAAACATTAGCTATTATTTTTGTTAACGAACATTCAAAGTATCAGAAACGTGGTTTCAACCCAGGTGTTTTAATGCAGAAAGGAGTCTTACCAGCTTGATATTTTTGGAGTCTTAAACACGCCAGCCTTCTGATTCCTTGTGATGATGTTGGACACATCTAGAGAACGCGGTTAAGAAAATCTCTACAGTGACTGTCAGCTGACTAAAAACTCCTCACAACACAGTGGAACCAGCACCGGACTGGAGGAGAGCAGTACAGTGGTTTACCACCCAATGCTGACTTACCACAGATGAGATCTTTATTAATCCCCAGGGTTGCAGGTTTGTCACTTGTGAAGGGTTCATTGAGGGAGCGTTACGGCAAGGCCCCCAGTGTGGCTGCCACTGGGCATTGCTGAGACTGTGAGATGCTGTGCCTCACTCGCTTAAGAGAGCCAGACATCCAAAAGCAAGTGTGTACCAGTCAGTGGGGAGGGCTGTGCCAGCCTCTGGAGCCTCTCCAGGTTGAGGAGGTTTCGGTCTCAGGGATGCCGGTGCAGAGAGGAAGATGCACAGGGGGGAGAGACTTGAGAGGAAGCGAGGAGAGAAGGGTGGAGAAAATGAAGATCCAAAGAGAGAAGTCAGTCTTGTGAACAGGTCCCTTGAACTTCTGCTCTGGTCTTAGCTACCTTCTGATGTGGAAGTTATTTGTGCAGAAGAGCCATGGTTATGGTAGAGATAACTTGGAAGAGCTGGCCTAAGACATCACAAGGACCCAGGGGAAAAATTATATCAGGATTCAACACCAGGAAAAGCTGGACTTTGGGTCCACACTGATTTTTTTTCCCTTCACCTTCTGGACATTGTAAATTTTATAACTGCTACTCTCTCTCTCTCTCTCTTTGCTTGGACCCCCGTGCCCATCAGAGCCTAATGTGTGCCCTCGCCCATACTCTGAAGAGCTCCTGTGGTGTATCTTTCCCAAACTGACCACTGGCCCCGCTTCGTCTTGTTTACCCTTGCCTTCCCACCTAGTTCCTATGCTGTATTTCCTGTAAGAAGCCTCAAAATCCCTCTTCTGGAACAAGGCAGCTAAATAAACAAATAAAATGACTCCAGTGAAGGCTACAAGCTGAACTAAATTGGGCCCATGGGGAGGACACCAAGCATACAAGCGATGTTCCCCTATTGCTTAGAAAAACAGATTTTCTGAGTGCTCAAAGCAAGCACTGGCCAAGATCTCCCTGGCAGAACAAAGCCACAGGACTTTTAAACCCAAATCCCTGCTTGAACCACCAGGCATACCTATTTCTTCTCCCGAATGAATAAGCAGGTACTGTGATGGCTTCCTCCCCCAGGAGTGGGAAGGAAAAATCAATTAGGTCTCCTAATGAAGGGCTTTGTTGAGGTTTACAAAAGTGCCATAATGCAGACTTTTTTTTTTTTTTCTCCTGGGTGAACTTTCCTGTATGCAAATTAAATACTGTTAAATTACATTCATTAAAAAAAAAATAAAGGAGACTAATTTGCCTACTTGTTTTGATTAACTAAAATGACACATCGGCCTACAGCTCTGTCTATTTCAGGAAGAGAGTATTTCAGGAAAGTCTTCTAAATGAAACATCTTGCAGGAAAGGACAGCTGACATCTTTATTCTGAGAAGAACAGAATTAGTAGAGAGTCAATTGACAACTGTTTTTGGTGCAGTTTCCCCATTCTCCAGCCACGCCCTACCCTACTCAGCGTTGCCATGGAATCTAACCACATGCCATAATGGGCCTGTACACACCTGTAGTGCCCTGTGAGTGCATGACTAATCTATCAAGCAAAACATATTATTTTGTTAGTGGAGGTAATACTTTTTATAATATAGTCACAGGGAAGTTAAATTATATGACCCCCCCCAAAAAAATCTATTAATAATTTTCAGTAAACATCTTAACACTATATACTTTCGTACAATTTATAAACCTGGGACTCCAGGGGGCCAGGCTGGAGCAAGCACATGCATTTATCTTCCAGAAGCAATTTTTTTTTTAAATGAAAAAAATTCACAGCAGTATTTAGGCTGCTTTATTTTTAGCTCCGGGCAGGAAATCTATTTTGTGAGTTAGGAAGGTTTCTTTTATATTAAAATCAGTATATAGAGAAAAGTGGCGGTATTGTTTTATAATATTACCTTCAGAGATAAATTCTGATGTTCTGCACCCTGCTTTTTACTTTAGGTCAGACTTTGATGGTCTTTCTGAATGGTGCTGTGTCCAATAATAGATTTTATCATCCTCCTGTGGCACCTCAGGGTAATAAAGGAAATCTAATCAAATTGAGTCAATATGTCCAGGATAGTGTCCAACATAACAAACCCAATTGTGTTCTGTGAACTGCACCCACCTTCCAGAACACCTCAGTGGGAGGGGCTGGGTGCAAAGAAATCTTTCCTCTGATTTTTGATGAGATGGAGATGAGACAGTCACCTCCAAATCCCCCTGCCTGAACAACTTGATTTCTGGAGCTGCAGGACACAAGCTCAAAGGAAACCAGAATTCTATCTATCTCTAGATTTCCCTCTCAAACAAAGCACACATTAGGTGTGGGGCTCCTTTTTAATTTTCAGTTAATTTTTATTCTTAAAATATTTACTTGTGTGTACTGGTGTCAGAGGTTGTTTAACTAAATTACATGTGCTTGCTATAGAAATATAAAACATTGTTGAAATATTAGCCTTTCCCTATTATTAGTGATTGTTCTACAAATCAGTACTTATATATGCACTCCGAGAGCAGCAGTGTTTTATAAGCCCAGAAAGATTTAAAAATAATTCACAAGGCATTTCTTTCTTGGTTTATATTATCTTCGTTTTCACTGGGGCATTGAAAGTTAGGGAAGGAAACTCTAAGATTACAATGTAAGTCCTATTATTTTGATATCAGAATGATTTCTTAAATGCTTGCTGTGGTAGTATCTGGTGACTTAAGGCTTCAAACTACTCTTAAGTATGTTCGTTACACCAACGGATTGAGAGAATGACAGGAACGGGCGCTGTGAGCTCTCTCAGCAATGTTACCTGTTACATTTACGCATAAGAGGCCTTTCCTCCCTGCAGGTTCAGAGGAAATGCAAGACAGTGTTTGTCAACCATTCTCATTTTTTTTGAGGAGGGGGGGAACCAGAGTGATTTAATAAGGGTTAAAGCAAAGCCTGGAAGTCAGATGCATCTGGCGTCGTGTGCTGGTTTTATTACTTCGTGGTTGTGTGGCCTTGGGTAAATGAACCTCTCAGAGCGCCATCTCAAAAACAGGAATAATGACCTATCCTATATGTGGGGTGCCCCAAATGAGAGGCTTGAGACATAGTAGGTGCTTAATTCATTATCAATTTTGAGTAATTCAAGCAAAAAGCTCTGGCAGAATGAAGAGACAAGTGATTGATTGTGCTTAAAATGAGGTTTGGGAGTTAAGCTATACTCTTTTTTTTTTGTTCTTGCTTGCTGCTAATTGTATGAATATTTGTATTGTGGGCTTGAAATAAGAAGAAATCAAAGGACTTTTGTCCTTGTACTCTTTCCATGGCAAAATCTGTGCCCCACAACAGCGGGGACTGGCTCTTCCCTGTATCTTTACCATCTAAAGTAGCATGTGACGAATACTGATGGAATCATCTACATTTCGTTTTCAAAGATGCTAAGTGAGCATCTACCCAAGGTGAGGCAGAGAGAACTCATTTGCGACTCTCGTCTGGTAGACAGAAGTTTGGCGGCCATCACTGTGGGAGAAAGGGTCTGACATAGTACCATGGCCTGAGGTTTCTGAGTTCTTATCCACACAAAGCACAATCCCCATGAAGCTTTATTTACTAATTACATAAGTTAGGGATTCTGTTCAAGAAGACAATGAGAGACCAGGGCTTTCTCCTTTAAACAGCCCAGGAGGTGTATGGAGAATCCAAAGCTCAAGATCATGACTGCATAGGTGCCTAGGGAATAAAATGTTCGGGTCACCAAGCACTGGGACTCACCAGATGACACCCTGGACTTTTACTTAGGATGGGCCAAGGCTCAGTGCTTACATTGGCTAAGTGAGTGACTGAGTCAGATGAGGTTGTTCCTCCCTCCCCCACTCCTTCACTTCTTTCCTTCCTTTACTTTGTTTTGAGAGAGGGTGTCATGTAGCCAAGACTGACCTCAAACTCACTGTAGAGCTGAGGTTAGCCTTGGACTCCGGATACTCTTGCCACCACCTCTCCAGTGCTAGGATTATAGGCATGTGCCCCCACACCCAGGTGGGAGTCCTACCTTTATTTATTATGAGTTAGAGAGGGCTTAGCAGCGCTTCGATTACAATTTCTCCCATTTATTTATTTATTTAGTTAGTTAGTTAAGAGAAAGAGTATGGGCATGCCAGGGCCTCCTGCCACTGCAAATGAACTGCAGGCACATGCGCTAACTTACGCATCTGGCTTTACCTGGGCAGTGGAGAATCGAACTCGGGCTGTCAAGCTTTGCTTTACCTACTGCACTGTCTCTCCAGCACTCTTCCTTCTTCTTACGCCATTTTCCTCACCAGCCAGAAACCTTATTGAGTAATTGCTATATGTGGACTTTTAAAAAATTTTTTATTTATTTATTTGAGAGCGACAGACACAGAGAGAAAGACAGATATATATATAGAGAGAGAATGGGCGCGCCAGGGCTTCCAGCCTCTGCAAACGAACTCCAGACGCATGCGCCCCCTTGTGCATCTGGCTAACGTGGGACCTGGGGAACCGAGCCTCGAACCGGAGTCCTTAGGCTTCACAGGCAAGCGTTTAACCGCTAAGCCATCTCTCCAGACTGAGTGGATTTTTTTTTAAAGAGCTATACTAAGAGGAAATGTCAGGGAAGATGGCACTTGTTTTACATGACTTTAGAATGAATCTGAGAACTTGGCAAATTGCCGGATCCCATTTCTAATTTGTCCCCTGTTCTTGTGCAGCACAGACGCAATGCTGCCTGCAGGGAGAAGGAGTTTCAGAAAGGTGGCTTTGGCACAAAAACCCAGTGAAGCAGCCCAAAGACCAAGAGGAACTTCAAGGACACCTACCCCATGAATCTGAGAAGAGAGTCAAAGCACAGAGTTCATTTTACCTCAAGTCTTAATCTCTTTTCACATATCTCTGTTTAATAAATCACAGATCCACATCTAGCTCTTCAGGGTCAAGACAGAGAGCTCTAGAAGACATGTCCAATTCATGGCACATTTTAGGAAAATAATAAATAACCTCACAGTTATTTGCCATGCTTCTGGGATATAAAGATTCAGAACTAGGACATCCATTGCCTTATATATTAATGAATAAAGTAATAGGCAATGAAACGGAAATAACTGAAATTGTTATTTTTTTTCTAAAGAGGAAACAGGTAAAAAATTAGGGACTGGAAGTGAGACTAGTTGGGTTTATTAAATTCAGAAGCCAAGAACAACGAAAACAATTTTTAAAAAGTGATGGGAAGAATACACGAGCCAGTTCTCAGAGGCGGTGTGCAACTGCCAGGGTCTCTTTTCATTACATTTCACTGATGTGCTCATTTGTGTCTTAATGTAGTCATCTTGCCCATTAAGAATAATTAGCAGCTTTGCTTAGAGATTTTCTGGCTTCTGGCAATGTTTCTCCCCCCCCCTTTTTTTTGTTGACATCCACTTTTAGTTTTTAGAAAGTAATTTTTGGATAATATCCCACAACTGCTATATAATTTGGGCTTCCTAAAATTTTAAAAGGAAAGATGTAAACAGTAATTTTTAAATGAGTTTGTTTCAATATATGTGCAACAACAGTATGTGATTCAGTGAATTAGTTATTCTTACAGAAAGGGGGCTCACAAATAGGAGATTCACTCACATTAACCTCACTCAGCAGAAAGATGACAACAGTGCCCACTGTAAGCTCTGTTTGCAAATCAAGAACATTAGTATTAAGAGCAGGAAAACCATATTGCCCATTTTAAGGCTTTTGCATGCTTTTTTCTCTTAATTAAAAAAAAAAAATTAGCTCTAGTTACAACAGAAAAAGGCACACAAACATAGAACATAAAAACCAAGAGGTATCAGGAAAGTCCTAAGAGATGAAATGAAACACACAGCCAGTTGTGGTCTGCACCCTCAAAGGACCTACTTTATCTACATTGTAAAGTTCTTCCCCTCCTGCCCTTTGGCACCCTGCTACATGAAACCCATTGTAAAACTCAGCACAATACAGCACTCTCAGGGCTGAGCTTCTGAAGACCAAATGTTAAAAATCCATTTTCTTGGGAGGGGGCTGGACCAATCATTTCTTTGAAAGGCCGGCAGTGAATGGCAGAATCTGAGATTTCCTCTCTGATTTCAAGAACTGGCATGGCATCTTCACTGTGAAAGCGAAGGTGGAGTAATTAATGACATCAGCATTGTTTCCCTTGGTTGGTGCTATCGTTTAGCTTAATAATGATTTTAGCACCATGGAATTTGCATACCGACTATAGATGCTCCCCATAGTTGGATGATTTTTTTTTAAAAAAGTTCTAATTGGTTTCTGATGCTATGAAACAAAACACATGCTGATCTGGGAAAACTCGCACGTTATTGGGCCCAGTCTGAAAGTTTCTGAGGCCCAGATACCCTTCTCTTGTTCAATATTCTACCCCCGAGATCATCCTCTGGGGCTGAGCAGGCATACCTGAGCTTCCTCTAGCTCTCCCTGTTCCCTGACATAAGGAGTACAGTGAAATGATACAGGCTCAAAACAACCCAGAATAGAAACAGAGTGAATGAAACAATATCTGCTCATCGGCAGGAATATTTTGGAAAACCTGTGACAGTCTCAAGATTATGATTAAAATCCTGCATTTAAAAAAAGTTCGTACCTTTTGTGATCTCTTTCCCTGGTATGAAAGGCCAAGATTGTGATTGGCTGTTTTTCCTTCCTGAATTTTTTTTTTTTTTTTTTAGGGCTGTCAGGCAATTAGCTGGGTGGGGCTCTGTAGAGCTAGCTGTTCCTCCTTCCTTCTATGCTAGCAGCTGATGGAGCCACTGTGAATCTTATTTTTGAAAAATTATAGAGCAGAGGAAGGAGAAGAAAATCTAAAATAAGATTCCACCAAAACCAAAGCTGCTTTGGCATTTTAGGACCTAAACTTCACATAAGGAAGGAGATTCCCTCCTTCATCATGTAAATGTAAGGCTCACAAAAAAAAAAAAAGCAAACAGATCTTCCACTTTTCCTCTCAATTTCCAATGGCTGTTAACTGCCTCTGAGCAAATCAGCTCAACTGCTAAAGTAGCCACAAATTATGCTTGCTTTCTTAGTTAAAGTACAGTTCAATTTTCAGGAACTCTGTGTACATATTAGGAAAGCATAATCTAATATAATGGGGTTTGAATTGTAATGGCATAGCAGAGAGAAAAAAAAGAGATAGCTTTTATAATCCTAAATAAGAGGAAATAATGCAAAACTGATAGCTGTTTCCAATGGGGATATAGGTAACTCCTTAGCAATTAGAATAGGGGTAGGATTGCTAGTATGTATAATATCAAACACATAACTGGAAGTTAATATTTACAAACAAAATAAAAAAATATTTCAAGTAATTCATTTTGGGCTGAAAGCCTTAATGATAATGAAAAAGCAAGAATACTTGAAAACTATTATGAAATGCATTTTCTCATTGCCCTTGAGAGGTTCACCAAACGTAACTCATTTAATGGGAAGCATCTAGAAAAATCTGTGGAAAAAGAGGAAACCCACATAGTGGTACGCCATGAATTCATAGGTTTCTGCTTTTTCTTAATTACTTATCGTGCGTGTATGAGGAACTCTTTCTTAATGCCCCATGTTGTCTTTCTTTATATCAATTGTTACTCAGCCAGGAAAAGGAATGAACACTATCTGAATAAGGATACTTCTGATGGCCTTTTCATTCCCATCAGTTAACAGAACTTCTTTGACATCTGCAGAAATAGCAACCTAAAAAAAAAAAAAAAAAAAAAAAAAAAAAAAGAAGCACAGCAAACAATGAGCAAATATGCTTGTCTGTGTGGAAGTGAAGACAGGAATGACAAGCCTTCAGTATCATGCTTCCTCACCTATTTCTCTGTAACAATCTTCAATCTTTTTTCATTTTATGTCTGCATTATTTTAATCATTCAATCAAATCAGTCAATACTTTTATCATTCCATTTGCGGGAGCCTCTATCTTGCTATCATTCTGTTCGGTAATTGCATTGTGACAGCGGATGATGGTATTCTGAGAGGCTTTCATTTGTGGGCTTCTGTTTATCTAGTAGAGCCATCATACAAGGCTGTCACTCTGCCTTTCAGCTTGCTTCTGTCTGACTGCCTGATGCCCTTCATATAACTTTGCATTGCAGGCAGATGGCTTTGTGAGGGTAATTTTTTTGTGAGCTTTGACATGCTCGCACATTGGGCTGTAACCTCGACACATTGTATAAGAGCGACAGGTTTGTCAAATGCCAATCAGTGTAACAATATGCTTTTATTTGTAGAGACATAAAAACTTGTCTAATGCACTGTGCTGCTACATAATATCTCCTGAATACATGACTCAGAACTCAGAGAATAGGGAACGACGTTCCTGAATGGCCAATCTAATTCAAAAGAATCTAATTACTGAGCGCTCTGGATCATGTTTGTTGGTGTAATAATGCAGGCAAAACATTAGCAGCTATATCATGGTGCTCCAACTGCGATTCGCCGGGCTATTCCTGTATCTTAGCAAATGGGACTATAATCTGAAAAAAAAAAAAAATGCTTTCGCTATGGCCAAGAAAGACTGTGCGAGGCCTGGAATGTCACAACAAGCGATATCGACTACACTGAGGTAAAATGTTTCTGCTCATCGAAGCAACTATAAAATCAATATGATCCAAACGTAAGTCAATCTAGAAGGTCTCTCAAGACCCGGCAGCTTGACCGCAGCTGATGCTGTTGACGGTTCTCTGACCCAGCAGTTGGAGGCCCTGGAACATTTTTCCTTTTGTTCCTCCCTTTGAATGGGATTGGAATTGAGAAAAGACCTACCATGAGTCCAGCCAAGCATGTCATGCCACCCCCTAGCTCACACACAGCAAGGTCCCTGAAAGAGAGAAAAGAAATGGTAGAACCCATACAAATGAGATGAAAATGGTCAGAGAGAGATATATGTTACAAGAACAAATTGCCATCTGCAGTAAGAACCAGGAAGTTGTACAGACATGACTGCGCTACCTCACGTCGTTTTGCGTTTTAAAAATAATTATGAAATAGAAAAGTCACAAAGCAGGCAGATCAGTGGGGGTTCCCTCATTAGTGTTCACTGCAACATTACCACCGCTGAGCTGAAAAATCTGAGAAGGTTCCCTTTTTTTCCCTTGTCAATGGTGCTGTCTTTTAGAACTAAACTAGCTAGAGTAGCAAAAGATAATTGTTAGGAAAGGATAACATTGTTAATCACATTCATGCCTTCAAAAACAGTTAGACAAGTAAATGAAGAATATATATGAGTGTGTATATACTTATATTAGAGTCACACACAACACACACAAATAAATGCAATTCTGAATTTAAAAAAAAAAATTCTAAAGCTGAAACATTTTGGAAAGCTAAACCACCCCCGTAAAGCACCATTGCACAAAGAGCATTTAGCAATTAACACTTAGATCACAACTGACCCCAACACAGCACAGCGAATAAACAATGCAGGGACATAATATGGTTAAGCCAGCAGACCCAGGCTGAAGTAATGATGGGCTCTGGCTTCGCTGCTCAAGAGTAAAGCCACTCAGAGTTCAAGCTGACGGTCTACTGTGCCATTCTGCACTCACCTTCCCCTTTGTGCCTGACTATCAGCCCCCAGTGAGTGACACTTGCGCCCTGGCCCACCGCTCGCTGATTGGAGGGCCTGTGAAGCTTAAGCTCGGGGAGATGAGCAAAAGCCAGGCAGCAGGGCAGCTGTACAGCCCAAATTCAATCCTGCCCTGCTCTGATGTTGTACGTTTGTATGTTGTGTTTTTAAGTGACATGTTTTAGCCTCTTGAGTGTTTCTTCTTTCATTGTTGGAAGTTTATTACCTCAAGAGAAGGGTGGGGGGGGGAGCAAAAACGAACAAGGGTCGGAAGAAAAGAAACCAAAAGAAGACATTCATATTTGGAAATCTACTTAATGTGTGTTCAGTCGTTCAAAGCAGTTATAGACTGCATGGTAGACAGGAATCCAAAGAGCTTTCAAAACACACAATGCTGACCCAATCTTGTAAGCGCATGTTATTAATACACTTGATCACTAATGGCTTGTTTAGAATAATAGTGGGTTATTCAGGAAGCATGTATTAGATAACTTTCATCAAGTGAGAATTCAAGTGAAAAACTTGTGTTTTCTGGATGTATCAAATATGTTCAGAATTCTTAAATGAAAGGAATTGTTGTTGTGTTGCTTTTTGTCCAAGTCCCATCCGCAGGTTGATACATAACCCTCACGAACAGTTGAAAACATTGATTTGTGTAGCATGAATCTGTAAGAGTAATTTAAATTGTGTGAACACATATTGTCAAGTACATAAAAATACCTTTAAAACCAGGGCTGGGATGACATCTGTGAATCATCGCTCTGGGGCATTTATCAAACAGTCCCTGTTTGCTATGGTGACTTCCCCAACAGAAGTTTAAAGACTGTATTTATTATGTGTGTATGTGGGTTTGTTGTTTTTTTTTTTTTGACCTTCACAATCAGCAAGGATTGATTGGAGCTTCACTTTTGTTTCCCCCAAATCAAAGCGAAATAAAATGCCTTGAGTGAAAATCAAAATCCTTTGACATGCAGCGACAAGGTGCTGGGCAGTGTTAGCACCCAAAGGTGATGCCGATTTCTTTATGGAAGCAACACGTGTCCCCAGTGAACTCTCTTCCTTTTTCTCATTCTCTTAACATTTTACTTTGAAGAATGTAAACCAGGCTGTTTTTAATATGCAGATTCCATAGCCGTGACGGGGCTAAACAAACATCTCTTAAGTGCAGCTCTATACCTGAACATGGAACTGTGCTTGAGGCAGAAGTGAGCCAAAACCTCTTCAGAGGGCCAGATGCCTAGAAGACACAAGAGGGTAGATAGATGTTTGGATTAGGAAAGTCTTTGTGTTACAAATGGCTTTTAAATTGAAGGCTCAGGATAAGCCATTCCAACTTAAATCAAAAGTAACAGAGTCGTTACTTGCTGTGTGCCATACATATGAGACTCATTTATTGTTGTTGCTTTTATAATGGTCAGGTTGATGACCAGTTTCCCCCATGGTATTTGGAAAATAGTCAAAATAAACTTTACTAAATTTCAATCACAACAAAATGGTAAAACCAATAACAACTCAATCACAGATATCAAAGATTAAATTTTAGGGCTTGAGAGATGGTTTAGTGGTTAAGGTATTTGCCTGCAAAGCCAAAGGACCCAGGTTCAACTCTCCAGGACCCATGTAAGCCAGATGTACCAGGTGGCACGTGAGTCTTGAGTTCGTTGGTGTTCGGTGGCTAGAGGCCCTGGTGCGCCCTTTATTTTCCTTCATGTCTCTCTCTACCTCTTTTCTCTTTCTCTCTCTCAAATAAATAAAAATACAATATTTTAAAATTAAATTTTAAGCCAGGCATGGTGGTGCATGCCTTTAATCCAGTGCTTGGGAGGCAGAGGTAGGAGGATCGCCATGAGTTCGAGGCCACCCGAAGACTACATAGTGAATTCCAGGTCAGCCTGGGCTACAGTGAGACCCTACCTCAAAAAAAGAAACAACAACAAAAAAAGAAATTAAATTTTAATGGTACTTCAAGTAGATCCTCACATTGTTCACAAAATTAATAACCATAAGCTGAAGAACTGCTGTAAATGCAGTCCCTGTTTGACAAAAAACACAAAACAAAAAAAAACACTTTCAGGGGTAAAGAAAGCCACTGACACCATTCTATCTTTTCCTACAGTTTCACATGAATGCTTTCAAATGCCCGTGATTATTTCCTTTCTTTAATATAACTTAAAAAAAATCAAACTAGAATATACAATTAGAATTTCACCAATATTGGTGGGTGGCGTTTTCTAGGACCATCACCTACACATTTGTTTAGAAGACCTAATTTTCATAAATGACGCGTAAAGAAAAGGCAGATAGGCAAGTATGCTTGGAAACAATAGTTGCTATTATACCGTGTGATGGACTTCCATGTGGAGTTGAGCTACATCTAAACAAGACCTAGCTCTCCCCCAGGACGGATCTACTACTTTGAAGAGGAAGAAATCCAAACATTTCAGAGTTGTCAAGGAAATGTAAGGAGCCAACAGAGTAGACGAGTAAATCTACGAATAAGAAATAAACAGAGTCAGCCGGGTGCACGCCTTTAATCCCAGCACTGGGTAGGCAGAGGTAGGAGGATCGCTGTTGAGTTCGAGGCCACCCTGAGATTACATGGTGAATTCCAGGTCAGCCTGGGCTAGAGTGAGACCCTACCTCAAAAACTTATTATTTAAATTTATACTGTGTATACTTCACTCATCTAATCCTCACATCAACCCTATGAAGCTAATATTGTAATTATAATATGAAAAGAGTTCACTGGAGACACGTGTTGCTTCCATAAAGAAATGACAAAAACAAAAACAAACAACAACAAAACAAAAAGAAAGAAAGAAGGAGACTCCTTAGAGAACTTGCTGCAGGAAAGCCCACGCAGGCTTATTACCTCAGCATCCTTGCCATTTTCGGTAAAAAAAAAAAAAAAAAAAAAGGAAAGCTGGGAAAACAGAAGGAAAACCAACAAGGTGTGTTTGGGGCTATCTTCTGAGAGAAAAGGAAGAGAGGCAGGAGAGAGGAGCAGCTAGGATCACAGATGCTCTGTAACCAGACTCTCTGGACTTCGATCCTTGCTTTACCATTTTCTAGGTGGGGGATTCTGCGTAGGTTACTTCTCCGTGTCTCTGGCTACTTGACTGCAAAATATCATGACAATATTAGCTTCATAGGGTTGATGTGAGGATTAGGTGAGTGAAGTATACACAGTATAAGTTTAAAGAAAAAGGAAGTCAATGTTTTTCCCTGCAAAGGTGGACAGAAGAGCGGAAGAGAGCTTATGTCGACCTCACGATTATCTCAAGAGCAAGAACAAATGGAGGATTTTTATCTGCTCTTAAACTTGACTTTTGGCAGCAACCTAGAGTCCTCATACCTGGCCCAACTCCACATGAAGAGAAGTTCATAAAGACCAAAGTGTATAATAAAGTCCTCTGGAGGAAGAGCCCAAGACAATGTTCTCACTAAGTGGATATAATTACCACCAGGATAAGTTTCTTTATGCCTTCAGTACATGACTGCCACGTTTCTAAGAAGTAATGATAGGGAAGGGCCTTTAACTAAAACTTAAGCCTTGACTAAGTACAAAATGGGACTTCTAAAGTGCAGTCTTTTCAAATAGTTTTATAATTTTCTCCAAAAATTATAGACTGATTTTTAAAAAATTAAATTAAATACAAAGATCAAAGTAAAAGAAAAATCTTGTGAGGTTCTACTATTAAGGAATATAATCATTGTTAACATTTTAGGCATCATTACAAAAGTCTTTCTAGGCATAAAGATATCTTACACAACCATGATTAGTCAGTAATTTGATTTTGCCCATTCAATAAGAGGTAGAAAGATTTCATAACAATAAATGTATATGCTGCTTGTATTATTATTTGTAACGATTGGTTAGATACTCTAGTGTTCATCAGAATTCACCTAACTCATTGCTTCTTGGTAGATATTTAAGTTAGTTTCCAAGATTTTTTTAAAATACTGAGATTATAAATAGTAGCATAATGATACACCTTCCCTTAACATATGGTTTTACTCCTTAAGTCAAGTAATTACAAATGGGATATCTGGTCAGAGGGTAAATACACATCACATTCTCCAGAGAATGTCAGTATGATGGGAAATTCTATACATGCTGTCATGTGACAGGTTGTAGTCAAAATGCAGCCACACTAAAACATGACTATGAAATCACCCTTAAACTATTTGTATAAAATATTCACATTTACACTTGTTTTTTTTGAAAAAAAAATATTTTATTGTGTAACTATCCCCAAATATAGAAAGGACCCAAAATCTAAAGTGCCTTTGGTGCCTTCAAGCATTTAGTACAAGGGATATTGAATCTATCCCTGTCTTCTGTAAAATTTGTGCTGACTTATATCCTCAAAGATAATGTTTATTTCTGGGCTGGGAAGATGGCTGCGCAAGGTGCTTGCTTGCAAGGCTGCCAGCCTGGGTTCAATTCCCCAGCACCCATGTGATGCCATTCACAGGCCAGACTTGCATTGGCCTGTCTCAAAGAAGGTTGAGTGAGAACAGATAACTCCTCTCACCTCTGTGTGTATCCATATACACAAACATAATGTACACTTAAAATATTTATTTTTATTTATTTATTTGAGAGCAACAGACAGAGCGAGAAAGAGGCAGGCAGAGAGAGAGACACAGAGAGAATGGGTGCGTCAGGGCCTCCAGCCACTGCAAACGAACTCCAGATGCGTGCGCCCCCTTGTGCATCTGGCTAATGTGAGTCCTGGAGAGTTGAGCCTCGAACCGGGGTCCTTAGGCTTCACAGGCAAGTGCTTAACCGCTAAGCCATCTCTCCAGCCCTAAAATAATTTTTTTTAAAGTGTTTATTTCTTTAAAGTCTTACAAAGACAAGGTTTTAACACTGATTTGTTTTTAATAATCTGTTAAGTTTTTAAAAGTTATATCATTGTAAATCAAAACTGGAACAAGATACTATTTTAAATCTGCTCTTATCATATAAAGCCAGACTGACAAATATTGGTGATGAAGAAAAAAAATCACAAATCGCATACACTGCTGCTGGTTAGGAATGTAAAATGAAAATCTATCTAGTACCTCCTCAAAAAGTTGACGTCATATTGATGTGTTACCTAGAGCTTTCACTCAGGTATATAACCAAAAAATGTTCATATTAGAACCCACAAGTAGAAATATTTACAGCGGGCTGGAGAGATGGCTTAGCGGTTAAGCGCTTGCCTGTGAAGCCTAAGGACCCCAGTTCGAGGCTCGGTTCCCCAGGTCCCACGTTAGCCAGATGCACAAGGGGGCGCACGCGTCTGGAGTTCGTTTGCAGAGGCTGGAAGCCCTGGCGCGCCCATTCTCTCTCTCTCCCTCTATCTGTCTTTCTCTCTGTGTCTGTCGCTCTCAACTAAATAAATAAAAAATTTAAAAAAAAAAAGAAATATTTACAGCAACATCATTCTAAGTAGCCAAAAATTAGAGTAACTAAAATTTACATCAACTGATGAATGAATTAATAAATAAAATGTAGTGCATCTACAAGGGACTGTTGCTTGACAATAAAAAGAAATACATGATAAATGCTACACAAACAGAACTTGAAAACATTATACTATGTCAAAGAGGCCAGTAGAAAGACCCACATGCTGTATGCTTGCATTTACATGAAATGCCCCAAGAAAGAGTGCCTACAAAGACAAGAATTGCATGGAGGTCGCCCAGGGCTAGCATGGCTAGGTATAAATGGGATGCCACCTCCAAGGGCTATGAGATATCTTATGTATGTGATGAAATGTTCTTCAATTAGTTAAGTTGATGGTTTTATAACTTCAAATATACTGCAAAAAAAAAAAAAGAGTGGCTAAACTTATGGTATGTGAAAATAAAGCTGTTATTTTTAACAAGTTTTCTCATTCTTATTTGTGGAATTATGACTTTTTTTTTTAAAGATTTTTACTTTTAAAGAGGCTAAAAATAGATGCATGTGGGGCTGGAGAGATTGCTCAGTGGTTAAGGTGCTTGTTGAAAAGCCTAATGACCTCGGTTGGATTCCCTAGTACCAGTGTAAAGCCAGATGCACAAAGTGGCATATGTATTTAGAGTTTGTTTGCAATGGCTGGAAGCCCTGGCATGCCTGTTCTGTCTGGTTTTTTTGTTTTCTCTCTCTCTCTCTGCTTGCAAATAAATAAAAATTTTAAAGATTAAAAAATAGATATATGTATACATAGTTTAAAGAGCCCATTAATTTTAACCAAATAATTCAAAGTGGGCATAACCAGTTACTCTCTCTAGTTTTTAACTTCCTGAAACTACTATTTTCCACCCAAATGTAAACATGAAATACATTTATGCTCCATAGATATCTTGTATGCATAGCTTAAGGGTAATTTTATAACATGTTTTAGTGTAGCTTGGCTGTGTGTTTCTGGCAATTATTTTCACATTTCTATGTCGTAGGTTTGTTTCACTGCTTCTTGATTTTTTTCAGGTATAGGCAAAATTTGCTGAGAATGGAAAAATAAGCATTTCTGCTTTTATCTCTACTGCTCTCCTTACATCAAACACATCAAACCCCTTGCCCCTCTCATCTGAGGCTATATTATAATTATACATTATTTAATTACTTATTTTTTTGAGATAAGGTCTTAATCTGTAGCCCAAAATGGTGTGGCATTCACTACATAGAACAGGCTGGCCTCAAAGTTGTGGTAGTTCTCCTGCCTCAGCCTTCTAACTGCTGGGATTATAGGTGTGAATCACAAGGATACCATTTTGGAAAAAAAAAAAAAAGACAAATACTATATCCTATATCCTACTTGGATTCCCATGGTCATTTGGTTCCATCATATTTTCTTTCCAACAAATGCTTGGCTCCCTGCAGATGTTTTTATTGGAACTGGGCCTGCTGAATTTGACTTTAGACATTCTTTAGCCAGCCAACACTGCCAGCAATAGCGAGGGAAGCTGGCAATCTGATCAGTTTAAGTATCCAACTACTTTGCTGTTAGTGAAATAGCTAGTTTAGAATGACTTTAAATGGCAACTTTTGTAGTTCACATGGGAACAAACACATGCATGATTGTGCTGAAGGTTGAACAAATCCTAAAATTAAGTGACATGAATGTCTTGCGAGGTCCGGGGCCTCCTACATCACTTGCATTTGAGAGCTTTGTGCTTCCCCACGCATAGTTCATATTAGGAAAGTTCTCAGGCTCTGGGAGATAGCATCACGTGGCACTGCGGGCCACCTCATCTCGCCCTGATGCCAGCACTCGCTCTGTGGTGACAACACCCCCCGCACCCACAGCACGCCCAGGGCTATGCTGTGAACAGTGGAAGCTCACTAAAGCAGCACCTTTCCCCACCTTCTTCAAACTAAGTGACCCTGCGCATTACGATGGGGTCAAAAGCAAGTGCTCTGTCACCTTGGAGACTTAAGCAGAGAGGCCAGTATCCTTAGCTAGGCTGCTAAAGAATCCTCTGGAAGAAGAAATGAACTGGTCGGCATTACAAAAATGAAATGTAATGGCAGGTAGGTAAGTTTCTGGGATGATTTTCAGTGTTTGTATTTCTGCATTGTAACTGACGTCAGTGGAGTAGAAATTGAGACAGGGACTACGGAATGCTTCACAGGAATTTATTGGGTATCGCCTGCATTTCAGGTTCTGCGGAACAGCATGGAATGATACAATACAATTATTGAGGCTTCCAACTAGTTGGAGAAGAAGGCATTAAGTAAATCATCACACAAATAATGTGCCCACTTATAGCTTCAGTAAATGTTAAGTAGGAAAAGCAGAGGTTGTTTATGAGGATATGTTACCCAGGTCCCAACCTAGCTGGAAAGAGGTTGGGAAGAGCCCCCAAAGGGGTCACTTCTTTGTAAAAATAGCAGGAAAGCTGAGATTCAGAGGATATAGAACCAAACACAGGAAGAAGAGGGGGATAAAGACAAGAAGAGTGCTCTTCATCCGAGGAGAATCCCTGAAGAGGTGAAGGGCTGAATGCTCTAGGAATGGAGCTCTGGAATGAAGAGAAAGGAAGATGAGGCTGAAGGGGTGGCTCAGGTCAGATAACACAGGCTAAAAGGCCATGTTAAAAGATTTAAATCAGGGCTGGAGAGATGGCTTAGCGGTTAAGGCACTTGCTTGCAAAGCCTAAGGACCCATGTTTGACTCTCCAGGTCCCATATAAGCCAGACGCACAAAGGTGAGGCAAGCGCAAGGTTGCATGTGCCCACTAGGTGGCGCTGGCATCTGGAGTTTGATTTCAGTGGCTGAGGCCCTGGCATGCCAATTCTTTCTCGGTCTCTCTCGCTCTCTCTAAAATAAAAAGAAATTAAATCAGGTCTGGGGAGATGGCTTAGCAATTAAAGGTGCTTGCTTGCAAAGCCTGTTGGTCCAGGTTTGATTTTCCAGTCCTACATAAAACTAGAAGTACAGTGATGCATGCATCTGGAGTTTGTTTGCAGTGGTAAGTGGCTTTGGCACACCGATATTCTCTCTGTTGAATAAATAAATAAAAACATTTAAAAAAATGTTTCAATAACACATTGAAACCGGAGGTATGGCTTTGGAATGTTGGATCCAATTTACACTTTAGAAAATTTTGGTTATTATAAATAAAGTAAAAAGGGCAAGGGGAGGTAAAGGGAAACTAGGTAGAAAGCTTCCAGAATTACCCAGGTGAGAGCTGATGGTGGCTTGGAGGGTGGTTGGTGGAGATGCTTTGGGATATAGTTAGAAGGTACACTAACAAGACTTACTAGATAATTAGATGCAGAGGTGTTAAGGGAAAGTGTCACCTACGACTCAGGTGTGTGGCATAAATGAGTCGAGGACATATAGCAGATGCATATAGGATTTTCCTCCCATTTGCCATGAGCTGAGGAGGGTGATTTCATAGTGGAAAGTACGCCAGCCAGGGGCCTGGACTGTGATATTAATAAACTGAGAAATACTTCGAAGTAATGTCACCTTTCTGAGGTTCAGAACCCTTATCTGCAAAATGATAGGCTTGGGTTAGATTATGTCAAGCTGTAAAAAGCTACAATAGCAAAACAGACCTCATGTTCTGGAGTTAGATGGAGTTCAGCCTGAATAGTGGCTCTTATGGATCTGTAACCTTGGCAAGGTGCTTAACCTTTTTAAGCCTCTTCATTCATTCATGGAGCACACAGTTATTAATAGCCGTGTCTGGTCTAGAAGCCAAGGGTACAGTAGTTAATAAGACACAGCCCTTACCCAAATAGCTTTAATAGAGGCAGTAGACAATAAAGATATTTTCAGGTACCGATTAGTGTCATAAAGAAAATAAAATGTTCCCATGAAACAAAATAACTATTAGGGTGGGGTGTTGCTTCTTCAGCCAGCATTGTTGGGGGATGCCTCAATTTTCTCACTTGTGAAGTCTAAACAATAAAGTACCTATTTACAGGGTGTTATGAAGGTTAAATAAGATACGCACGTAGGGCACTTAGACTCTTACCGCATGCACACAAAGGTTATTACCCGTGATATAAGCTGTTGTCTCTATATCTGTTGCTGTTACTGCTTTGAAATATTTCTATCTACGAAATTATATCAACCTTGATGATATTTATATGACACTTTCACGGACATTCTTGGTCTCAATTGATATCCCATGAAATCAAATGGAAACTGAACTGTGTAAAAAATGGATGCTGCCTCTGGGAATTTTAAAAGTCTGGAGCAGGAATTCCATACATATGAGAAATACTTCCTCCATATTTCTGCTCTGTCCCACTAAGACACTCGTTCTACATAGGAAATAATTCAATAGAAGCCTCCCTGTGTTTGTAAAGCTAGACCCAGAGGACATAAGGGGAGCTGGGTAGAAAGGAACATCCATGCAGGTGGACGCTTGCCCCGGTGACGCTCAAACACTGCGAGGCAGAGGGGGAAACTAAGGCACGGTGCCACTTAGAAACCTTCCCCCAAATCAGACAAATACTTTTGTCACAGGGTTGGACCTTGATCCCAGGAATCAAGTCTAGAACCATTTGTAACTTTTGGGCCCTACTGCCTCCACTAGATTATAAAACCAAGGACCACATGAAATGCTTTGCAATTTTGTTTCTTCCTCGTTTCTGGCAAAGATAACAGAACTACAAGAAGGACCAGTGGTAAGCACCTGAATGGAGGTAATGTGAGGGACGCAAAAACAACTCCAGGATTTCAACAATAAATGCTTCTCAGGCTACAAGATCGTTTGTTTGTGGATGCGATCTGATTTCTAAAATACACTGAAGATTTAAGCCTCACGTTAAAAAATATATTTTATTTTTATTTATTTATTTGAGAAAGAAAGCCAGGCGTGGTGGCACACGCCTTTAATTCCAGCACTCGGGAGGCAGAGGTAGGAGGATCGCAGTGAGTTCAAGAGTTCAAGGCCACCCTGAGACTATATAGTGAATTCCAGGTCAGCCTGAGCCAGAGTGAGACCCTACCTTGAAAAACCAAAAAAAAAAAAAAAAAAAAGAGAGAGAGAGAAAGAAAGAAGCAGAGATAAAGAGAGAGAGAATGAGAAAATGGGAATGGGCACACCAGGGCCTCCAGCCACTGCAAACCAACTCCAGATACATGAGCCCCCTGGTGCATCTGGCTCACGTGGGTCCTGGGGAATCAAACCTGGCTCCTTTGGCTTTGCAGGCAAGTGCCTTAACTGCTAAGCCATTTCTCCAGCCCAAGCCTCACACTTTAATTAGGTACAGTTAACGTACTAGCTCTGTACCTGCATGGAAGGAGACAGGGAGGGGCGAGGGTCAGTGGTCCTGTCCTTAGGGTGTGGTGGTCAGTTTTAGAGCAGATGCTGACAATGCCCCTGACTGCCAGATAAAAAGCACTGCTTCTCGGGCAGTGCGCGGCAGCTGTGGCCACCACCCCAGCCGTTCACACAGTGCAAATGTGAACTTGAAAGATGACCTTTGTGACTTTAGCCTATCTCCTTTCATCTGCTGGCCTCAGTTTACTATCTGAACATAAGGGCGCTGCCCACTCCATCACATGGACTGAGGATTGTACAAATTAGAGGAGCATTCTTTAAGTGCTCCGTGACCGTTATTACCACTGAAGGCAGAAACACTGCTCACTGAGTGCACTACTTGACAAATAGATGGCTGTGTACTTTATGTGGGTTACCTCACTTAATCCCTAAGATAACCTTTCCCAGTACGTTGCCCAGTGCTATCGTAGGTGTAGGTAGGAACCATCACCATAACCACCTAAGAGGCACGCTGTATGTCAATGGACAGTAATCGTGAGTGGGACTGGCTGGGATTTGGGCCCAAACACTCCAGTTCTGGAGCCCAGGTTAGGGTTACTACTGCAGGATCATGCCTTTGAACAGTGGCTGCTCTCCAAAGGAAAGAGCACTGCTTTCTAGTCCTCTCTGCTCTGTCAGTAAATAATTTGAGGACTTTGCACACATGGTATTTGGGGTCTAGCTTCAAGAAGAAAATGGAAAAGTTGAATTGGTTTCTGAGGGTTGTTCCAACTCTAAATCCCATGGCTGTAGATATTGTACTTGTATATTTCCAGGTAAAAGCTATAAAATTATCAGTGGGCTCTAGCCTATGGCATCATAAAGAAATTAAGTAGGCTTAAATATTTCATTTGTACCAAAGTCTTAAATTAAACCTCCACTATAAAATAGTTTAGATGGGATTTAAAGTGGTTCTAGGAAGTCAAATCTTCGCCATGCTCCTTTTGAGTTAGAACTGACTTTGTTAATCAAAAATCCAAGCTTCAGAAAAGAACTGATATACAACTACATACATTAGTTGTGAATGGAATTTTTGTTTTATTTTATTTTATTTTTTTAAGGTAAAAATATTTAATATTATCAGATAGAAACATTGATGATTGACAGTTTTGAATGGCACATTTCATACAAAGTGAAAAGGGCAAACGTAGGAAAGAAATTAGTAGTTGGTTTGGTAAACAATTTGTAGGCCAAAGCAATGCATCAGAGATGACATTCTAAATTACTACAAAACTTTTAGAGAAGATGAGTTTGATATGGTCTGCTAAGGGAAAGGAAAACATTTTTTTAATCTTTAAGATATTGTGGTACAATTATCAATGCTTTCCTGGTGATCTAGACATTTGCTACAAATAGCTTTATCTTTTGCTAATCATCCCTGTTACAATCAGATTTCACAGTGAGGACTGAAGATGCAGAGCACTTTTCAATTCACTGAATTAAAACCATATATGCTAATGACGGGTGCTAAACATATCGTTTTATGTTAAAAATGTGGAATATATTTAATTGTACTGAGTATATTTCATGAGAAATCGGGTACACTAAGTTCCCAAATCTGTTTATGATATTTTGTGAGGAAGTATGTATACCTTGGCTTACTCTACAATGGAGTAATTTGGCACTACAGGAAACACGAGGACAAGCAAAACTGTGAACACGATATCAGAGTTGCCCACCTTGAGTTATAGTTTTGTTTTATTTTTAATTGACAAATGACGAAGGTATCTCTCTATGGGATACAAAAGTGATTTCTTTTTCTTTTTTTTTTTTTAACCTAGATAATTGAGCATATTGAAGACAGGAAGCCTCTTTAAAGCACCTGTATCCCCAGTACTGAGCAAAGTCATTTCTCCTTGGGGAAACAGCAAGAGGGTTGAATGCTTCTCCTTCTTAGAGACGGAGTTGCCATTAGCAGTGTCCTAAGCATGAAAATGCCATTTGGCAAATCAACTTGGCAAATAAGGCAATGTCTCATTGATGGCCAATCTAAACCTTCTTTAAACAAAGCCCTCTGTACCATTTCATTTGCAAGTGAGTTATTATATTCAAATTGAGAAACAAGGTGGATTGAGGGAGAAGAAGACAATATGTTTAAGAGCTGTCTGAGAAGCTCAGCTGTGCAAAATGGCCAGGGCTCTGTCCTTCCTGCCTCTCCACTCATCAGTATTCATTGATATGAAGGAAACATGATGGTCTGCGCCCCAGAAATTTCTACTGCTGCACAAACTTGGGCAGCTCACTGCAACTAATGTGGAAATGTAGTGCTAAGCACGTCCTGGCTATAAACACAGCAGTCTTGCTCTGTCAGGGCCATCTACAAATGTCTCCAACCAACTTGCATGATTGTCTTTAACGCCCCATGTTTTATTTTTTTTTAAAGAAATGAATTTGATTTCATTTTTTTATCCCCAGTTTTCAAATAGTCATTAAAAATTAAACAACACTGAGAAAAGCCTTTTGTGATTATAGCCTGCATTCTCTTGCAACAAACTGGATCTATAAATTTACGTACCATTGTAGATGTAAATTACAAAATTTATATTCAACTATATTAAAACATCTATTCCAAAAATGATTACCAGTTGTGAAAAGCAGACAGGCTTATCACTTGCTGTCAGTTGTTCATGTCTAGTTAAGCAATAATGTGCTAAAACTGCTCTTTTGTTTTGTGTAAGAATTTTGGCAATAGAAGAAATGAACACTCGGTTAATAAAAACTCAGGCTGCCTTTTGCTTTGATGGAGGAAGCAGCTGCCTGTTTTCATTTGCTGCAGAGCAGCAAAACCCATCAATATAATAAGCAGCTTAGATGCATCCATCCACAGCATCTGTAAGGATATAGGGCTATTCGCTCAAAACCAATCCCTGGTTTAATTTTAACAAAGATGTGTCTGACATATTTGAAAATGCATTATAATAGGTTTTGAAACATGAACGATTCTGCTTTCTTTTTAAATACTTTTTTTTTTTTTTTTTTTGCAGATTTGAAAGGTTAGTATATGTAGTCAAATGAGGAGTGATAGGAAGAAGATCCAACTAGGGGCCATCCTAACGCAAGGGCGGTAAACAGAGCAAATCAAGACAGTAACTGGGGTCCATGCTAAAATAGAAGTACTTCATCTGAATATGAGTTCATTCAGTCAAATGGGCATTTACTAAATGTACCTATCTCTGAATCCATCAATCATCTATCTGTCTGCCTGTCTGTCTGTCTGTCTATCTATCTATCTATCTATCTATCTATCTATCTTGATTGGACTAGATACTGAGGGCCCATACCCCCTTCTCACAGAGTTCACTCTTTAGGAGAAAAGATGAACCCCCACCCCCAAAACTTACATAAAACAATGTGGCAAGCACAATGATACAGACATATTTTTATATTAGCCTTTTATTTAAGAAAATTCAAATGTGCATTCAACCCAGTAGAAACTACTTAACATAAAAATTAAAATCAAATACTGTCTTCTCTATTATACAGTCACACACTTCATTAGGCATACCTTTAAGAAAAGATGATCTGATAGAAAAAAAAAATTTGATTTGTGTTTAAACACATGTCAAACTGTTTACTGGTAGAGCCAAGAATTACCACACTTTGGAGAGAAAGTTTTGAGATTTTTAAGTTTTGTTTGGACAGCCTCTAATTTTACAGTAACCACTCGATACTTCTAGATGATACTGAATACACCACACAGCAAGCAAATAACAAACTCTGAGGAGACATACAGTGGGATGCAGTGTGTCCTGGCTAGAAAACACATGAAGAGATTACTTTCCGTTAGTGCTGGGTGGCATTCCAAGAAGTCAGATTAATTCTCCATCCATCCTTTTCTGATTTATTACTGGATAAGCAAGCTGTCTTGTGGGAGACATGAATTTAGGGCTAGTCCGCAGCCTCTCAAGATACCAACTGACAGCACAAGTGTGTCTCCACAAGCATTAAGAAAACATGCCCGTAGAGGACAGCAGAGGGTTCGTTCCAATGCACATCTACGTGGTTGGGTTGTTTTTTTCTTTAAATAAATGTTTTATTTTAAAAATAACTTTTAGGCTTACGAAAAAAGTTGCAAAGATGGTTCAAGAGAGCTCCTGGGGTTCGCCCAGTTCCTGGCACTGTCAATATCTTACCCTTCTCATAACCAAGAAAGGGACTAAAGTCAAGGGTTTGCTTTTGAGGCAAAAGTTATTATTCAGATGAGAGTTGAAAGTGTCTGTCATAAGGTCACCAAGTTGAACTTAAAGAACAATAGTAGCAGCTATCAAATCTTTCCTTCCTTTGTTTTCCTTCTTCCTAAGTTACTCTAAGAAATTCACATCAGATTTAAGAGTTAAAACAGGACACAAAATACATATGCCTCCGGGTTTGGGGGGGTGGAAACATCTGACCTCATCAAGAACACTGTGGAGCCAAGTGAAGCCTTGGTTCTCTGTTCCATTGTTGAACTGGCCAGAATAATATTTCTAAGTCATTACTCACATAGAAATTCTGATTGCTCTATTCAATTAATACTTTCATATCACAGTGTGATATGGACCACATAGCCAATCTTGTGGCAGCATGAGTTAAGAACCACAAAGAAGTCAGGGGTCATTATTTTTCACCCATTTAGAGTGTTTAGAAAGCATTCACTATGAACCCTCTCCTCTCTGGGTCTGCTTTCTCCCTCCTTGATCCTACTGCTTAATAGCTAAGCATGATGCTTCCAGAATCCTGCAGAGATTCATAGGCTAGGCACGGGGAAATGGTGATTCCTCCATCAATATGCTGGAAAAGATGGTTCTGGGGAGATTCTCACTTGCTGTTGTGGCCAACCCTTGGTGCCTGATGCTTGGGTACACACATAGTCCTTCTTAAGCACCAATACATTCTAGGCTGAGAACTCCCTACCTAAATTGTCCACAGGACCTACAGAGCAGTGTGGCTCTCTGCTCTCTCTGTCCCTTCCTCCCTTCCCTTGATTCTTGCTAGCTCTCATGTATTCATCTCATCTTCTCTCCTTTTCACTTTAGTTTTAATACACTTTTTTTTTTTTCTGTTTAAAAGATCCTATGAGGGCTGGGAAGACTGCTCACTGGTTAAAGGTACCTGCTTGCAATGCCTTGACCAAGATGTAATTCCCTAGTATCCAGGAAGAGGCAAGTGCAAAGTGGTGCATGTGCCTGTGATTCCAGCGTACCTATGACAAGGAGAGGGGGCTTTAAAGCTCATGGGCCAGCTAGTCTGGTGTGCCTGTGCAGCCTCAAGGTCATTTGTGGCAGCGAGAGACCCTGTCTGAAAAGAAGGTGGAGCATGAACGTCGTCCTCTGGCCTATACTCCTGTGCTGTGGCATGTGTGCCCCCCTCCCACAGATGAATAAATGAAATAAACACAAAGAAGTGCTATTTCCTTTTGTTTTTATAAAAAAAGTTCATAACAGAAAAGCAAATTGAAATACCCAGCAAAACTTGGGACTGGGAAGATGGATAAGGACGTAAGAGTGCACATTAAAAAGCCAGGCATGAAATAAAAAAAAAATTTTTTTACAAATCATAAAATGGCTGGTGGGATTGCTTAATGGTTAAGGAGCTTTCCTGCAAAGCCCAAACTAGGTTCAATTCCCCAGGAGACATGTAAGCCAGATGCACAAGGTGGTGCATGCATCTGGAATTTGCAGCGGCTGGAGGCCCTAGAACACCCATTCACTCCCTCTCTCTCTCTGTCTGTCTCTCTGCTTTTCTCTCTCAAATAAGTAAATAAAAATAAAATATTGAAAAAAAGCCAGGGCTGGAGGGATATCTCAGTGGTTAAGGTGCTTGCCTGCAAAGCCTAAGGACCCAAGTTCAATTCCCCAGTACTCACTTAAGCCAGATGCACAAAGTAGCATATGCTTCTGGAGTTTGTTTGCAGTGGCTGGAGGTCCTGGCATGCTCATTCTCTCTGTCTGTCTCTCTTTTCTCTCTCTCTCTTCTTGCAAATAAATAAATAAATAATAAATACTTTAAAAAAAAGCCAGGCATAGCCATGCATTCCTATAACCCAAGCACTGAAGGGGTGGGTGGATACAGGACGATCCCAGAGGCTCAGTACAAGCTCCAAGTTCCGTGAGAGACCTTATCTCAAAGGGGTATGGTAGAAGAGTGATACGGACCATTGACATCTTTGTCTGGCCTCCACACATATGGGTGCAGGGAACGAACACCTGCACATACATGCGTGCCCCACACAAACACACACAAACCAAAAATTAATCATATTTTGACTCAGAAATGTTCACAGGGTCTCCACTATTTCATAAAATAATAGCTTTGAGCTATTTTCTTCATTTGTGTTTCCTTTGCACATGAATTTCTTGTCAGGAGGGAGTTTACTGCTTCCTTCTTGGAAGCAGGTTTACGTGGTGGCATTTTAAATTTACTGAAGAACAGTAAAACTGTTTTAAACCCGAAAACTCACATTGATAACAACTGAATTCCTCTTCTGCCCCAAGACCTATTCATTGAGGACTTTTTAATATTTTATTATTTCTTTATTTGATAGAGAGGAAGAGGCAGTAGGAAATTGAGAGAGAGAGAGAGAGAGAGAGAGAGAGAGAGAGAGAGAGAGAAAGAGAGAGAGAAAGAGAGAGAGAGAGAATGGATCTGTCAGAGCATCCAGCTATTGCAAACTCCAGACTCATGTACCACCTTATGCATCTGACATACATGGGTCCTGGGGAATTGAACTTGGGTCCTTTGGCTTTGCAGGCAAGTGCCTTAACTGCCAAGCCATCTCTCTAGCCCTTCACTGAGTTTTATATGCTACATTACAACCTGAGTCCACCTGAAAATGCAATCATGAGTCAGCTCTTATGTGGATAAATTTCTAATTGCACACATTCTCTTTGGCTTTCTTATCTCATCCCCTATCTGTAGACTGACAGAACAATTATCACAGGATAGGATAGATGCTCTGTGGAGTAGGGTTGTCCAAGATTTCACAACCAATAGGCCACCTTTCTCTGAGTCAATCTTTTGCTTTGTTTGGCAGAGCCTGGGCCATGGGAGCTCACGTCTGTGCTTATCTGTGGGTATCTACCAACAGGCCAGTCTCTAATCATAGAATCCTAGAATGAGTCCCAGAGTGGGTCCTTTAAGTGACTTGAGAGAAAATGATTGTCTGTCTCTCTTTGCTATGATAAAATTTGTAACCTTAACCCAGACAGCAAACGCTTTTCTGAGACTCCTAACTCCTTGAGAAGGGCCTTCAAAATACACTGCTTAAACCAAGCCCTCACCCTGAGCACAACAGCACAGTTATGTTTCCGTTAGAAAAATTCTAGAGTTTCTGATATTGTCAGCGGCCCTTTCACACCAAGACTCGTGAGTGTTCTTCAGCTGAGGTCGGAGGGCACAGGCTGGGCTGTTGAGCACACGGGAGACATCGTGGTCCTCGCGGACTCACGCTGGACAGACTGCTTGGACAGAAAACAGATTTCTTTCCCTGCCCAGCAGCACAGTTCATGGTATCGTGAACTCCATCATTTCTCCACCATCAATAAATGATTGAAACAATGATTTTGAGACCAGAGCGCTGCATTTAGGCTAGAACTCCCCCCACCCCCCATCTAGTTACGCTGCCCAATACCCCTGGGGGGAGTTTTGCTGAGCGAATACCATATACACAGGTCTAAATCCTTGCCATCGTGGACATGAAAAAATTACCTTTTGGAAGAAGGTGAAATATTGTTTACACATCATAATTGATCACTACTTTTCATGGGCACCTCAGCAAAATCTCTACGTAGGAAGCCAAGTCCTAACGAATCAAGAGGTTTGCCCTGCACAGAGCACAGCTAATTAACAGCTTCGTCTGAACTGGTGCTTTAGTCCCTACATAACTCACGTTAGTTTATAACTTGAACAATAATGCAAGGAAGAATTATGATTTGAGTTTGCATCTTGTTAAAGATCTGTATTTAACATGCCAGATGAAAATCAGAGTTTAAAATACATGGACACTACTCATTCCAACTTCAACACAGGCCCGGATCCTTAGAAATTAAAGTTAAGGTACTTTTTGTTTGTTTTGTTTTGTTTCTATTTCCATGCCCAGGCACATAGCTAGAGGAAGAGGCTATAATAAACTCAGCTGCAGCTCACGCAATACCAGGATCTCTGAATTAAGCCAGGAAGTAACATCCAATCTTCAAAAATAGTGACACGCACCCGCTCCCTCCTGCTCTGGAATTACAATGATTGTGTGCTTTTGTATAATTGAGCTTCTGTTTGTTTTCAGGAGATTTATCATCTAAACGGTCATTAGTCTTATTTATTCAAATATCTACATGTCATTTGTCTTGCAATTAAGAGTTGCGAGCAGTCCCAACAATTCTTTTGATTACCAGCATTCCAAACATAATAAAGAGAGTAATTTTATTTTACATTGTTGGGTCTAGGGAGGGAGAATCATGTAATATATACAATCTTCGCTCACTGCCACACTGTTGAGAAATGTAATTTTCTGTGTGTTCTCTTCTAAGAATATTTTCAATATTTCTGGATTTTTCTCTTGCACTCAGGAACAGGATTGAAATCTCCACTCTGGCATTTATCTGAGACTGTGATAGCTCAGTCGTCTGCCGCCAAATGCCAAGATAGGGGAATCTCATCACCCAGAGACCAGCTGCATGATGGGCAGTTAATAGATATATCAAACCTTAGGATATATGCTAAGCTGAAGAGATGATTCGTTGGTGATACACTGATTGATTAGCATGGGGAGAATGGGTTTCTTCTTGACAACCTAAGATTACGCTTCAGCTAAGCTCAAATTGCTTACACCTCTTCTATTGGGTTTAAAATTACAGTCCTGTCATCGGAAATCTCTCTTCAATGAAATTTTTACCATATATAAAAATTAAAGGGAAAAAGAAAATAGCTGCACTGGATGAGGGTAAATGGAGTAGATACATTTCATGCTCCTGTTGTTGATTCCACTGGGAAAAGTTGATATGTAAATCCCCCCCCCCCGGAAAAATGTTACACATTTCATAAACGATTACTGGATATTATACAATAATGGGAGGGGGAAAGTTCTGTACGTTTAAGTCAGTGAACACTATATTTTCAAGTACATTACAGTTAGATTTTACCTAGGGAAAACTGAGAATGCAAGGAAAGCCCTCCATTAATAGAGTTCACTCTCTGAGGCACATAGACCAACCCCCCCATGCCTGGACTTTCAGTATTTGTAACTGCTGGCATGCCTTTCAGGGGCAGGGGAAGAAAGGGCAGACTTATGGAGACAGAGGATTAGCTTTGTATTTGAAGCAGCTTAACAGGAGTCAGAACTTCTTTAATTAGCAGGAAGGACCCCAAAGACAGTCACATGTATATATTGAAATACTATAATATTGTGTCTGTTTCCCATGCATGTGGGTATCAGGTATGTCTTAAAAAACACATCAAAACCAGATCAATGAAGGAAACCTAACCCGACTCTATCATACTCAAGACTGATATTTAAGTGGTATTGAATAAAAACAAATTGTCATGACTTTTCACAAAAGGGCTCTACAAACACCTGGTAGCCTCTCAGCGAGCGGCACGTTCATTCCGACATAAACTCGGTTTATGATGTCCTGTTTAAATATGGCAACTCACTGTACTCTGAATTATCAGACTGGCTAAAGAAAGGACCTTGCTCGCCTTCCTTCCCATCCCCCCCCATTACCCTAAAAAAACTGGTAAGCTTTAATTCAGCACTTTAAAGAGCACCCCTCCTCTGCCTGGGCAAATAAGGATTTGGTTGCCTGATCACACTGGATAAGTGGTTCATTGAGAATGTTAAAATCTGCATTAATAAATAGGACTGGGCTTCTCGGATTTTCCCCCTTCCTATCAGCCATGAGCGGTAGGGGATCAGCTGCGAGGAAAATCCCCAGCTGAACAACCCACATCCAACTCAGTGAGCAGACTTAAAACAAGGCCATTTATTGGTGACTGTTATGCAAACAAAGCGTCCAAGTCTTAGAAACAGATGTCAACTGAAGCATATGCTTACTGTAAACTGGAATTTGATTCTCTTTATAAAAATAGACATAAATGGGCCTTCAGAAAGTAGACTGCCTCTTGTTGTCTACCGTGGCCTAACTTGATTCAGCCTAAAGCTTTAAAAGAGATGAATAGACTGATATGTGAGGGCAAAAGAATAAAAGTTAAAAAAAATTAAATTGGAAATAAATGATAACATGTTGGAGCAGTTCCCAGAAGCAATTTTACGGATTTTTTTTTTTTTTTTTTGTCTCTAAAAACACAAGACAGGAAGTTAAAAGCTTAGTGCAGGTCACCCATGGCATGTCGAGTTATCATTTCCTACCACTTAGGGTGGAAAAGAAACTGCACATTCAGGTGGCAAGTTTAGCAGTGCATACTTTCTGCCCTCCTCTCCCTTTCTTTCTCTCTCCCTTACCTCTTCTCACATCTTGATGTCTTTTAAATGTCACTTATTTTACATGAGGCAGTTGGTGGAGACATGAGTCAACAGCAATCAGAACCATTATCCCCTGCAGCGAGTCCTGGTCTTAATGCATTGTGACACCTTTGCTGGCCAGCCACCGATTTACCTTTCTGCTTCTTAGGGAATTAAGTGGCATCATGTGAAAATGGTTGTGATACGAACAGCATGGGCATAACTGGTATTAAATTTACCTCTCAGCCTAAGTGAATTTTCCTCACATGTGACTAATCAAAATGAAAGCTTGTGGGCCCAGGCTGAGCTGGCCAGCACTTCCCCACCCCTGGGACCAGGGCTATTTTGTTTTATCTCTTTGTACAAGCTGGCAGAAGTTTAAAGTGAAGGGGATAATCCAGTGCTGGTGTCTTTATGAAATAACATCCTTACATGAAGAGGCTTTTAACTGTCTGTCGCTGTCCTCTCAAAAAAAGAGTGTGACAATCTCATTTTGCTGAGCACCCTCCCATGAAAAGGGAAAATAATAGCCGTGGCCGCCATGGCTAGTACTGACCTTACACGATCCATTATCCGCTAAACACTTTAAAAGTCAGTTTTACATACACTGTGGGGGGAAATGAGGGAACTATCACAATCATTTTCACTTTAGTGAATTTGCCATCCATTTGAAGTCAGTCACTTGATACCCCAACACATCCAGCCAGTGTCACAGTGCATACAATTGATTAAAAGATGCCCAGAACTGATATACTGGCACCCTGCGATTTAAGACATTAGCTCGGAGTAATGGCAGCCGTGCGATGGCTTTGTGTGAACTTTCCTCAACTTGAACATGAGAAAAAGAACAATCAAAAATGAAGTCCTTCAAATTTTTAGAAGTGCTTGACATTCCTTCAAAAATATGTTTTACTAACCACTTAGCGCAGATCAGTAGGTGCCAATGGAAGCGCAGGCAGAGCAATTATCATCCTGCACAGTCAGCCCGATGCTTATTCACAGACAAGAGTGGCTCGCATTCTGCCGCGAACCCACTGTGCATGTTGCTGATAATAGAGCAGAGGCATTGCTAAATTGGTACTGAAATAGCACACCTCGTTTACTTCCAGCAACTTACTTGAGGAAGGCAATGAAGGCTGGAATATTTTTCTCGTAACTACAAGAATAGCCAGCTCATTGTTCACATTAAAATTAGTTTGCTGACACGGCGCACGCTGTCCGCATTTACCTCTCCTTAAGTAAGGAACTTGCATGCGCAGAGTATAACACTAAGAACATTTCTTTCCCCCTTGAGGACAATGCATTACTTCATTAATAAACCATCTAGAAGCCTGACTAATAAAGCCTCCGTTCACCATGGATCTCCATCCAGAAGTTCAAGTACAGCTTCTCTTCATTTGGCCACTGCATTTACCCTTGACCACTCTGCTCCAAAACAAATACTAAGAGCGGAAAATGAGGCAGAGGGGCTGAGAGTGTGGTGGCCGTCACACTATCACACTGTCATGTAGTAACTGCTAAACTTTAAGCCACATTTATAGAATTTAATTTTCCTATGCCAGGATACTGGGGCAGAAGTAAAAAAGGATTGCCAAAAAGTGATTACAATAATACTATGTGTGTGTGTATAATTGTTTTGTTTTGTTTTTGAGGTAGGGTCTCACTCTAGCCCAGGCTGACTTGGAATGCACTATGTACTCACAGGCTGGTCTCGAACTCATGGTGATCCTCCTACCTCTGCCTCCCGAGTGCCAGGCATGCGCCACCATGCCCGACGCAATAATTTTTAAAGGATATATTTACCAATACCTCTCTCAAACCCTTGAATTCTACATTCAGAATATACTTTCTTGGCACCACTCTGATAGTCCGTTTAGAGGAATTCAGGATGTTATTCAAAGTAGCACAGGGGATTGGATTCCTAAGAGTGAAGGAGGATTCTGTTAAGTTTCTACTGGGATCAGACTAAACCCAAGCCTCTTTCTGAATTCCTGGTGATTTTCTACTTAATCTAGAAGCCAGAGAAACAAAAACCTCAAACAGAATGAAAGAGAAAAAAAAGAGAGAGAGAGAGAGAGCAGAGGAGAGTTGGGGCAAGACAATTAGAGTTAAAGAAAAGTGGGAAACAGACATCTTCACAAAACATGCACAAGGATACCGGAGGTTGTCATTTTTCTGGGCTCATGAAAGAAAGGCTGAGAAGACACGGGGAGGAAGGCCACAGAGAAGAAAACACTTTGAAGATAGTATTCACACACTTGCACTGACAGTCTTAGGCTGGTGGGGAAAATCAAACAAGCAAAAATATCAGAAGTAGCTTGTCAGCCGCTAAGACAGCCATTGAGAAGCACTGTCTGCTTCGACTGAGCAAACCCTGCTGTGGAAAGGAAATCTAAGAGACACCTGAGCAATGGGCCTGTAGCATTTGATCATGTCCTTCAGGAATGAGTCAGGAATTACAAATCCAGCTCACATGTTTGGGAAGACTGCTACTGTAAACAGGACTGACCCATTAGCTTGAAATGGATTATGGTACCAAGGGTGGTTGTCCTGTCCACTGATTGGGGGGCTAGCCAGGTGACCTCAGGCAGGCTCTGTTAGCGAGCTCAGGGAGAGCCCAATAAAGATGTGAGCATTAGGAAGAAGGGGCAGAAAGATTATTAGAGCCACAGGTTGGGCCATCGTGCCCAGAGGGATTGCCTCTCCCCAATAATTGAGTGCTGCTCCCACAACACATAACCCACAATCCCCACGGGGATAACCTGTGACTCCAATGAAGAGGGTGCCTTTGGAAAACAGGCAGGGATGCGGGGAAAGGTGGTACCAACATGTGATGTTTTCATACTAAGTACGTCCATAACTAACAACAACAACAAAAAACACCCCAAGTTTTTCACTAAAAGAAAGGTTGGTTTCAAGATGTATGTAAGAGAACCACATTTTACAGAGTAAAAATATTTAAAACAAAAATTAAAAAAAAAGAAAGCTGGGCGTGGTGGTACATGCCTTTGATCCCAGCATTTGGAAGGCAGAGGTAGGAGGATCACCATGAGTTCAAGGCTACCCTGAGACTCCATAGTGAATTTCAGGTCAGCCTGGGGTAGAGTGGGACCCTACCTCAAAAAACCAAGAGAGAGAGAGAGGAGAGAGAGAGAGAGAGAGAGAGAGAGAGAGAGAGAGAGAGAGAGAGGAGCATTATATACATGACTGTACCTGGCTATCTACTATGAGATGAGCAATCAACACATACCCATTTCTTCAGCCTTTTTATTTAACTTTTCAAATGTTAAGGTGGGAATTCATCTGAGCACCATCACGAGGCTCCTTTCCCATGCCTCGGCATCATGACGGTCTCCAAACCACTCACAAATCACACACAGAGCTGTGTGGTGTCAGTGGGCTTTTTGAGACCCAGCAAGCCCACCTTGTAAGGAACATAGTCAGCTCTGGATCCACTCATGCATTGTGCATCTTTGAGGCAGCTGGACAAAGCCTGGCTACTTTAGATAGCTTGCTGGAGAGGAAGCTGAGTTCTAATTTGCTGGCATATGGGATCTGGGATATGATTACAATCATCTACACAGGTGTTCCTATTGTGGAAATCACAGAAATCTGTGATAGTACTTTGGAAAGAGGTGAGGACGTTTGCTGACACCATTTAGCTCAGATCAAACTCCTGGTCCACTCAAAATAGCTACACATAGATAAGCTCAGGTCTCCCTTTCGGTGGAATTATTTATTTATTTATTTTCGGTGGAATTATTTAATTATGGAAATGCCACACACTGAATTAATAGCAGTCCCTTTAGGAATGAGACAGGCTTAATAAATTTTGCAGGTTAGAATTATTTGTATAAGAAGTAGTTGTAACTTTTTCCATACTGTTTTAGGAATTCTAAATGTCAAATCAAATCCCAAACAGAAATATGAAGGGTTAACAAACCTCCTCTGTGTAGACCAGCTGACAGAAAGCTGGAAAAAGCTATGCTGTATGTAGTTCCATGGAGGAGAGAGAGAGAGAGAGAAGAGAGAGAGGGAAATTACCAGTGGAGATAAGCAACAGTGGACACTGCAAGCCTTAAATTTGGCCAGCCTGGCCAAATGAGCCAACAGGTACAATAGTGGCATGTCTGTTATGGGGGAAACCACCCACTCTCTCATTGGACTGGAGGCCAGCTCCATGGGAGGGAATACAGCCCTGATGCTGAAACCTATGATGGGAGCAGTCATGAGCCCTAAGGGTATAACGTCTGCTGCTGTCTGCCTAAATGTACATACTATGCTCACCAAACTGCCCGGTAAGCACTTCTCTTAATATTCATACCCATGTATTAATGCCACTCTCACTTTTGGTTAGAGAAGCTTCCCTTTTCAGATGATGGTGACCTTAGGATGACTCAGAAGGCATCATAGTGCTGAGAAGAAGTGACAGGAATGCTCAACACTGAAATATCCCTATCACTCCTTCCAAGGCTCAGGGTTACAGAAGAGGTGGCAGAAAGGATGTAAGTGCCAAAGGAAAGGTAGGACTCCTTACAATTTACTCTTCCAGACACAAAATGGCCTGGATATCCATAACTTCACAGTGCCTGACATAACTTACACACAACCATCATAATAGGAGAAAAAGATGATGACATAGGGCTGGAGAGGTGGCTTAGTGGTTAAGGCACTTGCCTGCAAAGCCAAAGGACCTTGGTTTGATTCCACAGCACCCACATAAGCCAGATGCACAAGATGGCACATGGGTCTGGAGTTGGTTTGCAGTGGCTAAAGGACTTGGTGTGCCCATTCTCTCTCTTTCTCTCCCTCCCTCTTTCTATATCTCTCTCAAATAATTAAATAAATACAATTATTTAAAAAACATAGAAAACACACTTACTCTCCCTGTCTCTCTCACTCTGCATTTTCTCTCTCTCTCAAATAAAGTATTTTTAGAAAGATGATGATATCAAAATAAAAGAGAGACTGATTTAGGGCAGGATAGGATAAAGAGTGGACTTACAAAGGGAAAGTTGTGGGAGGGGAGAAAGGAAATTACCATGGTTTATTGTCTATAATTATGGAAGTTGTCAATAAAAAAAATTAAAAAGAGGGTGGGAGGAAAGAATTTTCATTGACATGGCATCCGATAAACATGACCATGCATCTGGAGTTCATTTGCAGTGGCTGGAAACCCTGGCACACCCATTCTTTCTCTTTTTTTTTTCTGTCTCTCTCATAAATAAATAAAAATAAAATATTTTTAAAAGCTGATGTAGACAGCAGGGGTTGAGGTAATGTGTCAGAGTGACAAGCTTGTTCTGAGGATCAAATGGCATTTGGGGCACTGAGTTAAAACATTAGGGGGATATTCTGGTTGGATCCACTGCAACTATGGAACTAGTTTAGTAGGTTAAGTGCAGAATATAAAGTCAGGGGCTGAGGCCGAAGCAACTCCAGCAGAGGCAACACCAGGTCCACGTGGCTGCAGCCGGTCACCAGGCTCTTCCTGAGCCACAGGAAAAGCTGGATGAGGGGATTTTCCACTCACACCAGCCTCCTTGCAAACTCAAGAAACCTGAAGGGGAGGACAGCAGGGGCCAGTGGAGTGGTTAGTGAGGAAGAGGATTGCAGAGACCAGCAGGAGAACTTCAACTAATATCCATATCCTCCTCAGCCCCACTGCCAGTGCAAGCGCCAGAAAGCACCAGAGACCTGGGGAAGGGAGCTCACCTACACAGCTCACAGCACAGGCTACCAGAGTAGAGACCCACTGACCCAGCCAGCCTACCTGAGACCACAGTGCAGCAAAGAGGGACCCAAGCAGGTGCGCACCATAGCTGAGACCAAAGCCATCCCAAAAGGTTACTGGGCTTACACCAGGTCAGTACCCGCCAAATAAGCCTGGTATACAGGCTTGAATCGGAAGTGCTAATTGCACCTTCCATGTCAGGATAAATTATATGTTAAATCTGGTGGATGGTCAGATATGCCATTCTTAAATAAGCTATATTTTGGGCTTGTCATTTGTTGCTTCCTGATTTACACTCCTCTTCTGTCATTCATTGGGACAGGGGCTCACTAGGTCACAAGCTGACCTTAGAACCCTTTACAGACCAGAAACACAGCCTCTCAGTTGATAGGATTAAGGGTGTGGGGAGGCACACATCCTTAGGGACTTTGACTTTGTTAGAGGATCCATTTAATACCTACTCTTGTATAAATTCTCTGTGCTGGTTTTCATTGAATATGTATACTGTTCAGTTAAAGTTTAGAATTTGCCTGCATTTTGTTCCACCCAGCCTACTAGAATACTCTCATAGTAGGCAAATCTAACACCTAGGGTCACTTTTGTGGTTACTCTGAGAATCTTTTAAGAGCCACACCTAGCACTTTAAGCTCTTACCCTGGAGATATATAACATCAGATTGATTGATACATCTAAGAATACTGCAGATAATTAGAAAGCTCAAGCATCAAATTAATCCAAGATGTAAAAATCTCTACATTGTAACACAAGGAACACAAAAAATCAAGAGAATATAATTCTATCAAAAATTATAAATCTATCAGAAATGACCTCTAGTGAGACTGATTTAGAGGAAATGCCTGAGAAAGATTTCAAAAGAATGATTATAACTATGCCCAAAGCAATCAAAAGAATCAAAGAAGATGCAGGAAACCAATTTAATGAAATAAGACATGAATAAGGAAATAGAAAGAATAAATAAAAGCTAGTTAGAAATATTAGCAATGAAAAACACAGTCAATCAAATAAAAAACTCTGCAGAAAGTCTCACCAGTACAATGGATGAAGAGAGATCAGAATATCTAAACTAGAAGACCAGGTAGCAGATGTAATACAGTCCAACAAAGAGAAAGAGAAGCTAATAGGAAGGCATGATTGGGAATCTAAAGATACTTAGGATACTATGAAAAGATTAAACACTAGAATTCAGGGTATAGTAGGAGGAGAAGAATTTCACTCCAAAGGCATAGTAGGCATTTTCAACAACATTATAGAAGAAAATTTCCCCCACAATGGAAAGAAATGCCAATGCAGACACAGGAAGCTTTTAGAACACCAAACAGACAAAACTTGGAAATAATCTCTCCTCCACATATTATAATTAAAATGCCAAACACAAACCAAAGAAAATATATTGAAAGCAATTAGAGAGAAAAAGCAAGTCACTTATAAAGGTAAGCCCATCAGGATCACAGCAGATTACTCAACTCACACTTTAAAAGGCAGAAGGGCTTGGAATTATGTATTCCAAGTTTTGAAAGACAACAACTGTCAACCAAGAATACTTTACTCACCAAAGCTATCCATCCAAATTGATGGAGAAATAAAGACATTCCACAACAAAAACAGGCTAAAGGAATATATGACAACTAAGCCAGCTCTACACAATATGCTTGAAGGGATCCTCCATGGTGAAGAGAAAGGAAAGCACTCATATGAGGAAACAGGGAAAAATAAATCTTACTTGAATAACACTTAGTACAAGAGAGTAAAGAGAAAATAGGGAGCACTACAAAACAGGAAGAATGGTGAGTACAAATACACACCTTTCAATAATAACTCATAATACTAATGGCCTGAATGTCCCAACTAAAAGACACAGATTTGCAGATTTGGATTAAAAGGCAGGATCCTTCTTTTTGTTGCCTCCAAGAAACTCATCTCTCCATAAAAGGTAGACACTATCTTAGGGTGAAAGGATGGAAAATGGTATTATAAGCAAATGAGTCTAGGAAACAAGCAGGTGTTGCTATTCTAATATCTGACAGGATAGACTTCAAACCAACATTAGTGAGGAAAGATAAAGAAGGTCACTTTATATTGATTAAAGGAAAAATTAAATAGGAAGACATTAGAATTCTGGGAATAAGGAGAATAGAGAATCTTTTAGAGGAGCTGGAGAGATGGCTTAGCAGTTAAGGTGCTTGCCTGCGAAGCTCAGGATACAGGTTTGATTCTCCAGGACCCACGTAAGCCAGATGCACATGTGGCACATGTGTCTGGAGTTGTTTTTCAGTGGCTAAAGACCCTAGCATGCCCATTCTCTCTATTTGCCTCTCTCTCTCAAATAAATAATAATTTTTTTTTAAAAAAAGAATACTATTGACCTCCTTCTATGAAGCCAGCAGCACCCTGATACCAAAACCTGACAAAGACAGGACAAAAAAAAAGAAAATTACAGACCACTCTTCCTCATGAACATAGATGCAAAATTTTTGAACAAAATATTGGCAAAAGAATACAAGAATATATCAGAAAGATCATTCACTCTGACCAAGTAGGGTTTATCCCAGAGATTCAAGGATGGTACAACACAGGCAAAATGATAAATGTAATCACTATATAAATGGACTAAAGGACAAAAATCACATGATCATCTCAATAGATGCAGAAAAGGCATTCAGCAAACTGCAACATCCTTGCATGGTAAAAGTATTACAGAAATTGGGAATAGAAGGAACATACCTCAACATAATAAAGGCTATTTACAACAAACCTACAGGCAACATAATATTGAGTGGGGAAAAACTTGAAGCTTTTCCACTAAATTCAGGAAAAAGACAAGGGTGTCCACTGTCCCCACTTTTATTTAATATAGTACTGGACATCTTAGCTATAGCAATAAGGCAAGAGACACTCATAAAAAGGATACAAATTGGAAAGGAAGAGATCAAATTATCCTTATTTGCAGATGATATGACTCTATACATAAAAGACCCTAAAGACTCTACCAGCAAACTGTTAGAGCTGATAAACACTTTTAGCAACATAGCAGGATACAAAATAAACACACAGAAATCAGTAGCTTTCCTAGATACCAACAACAAACATGTTGAGGATGAAATCAGGGACTCTTTCCCATTCACAATTGCCTAATAATAATAATAATAATAATAATAATAATAATAATAATAATAAAGTACCTTGGAATAAACCTACCCAATGAAGTAAAGGATCTCTACAATGAAAACTTTATTTTCCTTTTTTTTTTTTTTTTTTGGTTTTTCGAGGTAGGGTCTCACTCTAGCCCAGGCTGACCTGGAATTCACTATGGAGTCTCAGGGTGGCCTCAAACTCTTGGCAATCCTCCTACCTCTGCCTCCCGAGTGCTGGGACTAAAGGCGTGCGCCACCACGCCCAGCTACAATGAAAACTTTAAAATACTCAAGTGAGAAATTTCAGAAGACAATAGGAAATGGAAAGACATCCCATGTCATAGAAGAATCAATATTGTGAAAATGACAAGCTTACCAAAAGCAATCTATACGTTTAATGCAATCCCCATTAAAATTCCAATGGTATTCTTCATGGAAATAGAAAAAACAACCCTAAAATTCATTTGGAAGCACAAGAAAAACCTCGAATAACCAAAACAATTTTGAGCAACAAAAATAAGACTGCTGGTATCACCATACCCAATTCTAAGCTGTATTACAAAGCCACAGTAACCAAAACAGTATGGTATTGGCACAAAGACAGACACATAGATCAATGGAACAGAATAGAGGATCCAGATGTTAACACAGGCAGCTACAGCCACCTGATTTTTAATAAAAATGCCAAAAAACTTCACTGGTGAAAAGACAGCCTCTTGAACAAGTGGTGCTAGAAAAACTGAATATCTATATGTAGAAGGATGAAAATAGATCCTTGTCTCTCTCCATGCACAATGATCAAGTTCAAATGGATCAGGGACCTTAATATCAGACCTGAAACTCTGAAACTGCTAGAGGAGAAAGTAAGGGAAATTTTTTAACATGTTGGCACAGGCAATGACTTTCTGAATATCAACCCAGTTGCTCAGGAAATAAAACCACTAATCAACCAGTGGGGTCTCATGAAATTACAAAGCTTTTGTACATCAAAGGACACTGTGATTAGAGCAAAGGGACAACCTACAGAATGGGAGAAAATCTTTGCCAGTTACACATCTGACAGAGGATTGATATCCGGAATATACAAAGAACTCAAAAAACTAAACAATAAGAAATCAAACAACCCAATTAAGAAATGGGCTATGGAACTAAACAGATAGTACTCAAAAGAAGAAATACAGATGGCATATAAACATCTAAACAAGCGTTCTTGATTCTTAGCCATCAGGGAAATGCAAATTAAAACTACGTTGAGATTTCATCTCACTCCTGCCAGAATGCCTATCATCAAGAAACGAATGACAATAAGTGTTGGTGAGGATGTGGAAAAAGTGGAACCCTTCCATATTGTTGGTACATCTGTTGTGGAAATCAGTGTGGCTGTTCTTGAGGCAGCTAAAAATAGATTTACCATATGACCCAGCTATAGCACTCCTGGGCATATATCCTAAGGACTCTTCTCACTACCTTAAAGATACTTGCACAACCATGTTTATTGCTACTCATAACAGCTAGGAAATGGAACCAGCCTAGATGTCCCTCAAGAGATGAGTGGATAATAAAGAGGTGGTACATTTACACAATGGAGTTCTATTCAGTGGTAAAGGAAAATGAAATTTGAAGAAAAATGGATGGATTATACTAAGTGAGGTAACCCAGGCCCAGAAAGGCAAATGTCACATGTTCTCTCTCATATCCTAGCTACAAATGTTTAGACTTGTGGCTGAGCTGGAACCAAAACTTGGTAGCAGAGGCCAATAAGCTACAAAAAGGCTATATGGGAGGGAGGAGAAAGAAGGACTTAAGAGGATGGTTTGCACATATGTAAGTAGAAGAACAGATTACAGGGAGTGGAATGGCCTAGGCAAAGCCAGGGGAAGAGATTGAGTAAAAGAAGGGTGGGGAGAGCATGAATCAAAATTCAAGATATTCTGAATAAGACATAGGAAAGCCTACTTTTTTGGATAATGGCATGCCCAGAAGCCATAGACTGTTACTAGAAAATTTCAGTGCCAGGGATGGGATACCTTCCAGTGAGTTGTTGGCCAGGGAGGCCCTTGTTGCCTCTAAAACATTATAGACTATTGCCAAGGCCCTTGGTTTCCCACTAGAAACAGATGGTAAAACACTATTGCTGAAGACTCTGTATGCCTGGGTGGCAAGGTCACTGAGAAATCAAGCTAGGGCTGAGCTGAAACCTTCTCTCTGTAGACCACCTGGCTGAAAGCTGCACTGCATGCAGCCCTATGGGAGACAGAAGTCATCAGTGGTGAAAACAGTGGACACTGGAAGCCTCAAGTTTGAATGAACAAGTGCCATAGTGGCATGTCTATTCTGGAGGAAACTAACTGCTCTCTAATTGGACTGGAGGCCCACTCTGTGGGAGGGAATACATGGCTGGTACTGAGAACCTAATCAAAAGCCTATGGCAGGGGAGGTCGTGAGCCTTAGGGGTATAAAGCCTGCTCTTGTCTGGCCAAATGCATATATTATGCTCACCAAACTGCTCTGTAAGCACTACTCTTAATGTTCATATTCATATATTAACCCTGCCCTCACTTTTGGTTAGAGAAGTGTCTCTTTTCAGATGGCAGTGACCACTGGGATGACCCAAAAGGCAACATAGGGCTGAGCAGAAGTGATGGAAGAGGGTCCAGCACTGAAACATCTCTGTCACCCCCCCATACAAGGCTCAGGGTCCATTGCAGAAGAGGTGGCAGAAAGAATATAGGAACCAAAGGAAGGGTATGGACTCCTCACAATCTAACTGTCCAGAATGAAATTGGCCTCGATATCCATGACCTCGCAGTGCCTAGCAATACCTTCACAAGACTCTCATAATAGGAGGAAAAGATGACAACATCAAAATAAAAGAGAGACTAATGGACAGAGGGAGGGGATATGTTGGAGAGTGGAGTTGTGAATGGGAAAGTGGGTGAGGGGAGGGAATTATCATGGTTTATTGTCTGTAAGTTGTCAATGAAAATTATACATTAAAATTAAAAATTAATAGTTAGGGGCTGGAGAGATTGCTCAGTGGTTAAGGCACTTGTCAGCAGAACCTAACAACCCAGATTCAATTCCCTAGTACCCACATGAAGCCAGATGCAAAAAGTGGCACATGCACCTGGAGTTTATTTGTATAAGCTAGAGCCCCTGGCATGCCCACTTTCCCTCCCTCTTTCTCTCTGTCTCCCCCCCGTCTCTGTCTCTGCTTACAAATAAACATTTTGAAAAAGAATATAAACTGGGCACGGTGGCACAGGCCTTTAATCCCAGCACTCGGGAGGCAGAGGTAAGAGGATCGTCATGAGTTTGAGGCCATCCTGAGACAACATAGTGAATCCCAGGTCAGCTTGGGCTAGAGCGAGACACTACCTCGAAAAACAAAACAAAACAAAACAACAAAAAAGAATATAACTTCAGGAAATCGATATGGAGATAATAATAGAAAATGAAAGCAGATCAACATGGATATGGGAGGGTATACTAAAAGTAAGGCTATAGTTTAGAAGGATGTTTTTGAAAAAAAATTATTTATTTGCAAGGAGAGAGAGAGAGAGAGCCATTGCAAAGAAACTTCCAATGCATGTACCCCTTTCTGCACCTGGCTTTATTGTGCATTCTGGGGAATCAAACTCAGTTCATTATATTTTGCAGGCAAGTGCCTTAACCTCTGAGCCATCTCTCCAGCCCAAAGAATGCTTCTTTCTAGGGAACAGCTGTGTAGTGTCAGATAATCACTTCATTTCTCTGAGCCACACTTTCACCATCTACAGAAGAAAGATGTTTGGTGAATGAATGGGTAAACAAAAGGTGACGTATGCATACAAAATAGACTCAATGTTAACAAGGTAGGAAATTCTGATGCGTGTACCACATCGACAAACCTTGATGGCACTGCACTAAGTGAAATGAGCTAGTCATAAGAAGATATTCTGTATGCTTCTACTTATACGCTATAGCCAGAAGAGTTAAAACTCCATAGACAGAAAGTGGAATGACTGACAGTAGCCAAGAGCTGGGGCAGGGGCGGGGTAGGGAATCCCTGTTCAGTGGGCAGAGCTCCAGGCTATGGAGGAGGAGGTGGTGGTGGTTGCACAATGATGTGAATGCACTTAGACCACTGCAGCACACACTGAAAAATGGTCAAGATGGGCAGGTGTGATGCACATGCCTTTAATCCCAGCGCTCGGGAGGCAGAGGATCGCTGTGAGTTCGAGGTCACCCTGAGACTACAGAGTAAATTCTAGTTCCAGGTCAGCCTGAGCTACAGTGAGACCCTATCTTGAAAAACCAAAATAAATAAATAAATACATAAAAATGAAAGCTCAAGCTGGAAATTTTTCTGATATGTGCTTCATAACTAAAAAGAAATAAAACATAAACCTAAATAGAGATAAAAATATTTATACCCTAGGGCTGATATGAGAATAAAACATGCAATATTTGAAAGCTTGGCATAATTCCTGGCATATAATTTGTCTTAAAATTTCAGTAAATATTGATTTTTCCTCTCATATTGGAAAGGAAGGAGGGGCGGGGGAGAAGGGAAGAAAGAATGGAGACAGCAAAGAGTAATTAAAATAAGAGAGAAGCAAACCCGAAAAGTAAAATATTATGGAAGTTGCAAAAGCATGTGTTTCTTATAGTCAAAGGGCAACAGATAAAATGCTACCAGGATGGAGGAAAAGGAAGGTTCTAAATTACCAGAATTATATGTAAAGACTTATTGAAGGGCTGAAGAGATGGCTCAGTGGCTAAAGGCGCTTGCTTGCAAAGCCTGATGGCCTGGGTTTGATTTTTCCAATAGCTGTTCAAAACCAGATGCACAATGTGGCACATGTCACTATTTGCAGTGACAAGAAGTCCTGGCGTGCACATATTCTTCCTCTTGAATAATAAATAAATATGAACAGACAGATAACTACATATTTGGGGATGGAGAGATTGCTCAGTGGTTAAAGGCACTTGCATGCAAAGCCTGATGGCCTGGGTTCAATTCCCCAGTACCCACATAAATCCAGATGCAGGAAGTGGCACATATGTCTGGAGTCTGTCTGCAGTGGCAGGAAGCCCTGGTGTGCTTATACACTCTCTCTCTCTCTCTCTCTCTCTCTCAAATAGATAAATAAAAAATATTAAAAAAAAAAACGAAAGCAGGGCTGGCGAAATAGCTTAGCAGTTAAGGCATTTGCCTGCAAAGCCAAAAGACCTAGGTTCGGTTCCCCAGGACCCACATAAACCCGATGCACAAGATGGCACATGTGTCTAGAGTTTGTTTGCAGTGGCTGGAGGCCCTGCATGCCCATTCTGTCTCTCTCCTTCTCTCTCCCTCTGTCTGACTCTGTCTGTCTCAAATAAATAAATAAAAATAAAATATTTAAAAAAATGAAAGCAGAGCTGGGCGTGGCGGCGCACGCCTTTAATCCCACCACTCAGGAGGCAGAGGTAGGAGGATTGCCATGAGTTCAAGGCTACCCTGAGATGACAGAGTTAATTCCAGGTCAGCCTGGACCAGAGTGAGACCCTACCTCGAAAAAACAAAAAATAAAAATAATAATAATAATAATAAATAAAAATAAAAACAAAAGCAAAACCTTCAGTAGAGTGCTGAAACTAACAGATGATTTAAGGGAGCAATCAGGCTGAAGGAGCAAGAAATGCAGACTGATTTTCCACGAGGCCAGGGAATGAACAGGGGAGAGCTGGCAAGGACTAAGGAAATGTAGGGCAAGAGAAGATTCTCACACTATCGCTTTGCTGGCTTGCTTTATTTTTTGGATAGCAAATCCTGGGCACGTTTGTAAACAGAAGAGGTCAGTGGAGAGGAAGAGGTACAAGACTCCATAGCTCGAACAGAGAGGAGAAAACCAGGATCAAGAGCACAGGTGCAGGATTTGGCTGAGGAAAAGAAAAGGAAGTCATACCTTAGGATGGGCGAGAAGTGGAGCAGGCTGGTAGCATGGTTTTTCTTTTTCTCTCTTTCTTTCTTTTTTCTTTTTATCCCCCCCCCCCCCGCCCTTGCTTTTCCTTGTGGGGAAGAAATCATTCCACGCCAAGAATGAGAGGCTATTAGCAGGGTAGAGAAACAACAAAGCTGTATAATCAACTCTTAATTATCAGCATTTTGGTTTATCAGCCTCAAATCTTGCTTTCAAGCAAGTTAGCACTTACTCAGCTTAATTACTTGCTTTGTTAGCATTTCAGACTCAATGTAATATAACTTTGTATGTGGCCTGCAGCCCAGCGGGGTGGCATTCTGACACCTGAACACTTAACTACTTCCACCGTAAGGCAAGGGTTTCCAGTTGGGCACTTTGGTTGAGGTTGAAGGGCTTCAAAGCAGTGTGGGAGACAAGCAGTTAAGCTCCCCAGGTGTTGCTGAGTGGGCTTGCATTGTGTGGCAACCTTTGTTCATGGTGATTTCTCAGACCAGATATATCTAAGTCCTTCACGTTTATCCGGCTAACATTTTTTGAACCCCAGCTATGTGCTCTCAGTTTGGGTTTACCAAGAGATTGCAGACAATCAAGGCACCGATAACGTAGGACACAGACGGGTTAATGGATACTGATAGAGTACAAAGAAGGTGCCATCTGATATCAAAATACAAATTGTAAATATCCAAGTATAGAGCACAATTTTTTTAATATTTTATTTTCATTTATTTATTTGAGAGAAAGGAGGAGAGAAGGAGAGAGAAAGAGAGATAACGGACTCTCCAGGGCCTCCAGCCTCTGCAAATGAACTCCAGATGCACGCACCACCTTGTGAATCTGGCTTACGTGGATCTTGGGGAATCGAACCTGGGTCCTTTGGCTTTGCAGGAAAGTGCCTTGAACGCTGAGCCATTTCTCTGGCCCATTGTTTATTTTTGATGATCAACTTTTCCTTCTTAATGGCTCAAACAATGTTTGGTTGTAGGCTAGTCTATTTACAGGCAAGAAGTAGAGTAGTGATGCATCTTTAAAACCCTAGGATAGTGATGCAGAAAACTTGGGTGCCCTGCCAGATAAGGAATGACTCCACACAGACTAGACTTATGGGAAAAAGGAGTACTTTTTTTTAAAAAATAATTTTTTTTCTTTAGGTAATATTGAAGGTTTTGGCTGCATGGAGGAACAGCAAACAAGATGGAACCTTTCTTTATTATGAGGGGACTTTGCTATGGACATCAGTTATATTGCTGATCTATAGAAGTGAAGAGTCAACCAGGCACGGACTGACAGGAGCCTGACCCCTGAGGGCAGGGTGTCCTCAAAATCTGCTTCTACCCTGAATATGTCCTTAACTATTTTCTAGTTCCTTGTAACCACGCTTGCACATCAATGTTAAATCTTTTCTGTCTTTCTAATGGCATTTCCCTTTTGTCTTCCATTCTTTATATATTTTTTTCTTCCTCTGTTCCCTCATTCTCACTTTGGCTATTTTTTTTAATCTATCTCAAAACACGTGTCTTTAGGTGTTTGCAGATAGTGTTTTGTTTTGCATAGTGTCTACCACCAAATCAGAACCCTTCTTTTCCTTTCGCATAGCAACCCAGCCAATCATGCCCATGGATAGAGGTACATAATTTTTAACCATTCACTGCTCCCCCCACAGGACTCTTTCTTTGTTCACAGTGGGCATTTTTAATGTCAAACGAGATAATATATATGGAGGTACTCTGAAATATGCCCAATATATAACTGATTATGATCAGTACTCCTTGTTTCAGCACTATTCCAGTATTTAAATCACTGGGTCATTGATTTATTTTAATTAGTGGTTACGAAAAATATATTTATAAGAACCTCTACTAAAAGAAAAAAATAGCTAAAGTCAGGCATGGTGGCACACGCTTTTAATCCCAGCATTTGAGAGGCGCAGGTAGGAGGATCGCCATGAGTTTGTGGCCACCCTGAGACTACATAGTGAATTCCAGGACAGCCTGAGCTAGAGTGAGACCCTACCTCTAAAAACAAAACCAAAACCAAAAACAAAACAAAACAAAAAAACAATTAGCTACAAATAGAATCCACCTAACCCTCAAACTAGACAAAACATAAACATCATCACTGTTTAGTCCTGGGAAATTTTACAGTGCGTCGGGGCTGTTACTATTTATCTCAATTAAGAAAAAGCTACAAGGGCTGGAGAGATGGCTTAGCAGTTAAGCGCTTGCCTGTGAAGCCTAAGGAACCCGGTTCAAGGTTCAATTCCCCAGGACCCACGTAGCCAGATGCACAAGGGGGCCCACGCCTCTGGAGTTCGTTTGCAGTGGCTGGAGGCCCTGGCGTGCCCATTCTCTCTCTCTCTATCAGCCTCATTCTCTATCTGTCTGTCCCTCTCAAATAAATAAATAAAACAGAAAAAAAATTTAAAAAAAAAAAAAAAGAAAAGAAAAAGCTACAAATGTACAAAAACTGTTTGGTTACCTAGGACTTGGTTAGTGGTTTGTCCAATAATGATAAGTTTCTGAAACAAGGAAACAGAAAAAAAAAATGCCCTCTATATTCCAGAGATGTAATCTCTCACTGTGCCATTTTTAAGACTAGATGCTCTGCTCATGTCAAAAAAGACTAAACTGGAGAAAAGTCCCTAAACTCAACTAAAAAGGAGCAATGGCTTAATGGTTCAAATGCTTTCTCATTCTCAAAAAAGAAATTCAAGTGGGGCTCAGCAAATGTTCAACTAAGAGCAGCTGGGGAAAAGAAGAAAAAAAACTCCTCAAATTTATTTACTGGTTTAGCCACAGAAACTGGAAACGTGGCATTTCAAAATCAAACTCACATAAAGCTCTTCCCCACTCCACTTGGAAGCCGCATTCAGCTGGGCAGGCTGTGCTGAGAGCGGAATGCACTCTTCCCTGGTAAGCGCGGATTACTGCTGGTCACCGGACCTCCTTGCTAGCCCGCAAGCAGCTATCTCCCCATTATACATCCCAAGAGTGGTCAGGGTGAAAAGGACAGTCAGTGTGAGAGGAAATAATTGCAGCTTAAACTACTCTAACTCATTAAGAAGCAAGACTATTTGGGGAGCATGGGGGGTGGGGAGGGCCAGGGAGAATGGTATTGCGTTTTCATCATCCTGTCAGGGCAGGTCAAGTTTTAGCTCTGGAAATTTTTGGCATGATTTTCTATAATAGCATTGCAGTTAAAAGTGTATTAATCACAGTGACTACCCCCATCCGATGGTGAGTGCAATACCTGCAGAGGGACAGAAACAGAATCTGAAGTTTGTCCTGGAGTCTATGGGAGCTGCCTTTGTCTGGGTGAGGTACGGTTGGGAATCAGTACCAAAAAAAAAAAAAAAAAAAAAAAAAGAAAGAAAGAAATCATGAAAAGACAATACCCTCTTTTTGCTGGAAATAAAAGAGACATATGTGCAAGGAAAAAAAAATGGTGAAGATTAAAATGGTTTGGGGATTGAAACAGAAAAAAATTTAAAAAAGCCAAACCAGCTGACAATATTTTCCAGAAAATCCAGAAAAATAAGTCAAGTTGGGCCAGAGATATCTGTAAATCAGCGGCGCTCAATTTTGTCCTCAAGAGACAGTTGGCACTATCTGGACACGTGTTTGGGTTGCCACACAGTGGGGGTGACGTGCTGCGCATATCCTCAGCACCCAGGACAGGGCCGACCCACAGGCATCCGGCCTAAGAGCCAAGAGTGTCACTGTTGGGAAACTTGGCTGTCAATCAATGTGAGGGTAGATTGAAAAGTTTGATTTTACAGGGCATTCCTGTTCATCACCCAAGCCTTCATTATTAAGAGGTAGGGGAACCAAGTGATACCAGGAAAGGGTACACAGATCTTTTTTTTTTTTTTTTAATTTCTCTCTCTCTCTCTCTCTCTCTCTCTCTCTCTCTCTCTCTCTCTGTGTGTGTGTGTGTGTGTGTGTATGTGCACGTGTGTGCATGTGCCGGGGCTTACATAGATCTTCAATGAGAATCTAAAGGGACAAAAATGGTACAGAGACTTGGTGGTGGAACATGACCACACAATGAGTTTGATTCTTTTTTTTTTTTCATTCTTTTTTTTTTTAAATTTTTATTAACATTTTCCATGATTATAAAATATATCCCATGGTAATTCCCTCCCTCCCCACCCCCACACTTTCCCATTTGAAATTCCATTCTCCATCATATTACCTCCCCATTACAATCATTGTAATTACATATATACAATATCAACCTAATAAGTATCCTCCCCTCTTCCTTTCTCTACCCTTTATGTCTCCTTTTTAACTTACTGGCCTCTGCTTCTAAGTATTTTCATTCTCACGCAGAAGCCCAGTCATCTGTAGCTAGGATCCACATATGAGAGAGAACATGTGGCGCGTGGCTTTCTGGGTCTGGGTTACCTAACTTAGTATAATACTTTCCAGGTCCATCCATTTTTCTGCAAATTTCATAACTTCATTTTTCTTTACCGCTGAGTAGAACTCCATTGTATAAATGTGCCACATCTTCATTATCCACTCATCTGTTGATGGACATCTAGGCTGGTTCCATTTCCCAGCTATTATAAATTGAGCAGCAATAAACATGGTTGAGCACGTACTTCTAAGGAAATGTGATGAGTCTTTTGGATATATGCCTAGGAGTGCTATAGCTGGGTCTTTTGGTAGATCAATCTCTAGCTGTTTTAGGAACCTCCACACTGTTTTCCACAATGGCTGGACCAGATTGCATTCCCACCAGCAGTGCAGAAGGGTTCTTTTTTTCCACATCCCCGCCAACATTTATGATCATTTGTTTTCATGATGGTGGCCAATCTGACAGGAGTGAGATGGAATCTCAATGTAGTTTTAATCTGCATTTCCCTGATGACTAGTGACGTAGAACATTTTTTTAGATGCTTATATGCCATTCGTATTTCTTCCTTTGAGAACTCTCTATTTAGCTCCATTGCCCATTTTTTGATTGGCTTGTTTGATTCCTTATTATTTAACTTTTTGAGTTCTTTGTATATCCTAGATATTAATCCTCTATCAGATATATAGCTGGCGAAGATTTTTTCCCATTCTGTAGGTTGCCTCTTTGCTTTTTTCACTGTGTCCTTTGCGGTGCAAAATCTTTGTAATTTCATTAGGTCCCAGTGGTTAATCTGTGGTTTTATTGCCTGAGCAATTGGGGTTGTATTCAGAAAGTCTTTGCCAAGACCAATATGTTGAAGGGTTTCCCCTACTTTTTCCTCTAGCAGTTTCAGAGTTTCCGGTCTGATGTTAAGGTCTTTAATCCATTTGGACTTAATTCTTGTGCATGGCGAGAGAGAAGAATCTATTTTCATCCTTCTGCAGATATATATCCAGTTTTCAAAACACCATTTGCTGAAGAGGCTGTCTCTTCTCCAATGAGTATTTTTGGCATTTTTATCGAATATCAGGTGGCTATAGCTACTTGGGCTTACATCTGGGACCTCTAATCTGTTGCACTGATCTACATGTCTGTTTTTGTGCCAGTACCATGCTGTTTTTGTTACTATGGCTCTGTAGTATAGGTTAAAATCAGGTATGGTGATACCACCAGCCTCTTTTTTGTTGCTCAGAATTTTGTTGCTCGGAATTATGAGGTTCTACCCCAGCCTCGTGAATCTGAAACTCTGAAGGTGGCAGCTGGTGTTTGAATGAACACTCCAGGAAATACATGGGATTATTTATACAAGTCAAAAATTCCAGCCTGGGGAGATGGCTCAGAAGTTAAAAGTGCTTGCGTGCCATGCCTGCCAGCCCAGGTTCAAATCCCCAGTACTACACAAAGACAGATGCACAATACGGTGCATGTGTCTGCAGCTCGTTGTCAGTGGCAACAGACCCTGGTACGTTTGTGCTCTATCTTTGTCTGTCTGTCTGTCTCTCTCAAATACAAATATAAGAAAAAGTTCAAAAGCTTCTTATAGTTCAATCTAATAACATTTCAGGGCTTTTGGTCACTAAATCACCATAAACAGTGGTAAAGAAAATGGGCTGAGGGCTGGAGAGATGGCTAAGCGGTTAAGGCACATGCCTGCAAAGCCTAAGGGCCCAGGTTTGCTTCCTAGGACCCACATAAACCAGATGCACAAGATGGCACATGTGATCTGGAGTTTGTTTGCAGTGGCCGGAGGCCCTGGCATACCCATTCTCCCCCCTTTCTCAAATAAATAAATAAAATGCTTAAAAAAGAGAAACAGGCTGAAAACTGAGAAGAAAGCTAAAATATATAACTAAGGATTCATATTCAGAATATATGAAAATCTCTTAAGAAAAAGACGACTAATCCACTAAAGAAATTGGCCAAAATATGAATATGTAGGCATTTCCTAGAATAGGAATAAGGAAAGCCTATAATTATTTAAAAGTGGTTGTTTAGCAAATAGAGAAACACAGATTTAAACATAAGATTACATTACCTAATGACCAGGCTAACAAAAAGGGTAAAAGCCAGATAGTGCCAAATTTTGGCAAAGATATAGTGGAATAGATACCTTCATCCAGTGTTTATACTAGCAACATCTTATGTGATGCTTTAGAAAAGAACATCTACTAAAATTAACCCAATAATTCTAAGCTATAGAAATCCTTGTCCACACACATCAGGAGGCAAGTCCAAAAATGTTCACAGGGGGCTGGAGAGATGGCTTAGCGGTTGAGGCACTTGCCTGCGAAGCCTAAGGACCCATGTTCCGTCTCTCTCCAGATCCCACATTAGCCAGACACACACATGTGAGACAAGTACAAGGTCACACGTGCCCACTAGGTGGCGCAAGCATCTAGAGTTCAATTGCAGTGGCTGAGGAACACTGCTGGGACAGAAATGAATAAATACATGAATAAAACTCAGGAGCAACACAAGTGTCTATCCATCCACAGTGACATGGAAAAGCAAATCACAACAGAACCAGACAGCAAGGAAGTACACTGCAGTGAAAGTGATGACCCCCACACCGTGTGTTGTTTTTTAAAATCTAGAAGTGGCAAAGCAAGCCGTAGGAAAGTATCATCCCTGGCTTCCGTTACCCTGAGGTTCCTCCCCAGTAGGGTCTTTGGATTGGTTAATTTCTATTGATCAGGTCAGTGGTCAAGGGAGAGACACACCTCCTGGGCAGGTCTCTGAGGGAATTTCAGAAAGAATTAACTGAGGGAGAAAGACCGTCTCCCAGAATGTGCAGCTCTGTCAGTGGAAGACTGTATATAAAGAGGTTCCAGGAAAGGAACCCGGCTGCCCTTGCTACGTGCTGGTGAGTGCATCTGCCCCGTTCCTGTCATCCTTCACTGACACTGGAATGCAGCTTCCTCAGCCTTGCAATATGGATGGAAGACCGCTGCCCCTCCAGGCCTTCAGCACCACACAGAGTGTGGCGAGGCCTCCAGCCTTGCAGACTGAGGATCTGCCAGGTTCTTGGGTTGCCTGACATGCAGATAGACATTGTTCAACAACTCAGCCTGGGTCGTATAAGCCAATCCAGTAAAGCTCTTTGGTAGTACATGTTCATTCTATCAGTTCTGTTTCTCCAGAGACCCAACTAATGCATAGGGTGAATGGTACAGAGGAGCATTGCTCACATCATGCCTGGGGCAGAAAGACCAATCTGATGGTCAGGCTAAGTCCTTAGGAAGAAGAGAGACTCACAATACAAAGATGATGAAAGTAAACTTGAGCGATGAGACACTGAAGGACCTTTAGAGAGTTACTGTCCATCTGTCCATCATGCCCACATTGAAATGTACATGGTCAAGATGTGAAACAAGATTCAGAAGGAGACACTCCAAGGCAAACAGATTTATCTATTTATTTTATCAAAGGATGGTGGTTGAATAAGCATTTGTGAATCAGTGATCAAGAAACTACGGACAAAAGGTGGGGCTATTTCCATAGCTACTGTCCAACTTCTGAAGGACCAAATCATGTCTTCCCAGTGGAGAAATCAACAGACAACCTGGATGAAATGCATGCTCTGTCCTCAAAAACCTATAAAGGATTGTATGATTTATGTGTGAGATGATAGTATCATTTCAGTATTAAACTTCCCATGGATGGAGAGATAGCTTAGCAGTTAAAGTGCTTGCCTGCAAAGCCTAAGGACCCATAGTCATCTCTCTCCAGATCCCATATAAGCCAGACACACAAAGGTGACATAAACACAAGGTAGTACATATGTACGAGGCACTGTAATGGAGTTTGATTGTGGAAGCTGAGATCCTGGTGCACCAATTCTCTCTCTCTCAAAAGAAAAGAAAAGAAAAAGAAAAAGAAAAAGAAAAAGAAAAAGAAAAAGAAAAAGAAAAAGAAAAAGAAAAAGGAAAACAAGCAGGGCATGGTGGCGCACACCTTTAATACCAGCACTTGGGAGGCAGAGGTAGGAGGATTGCTGTGAGTTTGAGGCCACCCTGAGACTCCATAGTGAATTCTAGGTCAGCCTGGGCTAGAGTGAGACTCTACTTCAAAAAACCAAAATAATAATAAAAAAAAAGTTTCCTAATTTTGTAACTAGACTATGGCCTTTCAAGAAAATATCCTTGTTCTTGGCAAAAATGAGCTGGGATGTAAAAAGAAGTATGATGTCTGTCATTCACTCCCAAATTGTCCACACAAATTAATATGCAATTGTTTAGGTATGTATCTAAGTACTATCAATCTGATAACCTAGAAAGATCTGAGATACAACTCATAAAATATCTCCATTTCTAACCCCTGTCATTTCAAAATATTCTCAATGTAACTTTAATGCCACCGTTGGGCTAGCTGTATGTTGGCACCTCCATTCATCTCCGTTGAAACGCGTAAGAGTTTGAGATTGCCTTTCATGGAAAGAGAAAGAAAAACCCCATGTCATTCTGGAACTATCAAAATCACACTGAGGTGGAGATTCCATCACACTGAAAGGAGAACTGATCTCCTTGGCATAACCTCCTAAAAACATCATGGCTCACAGAGTCCTCACAACCATTATCTCTATTTCTTAAACAAAGAAAAATAAAACCGAGTAAGATAAAATGTGCTATTCTCCCGTGTTAAATCATTGAGAACTTAATGTCATTCTTCAGATTAGGTGGGCCATCTAGTTTTCATTATCAACTACCTCACGGCAGGAATAAGAGAAATCAATTTGTTCTACTTTCACTATTGAACAGGATAAAGATGATATAACAAGCAACATGCACAAATAAAAATAATGACTTAATAAAACTAGCTTTTCTAGTATAGATTAGAAGGATAAAAAGTTACCTTCCTATATGCCACAAGCAAAAAGATCAGCCCTATTCAATACACAATACACATTTAAAAAATCTATTACCAAAGCGACATCAATTCCATATGTCACTAGTAGCTTTAAAATACATGGCCTAATCATGAAGGGGGAAAAAAATTCCTGTGAACCATAATTTGACTTTAATTAGGAGAAGACTTAGGAGGCATTTAAAAAAAAGTAGCTCATTGAAATAACTGAAAACTAAAAGGTGGATAAAATATTATATCCATTTTTTTAAATTATTTTTATTTATTTACTTGAGAGAGAGAGAGAGAGAGAGAGAAAGAGATAGAAATAGGCAGGTAGATAGAGAGAATGGGCGTGCCAGGGCCTCCAGCCACTGCAAACGAACTCCAGATGCGTACGCCCCCTTGTGCATCTGGCTAACGTGGGTCCTGGGGAATCAAGCCTCAAACCAGGGTCCTTAGGCTTCACAGGCAAGTGCTTAACCGCTAAGCCATCTCTCCATTTCTTTATGTTGCCATTTTCACTGACTTTGGCCTACAGCATATTGTGACCCAGGGCCTCTGAACCTCCATAAGATCTTTTCAGGAAGTCCACAAGATCTGAACCACTTAAAAATTATTTGCCCTTTTCACCCTAATTTTCTCCCAAAGCTGCATGATTCATGAATGCAGAAGCAGATATGAGAGCCCAACTGTCTTCTCTAAAAGAAACATTTAAAAACATTTACAAAAACAATGCCATTCTTCTCAATGAAATGTGCTATTGTTATTGTTTGGAAACAGGCATACACCCAAAGCACTACAGAGATTCTGACACATCCATGTTTATTACTCTACTACTCACAATCATTAAGAACCGAAACTAGTCTAGATGTTCATCACCAGATGAATGGATAAAGATAATCTGGTACATAAACACACAGTTGAATTTTACTCAACCATAAAGAAAACTCAAATCATAACATTTGTGAGGAAATGGATGCATTTGGATGTCATTATGTTAAGTGAAACAAGTGAGACTCAAACACAATGTTTTTTTTTTCCTCGTATGCAAATCTTGGGGTCAGAATAATGGAATACACACGTGACATGAGGGCAAAACAGGGGCTACAGGTGCGTGCGTGGGGGGTGGGTGGGAAGGGGACCAGTGGAGGGGGCAAGGGAGGGAGGAGAAGAGCAAAACATAGGGATGAATAAGAACGAAGTCTGTAAGACAATCATGAAATCCATTCTCTTGTATGTAACAACAAAAACCAGTAAAAAGAAAGAGAGGGCTGGAGAGATGGCTTAGCGGTTAAGCGCTTGCCTGTGAAGCCTGAGGACCCTGGTTTGAGGCTCGACTCTCCAGGACCCACGTTAGCCAGACGTACAAGGGGGCGCACGCGTCTGGAGTTCGGTTTGCAATGGCTGGAGGTCCTGGTGTGCCCATTCTCTCTATCTATCTGCCTCTCTCTCTCTCTCTGTCTGTCGTTCTCAAATAAGTAAAAATAAACAACAACAAAAAAGAAGAAAAATGCCACTCTTCTTGCTGAAATATGTTACTGCCTTATGGAAAAATATTATTTTGCATAAAATACGTCTCTTATATTAACATATAGATGTTTAATAATATTTTTAAAGGTACATGTAAATAAGTATTTTAAACTTTCCTGCTTTAATTTTAATTTTTAAATTTTTTTTGGTTTATTTTTATTTATTTATTTGACAGCGACAGACAGAGAACAAGGCAGAGAGAGAGAGAGAATGGGCGCGCCAGAGCTTCCAGCCACTGCAGACGAATTCCAGATGCGTGTGCCCCTTTATGCATCTAGCTAACGTGGGTCCTGAGGAATCAAGCCTTGAACCGGGTTCCTTAGGCTTCCCAGGCAAGCGCTTAACCGCTAAGCCATCTCTCCAGCCCCCTGCTTTAATTTTAAATATGATAAATATTGAAACATAACAAAAGCTTGTGTCTTCAATAATTGTCAAAAGTGCAAAAGGGTCTTAAAACCAAAAAGGTTGAGCATTACTGCTTTATAATGACCATGGTAAGATAAAGCAATGTGTGTTACTCTTTAATTATTTTTTTTCTTTTGGGCCAGGAAAATAAATCATTTACATTGAACTAATACTGTAAATGGGGGTTTTGGGTAAAATGTCAAGTTGGTATGTTCACATTTTCCCAAAAAAGTGGTGACACAATAAAAATCCCGTATTGCTATGAGCTGACAGTATAAACTGAGCGAAAAGGAACCCTGCCATCTGTGGAAATAAATCCTGTAAAGTACCTTAAAGAACACGGAGAGTCTCACCATTTTTCTTAGTTTCTGCCAACTTCCACAACAATTGGAAACAGCAGACATGAAAGCCACAGGGCAGTATGGCCAATGATTAACACCACAGGGTGACCGGCCAGGTCTTGGTTCTTGGGGAATGTGGAGGGAAGAATGGAGTGGAGTTTGTGACATTATGAAGACTGTTTGAGGGATGTTGCAGCAACCAAGCACGGGTACTTAGCACCATGTTTGGTAGCAGCCAGATGGAAGAATATGTGGACTGAACGAACTGGATCCCACGGACCGTAAGAAAAGAGACAAACTTGAAGAAGGCCTGATCTTCCTTGCAGACCTAACTCTGAAAACAATGAGCCGTGTGACTCTTCATTAAGAGTGACGAGGAGAGGGCTGGAGAGATGGCTTAGCGGTTAAGCGCTTGCCTGTGAAGCCTAAGGACCCCGGTTCGAGGCTCGGTTCCCCAGGACCCACGTTAGCCAGACGCACAAGGGGGCGCACGCGTCTGGAGTTCGTTTGCAGAGGCTGGAAGCCCTGGTGCGCCCATTCTCTCTCTCTCCCTCTATCTGTCTTTCTCTCTGTGTCTGTCGCTCTCAAATAAATAAATAAATAAATTTAAAAAGAAAGAGTGACGAGGAGAATAAAAGCCATAGTAACCTGCTGAAAGGAATCTCACAAGTTATTTTATTGTACAATCGAGAAAACCGAGCCTACCAGAGGACTAATAGATGGCCCAAGGTCATACCGCCCTGAGTATTAAAGTCAGGAGGGAAATTAAAGTCTGTCTGACTCAGAAGTGTATGCCTCAACCACTTTGCTAATTCTGTCAAGGTCTTCATGTTGAATTACATTTTTTTTTTTGTAAAGAAATTCTTCAGGGGGCCAGCAAACAACTGTGCAAAGGGGGTGGCCTCCTATACAGCCAGCCAGGCCACTGTGCATGGCCGAGGTGCACTCCTTTATAACGGCTAACTTAGATTTAGCTTTCTATCCTCCTGAGGTAAAATTCAGAAGTATATTGTCATCCACATACCTGTCAAGTGATTCCCTACATAAGATATTAAGACAGGAAAGTAATTCATAATAAATAGTATGCCTACTAACATGGAAAATCTGATTGGGACGGCTCTAGAAGAAGAGTCAGATGCTTGTTCCTACACCATCAGTCACCCTGAACGCAGTATGACAACTACAGAACGATGCATTTGTTTTTACACTGGAGGGTCAAATGCCTTTGTCATTAATTGACATGATTTTCCAGAATAAAAAGTTCTGAGCAAAAATAAAAAATTTCAGCAGCTGCTGTGTTCCTGTCATTTGTTTCACTTTAGTCAGGAAACCATGGTGTCTTGGCTTGTTTTATGCCACTTCAACAAAATTCCAGAGTCTGGGTACTTTACAGACGAAAGAGATTTATTTAGCCCACATAGCTAAAGGTCCAAGAGCCTGGTGCTGACCATTCTTACTCCTGTGAGGTGCTCTGACTACCTAACACGGTGCTGACACCATCTTGGGGTGGGGGCAGGAGAGAGCCTGATACATGGTAAGACGGAAAGCAAGGTATGGGGCTGGGGAGATGGCTTTCTAGGAGCTTGCTGCACAAGTGTGAAGGCCTTAGCTTGGATTCCTGGCACCCATGTAAAAGCCAGTGCACCGGAGACAGAGACAGGCACATCATATACACAAGATGACTTGGCAGATCAGCCTAACCAGTGAGCTCTAGGTGCAGTGAGAGAGGCAATAAATAAGGTGGCAATGCAGAGAATTTCAAAGTTCCGAGGCCAGCTAATATGGTATCTGCAATGGTGAACAAGAGGTAGGAGGCAAAGACTCACACCCCAAGGTTTTCCTCTGACCTCCAAACATGTGCTGGGCATGCATATGCCCATACACACACACACACACACACACACACACACACACACACAAATAAAAATAAAAAATAAACCCACAAATTCTTGGGCTGGAGAGATGGCTTAGTGGTTAAGGTGCTTGCCTGAGAAGCCTAAGGACCCATGTTCGACTCTTCAGGCCCCATGTAACCCAGACACACACAGGTGAGGCAAACGCAAGGTTTCACATGCCCACTAGGTGGTGCAAACATCTGATGTTCACTTGCAGTGGCTGGGCCCTGACATGCCGATTCTCTCTCTCTCTCCCCCTTGTTCTTTCACATAAAAACATTAAGGCCAGTCTGTTGGGCTTGCCTCAATAAAAAAAGAACAAAATGTTTTATGAATAAAGGAAAGACTGAATCAATGAATGCCTTAGTAACACACATTCACCTCTTCCATCACAGCCTTATATAAAGAAAAATGAAAACATTTTCAATAAATAACATTCTTTTACTTTCTTCAAGTGAAAAACCACCTGTTAGCAATGTGAAATAGTTTTGGCAGTTTAATACTTCTCTGAAGCTTTAGAAAGAACTCACTTAATAAAAATTAATACTCAGTGTTCTCACTGTGCTTGAATCACTTTCATCATTGCTAGATTATTTTCTCTATAATATCACTCAAAAGAAACTAATGTTTTGCTTGTCCTCTGCACTGATCCACTTAAAAACTGGAATGAAAAGCCTTCTGACCTACTTTTAATTTCATGCCTCTTTTATTTAGCATAAAAAATTGTACCAGAAGAGGCTTATATTTGCTACATGATAAATGAGGCTCTGCTCAGGTCTCCACATTCCAAGTCCATTAAATTAAACATAAAAGATAAAGGTTATTGCAGACTTTATCAAGAAAACCACAATGTCATCAGTTTGAACAAGGTTTGTAAACATGGCCTTTCTCCCTGGCCCCCGGGGTTCTCTCTCCTCCTAATTGGATAGTGCTTCTTTTACACCCTGTCCTGTATCCAAAACTGAATAAGATTCTAGGTCCCTTACTTTAAACACTCTTCTAGATGGGCTTTGCCAGAATGATCCTATTCTCATTTGGATATAGATAATGCAAGACCTATCTGGGAGATAAGTTCAGATGACTGAAAAGCACCTGTAATGAATCACTTTCCTTTAATCAAAAAAACAACACCTTATTGTTTGCATAATCAAACTAAAAATGGGCAAAACCATTAGCATATGGTCCAATGACATTTTTGCCTCCAGAAAGAAACTGCCTCATGTCAATCAGCCATACTAGGTACATGCTTGGAAAGTAATGAAGAAACTAATTGACATAATTTCTTATTATTTTTTAAAGAAACCCACCATGAAAAGCATTGAAAGACTTGAAAATCATCTAAAACAATATATTTTAGAGTCCACCAATTATCAAATACAATTTTATTAATGCATAGTAAGAAAACATTCATTAGTGCTATAAAGAACCAAAAATACGTGCTAGGTCTCTTGATGCTGATATTTCAAATGTATCTATTTGAATGCAACCTCTTTGACACTGAAAATTTCACGTTTTCCCTCCTTTTACTAAGTATATTTTCAAATCAGGAAATGTGCACTTCAGAATTCATTTTAAGAATACCATTGGGTATATGTCAAGATGTATACACCACATCATTGTCTATTATGGTGAAGAAAATCCCGAACAAGGAGTTAAGCAAGGTATGAGGGCTGGGGAGATAGCTCAGCCACAGAAGTGCCTGTCTAGAGAGCATTCTCTGAGTTCAATTCCCAGTACCCACATAAATGCACATGGTGGTGAGTACACACCATCTCAGTACTAGGAAGGTAGAGGCAGGCATATCTCTGGGGGTCCTTGACTGACAAGTGTAGCCTAATTAGCAAGTTCCAGACCAAAGAGACACTTTGTCTCAAAAATTGTCCTTTGGCTTCCACACACATGGTCAAATGTGTGTGCACTCATACCTACATACACATGCGTGCCAAGCAAAATGCACACACACATGCATACATGCCACACACATACATACACATGCAATAAAGGTTATGTATGTAGGACACTCAACCAACACTAGAAATGGTTTCCACAATTTTGATATTAAGTAATATTTATGGAATATTCAGAAAGACAAGACTTAAAAGGCATACAGTGTCTGAACAGATGAGTATACACAGAAGAAAGGTCTAGAAGGATCTAGAGCTAAAAGCTAACAGTTAAACTAGGGTTTTCTCCTAGGGTTAAACAGAAGTTTTACTCTATGGCACCCTCTATTTTCAAATTTTTATATAATTGCCATGTGTTATTTTAATGGTAAAATTTTTAGGGGCTGGAGAAATGGCTTAGTGGTTATGGCATTTGCCTACAAAGCCTAAGGATCCATGCTCAATTCCCTAGTACCCAAGTAAACCAGATACACAATGGTGGCACATGCATCTGGAGTTTGTTTGCAGTGGCTAGAGGCCTTGGTGTGGCCATTCTCTCTCTCTCTCTCTCTCTCTCTCTCTCTCTCTCTCTAATAAACAAAAAATAAAATAACAATGTTAAAAAATTAAAGAAAGCAATAAAATATCATTTTTATCTTTGTGTAAAGATTCAGAAATTATAGATTTCTAAACTAAAATTCTCTATAAAATTACATGAAGCTTTATATAAACCACTTCTAACTGGAAGTGAAATTTTATCTGATTTTTGAGATTCATCTGGGAATTTATAAGTTACATCTCAAAATCTCAGGCTATGGGCTGGAGAGATGGCTTAGTGGTTAAGCGCTTGCCTGTGAAGCCTAAGGACCCCGGTTCGAGGCTGAATTCCCCAGGTCCCACGTTAGCCAGATGCACAAGAGGGCGCACGCGTCTTGAGTTCGTTTGCAGTGGCTGGAAGCTCTGGCGCGCCCATTACTCTCCCTCTATCTGTCTTTCTCTCTGTGTCTGTCGCTCTCAAATAAATAAGTAAATAAATAATGAACAAAAAATATTAAAAAACAATCTCAGGCTATGATCATATGGTGTTTGATGGACATTTCATTTTTTTTTCAGTTGTACCATTTATTGATGTTGGAGTTTTGCTGAGAGACAATGACAATGAAGAGTCTTTGGTTCACTAAGTAAAATACTCGAAAAGCAATGGGCAAAAAGACTTGGGTGTCAGCATAGGAGCCCTGATGTGTGCATGGACATGCGCCGTGACGTTCCCAAGCCCACCGTGGCCCATCGAGCCTTTGTTTAGTAGAGGTGGCTTTTCTTTCAGGATCTGCATCTCAGTGGTGGACCATATTTGAGCTGGGATCTTGGAATTGCCTGCATTTAGATGTGTGAAAAGAACAAGGTTCCTTCTGGTGGGTGGGTGAGCACTTGCCCTTGGCTGTGAAGGAGGGTGAGAGGCAGTTCGGCTTCTGGATGTGCAGTGATTTGTGCAGTAAGATGCTTTTTCGGGTAATGTTTCTTTTTGTTCCTTGGTGCCTTACTTTCTTCCTTCTGATTTCCAGGGACTGACAAGGGTATGGGTGAAACTGGCTCCGGAGACCTTGCTGGGATACATTTGGTTGAGACCATTTGAACCGGCGGTTGTAGCAGTAGCAGGCTTGGATGGGCGTTCCTGGCAGGGATCTAACTTCCCTTGTTATCTTATGACACCCACGAACAGGTACCTCAATATAGTCATCCTACGGTGTGGCTGAACTATTTGTTCAGCTGAAAGAAACACTAATAACTAATAGGTTTCCCGAGTGGGTTTGATTATACTGGGACTTCGGAATCCTCCAGTCCTCAGAAAATGAGAAGCTATTGTGTTCACCCTTTCATCCAACAAATATTGATTGATACTTAGTGTTTGGCAGTTATGTTGTAGACGCTTGGTTGAAACCTTTTCCAATTATCAAGATCAGTCTTTAAAACAGAAAACAAAACTCCAAATAATTGTTGTGTCTATAACCCAAAAGATAAACATACTGTTTTTCTTGAACCTTAGTTATTTGGCACTAACATGGATTCTATCTTCTAACAATCCAGTCCATTTATTTTCTGCATAACTGTTTCTGCATGACACTCAGAAGTCTATAGTATAAGACAAATGACTCCAGACATGTGATTTCTAGTTCTGACCCTGCTGCAAATGCTGTGGGTCACCAAATACAGATGCCTTTACTCCTCTGGGCTGCACTTCTCGATCACCAAGATAAAAAATTCTCTCTAAGGTTCCCTCCAAGTTTAAACACCTGGCATTTCGCTTATGGCTGCTTTTTATAACAAATGGCACCTCACTTTATTGCTTCTTACCACCGTGACTTTGTCATGCCTTATCTGGCTGAACTAAGGATGAATGGCACTTAGTCTACAATACTTGTCCCACACGGGCCTTGTGAAGAAGAGCTCTCTGGACCAGTTGAAGAGGATATTAAAGGCAGAGGAGATGCCCACTGCTTTAAAGGAGCTCACTAGCTAGTTGAAGTGATAAATAATAAATACAAGAGATACTAAAGGACCCTTACAAAGCTAGGATCGACAAGCACAAAAGTGTACGTCAGAAACTAACCTATATCCCCGTGAGGAACGTGAATGGCCAGATTTGACCAGGCATTGCACTGAAAAAAAAAAAACACCTTAAAAAGGATCGGAGGTGTGGGGGGAGGGATCAGGTAATAGAAACAGTTTTGCAGAAATGAATTGAGTATTTTCTGTGTTAACAAGAAGGGAAGTAGGCAACCAGCCAGATGGCAAAGGAGGAGAAACATATGGCCTGGCTAATCTACACTTTAGATGATCCAGTCCCTGAATAATGAAGGGCGGGCTGTGCTTCACTAGGGAGCCAGTGGATGTCAATTGTCCAGTGGTGTGGTGCAGAGATCCCCACTGTCTAGTCTTTGGAGACATGGATTAACTCCCTTCCATCATCATTCCCACATTCACGCCATCACAGTACTTCTTCACTCTTGATGGGTATAAACTGGTTGTTTTACATTAAGACCATGTACGTGTGTGTGTGTGTGTGTGTGTGTGTGTCTTTTAATGCTTGGGGGGGGGGTGATTAAAAATGCATTACCACCAGAAGTTAATTCTCAGGTAGTAAAATCAGACTAGTGAATTTTAATTCCTAGGTAGTAAAATCAGACTAGTGAATTCTAAGTCTAGCCAAGCATAGAGGCATAATTTAATCATCTCTTAGCAGTGGACAGCCCAGCCTAGTTGCTTCTCACACCTCCACGAACAGCCAGCACCTAGGCTCCCTTGGGGATCAGCAGAAGTCCCGCAGGCTCAGGGAGAATATTAAGGATGCCCTACCGGGGACCAGTAGCAGGACTCAGGATCATGGTTCACAGTTCTTATAAACTCTGTCTCTGAGAGGGTTCTTCTTTATAAGAATGCAAATAAAGATTGCTAAGACACTCCCAAATGCATCAATTACCCAGCATTAAACTCAAACCAGGTCATTACTATAAAGTCAGAAGAGATCGCTTGTCAAGGCACAAGTACAATTATTTCCCTGTAGCCTATGGATAAGTTATTTTCTTGGAAACATAGCTTAAAAGTCTCAGCCACAAAGCCAAAACTAAAGTGAGTGATGAGATAGGATTAAAATAATTACTTTACCAGTCAAAAGCATCATCATTAATTATATAATGCACATATACTATACTAAAAAGCTTTCATCAAATGTCACTTTTTCATATCAGGATAATCCTACCACTTAGTACAAGACTCATTTGTGAAAGGAAAGCATCAGATGTGATTATACTACTTGTGAGCAAAATGAGTATTTTTCCAAAAAGGTAATGGAGTTTTCTACCCCCTGCAAGAGTTTCAATAACATACAAGAAGTACAGAAGGATTTTTAAATCCATAGAAAATGGAATATGTTGGGCTGGAGAGATGGCTGAGTGGTTAAAAGTGCTTGCTTGCAAAATCTGATAGTCCAGGTCCGATTCCCAGATACACAAAGTGGAGTGTGTGTCTGGAGTTCATTTGCAGTGGCAGGAGGCTCTGGTGTGCCCATACTCATTTCTCTTTTGCCCTCTTTCTCTTTCTCAAATAATTAATTAAATAAAAATTACCAAAAAAAATCCTTCTAGCTATGTGTGGTTGTGCATGTCTTTAAAAGAAAAGAAAATGTTAGAAAAAAATTGAATTTTTTTAATTATAAGAAACTTTCAAAAGTGATGGGAAAATGACTCATAATCATATCATTTTAAAACAATTTCCATGTTCCCAACTATTTCTACCCAGTCTCCTATTCATTGTTGCTGACTTTTTCCTTATACTTACTATAAATTTCATACAACTTCAAACATATATACTACTTTTAAAAGCCATCTCTCCAGCCCCCACTGTAATTTTTCTTTAAAAAAAAATGCCATGGGCTGGAGAGATGGCGTAGCGGTTAAGCGCTTGCCTGTGAAGCCTAAGGACCCCGGTTCAAGGCTCGGATCCCCAGGTCCCACGTTAGCCAGATGCACAAGGGGGCGCACGCGTCTGGAGTTCGTTTGCAGAGGCTGGAAGCCCTGGTGCGCCCATTCTCTCTCTCTGCCTCTATCTGTCTTTCTCTCTGTGTCTGTCGCTCTCAAATAAATAAATAAATAAAAATTAATTTAAAAAGTGATTTAAAAAAAAATGCCACTTTAAACGTGTTTCTTCATGTCACCACAGGTCTTCATAATTATACCTTTTGAGGGCAGCATACTCCAAAAAGAGGATGCTTGGCCTAATCCAGCCAGCTATTCTCTTACGTATTGGATTACATTGGCCCTGACTCTTCACTTTTACAAATGATTCTGTAATTAACAGCTTCATGAACAACTCCTTTTCTTCTTTAGGCTATTCATTTAGGACGTTTCCAAAAGAATTAACTGTGATTTTTTTTTTTTATAGCTTTGAGTACATTTGTCAAATGCTTTTCAAAAACACTATATCAGGGCCTGGGGAAATGGCTTAGCAGTTAAGGCATTTGCCTGAAAAGCCTAAGGACCCCGGTTCGATTCCCCAGGACCCACGTAAGCCAGATGCACAAGGGAGTGTGTGTGTCTGGAGTTCGTTTGCAGTGACTGGAGGCCCTGGAGTACCCATTCTCTCTGCCTCTTCCTCTCTTTCTCTTTCAAATAAATAAAGAAATAAAATATTTTTTTGTAAAAAAAAGACTGTATTCAGGACTGGAGAGATGGTTTAGCAGTTAAGGCCCTTAAGCGTATAAAGCCTAAGGGCCCAGGTTCGATTCTCCAGAACCCACATAAGCCAGAGGCACAAGATTGCGCATGCATTTGGAGTTTCTTTCCAGTAGCCGAAGGCCATGGCATGCCCATTCTCTCTATCTGCCTCTTTCTCACTCTCTCTTTCCAATTAATAAGTAAAATATTTTTTTAAAGAGACCAAAAAATATTTTAAAGTTGAAACTTACAAAAAAAGATTGTATTAATTTATATCACCATCAGCAAGATCAGTTATACTGTAATATAAGTTGCACTTTTTAATAAACACTGAGCATTTTACTATATGCTTGTCTAACAAACATAGTGTTCTTATGGATAGATCAAGTTCTTTGGATATCTAGAAACTGGAGAATCCTAAAAAGTTAAGGAATATACCTGTCAGTCAGCAATGGTGTAGAGGTTACACCCAGGCGAACTGACTCAGATAATGCTTACACATACTGCATGCTGACTCGAAACTTACTAGGAGATTAAGCCATCTACTCTCAAGAGAGGGGCTGAGCACAGTCAATATCAACACTGTGCAATATGAAATGCACTGTAATGAGTAATCTTTTAAAACCCAGTGTAGGGCTGGAGAGATGGCTTAGCGGTTAAGCACATGCCTGAGAAGCCCAAGGACTCCAGTTCGAGGCTTGATTCCCCAGGACCCATGTTAGCCAGATGCACAAAGGGGCGCACGTGTCTGGAGTTCGTTTGCAGTGGCTGGAGGCCCTGGTGTGCCCATTCTCTCTCTCTCTCTAATTGTAATAAATAAATAAAGGTTTTGTATTTTAAAAAATCGGGCTGGAGAGATGGCTTAGCAGTTAAGCGCTTGCCTGTGAAGCCTAAGGACCCCATTTCGAGGCTTGATTCCCCAGGACCCATGTTAGCCAGTTGCACAAGGAGGCACACACATCTGGAGTTTGTTTGCAGTGGCTGGAAGCCCTGGCGTGTCCATTCTCTCTCTCTTTCTCTCTGCCTCTTTCTTTGTCTGTTGCTCTCAAATAAATAAGAATAAACAAAAACAAATTAAGACTTGGAAATCATCTATATAAGGAATATCTTCACGATCTTGACAGAAAAAGTTACTTACATAGGAATTAGAGGACAATATGAAAATCACCCATCATCAGACTGCAGTCTTCACTTTCTATACTTCTTAAGTAATAACTACTCACAATTAGGTGGGCCGGCAAGATCTTTTTCTGTAAGTGCCAAAGATAAATAAGGCTACTGATGTTTTGTGGTTTTATGAAAACTGTGGAAAGTTTCTTGCTGAAAGATTTTTTTCTGAACTAGCTAGGCATATAAACGCACAGACACGGGACAGTATGGCAGGAATCACACATATAGATGGTGAAGATCCCAGATGGCCTACTGGGTTTTGCTGTAGCCAGTTTTCATTCAGCCTCAGGATCACCAGATGAAATTGTGAAAAAAAAAATGGTGATATTTCTCTTTCCCTCGGCGATTGTTAGACAGATAAAGTCAACATTCTATTAAGACAACCTTAAAAACCATTATAAATTTCAGTACTTGGGAGGTGGGAGTCCCATTGAACTTCTAGCAATGTCTAACTCTGTAAGCTCATAAGCACACAGGAAACACGGCTGAAACAACGCGATTTCCATTCAGATGGAATCTAAGGAGAGCTACTTCCCTTGGGAGACACCGTCCATCCTTAGCCACATTATGAAAATGCTACATTGCTAACACCATCTCCAGCTTTGTGTTTGCTTGTCGTTTCTGAGGTAGGGTCTTGCTCTAGCCCAGGCTGACCTGGAATTTACTATATATTCTCAGACTGGCCTCGAACTCACAGCGATCTCCTACCTTGGCCTCCCGAGTGCTGGGATCAAAGGGGTGCACCACCACGCCTGGCTCCAGTTTTTTGTTCTTGTTTTTTATTTATTTATTTATTTATTTATTTGAGAGCAACAGACACAGAGAGAAAGACAGATAGAGGGAGAGAGAGAGAATGGGCGCGCCAGGGCTTCCAGCCTCTGCAAACGAACTCCAGACACGTGCGCCCCCTTGTGCATCTGGCTAACGTGGGACCTGGGGAACCGAGCCTCGAACCGGGGTCCCTAGGCTTCACAGGCAAGCGCTTAACTGCTAAGCCATCTCTCCAGCCCATTGTTTGTTTTATTTTTAATGGTTTTTGCAAAACACCTTCAATTTTACTCATGTTACCAAGATAGTAAGTGACACGTTACTACAGGGAAACACAGAGCTTAGCTTATAACTCACCCTTGAAAATCAGAAGTCACATGAAAGTCAGTACAGACCCTTATATTGTCTATAAAGGTGGAAGTCAAAGGTATACATTAGGAATCGAACCACTGTTTTCCTCTTTGAGATGTGACACACATGTTTTTCCATTGCTAACCATCTAGCAAAGCTGACAGGTGACAGAGAAGTCGTGGAGTGCCCGGCTGAGTGGAGCCCGTCAGAGGAGCGCTGACTTGGCAAGGGAGCGTCTGACAGGAAGAAGAGCTTGCAGAGCCCCTACCAGCCCCGCCCACATCCTGGCACACCGGCTTACGCAGAAAGGATTTTAAGCAAAGGGGCAGAGACACACTGATGCTCCAGTGACAACACAGCTTCTGGTCTATTTCCAGCGTTACAGCCAGTTTTCACTGGTTCCTGGGAAGAGAGGCACACCCACGTGGAAAGCAGTTTTGCACTTACGGCACTAGCAGCTAATAAGCACACAGCATATAGTCCTTTGATCTTTGAAAGAAAATTTTGTTCATTTTTATTTATTTGAGAGTGACAGAGAGAGAGCGAGAGAGAATGGGCGCACCAGGGCCTCCAGCCACTGCAGATGAACTCCAGACGCGTGCGCCCCCTTGTGCATCTGGCTGACGTGGGTCCTGGAGAATCGAGCCTCGAACCGGGGTCCTTAGGCTTCACAGGCAAGGGCTTAACTGCTAAGCCACCTCTCCAGCCCAATCCTTTGATCGTTAAGTGGATAATCATGGAAGTCTCAAGATCATATCCACTAGGTTAGCCTAGGTTTTCACCTACAGAAAGAGGTGGGGTTTTTGTTTATTTGTTTGTTTTAAATAATGCTTAAAAGAGACTTCTAGAAACAGTGGGATCGACGAGGACGAGCAGAACACAGGGCTGTAAGGACTGCAAATGGAGCGCTGGGACGTTGTATCCACAAGCAGCTTTTAGACAGAAGACTTCTCTCAGCTCATTCCTACAGCCAAGCCAAGCTGCGATCATAGGAGGTTCAGAAATCAGGACATGAAGCTGGGTCCAGTAACACCCTAGCTAAACAGTCCCCAACAAAAACCCCACTGAGGCCGGGGCCTGAAACCAACCCATGTACCAAAGATCTGTGGCGCACAGAAGAATCATGCCTGCTGTGACCAAGGGCTCACGAAGCTGGGTCCCCATGTTGACACATCATGTTCGCTGGGGAAGGTCCCCCATCCCCACCCCAGCTGAAACGGCCGACATGGGCCTGCTCCAGAGGAGTGTGACTCAGAAGCGTGGGGACAGGGGCCTGCACAGGGAGCTAAGATGACCGGCTGTGAGGTGATCCAGGAGAAAAGGGTGAGGAAGGTGGAGCATGGTGTTGGTGACCTGCCCATACTTCACGTGAATGCAGGGTTGTGGCCGAGTTGGTCTTCCCAAGATACATGTGCTGCAGTCATGAGCCTGTGTCTCTGAGCCTGCTGGGTGGGGACATCAGCACGATGGCCCCTGTTCACTGTCAGGCCACTGCTTACATCCAGCCCACGGCCTTCCTTTTCTGCTCCGTAGTCCAGAACATTTCCTTAGAAGCCAGAAAGTCCGTGACTGAGAGCAGCGCGTCAAGTATGTCGGCAGCCACTTCATCTTTGCGGTGCTGCCGAGACGTCCTGAAGGCTGCCATGTTGAATGCAGGGCTCCGCTCCAGCAGCTGCTCTTCCATGTACTTCTCACCCAGGGAAATGTATTCGTTAAAGATGGGTGTGTAAGGGCTGGAGAGATGGCTTAGCGGTTAAGCGCTCGCCTGTGAAGCCTAAGGACCCCGGTTCGAGGCTCGATTCCCCAGGACCCATGTTAGCCAGATGCACAAGGGGGCGCACGCGTCTGGAGTTCGTTTGCAGTGGCTGGAGGCCCTAGCGCGCCCATTCTCTCTCTGTCTCCCTCTTTCTCTCTGCATCTATTGCTCTCAAACAAATAAATAAAAAACATTAAAAAAAGATGGGTGTGTAGGTGAGTTTATTTTCTTCCATGTGTGTCTTCAAACTCCTGGGGGTACTAGTCCATGAAGTTTCTCTCCAGTAACTAGAGCTCATCAGCCGTAATGATGTCCTGTAAACATCCATCCACAGCATCACAGTCTGCAGAGGCAGAGAAGGACAGCGCCAAGCTCTCTTCCTCTACGGCGTCCTCTGCTCTGCTGGGCCCAACGAGCCCCCAACTGCACTGGGCACTGGGGAAGGAGGCCTCATCTGTTCACGGTCAGCTGGGGCCCAGCGTGGGCCAGGCCTCCTCTCAGGGCCGCAGGCCACCCGGCAGGACAGGATGTGGGCTGCTCTCCAGTTTGTACTTTGCTCTGCTGCCACCTGATGACTTTGACATAATGCTGGCAGAGGAGAGATCACAAGGAGGTTCGCTAACATTGAAGCCTTCTGACTGGTTTATAATCAGTTTTCTTCTCAGTCCAGTCCAGATTTGGTTTGGAAAAACCAGAAGGTTGGGAGGAGCAGACACAATGTGGTGGTAGAGTTTTTAAAGTAGAAACACTTCTTTTTTTTAAATTTTTTTGTTCTTTTCTATTTACTTATTTGAGAGCAACAAAGAGAGAGAAAGAGGGAGAGAAAGAGAGAGAGAATGAGCGCGCCAGGGCTTCCAGCCACTGCAAACGAACTCCAGACGCGTGCGCCCCCTTGTGCATCTGGCTAACGTGGGACCTGGGGAACCGAGCCTCGAACCGGGGTCCTTAAGCTTCACAGGCAGGTGCTTAACTGCTAAGCCATCTCTCCAGCCCAGAAAAATTTCTTAAACATGCAATGAGAACTCATGCAGGATTACAGCAGTCATACATGTGTCAACAATGCTTGTATGAGAACTCATGCAGGATTACAACAGTCACACGTGCCATCGATGTTTGTATGGTCTTGAGCAGAGCAGCCCAGAGCTGAGCCTTTTTCCAGGCACTGCCTTCATTGCAGTCAGCCTTGCTACTCTTTGCCAGACAATAGTGGTGGGAATCCAAAAACCTTCCATCCTTTTTGATTGCTTCTCCACGGGAACTCTTGTTTAGAATCTTTTTAGAGATGAATTATAAGAAGGGCCTAAGCCGGGCGTGGTGGCGCACGCCTTTAATCCCAGCACTCGGGAGGCAGAGGTAGGAGGATCACCAGGAGTTCGAGGCCACTCTGAGGTTACATAGTGAACTCCAGGTCAGCCTGAGCTACAGTGAGACCCTACCTCAAAAAAAAAAAAAAAAAAAAAAAAAACCCAAAAAAGGGTCTATCCTCACTAATTTTTTGTTTTCTTGAAAACTTCTTTCAGCCTTTCTAAAAACCCCTCCCAACATACTGGGAATATAGCTTAGTGGTACAATGTTTGCCTAGCATGTGTGAGGCCCTAGGTTCGATTCCCAGCATCATAAAAGAAGGTTAAGTTCAATGCATAATTTACAAAGTGGAAACTAAGGCCTGGAGACATGGCTTAGCGGTTAAGGCGCTCACCTACACAGCCAAAGGACCTCAGTTCGATTCTCCAGAACCCATGTAAGCCAGATGCACAAGGGGGTACATACACCTGGAGTTCATTTACAGGGCTGGAGGTCCTGGTGTATCCATTCTCTCTCTCTCTCTACCTGCCTATTTCTGTTTCTCTCTCTCTCTCTCTCAAATAAATAAATACAAATAAAATATTTTAAAACAAAACAAAGCCTCCCGTACGTTTCCCAGAGCTCAGGGCCACACCACATTCCCTTCCCTTGGTGCACCCCAAGCCTCTCTGCTGTGGTCTGAATTCCCGCAGGTGGTGCTTCGAGAGCATCAGCAGTACAGCAAAGCGGCTCTTAGAGCTCTCTTATGTCCTATGCTGCCATAAAGACAGAGGAAGGGGACAGTTCATGGTTTGCTAAGGACTGCCTCGTTCTAACCCTTTCTACTTCCACTCCGTCTGTCTGGCAAGCTGCACTCCAACCTTTTAGCCTCTCCCTAGTCCAACACGAAGAAGGCTTCAGTTACGAGCTTGGACTCCTACCAGGACAGTGTGATTCCGGGATTATACAAGATGTAAAAATGAAATTAATGCTCAGATGTGAACTACTTTTATCGATAGGGAAGAAATGTTAGAGGGGAAAAAAAAGAAACCAAGCTTTTCTGTATCTTTGAATACAAGACTGTTTGCAAAGACGACAGAACTCTTGCTTCTCCAACTCACGGCTGAGCTGGTAATTATATATTTCAAAAGAATGCCACATACAATTAAAAAAAAATCATAAAAAAACCCACCAGCATAAAATGTGACATGACATGAAGCTCAATATAAAGTTGTTCAATGCACATACAGTAATTGCACCAATTACATTTAAAATATTTATTTGCTTACCCAAACCCCAAGATATAAAAGGCTAATTATCAAAAATGACACCAGTGAACAATTTTTACCCAAGCTAACCAAAAACAGAATAATATTAATAGTGCAAAGAAATGAAAAGAAACTTCAGTTTACATTTTGAATTAAAATGTCAGCTAAATAAAACAGCAAATTCATCAGCCTCGTTGCTCACATGCATGGCTTTGCCATTTGAAGAAAATACAAAAAGAGCCTTTTCAGATTTGATAATCACTTTTGACTCTTTGGAATTGACTGAGAAAGTAAACTGCATCAAAACTTCCATGTGTTAGGATAGGTTAAGTTCAATGCATAATTTAAAAAGTGGAAACTAAGGGCTGGAGAGATGGCTTAATGGTTAAGGCATTTGCCTGCAAAGCCAAAGGACCCATGTTTGACTCTCCAGGGACCTATTTAAGCCAGATGCACAAGGTGGTGCTCATGTGTGGAGGTCGCTTATAGTGGCTGAAGGTCTTAGCATGCCCATTCTCTCTCTCTCTCTATCTTGCCCTTCTTCCTGTCTCTGAAATAAATAAAATAAAGGTGAAAATTAAAAAGAAAAATACAAGGTTAGCTAATGGTGGTTACCCTATCTAATAACACTAATAAAATCAGCTTATAGATTTATGCATTGTAGGGTCTACTTTTATTTCCAAGCACAATTAAAAAAAAAACTATACAGTTATACAGGACAGTTCTTTTTGGTGTATTTCACTCAGAATTTCTTTCATAGGTTTTCAAGTCTAGAATTAAAGAATTATACGTGACGACACTCAGGGGGCGATCTGCTGAAATGACTGACATTTCCTCGCTGACAGTACAAGATGGATTCAGATTCTTCGGAGCTGGTAAAGTTGAATACTGGCACAGAGATGATCATAGTCATATTAGTTAGAAACATCTCTGCCTACATTTCTGCTTTGACTTAAAATGAAAAAAAAAAATCTGAAGACTGTCTTTTGTCACAAAGTGTAATCATGATATGAGGATTGCTACACCTCTCCTGCAAGGGGCAGAGATAACAGTTCATCGATACCTCCATCTCCACCCTTCCTTGCTCGCTCTAGTTAGTCTGTTACAGCATAATGTATTAGCATCAATCACGTCTGTGCACCGTGGAGCTGTTAGCGGATCTAAGGTATGATATCCACGTCTTATCTTTCTGGGCTTGCAGAGGAAAAGTAAAACTACAGAGTTACAATGATGCTTAAATACAGAAACATTTCTGAATCGTAATAGGAGGGTTTAGTAGCTGGCTATTTAAATTATTTTTCTGAGAAAAACAAACAACATTCTTAAATTCCTTTGAGGATACCTTTCCCCCTTCTCATCAGGCAGAAAATAAGCATGTGGTGGCTTGAATGTAAAATGTCCCTACAGGCTGGTGTTTGAATATTTAATGCCCCAGTGGCGCTGTGTTGGGAAGGCTGTGAAACGTTTAGGATGTGGACCTTTGCTGGAAGAAGTGTGTCACTGCGGAGTGGGCTTTGAGGTGTTGTAGCCCAGTCCAGCTTGCTGGTCTCTGTCTCCTCTCTGCTGATCTGGCAATGTGACATTGGCTTCCTGATTCTATCATGGTATCCTGCCCCCTCTGGACCTGTAGCAAAATGAAACCCTTTCCTTCGGTAAATTGCTCCTGGCTAGGTATTTTGTCCCCCAAATGCGAAGGTAACTGACACAAAGAGCGAGTGTGATTTTTGTTTTTGAGATAGGCTCTCACTCTAACCCAGGCTGACCTGGAACTTGCTCTGTTAGTACCAGGCTAGCCTAGAACTCCAGTGATCCTCCTACGTCTGCCTCATGAATGCTGAAATTAAAAGTATGTTGCCACCACAGCTGGTGTGAGTATAATTTTTGTTGTTGTTGTTGCTGTTTTTGAGGTAGGGTCTCATTCTAGTCAAGGCTGACCTGGAATTCACTATGTAATCTCCGGGTGGCCTCGAACTCACAATGATCCTCCTACCTCTCTGCCTCCCGAGTGCTGGAATTAAAGGTGTGCACCACCATACCCAGCTGTGAGTATAATTTTTAACCACTTTTTAAAAAAAATTATGAGAAAGAGATTAAGAGAGAGCATGGCATGTCAGAGCCTCCTGCCACTGCAAATGAACTCCAGATGCATGCACCACTTTGTCTAGCCAAAGTGCTAGGGAATCAAACCCGGGACATTAGGCCTTATAAGCAAGCATCTTTAACCACTGAGCAATCTCGCCAGCCCCTAACCATTGATTCCTATTTGATCTCTTTTTGCTTTTCATTTGATATCTTAAAAGAAAGGATTCGTGACTTGAAATTACAGAAATGTAAGGAACTGAAATGCAGTAAGAAAAAAAAAAACTAGAGAAAAACCAATTTTGCAAGTTCTTATCATTTCTTTTAGCTCGGCAGCTCTCTCATCTGTACCCATTAGCTCTTACCCATCTGTTAGGAACTAGTCTCTCTTTTCCCTTCATCTTGTTTTGTTTCACTTCTCCAAACCACCACAACATTCCCCTGCTTGGAGCAATGTCAGTATAGTGCATTTCTTTTGCTGGCATATAATTACATACCTTCTCATATTGTTAACTGCTCTGTGGCGTGTTAGTGGCATTGTAGCCATCTGAATAATCTGCGATCCCTTACACCTTACCTTACCCATGCCTTACTTGGTACAACCCTATCCACTTGCCTGACTGGAATATTTAACTTTTTAAAAAAATATTGTTTATTTTTATTTCTTTATTTGAGAGTGACAGAGAGAGAAAGAGGCAGAGAGAGATAGAGGCCTCACTGCAAACGAACTCCAGACGCGTGCGCCCCCTTGTGCATCTGGCTAACAGGGGTCCTGGGGAATCGAGCCTCGAACCGGGGTTCCTAGGCTTCACAGGCAAGCGCTTAACCGCTAAGCCACCTCTCTAGCCCTGGAATATTTAACTTTTGCTAGCACTTCCCAAGAAATATTAAATAGTCTAAATTTCACAAATAAAATAGGAAAGCAACCTTCAATGTACTTACAGGAAATAATTTAATGGGAAGTCTTTTGAAAAATATAATTGATACTAATAAAGGAACGTAGTAAGACATGTTGTGACTGACACGGTAATATTCATTTATAGGGTTTGGTGTACGACTTTGTTTTCTGCTGGCATGTCTCCCACTCATTTTTCTGTGAGTACCTTCAGAGCAAGGATTAGCCATCCTACATTTTGATCCATTAGCCTAAAAACCATGCCATGCACATGGTAGACACTCAACACGAGCCTTTTGCTTGACAGTCATCTTTTAGTAATTGTATCCAGACAAAGAAAGATAAACTGCTCCATGCACTGGGTATGAAGGGCTTCTTCACTGAGCCCTCGCCGAGTCTCAAAGCAGCTGGGTCCTGAGTGGCGCTTCCTTTTGTGTTCCGGAGAGACTGCACCCAAGGGCACCTCCTCCCTATCCCCAGGATTCTCTACCAGAGTACTTTGGACACACTCAGCCTGTGTCAGCAATGGGATCGGGGCATGCCTTATGTCACAGAGAAGGTCAGAAACTTCTCACACAGGCACATGCAGCGTCGATGACGCACAAGGCAAGGAAGCAGAAGGAATGCTTCCTGACGACCACCCTCCTGTCAGATACCTGGATCACACTCACTCCCTGAGCCAGAAAAATGTGGATGAAAGAAATGCACCTTTTTTTTTTTTTTTTTGCCCCAGGGAACAGTGACTCTTAGAAGACATTTGCCAGAAACCTCACGCAGCTGCCTGATGGTACCAGTGCCACTAGGAAGCACTTGAGACGCTTTCCCAAGACACTTACATCCTTCCGCCAGATGAGCCTCCTTTTCCTTTACCCTCGTCTGTCTGCCCATTATCCTCCAGGTTTGTCTCATCTAGTCCTGAGGCCTGCCCACACCAACCACAGCACCATGCACGTGGCACTCCACAAGACTTTTAGCCAACCCAGGCAAAAGCACCTGCTTTTGTCAACAACCTCCATTAACATTTCTGTATAGAGGGAGCCACAGCCAAACAGTACACAGCTACTAGGGCATGTGTCTTTATGATTAAAGTAAGAGGATCTGGAAAGAACACAGCCCTTTAAAGACTAACACAACTGAGAAATCTTTCCCCCAAATTTCAGGATTCCAGGTGGCAAGTTGGGTGAATAGCTCAGTTGATGCTGGGAAAAGTGATAGTTAATATTGGTACAGAGATAGCATTTTTTTTCTTTTAAACTCCTAGCTCATGTTTGGAATCAGAAAAATACACCATTGCAACTATTCTCAACAATGGAACTTGACCCCATCACAGCAACAACAAATGATTATCTGGTATGTGAGTCTATTGGCTTAGGTCTGGGGTTGTTTTTGCAAGACTAGGGCTATGTTATCATCTCAGCTGGGAAAATTGCTACTCCTGGTTCAAAGAAAGGCACGTTTGCCCAAGTAAGGGACCAGACTGAATGAGCCCCTGAGATCGTCCTTCTGCAGTTGTTTGAAAGGAGCATGGAAAGACGAACATTAGAAAGAGAATAGGCAATCAAGGGCAGCATGCCCACGCTGGAATCCAGTAAAATTAGAACTGAATGGAAGAACTAGCTACCGCCTCATTCTTATGAGGGAAAAGCTGACACTTCAAAAGATACTTGCATTTTCATATGAAGACTTCAAAGTTTCTTTAGGCTTAGATATAACATGTAAGATAAACTAGGCTACAACCGTTTATTTAAACACACACACACACATGCGCGATCTCCCTCTCTCTCTCTCTCTCTCTCTCTCTCTCTCTCTCTCTCTCTCTCTCTTACACACACACACACACACACACACACACACCACACACACACACACACACACACACTATCCCTGTGTTTGAAGAAGATCAACAGTGACATAGTTACCAAAAATCTGTAACATAAAAAAGGAAAAAAGCGACTCTGGAAATTAGAACAGGTGACGTTGGCTACTCTATGCTAGGTCCACACGGAATAGGATGAGCTTGCAGAGGTTCATTATTACACCATGTGGCATTAGCTGGATATGTTCAGAAACTCGAGGCTGAGGGGAAACTGAGAGCCGGCAGGCTGCTACTGGGATTTGACAGGAAGCTTGGGTGCTCTCGGTCTTTTGAACGTCAACATTGAAGAGCTTGTGCCTTCCATGTCTCCTTTCCTGGTGGGTCTGGAGCAGTCCCTCTTCTTCTTTTATTTTAATTGAATTAATTAATTTCAGGGGCAGTGTTGAAGATCGAACCCAGGGCCTGGGCATGTGAAGCAAGTAGTTTGCCAATCGGTTAAGTCCCACGTCTCCCTGGTGATCATGTTGGAGACAAAAATTGGGATTGAAAAATGAAACTAGAAGCAGTAGTTAAACAGCATTCACAGTACTGGCAGCAGCAACAACTAACTTTTACTCAGCCGTAGGCCAGTGTGTGGTGGGCTTAGGTGAATACTGAGGCCTTTCGTTCCACTACGCTTGTGTGAGGCAGATATCTGCATTTTATGGAGGTGGAAACCAAGATCCACGGAGATTAGGCAGCCTGCCCAAGCCACCGAGCTAGTGAGCAGCAGAGGTAGACCATGAAGCCAGCAGCCTAATTCCAAAGCCCCTGCTCTGAAATTACGCGAAACCCAATGGACATGGACTGACATCCCAATGCTTTTTGCCTAGAAACCAAGCAGGCGGCAGGATTCATGTTCTCACCTACTCACAATGGTGCCTTCCCAAGAAAAGCTCCACGCAAAAGGAGAACAAAATCGTGGGGGATATCCTATTTTATTTTATTTTAATTTTGCTTTGCATGGTTAAACATGTTTTTTATTAAAAACCACCATTCATTTCGTTTATGATGTTTCCAACGAAAGTACACTTTCTATTCCATTTTCACCAAAAGCCCTATTACTGATAGTCATACTCCTGTTCAATGACACTATCAGTAGTAAAATGACTTAAATTATCTGCTGCTCACTGTGAGTATTCAGAACCCACTTACTAAGTAGAAGGATGTGTGTTCCACAAGGAAAGCTTGCTTAGCAAAGAGGAAGGAAATGGGTGCCTATGGGATGCTTATTAGGTGCCCTTCCCCACAGGGCAGGACTAGCAATCAGCATGTTTCTTGGGTCAGCCGCACCGAGGTGGGGGTAATTATTCACACCATCCAGAACATGAACCAATCCCAAATATTTACAAACGCACCGTGTGCTTTCAATGTACCCCGGGGTCCTTGCATTAATTCACAAAGTTATCTTTCATCCTCAAAGCACGCAAGCAACTTCTAATACATGAGGTACCCTGAGAAATAAATGAACCAAAAACATCCCAGGATTGAAATACTTTTGAAATGTGCTCGAAATACACGTGATCAAAAAGCCCAACCGCAGGAGGTAAGGAGCGGGTGCTGGAAGCTGCCTTGGCGGTGTGTGCTTGTGCTGGAACTTAGAATGTGCCGTGACTACTCCCATGGACAGATGAGGAAACTGAAGAACAGAGATTAAGTCATTTCCCTGGCAAGAGGCAGCATGCGGTCTAAACTCATGTACCCAGGCTCCAGCACCCATTCTCCTAACCACTTTGCAACACTGTCCATAAGAACCACACCCCCCAGGAAATCCAAAAGATAGGATTTTACTGTATATGCAACAGCCTATGATTTAATCGTATCCCTTACCTTCCTCTCAGTCCAAAAGAAGTTCAGATAAACGCAGTAAGATAATAGCTCACCCACTAAGTAGTCATTCCAAATGACATATCTCAAGCTGAATCACCTTTGTGACTCTTTAAAGCAGGCTCTGTTATTGTATCCAGCCGAACTTGTTTTGATTGGAATACTTCTTAAATACTAAAGAACAAGCCTCCATTCTATGTATAGATGGCCCCCAATTTATAATGGCGCAAAGCAAGCCACCACGTTCAGAAAAAAAAAAAAATTGCTTCAAATTTTGAATGCGGATGTTTTCTTGGGAGGATGAGATGCAGTGCGATCCCCTCTCGAGATGTTCGGGTGGGGGCTGCTTCTCAGTCGTGGTAGGAAACGGCAATCACTCCATGTGCTATGTTCCTAAGTGGGGATGGTAAGTGGCCTGGACATATTAAATGCTCTTTATCTAGTGCTGGGGACTGGCACTAGGATCTTATACATGCTAGGTAAATGCTACACTAAGCTATATCCCAACCCCTCAGTACCTCAGGCTTAGCAAGACACAAGTCCACGGCAAACCAAGGAATATCACAATTGTGTTTCCTATGTCAGAAAGCCAAAAGAATCGGGGCAATGCAGGGGGTAACAAAGAAATCAAGTCTGCTGTGAATAAGCCATCGGGGGAGCTAACTGGGTGGTTCAGACAACGCAGAGAAAATCTCTGACCTCATCTGAGGGCTGGGTCTTGCCAGTGGGTATGAATACGTCCATTCTGTGCTCGAGAGCAAAGGCAGAAGTGCAAGGTTTCTGTCGCTCACCACAGGTGTGGAGCAGGCAAAGGTCAGAGGATGTCAGAGGCCATTCATCAGATAAGATGTGAAAGGACAGAATGTCATGTGCTTGTCAAGTACCCGTTAATGTCTCTTGCGGACCAGACAGCACCCCTCATGGAGGGACCTACAGTTCATAAAAGGGCAGTGTCCATGCAACGGAATTTTATTACAAAACGATGCAAAACTCCCAACTCAATGGTGCCCTACATTTTTATGTTCAGAATACTTCCTTTTCCTTGAGAAGTCTGTTCCATGGGAACAGTCCCAGGTATTTGAGAGAAATAAAAACAAACACCTCATTTCTTGCACTGCTAGGAGAGTCTCCACACAAAGCACGTGGCAGGATTTTCCACTTAGCCATTTCCCGCGACACCGAGGCAACTTCCGTCTCCTCGGCTTGTTACTCTGTCATCATAGCCTCCATGGGGGTTAGTTAGCTTAGAGATTTCATGGAGCATTGCCCTCAAATCTTTGGGAAACCAGCCTACTTCCAAAAGATACAAAACAGGGCTGGAGAGATGGTTTAGTGGTTAAGCGCTTGCCTGTGAAGCCTAAGGAGCCCGGTTCGAGGCTCAATTCCCCAGGACCCACGTAAGCCAGATGCACAAGGGGGCGCACGTGTCTGGAGTTCGTTTGCAGTGGCTGGAGGCCCTGATGTGCCCATTCTATCTTTCTCTCTCTCTCTCTGCCTCTTTGTCTGTCTGTCTGTTGCTCTCAAATAAATAAATAAAAATAAACAAAAAATTTAAAAAGAAACAAAACAATGTTGAGTGATTACCAAACTGTCACAACACTACCCTGGATGTTGAAAAGACACAGAAGAGACATAGCTGTCTGAAACGAGTTTTCTTTACTGCAATGAAACCAGAGTCGAAAAGAAAGTATTGAGAGATATGTATGTAGATGTAAGAACATTTAGTTTGGTGGCTTTTCAAATGCAAAAGAAACTTTGCAAATAGATGGGAGACAGTACTATTTCAGTTAACCATGGCCACACTGGTTGAGGATCATGAATAGGTTTATTAATACCATAGTCAAGTATGACAGAGGAAAAGGTTCACCTAAGAGGAAAAAAATAATATTTTCAAAATTTAGGAAGAAATTTGCTATTTTAAGGTAGAGAAAGATGGATGTAAAATGTAAAGACTAGCACTTGAATAAAAAATAAATATATATATTTTTTAAAACTTGGAGAGAGATAGCTCAACAGTTAAGGGGACTTGCATGCAAGCAAGGCCTGACAGATTGAGTTCAAATGTCCAGTACCCATGTAAAGCCAGATGCACAGATTGGCATATACATCTGGAATTCATTTGCAGTGGCAGGAGGAATTGGAGCAACTATATTCTCTCTCTCTCTCTCTCTCTCTCTCTCTCTCTCTCTCTCTGTTTCCCTCTCTGGTTGCAAAACTTAAAAACTCTTTTAAAAAAGAAGAAAAGAATGGTACTTGTTTGCAAAACCTAATGACCCAAGTTCGATTCCCCAGTACCCATGAAAAACCAGATACAAAAAAGGGGATCATGCATCTGGAGTTCATTTGCTATGGCTAGAGGCCCTGGTGTGCCCATTCTTTCTGTTTCTCTCTGAGTCTCTCTGCTTGCAAATAAATAAATAAATATTTAGTAAAAGAAAAGAAAGGATGCTGGAGAGATGGCTTAGCGGTTAAGGCATTTGTCTGCAAAGCCAAAGGATCCCGGTTCGATTCTCCAGGACCCATGTGCACCTGGAGTTTGTTTGCAATGGCTGAAGGCTCTGGTGTGCCCATTCTCTCCCTCTCTCTGCCTCTTTCTCTGTATCAAATAAATAAATAAAATATATTAAAAAAGAAAAGAAAAACATAACTAACATTGAAATTTTCTGATTAAAAAAATGGCTAATAGCTGGGCATGGTGGTGCATGCCTTTAATCCCAGCACTCAGGAGGTAGAGATAGGAGGATGCCATGAGTTTGAGGCCACCCTGAGACTACATAGTGAATTCCAGGTCAACCTGGGCTAGAGTGAGACCCTACCTCGAAAAAAAAAAAAAATGGCTAATAAAAAACTTAAAAAAGCATTCAGTACAAAAAAAAAAAAAAAAACTCTGACAGACTAATAGGGACTTTAATATGATAATCTGGTGTTTATCTGCGCATTGCGTGTGCAGTTCCTGGCTTCTCAGCTATTATTCAAGAGCTGTAAAATGAAGAATACCTAATTGCCTCCTGGAGAAAAAAGTATTACTAGTGAAGTGACTTAAGCAAACACATTCCGAACTAACAAAGTATTTTTAAATTATATGAACTGAAAAATGAATGACAGCTAAATGACTGCCATTAACCATTCTACAGGTGCCCCAGGCCACGGCCCATTTTGGTTTTTCGAACACCTACCAGCCTTCGGACAGCTTCCAACAGCCATGTGTCAAGTACTTTGGTAACTTTAATTTTTCCTTCTTCCCCTCTACAGCGCCTGTCAGCGTAGAGTTCTGCCAGGCGAGCTCACAGCAGAGAATGTTCTCAGCTTTCTAATGCGATGTTACCTCAGTTGCTTGCGATTGGTTAGGTGAAAAGAAGCAAGAGAAAGATGCATTTGTTCAAAACAACTATTTAGGCAGGGAACAAAAAAATTGGAGAACAGCTGGGAAAAGGTAGCTGAACTCTATCTTGCCTGACGTGAAGAACTTTTCTGGGCAAAGAAGGGAATTATAGTATTTTTGCTCTTCAGCTGCATTATATAGAAAGACACACTTAATACACTCATGTATAATTTGGACAGAAGTCTTTCACTACCTGATAAGAATTTATTGTAATTGTCTATAATAATTTATCGTATCTTTGCTCAAGCCACATTGGCAAAGTATATACAAAGATGCAGCTACTACATTCTGTAACAACTTGGAAAGAAGTCTTTCACTTATTCTTTTGAAAAACAATTTTTTTCAAAACAAATTGTCAATGTGACCGTTGAGAGTTCCAAAATTGGTGAAAGAAATGCTCCATTCAGGCTGTACGTGGGAGATGCGATGCCTATTTGCCAACCAGCTTTCTTGCTTTCTGTGTCCCATTCCCATCAGGTGCCCGGCTGCACCCACGTGACCCTGGTAGCCACCCTCAGTGTTTGCAGAGACTGCTGGGCCATGTAAGCCACCTCTCCAGGCACTGAGGTTTCCCTTGGAGCTGGTTCTCCCAGACACCCTCCAGGAGCTCGCACGTCTGTTCTAGCTCTCTCTTCTGCATTTCTAGCCTTCCAAACAGCTGGCTTCTCGCCTGCCCGGTGCCTTCGGCTGCCTGACCGTGGCTTGTCTGCTAGCTAGTGGCACTGACTTAAGGAACTTGAAGCGCTACCAGGTTGTGATTTTTATCCAGCGTGTACTCAGGTTTTATTTTTTTTTTTTTTATTTTTCACCTCTGGACTTGGTATGAGAGCATCAGAAAGTAATTTGTGGGCTAAAGAGATGGCTCTGTGAGTAAAGTGCTTTTCATGCAAGCCTGAGTATCTAGATTCATGTCCCCAGGCCCTGAGTAAAAGCTAGAAGCCAGGGCGGCCTTCTGTGATCCCAGCACAGCAAAGCTTGCCAACCAGCTAGCCTGGTGACGAATGCAGCGGCGAACAACAATGAGAATGGCAGATGCTGTCTAAAACCAGGTGGAAGGCAAGGACCAATCCTGGAAAGTTAACTCTGACCTCCCCAAGCATGGACCTGCATCCACACATGTGCACACACATTGTGTGCACACACAGACACAATCGTAAAAACAAACAAACAAAAAACATGGGCTGCAGAGATGGCTTAGCAGTTAAACGCTTGCCTGTGAAGCCTAAGGACCCCCGTTCGAGGCTCAATCCCCCAGGGCCCACGTTAGCCAGATGCACAAGGGGGCACACGCGTCTGGAGTGCGTTTGCAGCAGCTGGAGGCCCTGGTGCGCCCATTCTCTCTCTCTGTCATCTGCCTCTTTCTCTCTCTGTCTGTCACTCTCAAATAAATAAATAAAGATAAACAAAAAATTATCTTAAAAAACCCAAAAAACAAACAACAAAAAGAAACCAAAACACCTTCCCAAAAGACTAAGGGAAAGAGCAGAAAGTGATGATTCTGCAAAGAAGAAAATAAATAAATAAATAAATAAATAAATAAATAAATAAATATACATATATACATATACACACACACATACTATATATAAACATATATATACTTTTATATTTATATCAATATATATAAATATATATTTATACTTTTAAATTTATACTATATATATTTATTTATGTATTTATATTTTAAAAGGTACTTTCCCTAGTTTATTTGGGGATAACAATGAGTAAAATGGGTGTCAGTCTGGGGGTATGGCTATTTGGTAATGTGCTGGCCATGTAAGCATGAGCTTGGACCCCCCAACAGCCACGTGAAAACCTGACATGGCTTGCATGCCCCAGCTATGGGAAGGCAGGGACCTGCAGATCCCTCAGGCTTACTGGCTAGCTAGTCTAGCTGAATCAGTGTCCTCTGGGTTTAGTGAGAGACCTTGGTTCAAAAATATGGTGGAGAGTGATTGAGGAAGGTATCTAATTTCAACCTATGACCACTACACATTGTACACATATGTGCATGCTCACTCACATGGAAAAAAACACATGTGTGCTCGCACATAATAAAAACAATAACTTATTTTCAGTCACTAGAAGGACGAGTGTCACATCTTATCACTTCCATTTGGGAAGCAGTGACATACCGTCTGTCTCTGTCTTACCACAGCATCTCTATGATAACAGACTGAACTATCTATACAGGGAACCGCAATTAGATGGTGTCTGTAGTAACTCATGGATCAAAGTCATTCTCACCAAAGAGAAGGTCAGCCTGGCACTGTGTGACGTGCTTTTCGCTGCTTGGTCAATCTATCATGTCTTAATAACGCAACAAGTGACACCAGCAGGTTCAAGTTCTTCCCACGTCTGATGAGCAGCCCTAGCTATGTAACTGTAGAATGGGAGTGAAGCCTAGTCGGAAGAGATGGCTTAACGGTTAAGCACTTGCCTTGTGAAGCCCGAGGACCCTGGTTCGAGGCTCGATTCTCCAGGACCCACATTAGCCAGATGCACAAGGGGGCGCACGCATCTGGAGTTCATTTGCAGTGGCTGGAGGCCCAGGTGTGCCCATCCCCTCTCTGTCTAGTTGTCTTATTCTCTGTCTGTCGGTCTCAAATAAATAAATAAATAAACAATGAAATGAAATGAAATAAAATAAAACACCATTCACTTAGATTAGACTAAAAGTCATGTTGAGGATCTTTATAAAACAGAACTGTGATGAATTTCTTCCAGGATGAGTATGATGGAGGGTGATTCCTTCCTCATACGCTGTAAGCAAGTCTCTTAAACTCAGTGACTCGTCATGTTATGCTTTGGTGGAATCGAACTTTGGTCTGTCGTTGGTCCCTAGCTGGAAGGAGCAGGCATCTGTTTATGCCTCTCCTGGAAAAGTGCACACCACAGTAAGGTGACTCAAAATTAGCCTTCAACCTACCATTCCTGGCACCTTACCCACAAACATTACCCTAGTCTAGACAGTCTATTTTCCGTTCCCTCCACTACGAACTGCGACACTAAATGCTCCGTGGAATGTCTCCGTTGATACCTCTACAATATGCCACATGGCTACACGTGCAGTCTCTGCGTTCTTATGCATCTAAATTTCTATGTTACGTGTTTGTCTTCTTCAACAGACGGAGTCTCTTAGGAAGCAAGAAGCACGATTTACTTCTTTGAATCAATGAATCACTGTGAGATGGTACATATGTGAATTTACACATAATAAACTGTTACTCTAAAGGCATTAGAATGCTTCTGCTTTTGCCTATGACCAAAACCTGATAGTAGGGCTGGAGAGATGTCTCAGTGGCTAAGTGCTTGTCTCCTGAATTTGATTCCCCAGGACCCACATAAAGCCAGACACACAAAGTGGTGCAGGCATCCAGAGTTCGTATGCAGTGGCTACAGGCCCTGGCGTGCCCATTCTCTCTCTCTCTGCTTGCAACTAAATAAATAAATAAACAATTCATACTAGATTAGAGCCCAAATTACAAGCAATTAGAAAACTAGACAAATTATATGGAGCCATTGATTTTGATTACTGGACACACAGCACAGGACTAAGACCAAAGCAGAGAGGAGGCAGCGGTGAATGCACACAGATTGGAGCTTCCTAAGCACTAAGTTGGACATCCATGAGCCAGAGCCCACAGGCCGGCCGCACTGCAGCCTGGAAGATGTCCCCATTCCTTTTGTCTACTGTAAGGGGACATCGCTGAATGACGGAGACACACAAATGGAACGCAGAAAGTAAGGCCTTGGGGGTGGGGCTAAATCAGTCATAGAGTAAAGGCTATTCCGGACATGCCATCGGCAAAGCGAAAATGCAAAATCAAACCAAGCCGATTCATAAGCAGTTTCACTGACTACCAAGAGAATACAAAATGCAAACCCTCAATGGTGTAATACGCACAATGTCTTGCAACCTCAAAAATGTACCCATTTTTCACAGAAGGACGAGAGTAAGATTAAAACAAAAAAGAAAAGCTGACTGAAGCCAATTCGCCAGGCGTGGTGGTGCACACCTCTAATCCCAGCACTGGGAAGACAGAGGAAGAAAAATTGCTGTGAGTTCAAGGCCACTCTGAGACTACATAGTGAATTCCAGGTCAGCCTGGGTTAGAGCAAGACCCTACCTCGAAAAAAAAAAAGAAGGGGGTGGAGAGATGGCTTAGCGGTTAAAGCATTTGCCTGCAAAGCCAAAGGATCCCAGTTCGATTCTCCAGGACCCACATAAGGCAGATGTACAAGGGGGCGCATGCATCTGGAGTTTGTTTGCAGTGGCTGGAGGCCCTGGCGTGCACATTCTCTCCCCCTCCCTCCCCCCTCCCTCCTCCCCTCCCTTCCTCCCCCCCCCCCCTCTCTCTCTCTCTCTCTCTCCCTACCTCCCTTACTTTCTTTCAAATGAATAAATAAATAAATAAATAAAATATTTTAAAAAGGAAGCCAATACCTTCTTTGAGTCAAAAATGTGTATCTATATATTCATTAAAAGACCTTAACATTTGATTAATTGCTATAGATGGAAAGATTGAAGGAGGGAGAAGAAATGTTTTAAAAAGCCAGAGCACAGCCTAAGTGACATGTCATACAATATCACTATCAAGTAACAATATCGATATCAGGTACCTAAAAGACACATTACTAAAGCCACAAAGGACCAGGGAGAGAAATGGGACAGAAACATAGACACAAGAATAATACCAGAGCTTGGTAAAAATTTCAAACCCAAAGGTCCATAGTGCCAGCAAACCCCAAGCAGAAAGAAAACCACATTAAAACACATCATCATCAAATGACTAAAAACAAGTGATAAAACCAGAAGCTCTTAAAATCACAGGACACCCCCCACACACCCGAAGGACACAGCATATTTAGAATAACACAGATTTATCCTTTCCTGCTCAGAGTAGAACACAGAGGATGATGGAATGGCATTTCTCTAATGTTAATGAAACTAAACATCCAACTAAAGTCTTAAAGAAAAAAAATTCTACCTCCAGTGAAAAGGTAGTTCAATCATGAAGGAAAGGAAGCCTTTCCCAACAAACAAAAGATGGCAGAAGTCACTGCGAGCAGTCCTGCACAGCAAGAGATGACTCAGGGTCTTCAAGTGAGAGGAAAATGCTACTACACAGAAACTCGAATATACCTACAGAACAATGGTGACTGTAAATACACGGGTATGTCTATACATTTTTTAGTTCATTTAAAAGATACTTGAGTGCAAAACCAGTAACACTATATTGTGAGGGTTATGACATAAGTGAAATAATATTTTATAACAGCATAATGCAGAGGACGGAGGAAGGGTGGTATATTCTTGGAGGTTCTAAAATTATGTGTGAAATGGAAAAATATTATTTGAAGGTAGATAAACCATAGTTGAGACCTTAGAGCAACTACTAAACTTTAAATAAATAGTATAATCTCAGAAAAACGAAAGAAAGAAAATGGCTGCACAGGAAGACAGAAAAGAGAAAAACACTGAAGAATAAATGCATCAAACATAAGTACAAAAGCAAGCTTAAAAGCTTAAACACAACTACATCAATAATTAAACACAGCCCACTTAATCAATCCAATTAAAAGGCAAAGTTTATCAGGTGGGCTCAGACCCAAGACCCAACTATAAAACTATCCATAACAATTTATATAAAACATGATGTAATAGAGAAGACATGAATGAGTGGCAAAAATATGCCTATTAACACTCGTGAGAAAGTTAGAGTAGTTACAGTTTATATAGAAGCCAAAATAGAGCTACAGGAAATAGTACCAAAGACAAAACATAAAAAGGAATTAGCAAGCTTAAAAGGATCAATTTGCTGAAAAACACAATAGTCAGAAATGTAAATGCAACAAGCCTGAGCTTCCAAATACAAGAAACAAAAACTACAGACATGAAAAGAAAAACAGACAGATATACAAGTATAATAAGAGACTTCGCCACTCCTCTCTCAGTAATCGATAGAACCAGGAGAAAGAAAATTACTAAGGCTACAGACTATGAGAACATCAAACACTGACACTTAACAGAACAGTATATCAAACAATAGCACAAGCCATTATTTTCAAATTCACATGAAACCATATGATAAGCCATAGAATAAGTACCAAAAAAAAATTGATAAGATTGAAATTATCCAGAATCCATTCTCTGACCAAACTAACATTAAGTTAACAATTAGTGACAGGGTTGGGGAGATGTCTTAGAGAGTAAAGTACTTGACATGCATGAGGAACTGAGTTCAGATCCGTGCATCCACAGGCAATGCCCAGCATGAGGCACCTGTAATCCCAGCATGTGGAGACAGGAGTCCCTGGAACTCACTGTCTCAGTAGGCTCTAGATTCAGCAGGAGACCTTGTCTCAATGAACTAAGTTGGAGAGTAACCTATTGGCTTCTGGCCTCCAAACATACATGTGAAGTACCACAGCGCACTGCCCATATACATACAACATGCATAGCTGGGCGTGGTGGCACACACCTTTAATCCCAGCACTTGAGAGGCAGAGGTAGGAGGATCGCCGTGAGTTTGAGGCCACCCTGAGACTATAGAGTGAGTTCCAGGTCAGCCTGAGCTACAGTGAGACCCTACCTCAAAAAACAAAACAAACAAACAACAACAACAAAAACCACCATGCACACACACACACACACACACACACACACACACACACACACACATGCACGCAAAAAAAAAAAAACCAAGTAGCAAAAGGTATCTTGGATAAAAAGTCTCCAAATTCAAAAATTACACATGATATTGATAAAGCATGAGATGTGAGGTGTGTCGATAGTCCCAGTACTAGGAAGGCAGATGAGGAGGGTCACTTGAGTTCAGGAGCTTGAGGCCAGTAGGAACGGCATAGGGAGACCGCACCCTTTCATCTCGAGAACCAACCAAAAGCCTGGAGATGGGGCTCCATGATCAATCCCTGACCCACCATGGAGAAGGCTGTCAATTTGATCCCCAGAACCATAAAATAAAAACACCCCCCAAACCTCACAAATCAGGAAGAGGGGAGCTGGAGGGATTGCTGAGTGGTTAGGGTGCTTGCTTGCAAATCCTGATAAGCCAGGGTTCAATTCCCCAACACCCACGTAAAGCCAGATGCAAAAGTAGCCCATGCATCTGAGGTTCCTTTGCAGTAACAAGAGGCTCTGTCGCTCCTATCCTCAACCTTTTTGTCTATATATGTCTGTCTGTCTCTCTGTATCTCTTTTTGCTTGCAAATCAATACAATATTAAAAAAAATTATGAGCTGGAGAGATGGCTTAGCAGTTAAGCACTTGCCTGTGAAGCCTAAGGACCCCAGTTCGAGGCTCAATTCCCCAGGACCCACATTAGCCAGATGTACAAGGGAACACGCGTCTGGAGTTCATTTGCAGTGGCTGGAGGTCCTAGCGCGCCCATTCCCTCCCTCCCTCCCTCCCCGCCTCTCTCTCTCACACTCTTTCTCTCTCTGTCACTCTCAAATAAATAACAATGAACAAAAATTTAGAAAAAAATTATAAGAAAAACTAAAAATATTTGAGTTGACAGATACTTAAAACAGACTATCAAAATTTGTTGAGTTTGTGCTTCTGAGGAGGAAAATTTGCAGCTCTGAATGCTTATATAAGGAGCCATATTATGAGAAATGAAAATTCAAGGGCATTTTGAAACAAACAAACAACAAACAAAAACCCCTTTTATGGTTTCCCATTGTTATGGTTTGGATCTGCAATCTGTACATGTTGAAGGTTTGCCCACCAGCCGAGGATGATGATACGGCAGGTCATGAAGCCTTTAAGGGGAACAGAAGGTAGTTAGATCATGGGGAAAACCATCCGATGAGCAGTACTCCCCAATCACGATCCACACTCCATGGTGATGCCACACCACCACGGGCCCAAAGGCAACAGGGCCAAGCACCCGGGACTGAAACCAAAATCTTTCCTCCTTGTAAGTTGATTTTCTCGGGTATTTTGTCATAGTGATGGAAGGCTGATTTTATATATATATATAAAATATACATATTATATATGTAATATGTATATATAGTATATATATATAAAATATACATATTACATATATAATATGTATATATAGTATATTTATATATAATATATAACAAACATATATATGTATATATGTATACACACACATATACATTTTTTCAAATTATTTCTTTATGTTTTATATTTGTGTGTCTGGAGACTTTTGATGCTGCTACTGGGGAATGGCATGGATTAAGCCACTATCTGCCTGAGTTTTCAAGTCAGCTACTTAGAAGTCATGCTTCCTTCTTATCATTCCGTCATCATTCCCTACTCCTAATCCTTCATTGTCCTGACTTCCACTTCTAAATTACATCTTGAATTTGTTTTAGTTAATTACCGTTGCCATCACCACAATCCAAATTACCATTCTCTCCCTTGAGAGTCATCCAAAGTCGTTCATCAATCTTTCCCCGTTCTAGGCTTGCCTTTCTAACAATCTATTCTCTAAGTAACGAAAAGCACAGACTTCATAAAACATGAATCAGATTATGCTGTTCCTCTAGCTAAAGCCCCCCAAGAGTCTTCCATTGTAGATTAAACAAAAAACCCTAACCTTTACTATGGCCTATGAAGCACTCTGTGACTGGATTCAGTTTCTCTCTCCAACTTCACCCTGTGCCACTCTGCTCTTCCCCTGGAACATTCCAGCCTCAACTACTGTTTCAAACAGACTGGACAATCTCCTCCTTTCGGGGCCTTTACACTTGTTCCTTCTTTCTAAAATACTTTCTTCTTGGCTTCTCATCTGAATGCCCTTTGTTACACTTCCCACCTGAGCGCTCTGTCACTTTCCAGACAGACCTTCCAGGCCGTGAATGTCAACGAGCCTTTTCCTGCCCATTCTGTTTATCAGAAGCAAGAACTCGAGGTGAGCCTTGACAGGATCTTAAGTGTGAAGAAAGCAGAACCTTGGACGTGCTGATTATGTTGAGTAGAGGTGTGACTGGATAATTCAGGAAAGCGGTATGGACTTGAAATCATTCTTTTGGGAAGCAAGTAAAAGAACTGTCAGGAGGGCTGGAGACATGGTTTAGCAGTTAAGCACTTGCTTGTGAAGCCTAAGGACCCTGGTTCGAGGCTCGCTTCCCCAGGTCCCACGTTAGCCAGATGCACAAGGGGGCGCACGCGTCTGGAGTTCGTTTGCAGTGCTGGAAGCCCTGGCGCGTCCATTCTCTCTCTCTCCCTCTTTCTGTCTTTCTCTCTGTGTCTGTCACTCTCAAATAAATAAATAAATAATTTAAACAAAAAAGAACTGTCAGGAGGTACCCAGAGAGATTGTAAGTGGTGCCATCAATAGTCACAGAATTTTTTTTTTTTTAAGAAACACTTAACAGTCCAGCAGCAGAGGAAAAAAAAAATCCTTTAATTTTATAGAGGGTTGATGACTAGATGAAAAAAAAAAAAGACTTAAAAAGCATCAAGAGAGAAAGAATTAAAGGTACTGATTAGAGTGTGGCTGAAATGCCCAACGGTGGAGTGCTGGCTGGGCATGCTGAAAAGAAGTCAAAAATAAATATTAAGGGACAATAGAAGTTTTGAGGAGAAAACATATGCATATTGGAAAAAATATATTGAAATTTTATCTGTTGGTAATTTGGGTTAACAATAATAACAACTGAGTACTGACTCTTGGATGTTATCAAGGAGTTACTTATTGATAAATCTTTTTAGATGTGTTAATGGTATTATAGTGATGTTATTTTTTTAATGAGTTAACTACAAGTTGTACTTTTTATTTTATTTATTTATTTATTAGAGTCAGAGAGAGAGAGAGAGGGAGAGACAGAATGGTCATGCCAGGGCCTCCAGCCACTGCAAACGAACTCCAGACTCTAGATGCATACACCCCCTTGTGCATCTGGCTAACGTGGGTTCCGGGGAATTAAACCTGGGTCCTTTGGCTTTGCAGGCAAGCACCTTCACTGCTAAGCCATCCCTCCAGCCCATGATGTTATTTTTTATACATACATACATACTGAAATATTTATGGATGGCATTTATATGATCACAGTTGCTTAAAAATGATATAAAAGAAATAAATGGGCTTTCAATGGGCAAAACTGGCTATGGGTTATTAGTTGAAACTGAGTGATAAACTACATGGAGGTTATGAACTATGGCTACCTTAAAAGCTATCTAGATTTCACTTGAGTACACGATTCTGATGTTGAGATATTTATTTTCTATATATTATAACAGCGAAATAGAATACTGTGTGGCTATGAAGTAACAGGTCAGATTTCCAAATTCAATGTTAAGAACACATACCAAAGATGCCCTCTCATTGTTTATAAACAAAGCTCTTCAAAAGGATTTTTAAGTTATTTTTATTTTTTTGAGGGGGGGGGGAGAAAGGGCACACACCAGGGCCTCTTGCCACTGCTAACCAATTCCAGATGCAGGCATTATTTTGTGCATCTCGCTTTACGTGGGCACTGAGCCACGAGGCTTTGCAAGCAAGCACCTTTAGGCGCTGAGCAAGTTCTCCAACCCTTCAAAGATAATCAGTGTGAATCATTCTCATTTGTAGAAATGCCAAGTAGTCTTGTGCAAATCATCTTAAATGAATCATCTGCTAAAAACGAAGAACGGGGCTGGGGACGTGGTTTGGTAGCGGAGCTGTTGCCTGGCATGCGCACACTTGGGTTCAAGTCAGTGAACAGCAAAACAGTGAATTATTATGAAACCCTTTAAATTTAATAATTTAAGCTCTATCACCTATAGTAGGTAGAAGAACACTCAGAACACTTTTCAGAGGTAGTGGGTGGTGGGGCTATTCAGTCATCTTTAATTACAAAGCAGACTTAAGCAACAGTATTTTCAATACTTCAAATGAGTATCCCATGTAACTTTTACCAAGCAAAACATGGGGTTTCTCAAGGATTCCTTGCCTTTATCATTTACTTTTAATTGCATTCCCAGGGCAGCCCTATTTCTATCCTTCTGTACCCACCGCTTCCTTTAAGAGCTGCCTCAGTCTTCTAGATTCAAAGGTCACAGGATGAAAACAATAGTGTCCTTCCTAACCCACAATAGGTCCCAAACTATTATGAGAAGTCGACCTGACATCCCAGTCGTCGAAAATGAGGAGCATCATGGCCAAAAGGCTCTTTGACTTTATCCTAAATGTGGTTATCAATAATTACATGAAACGCTGGCATCAATTAAACATAAAGTGGAATAAAAGGTGGTTGTACAAAATAACTGCTTAGAGAAGCAAAAGTAAATAAATAAATAAATAAGAAACATGAAGTAGATAGAAGCACCGAGAACCTTACTGCTGAACTCTGCAGAAGGCGCCTTCAAATAAATATTTCAAACCTCCATATGAATATTTTAAGCATGACAACTGCACATAAACACACAGCCAAAGTGCTCAAATCCACTCAAGAAAGACTATTAAGTCATCAACTTGCTCCTGACAGGATCCACTGAATATGGCAACAGTGAGAAGTCAGGAGACAGTTGGAATCATTTCAAGACTGCTAATTTAACTTGTCTTAAAACCAACCAATGCTCAACGTGTCATCATCAATGTCATCTCATCGCAGTCTGAAAAGCCTTCGACCTAAAGCAAAAAGGTCCCCAAGTGCCACCCTTCTTGTCTACTGGTTGAAAATCTAATTGGTTCTGCTGACAGGCTTGGGAATTGGTAGGAAGGCTGCTCAGTTAATCTCCAAGGGCCAGCACAGAGCTCAGTATCCATCGCGGAGCCTTGCTCCCTGGCTGTCGTCAGATGACTCTGACGGCGGTGCAGCCCCTCTCGCTTCAGCTGTCTCCTGACTTCTGTTAAGTCAAATTCAATAAAGTTTGTCACTCAATAATCTGAGAGCTACCCAACAAAACCTCTTTGATCAATAACAGCCTGCCAGCTTGCACTTGGGAAGGTGACCTGTTAAAGATTAAAACACACCTGCTGCTTGCATCAGAGAACATCTCTTATACTTTCAAATGAAAATTCATCCATTGAAATCAGTTTAACCATTAGAGACAGATATAAAGCAATGCACAGGAGAAACAGGGATGAGATCAAAGAACCCCTTTCCTGATACCTGAATAAACTTTGGCAGGTAGAGGCTTCCACCATATTTGTTCCTTACCTACAACGTATTTGCCCCATCTTTGCACTTCAATATGAATCACTCATTTATTTGCTGCCTCTGTTTATACTCAAAGTATTCATATTGCAACATTATTTCAACTCTCAGTCAAAACAAAGTAATGTTTGTCTTATGCTATTTATTTCCTATAGGAAAAAGGAAAAAGTACTGCATTTTTTCAAGTCATACCATTGTTTTCATTTGAATGGTTTTTATCACCTAACCACTTATACCAGGTAAGGCTACAGCCAGGTGGAAATCCAGGTAACTTCAACATTACTAAACAAAGCTTATTATTTAGGCAAAGTTAGAGAAGTGCTTCTTTTTTCAAAATTTGTTTTTTATTGATAACTCTCATAATTATAGGCAGTAACTCATGGTAATACCCTCCCTCCTCCACCTTCCCCTTTGCACCCCCACTCTTCATCAGGCCCTTCCCCCTAGAGAACTGTTTCTAGCCACATCTCACATGCAAGTCTCTATTCTGTCTTGTTTTGTTTTGTTTTGTTTTGTTTTGCTTTTCAAGGTAGGGTCTCACTCTGCCCCAGGCTGACCTGGAATTCACTATGGAGGTGAATTCTCAGGGTGGCCCCAAACTCACAGGGATCCTCCTACCTCTGCCTCCCGAGTGCTGGGATTAAAGGTGTGCGCCACCACGCCCGGCCTGAAGTCTCTCTTCTTGAAGCCTACTTATAGCCATAAAGAAGACAAAAATAATTTAGATTTTTATCAATACAATAAAGATCTTGGTTTTTTTTTTCCCCCTTTAAGAAAAAATAAACCAGATAAGTTTCTTTTTCGCTTTTTAAAAATATTTTCTTTTCACCCTGAGACTCCATAGTGAATTCCAGGTCAGCCTGGGCTACAGTGAGACCCTACCTCAAAAAAACCAAATATATATGTTTAAGAGGGAGAGAGAGAAAGAGAGAATGGGCATGCCAGGGCCTCCAGCCACTGCAAATAAACTCCAGGTGCATGCGCCACCTTGTGCATCTGGCTTACATGGGTCCTGGAGAATTGAACCTCGGTCCTTTGGCTTTGCAGGCAAGTGTCTAAACCGCTAAGCCTTTTGGTAATTTTTTGCAGAGGACAGTGTGCCTTCCCTTACTTAAGGAGGACATGTTCAGGATGCATTTTGCTGCAGTTCCACAGTCAGATTTTAAAGTATATATGACAAAGGACGGTGCATAAAGGGGATGAGATAAAACTTGTAGACAGCAGCCATTATGGGTTAATATGACTAAAAGCTGCAGCTAGCTTGCCACTTGGGTGGCTTTGCCTTTATTGGTGGCAGCTGCTCTCACCATGAAGCAGATGAGTTTCCTTATGCAGACAAATATGTCCACCTCTAAATGTGCCTCTTGTGTGGGCATTTTTCATAAAAATTTAAACATGTTTATTTTCTGAGGCACTAATTTGCTCCCGTGACATTCTTGGCACTATCACATAGGACACATGTGACAAGGAGATATGGATTACATCTCCCCACAGCCCCTAATAATTTCATCATAGTCACTTTGAACTCTGCGGCTTTTTTTCCTGATCTGAATTAATCACTTCTCCTCCTTCATTGGCTATTATCTCCTTAGTTTTGTGCTTCTGCTTTCCCGTTTTCTATTTGCAACATCTTCATCAAAGCACCTGCGCATGAAAACATGGGTTCACTTCTGCCTTCATTTGTTTCTTCCTGATCTGTGTGATTTGCAGAGATCAAGGTTTTAACTCCCAGATGTAGCAACACATGAAGTTCAGAAAGGCCAGCCTAATCTAATTAAGGATTTCTGACTACAGTAAGGTGGGTTTTCACGTCAGTTGAACTCTGTGATAGGTGACTCCTTTTAGAGGATATCCTAGTTTGCTCGAATGTATAGTTATAATGAGGTTGAGCTGAGAACAGGACACATGACTGCTATGATCAAGAAATGATCACCTTCTCAGGTAAATTAAATGTTGGGCTGGAGAGATGGCTTAGTGGTGAAAGCATTTGTGTGCAAAGCCAAAGGACCCCGGTTCGATTCCCCAGGACCCACATAAGCCAGATGCATGAGGATGTACATGCATGTGGGATTTGTGTGCAGTGGCTGGAGGCCCTGGTGTGCCCCCATCTCTCTCTCTCTCCCTCTTTCTTTCTCTCTCAAATAAATAAATAAATATATTTTTAAAAATATCATTGAAGGCAGGGCGTGGTGGCGCACGCCTTTAATCCCAGCACTCAGGAGGCAGAGGTAGGAGGATTGCCGAGAGTTCGAGGCCACCCTGAGAATACATAGTGAATTCCAGGTCAGCCTGAGCTACAGTGAGACCCTACCTTAGGAAAACCAAAGGAAAAAAAAACCATTGAAGGTTGTACTATTATAATATATATGACTTGACTTGTAATAAAAACCTTTAAAGTCATCTAAATTAAGTGACTATATATATATGTGTATATATATATATTATATATATAATATATACATATATATATATATACACATACATATATATACACACACACATACATACATACATACATACTTGGGATATGAGATCGGAAAGTTAGAGACAACAAAGGAAGGAGTCACCAGAGCTTTTCATCCAAGGGGAACAATTGTTTGGGAGGTAAATGCAAATATTTTTTGTTTATTTTTATTTATTTATTTGAGAGTGACAGACAGAGTGAGAAAGGCAGATAGAGACAGAGAGAGAGAGAGGGAATGGGCGCACCAGGGCCTCCAGCCACTGCAAACGAACTCCAGACGCGTGCGCCCCCTTGTGTGTCTGGCTAATGTGGGTCCTGGGGAATCGAGCCTCGAACTGGGATCCTTAGGCTTCACAGGCAAGCGCTTAACTGCTAAGCCATCTCTCCAGCCCAAAATGCAAATTTTTAAAGGTCTAGAATACTTTAGTATTTGGCTAAGTACCTTAGTGTACATTTACAAAATTACATGGCAGAGGGGGCAGGGGCAAACTCGCCTTTTTTCAAAAGTCACTCTGGTGGACATGGAGATTGCCTGGGGTATGTGCAACAATGCAAGCAAAGAGATGGTGGGTCACTGCTGCGTGCTTCAGGAGCCTGGCAGCTAGGGCCAGCAGACTGGAGACGGAGCAGCCAGTGAATTCCAAAGACACCAACAGGACCATGCGTGGAGGTCAGGGGACAAGGTGTGCGCAGTGGCTGACTGGGATGGAACGCAGGCTGTCAATTCAGATCTGAGCACTGGCATCAGTCACTGTGGAAACAGGGGCGAAGTGGCCACGTGCCTGCTTTGCCATGACCACTGTCCTCCTTGCCTCACTTCACAATGGGAGCCTCTCATCCTTGGCTTCCACTGAAAGGCTCCCGTCTTCAAGGGGCTTCCTCTGATGGGCCCCCCCTTTCATTCGCGCTCTCTCTCGAGACACTATGATGGCTTATATCAAATTACAAAGTATGATTAAAAGCATACTTTTGGGCTGGAGAGATGGCTTAGCAGTTAAGGCGCTTGCCTACAAAACCTAAGAACCCATGTTTGAGTCTCCCAGTCACAGGTAAGCCAGATGCACAAGGTGGTGGCAAAGTCACATGTGCGCGCGAGGTGTCAACGATGCTCACTAGGTGTTGCACATGTGCATAAGGTGGCGCACGCATCTGGAGTTTGATTGCAGCGGCTGGAGGCCCTGGCACACCAATTCTCTCCCCTTTTCCCCGCCCTCATTCACTCTCGCTATCTCGTATTAAAAAAAAAAAAAGCCAATCCATTGAGCTTGTCTTAAAATTTTTAAAAAAATATATACTTTTAAGGGCTAGGGAGGTGGCTCAGTGGGGGTTAAGTGTTTGTGGCACAAGCATGACAATCTGAGCAGCTCCCCAACACCCATGGATATGCAGGGATGTTGAAACACACCTGTGATCGGGAGGTGGCGACAGGCATACCCTCCTCACTTACTGGCCACCTTATTTGCCAGATTAGTGTGCTCTAGGCTCAGTGGTAGATTCTGCTTCAAAAAACAACAAAGGTTGGGCTGGAGAGATGGCTTAGCGGTTAAGTGCTTGCCTGTGAAGCCTAAGGACCCCGGTTCAAGGCTCGGTTCCCCAGGTCCCATGTTAGCCAGGTGCACAAGGGGGCGCACGCGTCTGGAGTTCGTTTGCAGAGGCTGGAAGGCCTGGCGCGCCCATTCTCTCTCTCTCCCTCTATCTGTCTTTCTCTCTGTGTCTGTCGCTCTCAAATAAATAAATGAAAAATAAAAAAAAAAAAAAACAAAGGTGGCTGTGGAAGACAGCCAACATCAACCTCTTACCACCCTAGGCACCCCCCAACACACACACATACATGGACGCACGCAGGCACATCACAACACAGACATAGGTGCACATATGCACAGACATTACAGCACTTATAAATACTAATAAGAAGTGAAGTAGGCGTCATCCTCTGCAATCTACCTGCCAGTCCCTGTCCAGACTGTGCCCACAGTCCCTCAATGGTAATAAGCCCCAAGCCACCTTCAGCATCCTACTTTATTCCCCTGTGGGAACTAGGGAAATGCCCCAAGGCTTCTCTCGCCTTTGGTTACCATATCCGAGCAATCACCATGTCCTAGTGAGTTTTTTGTTTGTTTGTTTGTTTGTTTGTTTTTGAGGTAGGGTCTCACTCTAGCCCAGGCTGACCTGGAATTCACTATGGAGTCTCAAGTTGGCCTCAAACTCACGGCGATCCTCCTACCTCTGCCTCCCAAGTGCTGGGGTTAAAGGCATGTGCCACCACACCTGGATTTTTTTTTTTTTTTTTTTTTTTTTAGCTCTTCTAAATCTCTTTTGGCTTCCTTTTCACTATCTCCTCAGCAATGGCCCAAGTTCAGGTGCTAATCCTCCCTTATACCCCACCCCAAATGCTCTCTCTGACTTTGGGCTTATAGCTTTCGAATTCATTCCTTATGTGGCAGCCAGATCTGTCACCGCTTACTTTGCCAGTGGGTTCCTCACTGCTATCGAGATAAAACTCGAGCTCCTTGAAATGATTTACAAGATCGTTCATGATCACGTCCTCTCCGGAGTTGGTGTCAGAGTGCCTCACACAGCAACAATGTGCTTCTCTTTCTTTTACATTATTATTCGGCTACCACTGCCCTTGACTCACACATACAACCTGCCATTCAGTCTCATTGTTGCATAAACACGCTGGGTGACTTAGCCCTGGCGATTTGCATCCAATGCTCTTTCTGTCTAGAACATTGCAGCTGGCCTTCTAAACACCTGTCAGGATCTTATTTGCTTCCTCAGTGAGGCTTTTCTTAACCTATGTACACTGTAACCTATTCCTTCCAGTTCCAGGACACCTCAGTTTCTCCAATGCCTTCATCTCCATGTGCCATGTCCTCTACTTGATTGATACTCTTCCTGCCTTGCTCGTAAGGACACAGCCAACATGAAAGCAGAGTGACAGGTTTGTTTTGTTCTTGGGTATATGTCTAGCATCTTCCCTGTGCCTGGGAAATTGGCAAATCCAACAGTGATATGCTTCCAGCCATGTGGAGAAAACAGTGTGCCTTTCCCTTAGCCACAATGCCACTGCTGTTGATTGACATTTCTCTCATCCGAATTACACAGGGACTGCACCCTCCCTGGCAACACCCTCATGTTCCTGTGAACACAACTCAACGCAGTATAACAGGTATGAGCCCATGCTGCCCCTTTGTCCAAAATGCATTCTTTTTCTTGTTGTTTACATTCAAGATCTGGTTCAAATCCCACCTTTCAAGGAAAAAAAGAAAGATCTAGGATTATTTTATACAGTTTACAATATTTTACCTTGAATTATGATTGCTTTTATTATTCTTATTACTCCTACAAAACAACAGACTTTTTTTTTTTGTTTTGTTTTGTTTTTGAGGTAGGGTCTCACTGTAGCCCAGGTTGACCTGGAATTCACTTTGGAGTCTCAGGGTGGCCTCGAACTCAAGGTGACCCTCCTACCTCTGCCTCTCAAGTGCCGAGATGAATGGCGTGTGCCACCACGCCGGGCTGGTTCTTCTTTTCATGCAAATAGCTTGTGAAGACTGAAGTTTTCTCTTGATTGTTATCTTTTACTTGGTCTGTAGGCTGAGCACATCCTGTGGTCTGTGGCCTCCTGGGGGCCTCTAACCCTTGATGGTGTCTCTAAGGTGTGTCAGTAAACCAAAGCCTGGCTGAAAAGGAGTACTATACTATATGCTTTCATAGAACTTTTTCCTCAAAAGACTTTTTGTTTGTTTGTTTTTCAAGGTAGGGTCTCACTCTAGCCCAGGCTGACCTGGAATTCACTATGGAGTCTCAGGGTGGCCTCGAACTCATGGTGATCCTCCTACCTCTGCCTCCCGAGTGCTGGGGTTAAAGACGTGCGCCACCACGCCCGGCTTAACCACAGACTGTTTAAACTGTTAGCAATCATGTAATCCAATCTTCTCTTTCCACAGATGAAGGGCCTGGAAACCAGGGATTATTCTCCAGCTAGTGTCACATTAGAACTCTATGCACGCCCTGAAACACCCAGTAAACACTCTGACTGCATGGGGGGTCGGGCAGGAAGGAGTGGCGCACGCCTTTAACCCCAGCACTTGGAAGGCCGAGGTAGGAGGATGGCCATGGGTTCAAGGCCACCCTGTGAGTACAAAGAGAATCCCAGGCCAGCCTGGGCTAGGATGAGACCCTATCTTGAAAAACCAAAAATAAATAAATAGATAGATTGATAGATAAAAAAGGAATGTTTAACTTTTTTGTTTGTTTGTTTTTATTTATTTGAGAGTGACAGAGAGCGAAAGAGGGAGAGAGAGAAAGAGACAGAGAACGAGAGAGAGAATGGGTGCGCCAGGGCTTCCAGCCACTGCAAAGGAACTGCAGGTGCGTGCGCCCCCTTGTGCATCTGGCTAACGTGGGTCCTGGGGAATTGAGCCTTGAACCAGGGTCGTTAGGCTTCACAGGCAAGTGCTTAATGGGTTAGCCATCTCTCCAGCCCAGGAATGTTTAATTTAAAAAATTGTCTGACTGCTTGATATGTACTAGGGTAGTCCAATAATTGTATGAGCTTGGAAATATTAACCATTATACCTCAGCTTTCCATCTGAAAAAGAGAAAATAAATTTCTTGGGCTATCATGAGAGTTAATGAGATGATACATGACAAGAGTTTAGAACATTGCTCATTTCTAGTAAGTGCTCAGTAAATGTCAGCCCTTGCTATAATTACTGCTACTGATTCATCTGTGAGCACCTTGAGGAGGGGCGTGATTTAGTCACTTTGTAATTCCCTGATAAGTCAAGCACAGTGCTTTCCATATAGCCAAAGGCGATGTTAACTATTAGAGATTTTAACCACCGGCACAGCGTACAGTGGTAATGACTCAGTGGGGTGCTGCTAGATTACGGTTCTGTCAGGTCCAAGCCCCTTGCCAAGACAGGGCTGAGGAGGTGAGAGAGGAAATTGAAAGAAGGACTGGGAGCAGCTGTAAGAGAGGCCACACTTCTTCTCTGGACTCTGCCACTACCCGTCATGTGAGGCGGCCTCCTTCACATACACCCTAATGAAGGTGGCCAGTGGCTAACTTAAGAGTTTCATCATGCGATCATGTCATGGTCACGTGGGAGCTGACTGACATGTTGATTTCTGGCTCACCAGCAATATGGTCCCTGAAGTCCATGGGATAGCCAACTGGCCAGTCCATTATACACTGTTGGGCCTGCCCTGGTCTCTCCTTACAGGTTCTGAAGGCCCCTTGCTATTCTATTCATTTTACTCCTGTTGATGGGGTCACAGGAAGCCCTAGGCTCTGGAGCAGGGTCTGGATCCAGAGGACCATCTGGAGCATAGATGGGATATGGCACCCGAATAAGTGTGATTTCCCCACTACTGAGAAAGCTTTCCAGATTTTAAAGCTAGCATCCTTGCTAGCTCTGCTGTGAACCAGCTTTATGAACTGCAAACAGTAGACACTCAAATGCTAATTCAATCAATAAATAAACAAGTGCATGTGTTAAAATTTTATTTCAGTTATGCTATCAAAATAATGTCAAATGCAGAAATCGTATATTGCTCCCCAAAAGGATGATTAAATCTCATGTAAATTTAAAGGAAGTGCTATGGGCTTTTTAGTTTCTTATCCCCATCCATCTTTTTCTTTTCATCAATCATCCCTACTTGCCAGATGTGTATCTTGATGAAGTTTTGATGCAGACAACAAAGAGACGAGATGGGCAAAACCCCATTCATAAAGAAATTTAACTCAGCTTTAGAAGTGGTAGTTTCACAGCAGACGGTGGAGAGCCAGCTCAACAGAGCTAAAGCAGTCACACTAGTTATCAGTTAACTGGATTTCTCTTCGCTTTGTGTGTGTGTGTGTGAGACAACTTCAGTAAGCATGTTTTTAAAAATGCACTTAAACTCTGGGATGAGGTTTTTACTGGCACCCTGGCCAGTATTTGGTGCTGAATTTTTAGCGAACCGCTCCATCTGGAAGTCAGCCATTATCTTCTCATAGGCCTAACTATAATGACTGAGAAGTCCTGTGCTATATTTCCACTGATGAGAAGCTGCTACGTAAAGATTGAGTTAAGAGCAGGAAGGCATCCATAACTGGAGTGTGGCTCAGAGCTAGGGGGAGAGCCCTAGCACTAAAACTCCGTAATCAGTACTTCCTCAAAGTTAATTCTCCTGTTTGCTTGTCAGGGTGCTGAATTTAATCAGATGTCATTTATGGCAACTAAAGCCACGGTGAAGACATGATGCTGTCTTTGCTGTTTGGAAAGGAGATAATGAGAAAAGATGTGAAAACTGTTAATTATCAATAGCACGTGTTGACAGCCACTCCCCTTTAAAATGGCCACAGTGTACAAGCTCGTTACTCTACCCCTGATGCTTTGTCACCTTTCTGATGTTACGAAGTTTTGAGAATCCTCGTGACAATAATTCCTGTTAGGAGCAAAGCACAGTTTCAGTTCATAAACAGGAAGGACACGGCTCCTACTATGACGTCTGGTGTGACTGTGGTATCACATCTACAGTTGACTTGAACAGTATCCAGGCTCAGAGGCCTGAAGAACATAATTACTTAAACTTCTTCTTTGTGGGTCCTTCAGAGGGACAGAGTACCATACTGAGTAATGTCTTTCCCCCCTTTCTAACTATTGAAATAGAAATTGCTCCATATTTTCCTTGAAGTATCTGGGTACATACTCTTCAAATGGTTTCAGACTAACCATGGATGTGCCTTTAGGAACACATGAAAACCCCGTTTTAAAATAACATCCTGGGAGCATGAGTCTACCCAGAGGGAGGACCCTTTAGCTCTGCAAAGTTCTTCTGTACCTAATTGCCTGTTCTTGCCCACTAACACACTTCAAGGACACAGTGGTTAAATGTACACATCTCTGAGTCTATAACTGCTCTTTCACCACAGTAGGTGTATTTGAAACTTTGGTTTTGTTTTATTCTTACATGTCAAAACTCTCAAAAGCTTCCAGGAACCCATGAATCCTTGAAATATTTGCAGTATTTTATATGGACATGAAAGTATTTTTTAATATTTTTTATTTATTTGAGAGAGAGAGATACAGAAATAGGCATGGAGACAAAGAGAGAGAGGGAGAGGGAGAGAGAGAGAGGGGGGGGAGGGAGAGAATGGGCACGTCAGGGCCTCCAGCCACTGCAAACAAACTTCAGATGCATGTGCCCACTTGTGTATCTGGCTTATGTGGGTCCTGGGGAATCGACCTGGGTCCTTTGGCTTTGCAGGCAAGTGCCTTAACCACTAAGCCATCTCTCTAGCCCCAAAGTATTTTTCAAGAGAAGGGGTAGATAGCTTTATCCAAGTTCTCCATGAATCCCCACCACAAAAAGGTTAAGAATGATGGTGCATCTTTCCACTTCACAAAGGAACAGAAGTAAAGCTTTTTAAGTCATGCCTTATTTTCACTTTGAGATGTTCCATTTATTTTTAGCAAATATGTTGCAAATGTCAGTTTAATTGAAGGAGCTATATTATTTTGGTTGTACTGACAGTTTTTGTTCATGGGAACTGCAGATTTTAGTAATTTCTGTAATTTTCTAGTGTGCATTACAAATATGGAAGAAACTTAAGAGGTTGAGAATGATCAATTTCAGTTCCACAATAAAATTACCACTTTTAAAAGAAGAGAAGTCACAAGCCTCCTCTGAAATCTTCTGGCCCTTGTTTTCACTTTCTTTTTGTTTCATGAAAGCTTTATCACCCCAATTTCTAATGCTTAAATCAACTATTATTTTTCATTTCATTTAACTATTTCTACATGTCTTTCTTTTTAACTGAACTATAAGCTCTCAGGTGGACAGAGCTACACTTAAAGTTTTTATTTCCTCCCTTACTCAGAAACTTAGACTACTCTCTAGCTAGTAAATGCTCAATAAACCTCCAGTGAATGAATAAACACTTTTCTAGGCAGAAATGTATCCTTATCCTTAATCTAAGTATATAATAATTATGCTCATTCTCTTAGTGAGGATGGAAAGGTCATTATTTTCTATGACCTTTTTTACTTTCATATTTACATCTTGGGCTAGTACACCTATGGAACTCTTATTTATTTATTTATTTATTTGAGAAAGGGAAAGAAGCAGAGAGAAAGAGAGAGAGGAGAGAGAGAGAGAGAATGGGCACACCAAGGCCACTGCAAACGAACTCCAGATGCATGCATCACCTTGTGCATCTGGCTTATGTGGGTCCTGGGGAATCGAACCTGGGTTCGTTGGCTTTCCAGGAAAACACCTTAACCACTAAGCCATCTCTCCAGCCCTGGAACTCTTATTAGCCATACCTTATATAGCAAATTTCTTGTCTAAGTAAGTGGATTGCTCACAGTAGGTTTCATCCTTTTCTCCATGCCAACACATCTAAAGGATGTTTTAAGATTTCATTATCAAAGGTACAATAGTAACCATCATTCAATAGGGGGTATAAGGGCAGGAAGTGGGTATGAACATGGGGCATTAATGGCCCTATGAAAGGTTCTGCTCCAACCTTCTGTGAATAAGCACACCCTCCCTCATTTCACCTCAGTAAGCAGAGAAATCGCATATTAGAAAAGTTACAGAGTGCAGAAAGCCCATCAGAACAAAATTTGTGATTTCAGAAAGTGAACTCTATGAAAGGATGATGGTCAAAACTCAACACTGGTTTTCGTGTTAAATGTTTATAACTATATTTGTAGTTACTTAGGGAGACACTAACCCAAAGGGCTTTTGTACTTGATGCCACTCAAAAATTAAAACAAAAAAGCTACCTTTTCCCATTGAATCTTTTTAAGGTCTAGAAACAAACGGAGAAGCACTACATTTTTTTTTTTTTCCTGAGTTAGGGTCTCACTCTAGCCCAGGCTGAACGGATTTCACTCTGTAGTCCTATACTGGACTCGAACTCACGGCAAGCCTTCTACCTGAGCGTCCCAAGTGCTGGGATTAAAGGCATGTGCCACCACACCCAGCTCAGGGAAGCACTTCTTAATATGGAATTTTCTCTTTTTAAACACCTGCAATTATTATTGAAAGGTAGGGCAAGAAAAATTAGATCTGGAAGAGAGAAATGAAGGCAAGATGGGGTTTATTCAAAGGGAAAGATAAAAAAAAAATAATCAAAATATGGAAACTAATAGTTTAGAGACACCGTATCCCCAACGGAGAGCAAAATTCAAAATATACAGTGAGTAGGTTCTAGATCCAGATGCAAACAAGTTGTAAGAATGATATTATAAGATATGAAAGAGGGAAAGAAACTTGAACTTTTTGTATAGTTGGTAGTATTAAGTGTGTGTGTGTGTGTGTGTGCATGCGCACACACACACATAAACTAATTATAATGAGGGTATTTAAGGATGAAATGATATCTGGCACTTGGCTTTACTTAATCCAGTAGTGACAGAAGGATTTTAGATGGATCTATAAATAAAATAAGACTGATCACACTTTGATTACTGAGGTAGGTGATAAGTATGTTTCCATTTTGTTTAATTTTTTGAATGTTTTACATTTCTTAATAAAAAGCTTTAAATAGTAAGCATATCTGTAATATCATTTGGAAAAATAGAAGATAAAAATCAGAATATTGGGCTGGAGAGATGGCTTAATGGTTAAAGTGCGTGTCTGCAAAGTCAAAGGACCCAGGTTTGATTCCCCAGAACCCATGCAAAGCCAGATGCCTATGGTGGCGCATGTGTCTGGAGTTTGTATGCAGCAGCTAGGGCCCTGGCATGCCTACTCTCTCTTTCTCTACCTTTCACAAATAAATTTAAATATATATATATTTCTTTGGGGGGGGGTTGTGGTAGAGTCTCTAGCCCAGGCTGACCTGGAATTCACTGTATTCTCAGGATGGCCTTGAACTCACAGCGATCCTCCTACCTCTGCCTCCTGAATGATGGGATTAAAGGCATGCTCCACCATGGCCAGCTGTAAATAAAATAGTTTTAAAAATCACAGTATTTTCTAATTATAAGTACTTGAATATGCACAGACATAGAATTGATATAAAATGCCAATGAGACATCTCATTGCATTACACATCTTTTCACTTAACTCACTATAGCCTAGTGTTTGCCTACTTTGGTTCTCATAAAGCACCATATTTCACTAAAAGCACGTAAATAATTCACAGTATTTCCTATACTTTGAATTTACTATCGGCTGAATTTAAAATAAATACCAAGCTGGGCATGGTGGCGCACGCCTTTAATCCCAGCACTTGGGAGGCAGAGGTAGGAGGATTGCCGTGAGTTCAAGGCTACCCTGAGATGACAGAGTTTATTCCAGGTCAGCCTGGACCAGAGTGAGACCCTACCTCGAAAAAAACAAAACAAAACAAAACAAAAAACAACCTTTTCTATGCATTCAACAAAGCCCTGGGACTTTTAGTGCCCATGTTTAGTGCCACAGTCGATGCAAATATGATGCAAGCTAGAGCCACCCAGTGATCAGTTAGGAAGTAAACACAGGTTCTGCTGACTGTAAAAACATTTTAAAGATGTACATATAAACCTTCCCCAAATTACCTTCCCTATGAGAAAAGTGAGAGTGTTTTCTACCATTTCCACTGTCAGTTAAGCCTGTCTGTTATCGGAAATGATAGAAGCATGAAGAACACGTTCTTAAGAGTTGCAATGATCTCATCAGCATTACTGGGACATTCTGACTGTAATCAAAGAGGTAAATTGGAATAAAAATATTCTTTGACAGATGAGCCTTCCCTGCCATGGGAATTTTCAGCTTGTGTAAACAGAATGAATTTCCTATTGAGGCAAAACGTTCTTTCTGGTCATAAAGGAGCTGCTACCAAAATGATTTTGAGACCACAGAGCTGTGCAGCAAGAGGTGCTGCATGACAGATCACAATTAATTATGAACCACTAATGCCATCAAACAATTCAGGATCTCCAGAAGCAGGCTGGGCTTTAAAGAAAGGTTCAGGGTGCTCACAAACATGCAAGGAGAGAAAATAAAATCACTGCTTAGAAACCATTACAGAAAAAAAAAATAAAATAAAGATAAACTACAGAAGAGCAGACTGTCCAAGTAATCCTGAGAGGTCACATATTTTAAAAATTAAAAGTCATCTATGCTCCTTGTATAAAATAATTCAAATTCTGTAACATGCACTTTATATTCTCAAAGGGTAGAACACTGAACTGGATGACCTGTTAAAGTTTGAGTATCCAACTTTGTTATGTAATAATATTCTAGACACAAACAACAGCAAAGACCTATGGTCACTACCATCTCCAGAAGGACAGTGCAATGACAAAAAGATGGCCATACTGAGCCTCACAATACACTCACTATACCATCCCCTATTCTCTAAGATAAAATGTCGCAGACTGCTTGTCCCAGGCTGGCCCCACTGTGTGGATTGACACTTGCTTCCCACAATTCCATCATCTCTTCCAACACTAAGTGTGAATCATTCAGATCTTTTGATTCTCAAAAAGCCACTCCTTCTAGGTCATTATTTTCTTCTTCTTCTCCTTCTCCTTCTTCTTTTTTTTTCCGAGGTAGGGTCTCACTGTAGCTCAGGCTGACCTGGAATTCACTATGTCATCTCAGGGTGGCCTTGAATTTACGGTGATCCTCCTACCACTGCCTCCCGAGTGCTGGGATTGAAGGCATGCCGCTATGCCCAGCTCCTTCTAGGTTATTTAAAGGAAAAGATATTTGTAATTTTCAGGAGCAACTATTCAGCCATTCTGGTTCTCCAAAGGATCAAATACTATCATTAATTTAGTTACCAGCTGTTTTCTTTTCCAAATCACTGTACACAGTATGCATTTTAGAGTCATAGTTTGTAATAGCAGTAGGGATTACCATTGGCTAATACTGGAGCACAGATTTTAAAAGCCCAGATTTCTGTAAAAGTATTATGACCGAAAAGTTATATCCAGGGCTGGGGAGATGGCTCAGTGGTTAAAGACACCTGCTTACAACCTGCTGGCCTGAATACAATTCCCCAGCACCCACATAAATCTGGACAGATGGGAAGTGGTGCACACAGTTGTGATCCAAGCATATCTACATCAATGAGAGGCAGAGCCAGGAGAAGCCTGAAGTGAGCAGGCCAGCTATACCGGCATACATGCAGCAGCAAAACAACAGAGACCCTGTCTCAAAAAGAAGGTAGAAAGGGAGTGCAGACAACCCCGAGGTGGTCCTCTGACTTCTACACATATGCCATGACATGTACCCGAGTGCATGCACATACGTCATACATATCCTCATAGAGAAACACACATGAAGTTCCACCCAAATGCTAGCAAATATGAATGCAGTGAACCGATATTCCTCGAGAAGCTGGTTTTGGACAGCATTCTTGCGGGACTCCTAAATGTGGCTTTCACGTTGTCCAGATGCTTCATAAGGTACGTCAACATTTTACTTCCTTGGATAGTTTTCTGATGAAAAGGAAAATTGGATTTGGAGCTAATAAAATGCGCTGAAGAAGTTCTGTGTATAAACGTGGATTTTTTTCTCTAAATATCATAATGATTTCTTAAGAGCCTATCCATACCAGACTGTACTCTACGTGAACTCACCGAGGGATTAGGACAACAGAGATATGCGATCACATCTTTCTCAAGACACTCCATTTTGCTCTGGATCAATATTATTCCCAAGTAACACTTAGAGAAACTACATTTGTTCAATGACTAACCAACTGAGGTGTGTGTGTGTGTTGCTCAGGGCTGAACCCAGGGCATCTCACATGCTAGGCAAATGTTCTGTCACTAACCTACATTTCCTCCTTTCAAATTTTACAGATCATCATCCTGTATGTGTGACTGTATACCTGAGTATGCGTATGTGTTAAGATATATTACCCAGAATGATTACACCCACCTAAATCACCAACACCGGCTGTGAATAACCTGGATCTTTTTACAAAACAATATCTACCATTGCAGAAAGAGGCACTACCACCAAGTGTATTTAAAACAGCATGCTACAGCTTGGATGGGCTCCAAGAAGATTGCTTTATCTCAATAGCGGAGGTGGGCGAAGATAGTGAATTGGAAGAGTGTTCACGTTCATTTGTTTGGAAGTGCTGGCATGTGATATGATGGTCATTTGTCAATGTGGAGTTTCACTTAGGTGAAATGCTCTTTTCAGTTCACTTCGTCAATTGCTTTCACTTCCTGCCCTACAAGTAATTAAGAAAGGGAGAACTGTGGCAGGGAAGATTAAAAGGGGAGCAAAGAGGACAGCAGTACTGTTATCGTGGCTTCCTTGAGAGAGGGGCAGAAGGTGGCTGACATATACTTACTTCCTCCACTCAGTCTGGAGCTGAAGAACTCTCACTGGCACTAAGGAAGGAAATTTAGCACTCAGACTGAAATTTGGGGAAGGAAATACATGCCCAGGGCCTTGAGAGATGGCTTATTGGTTAAGGAACTTGCCTATAAAGCCTAAGGACCCAGGTTCAATTCCCCAGAACCCACGTAAGCCAGATGTACAAGGTGGCGCATATGTCTGGAGTTTGTTTGCAGTGGTTGGAGGCCCTGGCATGGCCATTCTCTCTCTCTCTCTCTCATAAATGAATTAAATATTAAAAAACAAATACTTGTTCAGACTGGTTAAATAAAGAAAGCCACATAGAGCCTATTTGTTCACTTTACTGCAAAGTCAAAAAATGCCTCTCTTCAATACTGTACTACATAATTCAGGTCCCTTCAATCCCAAGTTGATAGAAAACAGAGAGAAAAGATTTTCCAAATATTGCTACAAACTCTTCTAGAGGAAACAAACACTCATGCATGCACACGAACACACACACACACCTTTTTTGTTTGTTGTTTTTTGAGGTAGGGTCTCGCTCTAGCCCAGGCTGACCTGGGAGTCACTGTGGAGTCTCAGGGTGGCCTCGAACTCATGGCAATCCTCCTACCTCTGCCTCCCAGGTGCTGGGATTAAAGGCGTGCGCCACCACGCCTGGCTTTACACATACCTTTTTTAAAGCAGGGAGGGTCTCCTGTAGCCGAGGCTGGCCTCAAACTGGCCTCCATGTTCAGCTGGTTTATGTAATACCGGGGACTGATGCCGGGGCTTCATGCATACCAACCAAGCACTTCTGGAGAAATGTTTAATTTCGATATAAGGGACAGAATATTAATTCCATCCAACTAGTTACTGCCTATCTGCTGGTGTGTGCTTGTGTATACGTTACTGAGAAATGAGGAGGAAATGTGCCTGTCAAAGTAAGTGCCTGACTACAAAAGTTCAAAGCATTTAAGGAAAGGAGGGTTCTATCAAAAACATGGTCTTGTTTGTGGGGCTGAAGAGATTGTTCAGCAAGTTAAAGTCACTTGCTTGTAAAGACTAATGACCCAAGTTCAGTTCCCCACAACCGACATGAAGTCAGATGCACAAAGTGACAAATACGTCTGGAGTCAGTCAGCAGTGTCAAGAGGTTCTGAAATGCCCGTTCTCTTTGTCTCTGTTTCAGACTTGGCTTACAGATAAATAAATAAAAATATTAAAATGACAAACAAATTAAAAAAAGAAAACATGGTCCTGTGATGGTACTGGTCTGTACTGAAATGATGAAGCAAGGTCACAAGTATGAAGAAAAGAGTGTTAAACTGTGGTTCTGGAAAAATCGACGAAAGTTTTTTTTTTTTTTTTAATTTGATGACAAATATAAATTTCACAGTCTGGAAATAAATATCAGCCTTTTAACAAAAATAGTTCCGCTTAGCACAGATTTTTTTTCATGAAGTAAAAGCATATGTTAAAATGAAAACATGGGGGGCTGGAGAGATGGCTTAGCAGTTAAGCACTTGCCTGTGAAGCCTAAGGACCCTGGTTCAAGGCTCGATTCCCCAGGACCCACATTAGCCAGATGCACAAGGGGGCGCACGTGTCTGGAGTTCGTCTGCAGTGGCTGGAAGCTCTGGCGTGCCCATTCTCTCTCTCTCTGTCCCTCTCTCTGCCTCTTTCTTTCTCTGTTGCTCTCAAATAAATAAATAAAAATAAACAAAAATTTTTAAAAAATGAAAACATGGGAATTTTCCATGAATATTTCTAAATTATAATCCAAAGTATTTAAAACCACTACTTATTCAAAGTTCATAGAGTATCAAATTGTTTTGAAAGAAAATTTACAAAATTTCCATATTGGAATAGTTGTTCTCCTAGATTCCTAAAGCAAACACAAGATTTCTAAAGCACAAATCAGAAAAACACACAAGTTTCTATTGACCCAGTGCCAACTGTGTTGCTACCATAATTGGCTAGTTTCATCCATGCCTGGTTATGGCACAATTTTGGAATCCAAACTGGAAAATAATTTTTTAAAATGTAGCAAAATCTAAGCCTTTGATTCCCATTTCTGAGATTCTTAAACCTCTACAGCATCTTTTATTTTTAAAAAAATTTACATAGACTGATCTTCAAATTTTAAGAAATGAATCTGACAAATTACTTTTCATTTCCACAGAAAATAATGGCCCAATTAAACGAAATAATAATAGGGCATAGATTAAATGGGCTTTAAAAGAATATGATGTTGATGTATCTACATTTTCCAGCTTATTCATTGAAAGGATTAGCCATAACCAGTGCAGTTGCTATAAAATGTTGAAAGAGATTGGTTCCTAAGGAGGGCCAGATGGTCACAAGAATATATCCACAACAGTGGTATAGAAGCCATTCAAGCAAGGGCACATATAATCTACTTTTGAGAGCCGTCCAGTATTATGCAGTGCTACTTTCCATTTGTAAATAAGCGATGGGCCATTGTCACAATGTTTGAGAAATAGAGAACAGCACACTTTCTGACAAAGTCCCTAAGCATCTCACACTTCTGCAGTTCTCGCTACATGGAAGTGTTTCCCCATTCCACTCTAGCTTTAAGCGAACTGTTTTGTAAACAATGATCAAGAACTCGTGTGTCAAGAATTACAAAAAAAAGTACAGGATTTTATTCTCCAATGTGCTAATAGATTTATAATTGATCAAGATTGAAAAGATGTACTAAATGGAAGAGTCCTACATAGAAAAAATGCATACATTTTCCTTAGGTAATTATGGCTTTTTACTGACATGTGCAATTACTCAATCAAATCGTGCATTTCCAGTTAGCAAATTGCAAATATGAGGTTTGGCATACATGCTGAACACCTGTGATGGGATATAGCTCTGGTGAACCTCATTTTGAAGACCATGACTTTATTCCTTCTTTACATTTTCTTATGTCTCTTCACCACCACTTTACCATCCACAGCCTTGATAACTAAGTTTTTTTTTTTTAAGACAAGACCCAAAGAAGTACTGATTTTAAGGCTGCCAAACTTGCTCTCAACTAGGCTCTTCTATGCTGGGATTTCTTTATGTATATAACTGTCTCCTTATATCACTGTAGTTCTATTTTGTGTTAACATTTTAAGTAGGTTTCAGAAATTAAAAGTGCTGTACTATTAAGTCACACTTGTCAGTTTTTCATTAGTGGTTCATTCCAGCAGGAAAAAAAGTCTTCAACCAGTTCCACAAGGAAGTGGCAACATCATTTTTCCTCCCATATTCTTTCATGACGTTATTTTGCCTAACTTTTTTCATGATTCAGAATTGTGTATTCACTTAATATTAGAAGATAGGCAAAATTTTTAGAATTCATGGAGAAAACTCATGGGTTCCATACACTTTAAGGGGGAAAAATGCTAATTTTTATTAAGCTACCCAAAGTTAGCATTTCCTTCTACATCATAGGTGTTGGGGATTGGGCTCAGGTCCTTATGTTTGCTCAGCAATTGCTTTCACCCACTGAGCCATCTCTCCAGGCCCCTTTAGTAGCCTATTCTTTTTTAAAAATATGTTTATTTAATTATTTATTTAAAAGAGAGAAAGAATGAGAGAATGGGTGTGCCAGGGCCTCTAGCCACTGCAAATGAACCCCAGATGCATGTACTACTTTATGCATCTGTCTTAAGTGGGTCCTGGGGAATTGAACCGTGGTCCTTTGGCTTTGCAGGCAAGCACCTTAACCGCTAAGCCACTTCTCCAGCCCAGTAGCCTATTCTTAATAAAAATTATAACAGTACCAGAGCTACAACTAGAACATTTTTGTATTAATAAGGAAACATGTATGTTATGATAGCATAATTGTATTTTAAGCATATTTTGATAAGTATATATCAATGTAATTTTTTTATTCCTACATTTAAAATGTAATAATTCAAAACATTATTTTGAGTGGTGTAGAGATGGCTTAGTGGTTAATGTGTTTGCCTGTGAAGCTTAAGGATCCAGGTTTGATTCCCTAGTACCGACATAAGCCATATGCACAAGGTGACGCATGCATCTGGAGTTCATTAGTAGTGGCTAGAGGCCCAGGAGCACCCGTTCTCTCTCTGCCTCCTTCTTAAATAAATAAATAAAATATTTTAAAAAATAAAGCAAACAATATTTTGAGAAAGGATCCATAAACAATATCTTCAAATACCAAAGGAGCTCATTGCCCCTAAACAAAAAAAGTTGAGAACCCTGTAGCAATGGGGAGTGTGTGTGTGTGTGTGCATGTGTATGTATGCATGTGTGTATGTATTCTATCATATAATATTATATTTTCATTTTTTTTAAAAATATTTTTTTGTTCATGTTTTATTTATTTATTTGAGAGTGACAGACACAGAGAGAAAGACAGATAGAGGGAGAGAGAGAGAATAGGCGCGCCAGGACTTCCAGCCTCTGCAAACGAACTCCAGATGCGTGCGCCCCCTTGTGCATCTGGCTAACGTGGGACCTGGGGAACCGAGCCTCGAACCAGGGTCCTTAGGCTTCACAGGCAAGCGCTTAACCGCTAAGCCATCTCTCCAGCCCTATATTTTCATTTTTTACTAAAATGTAAATTAGGATTAATAAAGAGCTCAGAAACTGGCATTTTTCCTAGGTAAGATGGTGATATCATTAGTTAGTGATATAATTAGTTATTGAAGCCCTGCAATAATCACTAGACTTTAGATTTTAAATTATCTATATTTAGTAAAACAAAATGTAAGTATGTAGGTAGTTAAGCAAAGTCCATTATCCACAAATTAGTAGCACCTGCCTAGAATCAGAGCTTAGTCAACTAGTCTGTGTGGAACTTGAACCTTGAACCAATCACACCACACTCACTGTGGATAAATCAACCAGTCAGTCAACATGCACTTCTGAGGACTGTTGAACTGATATCTCCAAACAGAGACTACAGCATAATAAACAATCTCTAAGGTGATTTTTGTGAGGGAATATTTCTTAATTATTAAAAAGAATTTTAACCCTCCCAATCTTTAACAGATAAGACCTGATGAGTAACATAGAATAACTTACCTTTCTTATGAAATAGTATTTTTCTATAAAGAGATTTATTTCATGGCAGGTTAAATGAAATGTTCCATTTTCTATTGGTTACAAAAATGGAATGGGATCTGTATGCATAATTCAAATCACCATATACATATAAGTTTTGGAAGCAGTGGCCTCCCGCCACTGTCCCGTATGGAATTTTCTGGAGGTAAAGTCACACAGTTCAGCGACCCAAGTGCATGTTGATCAGTAGGCTGGGGCTGAAACTCAGGGGCTGAACCTGATGTCAATGACTCTTGTGAAGTGCTATGTCCCTTGCTGTGCTCAGTGACTGAGTAAAACTTTTAAGAGTTCACATTTTATCATATCAGTGGTTCTGAAGTGTGGGTGGACCACAGGATCAGATGGGGAGCTTCTCACAACAGCTTTCAGGATCCACCCAAGGATGGAAATTCAGTAGGTCTTGTTATGGCTCAGGACTTTGTCTCTTTAAAAAGTTCTCTCGGGAGACCTCTGCTTTTAGACATAGTAACAGAAACCAGACTTAGTACCAATGGAAAGGACTACAAACCAAACATAGTGAACACAGCTATGGTACTCGGGGCAGTATGCATCATGTTGGAAGAACGAACGAAGGTGAGCCCAACCCACGCCTCAAGTTTGAATGAGTTTTTAGGCTGTGATGGGGGACAGGAGATTCCAGTGGAACTCCATCAGGCGGCTGAGTTGAGAAGGCAAGGCAGAGAGCCTTGGGAAGAACAGACTGGCTTGAGTTTGCAGGATAGAGTTCCAGGAGGCAGAAGTCATGGAGAGCTTAGGAGATCTGAAAAGTGACCCTTTTGAGTACTTACGAGAATATCAACCAGCACATGTGAGAGGAAACTAATCAAGGCCAGGGAAGGACATATATGAAAAGATTAGAGAAATATTATACACAGCACACAGAGAACTGGGACTTAAACATTTCTGTTTGCTGGGTTCTTAATTCAGTGAGCGCTGGGTTGACTATACATACTTTTCCAGTCCCATGGAACAAATCTTAAAAGCAGTATCTAAAGTGATCAAGCTGTTTCCAAGTGACACATCTTTTGCTAAAAACAAACCTCATGAATATTGATTATAAATAATTATAATTATAGTGAAATATTTTGATGTTAAAAATGACATTAAAAGTAGATAGAAACAAGTAAGGACATCATATTAGTCCATTTTCTGCTATTCTATCAGCATTCCAGGCTGGCAACTTATAGAGAAAAGAGCTTGACTCAGCTCGCAGTTGTGGGAGGGTCAGGGGCATGTCACCAGCAACAACTCAGGTCTGGTGAGGCCCTCCTGGTACCCAGTGCTGCAATGGCAGGACTGCATGTGAGAATGAGTGGCCACATGACAAGACAGGAAACCAGAAGGCAAGACTGAGACCTGATTCACTGATGCACAGAGGACTATGGTAATCCTCTTTGAGGGCAAGCTCCCAATGGGAACCTCCCACCAGACATCACCTCTTAAAGGTCCCACCGTCTCTTCGTATTGCTACACTGAGGATAGACTTCTAACACATGACTCACTTAAACCACATCCAAACCATTCAAACATACAGGCGGAACCACACTATCAACCAACTTTAACTGGTATTGGTAGGACATTCCAACCAATCACAGCAGAGTGTATATAGTGTTTTGCAATAAATACCCATGGAAGCTTTACTAGCCTAGACTACATGTGGGACAGAAAACAAGTTTCATCTCATCACATTTAAAAAGATGTAAACCATGCAAAATATGTTCTCTTAAACAACATAATTAAATTGGAAATCAGTAAAAGAAAGATGTCTATAAAACCAACAAATACTTATGAGACTATATTGTATTGTTCTAAATATCACATGACTCAAAGAAGAAAAAAATTAAGCAGATTATAAAGCTACATTAAAACCCAAATATCAGAATATATAGAGCCCCTTTAAATTAGCATTTAAAATAAAGTTTATTGCATTAAATTCCTAGAAAAACAAAAAAGGTCAGGTGTGGTAGTGCACTGCCCTGTTTGCAGGGGCACAGCCCTGAGTTTATAGAAGACTAACTCTTAGGATTGTCCAATCCAAGAAAAAAAAAAAAAAGTAATTTTTCTATCCAAGAGTGGGCAAACTGCTTCTAGGACCAGGACCTGAGAATTAGAACTAACTCTTGGGATAGCTGCCCGCAGATGTAGCCTGAGGAGAAGAGGATCTGAAGAGAAGGGTGGTTTAAGCCATTAGATGCATGCGCCTGCTGTCACTGTTGTTCCTCTGATGTTACTACAGCTGTGGCCGCCTCTTCATACACTCATTGGCATTTTTTTTTAACTTTTAAATTTAAATTACTTAGAGAGACAGAGAAGCTGATAAAGAGAATGGGTATGACAGGGCTTCTAGCCACTGCAAATGAACTCCAGACACATGCGCCACCTTGTGCATATGGCTTATGTGGGTCCTGGGGAATCGAACCAGGGTCCTGTGACTTTGCAGACAAGCGCCTTAAATGCTAAGCCATCTCTCCAGTCTGGCAATTTTATTGAACGGTCCAAAACCAGTAATACATGAACAAGTGGTACATTAGAAGAACAAAGGGTAAGGAACTCTCAACTTTGGATAACCCTTAAATATTTGTTAAAGGAGGGGACTTAGGGCTATGACATGTTGGACTCCGCTGATCCAGAGCATACATAAACCCTGGCCACAAATGTAGTCACTTAGGTCCACCTGTTTTCTTCATGAACTCCATGGGCCTTAGTCACTGACCTCACTGCCTACAACACTAAAGTCTGTATTTCTTATGCACGTATGCCTGCTCTGAGCTGAAAATGCAACCAGACCACGGAGGAAATTGGGCAAAGAGCCTAGCTTAAGTTCAGTCAGCATCTCTAAACGCTGCTTGTCAATATTGGTCATATTGTGCTCTTCAGCTCACGGGTTCAACAAGGCAGAAACGTAGTCACATTGTTCTAAGCAGGTGAATTATGGTTGTAAAGATTAACTTTAGGGCAAATTACAAGTAAGGAATCTATCATATCACAGCAATAGTCTCAGAAAAGTTATTCATAAGGTCCATAATAAATATTCATATAGTTCTTCTCCATGGTTCATTCCTATATTTCATTCTCATAGGTCATTCCTACAGTTTGTTCTTATAGTTCATGCCCACAGCACATATCTCTAATAATCTCAGCACTTGAGAGAATAAGGCAGAAGGATTGTGAGTTTGAGGCCTGGACTATACAATGAGACCCTGCCCTGTCTCCAAGAAAAAAAATATATATGTAGGCCTTGGCTTCATTCTAAAGAAATCAGAAAAGAACAGTGAGTGAAAGTTAAACAGAAGAAACAGAAATACTGATTAGAGTTCCAGGTCAGCCTGGGCTACAGTGAGACCCTACTTTGAAAAAATTTTTGAAGAAAAAGATGTTTAAAGGAGAAAATTTACCTAAGTTTATGAAGACAGTATTATGTCCATACAAACACCAGAAACATATGAAAAAACTCCAGACCAGAATCTCTATGGACAGAGTCAGCTGTCACTTTTGAACACTATTGAACATCTATTGAACACTACAAGAGCCTTTATCCACATTGCAATATTGGATGAAAACAAAATATAAACATCTGGATGGAAAAGTATTATTAAGCAGACAAAGCGATTGTTTATGAGGAAAATGTTGTGAAATTTAATAAATGCTACCAAAAAACAAGTAAGTTAAATAAGGTCGCAGGATACAAGATTAGTAAATAAAAAGTGTTACATTTTTATACATTAGCAACAAGCCATTGGAAAATGAAATCTAGAAATAACAAAATTTACAATACCATAAAATATAAAATTCTTGGTGATTAATTCACAAAAAACATTCAATATCTTGCAAAATACTGTTATAAAGCATTCACATTTAAAATCGAAGGAGAGGGCTGGGAGAGATGGCTTAGTGGTTAAGCGCTTGCCTGTGAAGCCTAAGGACCCTGGTTCGAGGCTCAATTTCCCAGGACCCATGTTAGCCAGATGCACAAGGGGGTGCACGCCTCTGGAGATCGTTTGCAGTGGCTGGAAGCCCTGGTGTGCCCATTCTCTCTCTCTCTCTCTCTGCCTCTTTCTCTCTGTCTGTTGTTCTCAAATAAATAAATAAAATAAGCAGAAAAATTTTTTTAAATAAAATAAAATCAAAGGAGAAATGTACTATATCTATGGGTTGGAAGACCAAATTGTTAAGATATCAGTTCTTTTCAAATTGACCTATTTATTTCCTGTAATCACGATCAGTATCTTGGCAATCAAAGAGAAACTGACAAGCAGATTATAAAATTCACATGGAAAGGCAAAAGATCTGGAACAGCAAATATCTTTGAAAATGAAAATCAGAGCTGGAGCATTAACACAACCTGGCTGTAGGTGCAGAGATGATGCTACCACAACAAAGTGGGTAGGAGCTCAGTGGAAAGCAGAACCAATTAGCCAATGGGATGGCATTCAGAATCCAGAAACTGAAGCATAAATATACAGATAATGGGTTTTCAACCCTGGTTCATTGAGAATTCAGTGCATAAAAGGTGGTCTTTTCAAGAGATAATGCTAGAACAATTAGAAACCAGATAGACGTTAATTCTGGATAATCACCACCTATTTAAAAAACTGCTAAAAATGAATCATCGGCCCAGCTACATGTCTTAAAATTCAAAACAAAGTAAAAGCAAAAGCACTCATGGGCACAGGGTGGACAAGGGACAGAAGGTTTAGATGGGGGGGGGGGGAAACACAGGATCTCTGAAAGAAAAATAAACCTGAGTTGGACTTTGTCAAAACTTAAAGCTCTGCTTCCTAAAGGCAGTTAGAATAAAGGGTAGGCTGCAGATTTGGAGAAGGCATTTGCCAGTCATATATCTGTTATAGGACACGTGTTCAGAATTCATAGCAGTAAGAAAACAAATGACAAAGCCTTAACATATACTTTATGAAAGAAGATGAAGACAGATGACAAATAAATACATGAACAATGGTCAATGTCCTTGGTCATTTGTGACATTCAAATTAAAACCGTGATGAGATACCACCACGTACCATTAGAATGACTGAGACCAAGGAACCTTGCCATATGCATTATGATAGACATGTCACACACTTGTTGGGAATAGAATATAGATCCAATACTTTGGAAAACATATTGACAGTTAAGGAAAAGTTAAACATCTATTTACCATATTATTCATGAATTTGACTTCCTAAATCTTAAGAGAAATGCCAGCATATATTATATATACAATACATATGTAAATCACTACAGCTTTATTTGTGATAACCAAAGCCTGGAAAACCTACATGTCTACTAGTGGATAAATGGGGAAACATACACTACACACGTATGTACATGAACACGTATCTTCAAACAACGGAATACTAAGTAACAAAACAGGAAAGAGTTACCAAAGCACACTACAACATGGATCAACCAGAAAATAATTATGTCTGTTAAAAGAAGTCAGGTAAGAGATGATAGACTGTTTCATTCTATTTAGACAAAGTTCTAGAAATTCATACCAATTTATACTGACAGAAAAAAGATAATGTTTGCATATGGTATGGTGAAAGGGACTTCAGAGGCATGAGAAGAAAATTGGGATAGAGGTGATAAATGAGGTCATTATCTTTACTATGGTGCTAATTTCATGGGTGCATACACGTACCATATACAAACATCAGATTTCTCAGACAACAAGTAACTAATATTGCTAAGGCTGCTACTAATCAGGTTCTCATGTACCAGCTAGCCCTATCTGAGCCTATAAGACTATAAGGATTTCACTCAATATGATGACACCACCCCATTATAATGATAAAGGGGGAGCTGTCAGGTATAGGCAGGGCCCTGGGTTCAAGCAAGCCTAAGCTGTTCGAAATGAAAGCCCCAGGCTATGGAAGGGTCACAGCAGCCTGAATCACCAGTCATATCTCAGGGATCGGACTGGCAGGGGAGCTCCTCCCCCCATTATCGGGGATTGCAGTGAGCCAGGATCCTCACCCATTCGTGAGGATCACAGTGAGCCTAGACGAAAGCTCGGAACTCAAGATTGGCAGGAAGTAAGGCCACTGCCTCTCCAAGCACAGACATTCAGCTGGACATTCAGATAAGACTTAGGCTTTGCCCACAACCCTGCAGCCTTTGGCCAGCTGCCTAGAAAACTCCTTCCATGGTATCCACCAGCACCTTTGCAACACCCCTTCCCCTGTCATTGCCTACGTGCCAGAATGAATGTCCCCAAATACTAATTAGACATCAGCAAGCAACCTTGTACATCCAATCCCCTTAGGACCCTCAACTGCTTATAAACCCATTTCCCTGACAATAAACCAAGAGCTGTTCACCGAAACTGTCTCCTGGGAGTGATTCTTTCTCTCGTCACACGTGAACAACCTTGTTCTCCACAGTTGCCTGGGACGCCTTCAGGGGAACTGCGGCCAGGCCCCGGAGGACCCAGGAACCCACAGGTAACTGAATTGGAAAGCCTTGGCTTCAAGTGAGAGATTGTATCATATCAGCTATATTCTCATTGCTGTGACCAAATACCTAACAGAAGCAACTTAAGGAAGGAAAAGGTTTAATTCAGCTCACAGTTCCAGGGAGAAACGGTCCATCATAGGAGGGAAGCCATGGTAGCAGGAGCAGGAACAGAGCTGGTTACACTGTGCTTGTAATCAGGAAGTGGAGGGCAAACAGGAAATGGAGGAGGGCTAGAAAACCTCAATGCCCACCTTCCAGTAACCAGCAAAGGCTCCATCTCCTAATGTTTCCACAACCTTCCCAAACAGCATCACTAGCTAGAGACCAACTGTTCAAATACATGAGCCTATGTGGGACATTAAACATTCCAACCACAAAAGAGGCCTTGTGTCAATTAATGAAAGCCAAGCACAATCGAGGAGACACCCAGTGTCAACCTCTGGCCTCTATATGCATGTGCACCCACACATACATGTACATGCATACCAAAAACATGGAACACACATAAACACACAACACCCATATGTATACATGCAAAAAAAAAAAAAAGAGAGAACTCATGGTTCATCTCTATCAAGATACTGCTATCCAGGCTTTCCTCTGGCAACACAAGGGTTTATTTTCAATTATTTATCCACAACACGGGTGGAAACTCAGACTTATTCCAGCATTAGAATATGAACTGATAACACGGATTAGTTGCTACCAAGCCCTTTATCACCCTGTAACAATATGACCAGCTGGTGGAGTGGGCCCTTCCTACAGGAGCGTGGTCTCGACCCCACCATCTCACTTCAGCTAGTGCTAAAATGCCATGTGTGGTTGAATCAAAATCCTTTCTGAAGTTCATACAAATTACATATCCTGCTTCCTAAAATGTCTGTATAAACTGTCAATCTCTTGAAGAGGAAATTAAATCGATCTGGTACAATTTGCTCTTTGCAAAGCCAAGATAGCAACTACTCAGTGCTTCTTGCTCTCCTATGTGGTGACTAATTGATTGTTCAATGATTTCATCTAGGGCAGAATCTTTAAATGTATCAAAATTAACCTGGCTAGCTTCTAGAAGGTATAATTTTGCTCCCCCTTTTAAAAGCTGGGCACTAACTGCTCTGGTTGAATCAGCAAATCTTTTCATTGTTTTATGTCAGTTCATACAGACACCCAATCTCCCACTTTAGACCACAGGATCTCCAGAGACAGAACACCTCATTTGTCATCATTACTTCATACAATTAGATACACGGTTTATGTGCAACAGACACAAATAGTTTTTGACTTGAATTTGAATTCCAAACATCATTGCTATGCCACAATGAGCCCGCAATGTGATGTCACGATGATCTCAATGTCCCATACTTAGTATTTTTTCCAACAACTTAGAAAATATATATTACTATCCCAAGTTATCTGTGAAGTAGTTTCAACTGGCAGGACCTGTCTTTATAACAGATTTTGATTTGAAATTAAAAATTCTTTCAATGTGAACCAATACTATTGCTCTAAGGAAAATATAAGATTAGTATCCTAGATACTCAGATGCATTTCCACAGTCCTAAAGGAAAATATGACACTACTGTCATCTTACCTCATGAAAATAGGTTAGGGGACAATTTGGCCAACGAACAGGTAACAAACAAAAGGGACCGTGGAATATTCATAAAAGAATGTGCTGCTAACACCCACACAATATGGGGGGAACATCAGAACCATAGGCCTGAGCAAACATCAGACATGAAAAGTGAATACAGTAGGACTTCCTCCATCTGAAACTTGGGGTAACACAAAGCTAGAAACTTAAGGAAAGCTGTGGGTTACCTTCTGAGAAATAGCACAAAAGAGCCTTTCTAGGGTGATGTAAATAGACTATGTCTTGACTGAGGTGATGATCTATAGGTATATACTTACATACACTTGTATATATACAAGAGTATATGGATATATTTTATATATCTAAACTCAGAAATATCTACTTATAATGTGTACACATTGTTAAAATGTAATAAATATAGAATTATGGGTTCACTTTTTAAAATTTCTTGTCCTGAAGAAGCATGAAATGGATCTGATTTCTTTTCCTTTCCTTTCCTTTCTTCTCTTTTCCTTTGTTTTTCATCTTATGCAGGGAATCAAACCCAGGGCCCTATGCTTGCTAGACAAAAACTCTGCCACTGAGCTACATCCCTAACTCTTGCTGGTTTCTTAATGGGAAAAAAATGTTTAATGTCTTTAATTTCATTTAAGAACATGCTATGAAAGTGAAAATTGCATTAAGAAGTGATTATGTAATTAATCGCTTAATGGCTGTCCCACCCCACTCCCATTATGAGTTCTTGAGAGGAAAGTCTGTGTCTGATGTTTGTCACCTTGCCTCACATACAGTAGACATTCAATAAATGCTGGTTAAATGAATGTCTAACCTATTTTAAATAATATTTAAGTTCCTTCTGTACACAGGACGTACTAACACAGGTCAGACATGAAAAGAGCACAAGAGGATTGGCACATGAATAATGACTATGTAAGTATTGCAAGCATATGAGGGTTTGGAGGAGGATACCAAGATAATTAGGACTTCTGAAACAGACACTATTTCTTTTATTTATTTTTTTAAATTATTTATTTATTTATTTGAGAGCGACAGACACAGAGAGAAAGACAGATAGAGGCAGAGAGAGAGAATGGGCGCGCCAGGGCTTCCAGCCTCTGCAAAGGAACTCCAGACGCGTGCGCCCCCTTGTGCATCTGGCTAACGTGGGACCTGGGGAACCGAGCCCCGAACCGGGGTCCTTAGGCTTCACAGGCAAGCGCTTAACCGCTACGCCATCTCTCCAGCCCCACTATTTCTTTTAAATACTACTCTGAGAGCCCATGTGTGTCTCAGCAGCCTTAAGATTAAGGAAAGAACTAGTGACAGACTTAGGTTTCTCTTGACAGACTTTGTCAAAAGCCAAAATTATAAATTTAGTTAGAAGTCCAATGGCTTTAATCTGTGATTCATGCGTCAGGGTAGCCTATAATCTACACAATAGAGTGAGGGTTCTCACTGGGCAGTGGCAGGACTGTAGGTTTTTAGGGTTGGAAACAAGGAAACGAACAACAGGGAAAAATGATTGTTAACAATCAGTTTCTTAAGATTATTTTTAAAGAGATTAACGCAGAGGGTACCCCATTATTATATTGACTCAGGTGAATGGGACTCTTATGGCTAGGAAAGACTTGTCTGTTTGGGGATCTCTCTGCCTCCCTGAAGTTTTGCTTTGCTCCCATAGCATTTAGCACAAGTGACCCTACTTTGCTTTGCTCTGATCTGCAGGGGTCTATTAAGAGGTTAGTCCAAAACAACGGGCGTCTGCGATTTTTCACAGAAGTTACTTATTTACCTAAAATGTCTTATAGATGATTTAGGCAAAAACCTAAAAAATTCCTAAAGACATATATTCAGTTAAAGATATGCTAAAGAGCCATTCCTTTGGTACACACAGTGAGATGAACTACTAAATATGACAACTCCAAGTTCCCTCTGCCTGTAACTTTCACGCACTTCACCCATTATCTCCTGTAATATTTGGGGCAAGAGTTCAGTCATTTGGGTTTTTTTTTTTTTTAAGTAAGAATATAAAATAAGCTTTCAAGGGGGAAAGAAAAAAATCACGGCCCAGTCACAGTTCAGCATTTGCAGAATTTAAGACTAAAGAAGACTACAGAACCTCTAGATGTGCCTATATGATAACTCACTGTGAGTGCGCCTTGAAAGCGTGAGTGGGTGACCGCTGACCTTTAGGAAACAATGGCGAGTTTGCGGGCACAACCAAGTGCATTTAGGAACACGGAGCCACATGTAGGTGTCCTTTCTTAGTGACTATTTGGCAAGCCAAATGATCACTTTAAAGCGTGAACAGTTTCATGGTCTTGCAGTTAGTAAGGTGTGCCCTTTTCTTTTCAGTGAGAAGGTGAGTAGCTATTGCAATGTCAGGTTTAAAAACTATGTTGGTGGAGCAATTTGAGCATCAAAAATAGGCTAAAGACGGGGGCTGGAGAGATGGCTTAGCGGTTAAGCACTTGCCTGTGAAGCCTAAGGACCCCGGTTTGAGGCTCGGTTCCCCAGGTCCCACGCTAGCCAGATGCACAAGGGGGCGCACGCGTCTGGAGTTCGTTTGCAGAGGCTGGAAGCCCTGGCGCGCCCGTTCTCTCTCTCTCCCTCTATCTGTCTTTCTCTCTGTGTCTGTCGCTCTCAAATAAATAAATTAAAAAAAAATAGGCTAAAGATAATCCGTGCCTCCATATGGTGATGTGATGCCAGCCTGTAGAAGCCTATGGTGGGGAGAATCAGCCAATATGCACAAAATGATAAACCAAGGAAAACACAACATGGGAGAGCAAGTGGAATTTACACTGCCCTTCATATAAAGTGAGATGCACATTGTAAATGAAATTTGCCTGGATCTTCGTATGAAATGATTTTGTTGGTAAATGGTAGTCCCATGCTAGACCCTGGCCTTTTGAATGTTATGCTTAATTTCTCATAGGCTCTCAAAATTATGCTGTACAATCATTTATTTATTAGCAATGTGATCTTATTTGAATCAAGCAATAACATTTTAGGTCTTTTGGACATTTTGATGTCATGGTTAGATGGATAACCTGATAAGGCAGAGCAACAGAACAAAACTCGGCATCCAGTCATAGGAAACGAGTTTAATTCGTAGCCTTGTCACTAATTGACCATGTGATCTTAGATCATTGGCCCAGTTTGATCCAAAGCTCAGCAATATTCTTATTGGTAAAACAAGACTATTAACTGACGTGCTGTCGTGACCCTTCCTCGGTACATGATAAAGCGCTGTATTTATTACCATTAGATTGATACAAATCATTAGATTCGTCTGTAAAGGCAAATACAGAAAAGGTAAAGCCCTCGAAAATGTTTCTTTCTCGTTTCTTCTGAAATATGCTCAGACCGCGAGTCTTCAGCTACATTCTGACATTTGTGTAGTCAGCCACAACTGTAGCGAGCAGGATGGCATTTATCTTGTATAATGACACAGAGGGCCTGCCATAAAGTAGGGTCACTGAAATGAGTAATAATCCCACCGGCGTCTAAGGTACAACCAGCAGGTCCAGGTCAACAGGCAAGCAGCCAATAATTTGCCCAACAACACTGAATTTCATCTGCCCACAGCCTCTATCTACTGATTATACAATCAATACACCTCAGATGAGAAGAGGTAACAACTGACCGGGGCAGATCAATGCTGGCAAATAAGCGCTTCATGACAAAAAGTTTGATAATTACCATTCTGAAGCCGTGTGAATGTTGTTTCCATTGTAACAACATTCATGATGATACTGCTATGATTGCACTGTTATTACAGGTTTAATGTTAGGCAATCAAGCTACAGTGGTCTAGATATCAACAAACAGCATCAAAAGAAAACATCAAATTGTCCCTATTCTTTTGACACTGTAGCTGAGAAATTTCTCGATGTTAGTGGCCCTAAATGAACAATAATAAGTGACAATTTAGTGAAAAACACTATTTTCACATCTTACAAAAGTCATGCAATATAGATTGATATAAGTATGATTATTTCTAGGACCACTTGAACCAGGGGATTAAAATAAATTCAGTCCTGTGACCATGGCTTTTCTTCCTTTCTTTTTCCCTACATAAATCATTTAAGGAGGGTTTATGTAAATTTTCTTCATACGCATGATTTTTCCAGCAGTGGTGCAGTTGTAAGTATGGGGCACCTTGGCTTGATTTAATTATTATCGCTTCTCATACGATGCACTTTATTTTGTTTTATTTTATTTTTGAGCTCTGATTGCTAGTTCATTCTCAATCATTAGCATTTAGAAGAACTAGTCATTACTGGTTTTCAATAGCTGCTTGGGTTCCTATAAGCACTTTGAGTCTTCAAATGCAGAAATGGAAAACAAGACATTTCAAAGGTAGAACAAATCATGACTCCTAGAGGTAGGCATAGGAAATCCTGGGTGCGTGGGCACTGAAGCACACAACTTCTTTACCTTTCAAAAACCACAAGGAATTGGGTCAAAAAAAAAAAAAAAAAAACAATAAGATAACCCATTTCTATAAGATGCTTATACATATAGACAAGGGGCAACCCATTCCAAACGGGAGGCTTTTCAAAAGAAGAATGGCAGTCACTTTGGGCTACACTAACTATTCCCAGGAGGGTATGTCTGATTTGTCGTTTACATGAGACACATTTTTAATTGTCACTTCCATAAATAACATTCCCCCGGCTGCACCCAGACAATAACAAAGTTGCCTGGCTCAAACTTGGCCTCCACATCCTTGAGTGGCCAAATCATTCCCTGTCTGGGGCAAAGCAGTTGCCTTTGCGGAGGGGAGGAGAAGGGCGGTGCTGAAGAGTTTGTCAATAGCTCAGAGAGAAAGGGCAAAGCAAACCCTTTTGTGGGCAGCAGGGCAAGCATGACTTTCAGCGCACCCAGGGGCTGCTGTTAAATGTCTTTCTCAACAGCGTCCTTTCCCCCCGTGCGGCCTTCTACTGCCGCGCAATAGAGTCAGAGAGTGTGATGTGTATTAAAATGCTCTGCCTCTCAGATGGGGTTCATTTTTATTCAGGGACAATTTTGCTGACTGACAGGTAAGTGTTTGGTGCTGAAATTGGACCTGTACAAGAGCTCTGCATTTCATTTGCTCCATTACACCGGCGCATGAATTACTGGGCTTCTACGTTGGCATCTTTCCATTACTTTCAAATATGTGACATGAGCAAAATGACTCATCTGACATTTCATGTAACAAATTTGTTGCAAAAAGAATAGAACATTATTATACTATTTTATATACGTAGGTACCACAACCTTCCACCCTAATCTGACCAGAAATTGTAAGTGTATAAATAGTAGTGGATATCGGTTTAAAAAAAAAACACCGTCAGTGACAGCTGAAAAACATTACGGCAAGAAATATGTCTGCTTTCCGTGTTGCCCACGATCACTTCAACCTGCTTCCTGGAATGTTAGCAAACTCCAGTCAAAAATGGAGCTTATGGACTGGCTTCATGCCTAGCCCTGAATAAATCTGAACCATACTTATTCCAACATACAATAGGTCAGCTCTTTTGCTTTTGGAGGGTGAAGAAGGATTGAACCCAGGACCTCATGCATGCTAGGCAAGTGCTTTATCTCTGAGCCACTAGACCTAACCATGTCACTGTTTTTGTATGTTAGTTATTACTCTTCTGAGAGAGAATGAGAGGAGACAGAGGATGAATATGGGCATGCCAGGGCTTCCTGCCACTGCAATTGACATATGAATGTGCCACTTAGAACATCTGGCTTACGTGGGTATTGAGGAATCAAACCTGGGTCATCAGGATTTGAAGGCAAGCACCTTAACCTCTGAGCCATCTCTCCAGTCCACTTTTTTTTTTGTTGTTTTGTTTCTCTTTTTCGAGGTAGGGTCTCATTCTAGCTCAGGCTGACCTGGAATTCTCTATGTAGTCTCAGGGTGACCTCAAACTCATGGCAATCCTCCTACCTCTGCCTCCTGAGTGCTGGGATTAAAGGCGTGCGCCACCACGCCCGGCCACTTTTTTATTTTTCATCAGTCTCTTTGACATGTCATTTTTTTTTCTCACAGAAACCTTATTAGGTACAGAAAATAATCAAGGCAAAGAGTTAACAGGCTTGTATTAAAGAGTCCTTTATGGTCCTATCACCGCTGCTTCCAGACTCACACAAACTAAGGCTTTTTAAAAAATATATACTTTTGGCTGGAGAGATGGCTTAGTGGGTTAGCACTTGCCTGTGAAGCCTAGGGACCCCGGTTAGAGGCTTGATTCCCCAGGACCCACATTAGCCAGATGCATAAGGAAGCGCATGCGTCTGGAGTTCATTTGCAGTGGCTGGAGGCCCTGGCATGCCCATTCTCCCCCTCTCTATCTCCCTCTTTCTCTGTAACTTTCAAATACGTAAATAACAATAAACAAAAAAATTTAAAAATATATGTTTTTTTTTTTTTTGCTGGGCATGGTGGCACACATCTTTAATCCCAGCACTCGGGAGGCAGAGGTAGGAGGATTACTGTAAGTTCGAGGCCACCCTGAGACTACATAGAGAATTCCAGGCCAGCCTGAGCTAAAGTGAGACCCTACCTCGAAAACAAAAAAAAAAAAAAAAAAAAAAAAAACCATATATATACATACATATATATATATATACACACACACACACACACACACACACGCACATACACACATACACACACATTTTCAAAAGAAGAATGGCAGTCACTTTGGGCTACACTAACTATTCCAGCCAGCAATGTGAACCTGACTGCAAAGTAAATTGGTACTGAGAGGTGGGAGTGTCATTGCTCTCTCTCTCTATATATATATATTGTTTATTTGAGAGAGAGAATAGGTTCACAGGCTTCAGCCACTGTAAATGAACTCCAGACACATGTGCCACATTGTGCCTCTGGCTTACATGGGTCCTGGGGAATTGAACCTGGGTCCCTCGGCTTTGCAGGCAAGCACGCTGACCACTAAGCCATCTGCCCAGCCCCAAAAGTAGGTGTTTGTCTCCTTCTTACTCTTGCTTTCCTTTTGAATGTTTGTGGGTGCTATTTAAGCAACAATTGTACAGATCCTGACTCTAAACAGACAACTCATTCTCAGCTTGACACCCCACACAATGACCCAGATTGCCTTGTGGAACATGGAAGGTGTTGTCTTTCTTTGTGAGAGGACAGTGGCCCTGCAGACCACTTGCTCTGGCAGATAAGGAGAGAAAGAATCCTCATCTTCATGACTCAGCCAGGAAGGTTTTTTTTTTTTCCCCCCACCTCTTCACTTAAAAATACCTCATCAGTACCACATTACAACCTGCCATCCAAAGCTGTAGATCACAGATCTACACTCAAAGAAGAGTTTTTTTGTAGGTGACAGTATAACATTTCATAAAGGAGCAGCATAATTATGTGACAGCAAAATTTTAAATATCATGTTCACTGTTAGTATGAATACATCAAATTAATACAGTATTATTTCCATAAGAAATTATGAGCCTCATTATTATATAATGGTATTTTCTTTAATAAATGGTCTCTCACATGATAAAGGTTAAATTACTTTATGTGATGGTATATTCTTTTTAACAATGTTAATTTACCTTCAAGCATTATTCATATGCTGAATTTATATAAAGGTCTAATGAAAAAAATGAGACATTCCAAAATTGTCATGCCTTTTTTCATTGTAACTCATCTGTATGTAAAAAGCATCTGGGGATCCATGGCATTTTCCTGGCATAACCAGTGCCAGAGTGACCTGCCCACCGTAGGGACTCGCTTCGCTGGAATGCTTAGAGAAGTGCTGCAGGTTCGAATAGTACACCTTTTCTAAGACATGATCCAAGACAGTAGTAAGTCTGTAGAAGTAAGCTCCTGGAGAACAGGCAAGCTTCGAACAGACGCTCTGCCCACAGACCACAGACACCCCCGAGCGGACGCTCTTCACCCCACTTTTGTTTTGGTGAAGATGAGTGTGCAAGTCATGAGGTTATTTCAGTTTGAGCTGATTCAAAACCGTGCAAGTGAGGCTGTTCGTGAGCAAGCTGTACTCTCTAGCCTCATCAGTACCCCGAGGACTATTTTTTTTTTAAATTTTTTATTTTTTTAATTTGAGAGCGACAGACACAGAGAGAAAGAAAGATAAAGGGAGAGAGAGAATGGGCGCACCAGGGCTTCCAGCCTCTGCAAATGAACTCCAGACGCGTGCGCCCCCTTGTGCATCTGGTAACGTGGGACCTGGGGAACTGAGCCTCGAACCGGGGTCCTTAGGCTTCACAGGCAAGCGCTTAACCGCTAAGCCATCTCTCCAACCCCCCCCCCCAGGACTATTCTTGACCCCTACTTCTCACGAACCCTAACCTGCTCTTCAGGCCTGGATAATCTTACCAGCCATACGCTCCGCAACTACTCCTATGGTTGATGAGTGCTGTCAACGTAAGTCACAAAGTTCACATTGACCTTGACCACTGATCACATTCATGCCTAGCCACTCATGCCATTCAATTTCGATGATAACAAACGCTCCCCACCATTCAAACTTGTTCCTGTCCCCTTATGTTTAGAAGATGACCATACCCTAAGCTACTGAAACCTACTGAGGCTTCTGAACACCACTTGGAACTTCTGTCTTCTTAATGTCACATGATTTCACCATTCTCCTCTCTGTTTATTCCTCGCCATTTTTTTTTTTTTTTTACAGTATGTTTTACTTTAAGCAGCAGTAATAGAGTTTTCTTTTTTTGGGGTTTTTTTTTTTGTTGTTTTTTTTTTGTTTTTGAGGTAGGGTCTCAATCTCTAGTTTTCTTTTTAAATTTATCTTTTAACTGACATGCTTTATGGAGGCAAAAAATTTACAAATACTAGTTGGGTGCCATGTGATATTTTGAAGCACATATATATTATGCAAGACTTAAATCAAATTGAGCATCTATCTCTTCAAACAATTATGATTTCTTTATGATGAAAATGCTCAGTATCTTTTCTTCTAGTTGTTTGAAACACAGAGTACATAACTGCTGTCAAGAGTCACCCTACTGTGCTATATAGTACAACAGAAAATTTTACACCTAAATATAACTTTGTATCCACCAATCAACCTTTCTCTATCTCTCCCCATCCTCTACCCTCCCAGTCTCTGGTATCCGCCATTCTGTTCTCAACTTCTAGGCACTGAACTTTTTTAGTGAGCCACATGTGAGATCATGTTGTGTTTTATTTTGTGTACCTGTCCCCTTCTGCTTAACACAATGGCCTCTAGTTCCATCCTTGCTGTAACAGACAAGATTTTGTTCTTTTTTTTTTTAATGTCTTGCCTAGTATTCCATAGTACACAGCACATTTTCTTTACTCATCCATCAGTTAAAAGACATTTAGATTGTTTTCATACACTGGCAATTATGATTAGTGGTGCAATAAACATGGGAATGATGACCTCATATTGATTTCATTTTCCTTTGGATGTCATACACAATTTCGTCTATCTACAATCTTGGTGGCATCTATTTTCAGTTTCACCAAGATCTAGTCTACCATTTGTGCCCTCTCTCTGATCAATGTCACCACAGGTGCACTCAGATTTTCTACAGCTAGATACAGTAGGCAGCCAGGGAGGAGGATGCCTCATCACTACCTTAGAATCTGATCCATACTTTTAAAATACTTAATCAATGATAGAACATAAAATAAAATAAAATCATACCAGGGCTTCATGCTACATGAAGCCATAGGGGAAAAAGAATTTTAGAAAGACTATTTATGAGCTGGAGAGATGTCTTAGTGGTTAAGGTTCTTGCCTGTGAAGCCTAAACAAACCCTTTCCTTCCAGAAGCTCCTCTTGGTTGGGCGTTTTCTGCCAGCAATGTGAACCTGACTGCAAAGTAAATTGGTACTGAGAGGTGGGAGTGTCATTGCTAGAAACTGACTGTGTGGCTTTTGGCCTTTTGGAACAGATTTTTGAGGAAGGAATGAGGAAGGTGTGAAACCATAGCCTAAGAGATGCCTTGCTAGTATAGCTTGATGAACCATTCTGGCCAGAGCTGAAAGACCTGAATGCACTAAGAACTATGGACTGTGAAGTTCAGCTTATGAGGGTGAGAAAGTGCTTTGCCTGGGCTGGGCTAGAAGTAGTTTATGTGACAGGCTTGCTGTTATGTCTGTGTCCTGAGAACCTGTGCAGGGTTGTACTGTATAGAAATGGACTGGTGTGAGCAGAGGGATTTGGCACAGAAAAAATAAAATCTTTGGGCTGAAGCTACTTCCCATTCAGCTGCAATTGTTTGAGAGATTATAATCATTGAGGTTAGGCCAGCTGATCTGCGCTGGAACAGCAGGAGGAATGTAAGGGGCCTGAATGCTCATGATGAAGTGTGCTGTTCTTCAAAGTCAGATTTTTCCCCCCGGAATGAACAAATTGGTAGCCCACCTGGTACTATGGAGTATAACAAATGTAGGAAAGAGAGGGTCATTAAATTTGCAACATGGTTTTGATTTTTGGTAATGGCCATGGGCAGTGTGAAGCAGGCTTGTTGGATTACTTGAATGGAGAATGGAGCCATGTGGATAAACTGTGGGTTACAGTGGAGACCCAATGGAAATGTCAGGATTATGGGATGGCTACCAAGGGGAGCTGCTGGCATTGGATGAAATTTTTCTGGAACTGTGGGACTCTGAGTAGCTTAGCTGGAGGGGCAGAATTGGAACTCCAGAGACTTTCCACTGGTTAAAATTATTGGACTTGGAGACTTGTCACTGGTTAGAGCTGTCAGACTTAGTGCTACAGAGTTTGATGTTTTCCCTGATTGTTTTAAATCTTGTATTGATTGAGTATATTTTTTGCCATGCCCAATGCCATCTTTTACAGTGTGAATGTTTATTCTGTGCCATTCTGTTTTTTGGGTTTTTTTTTTTTTTTGGTATTATGGCTCAGTTAAAAGACTTTGGACTATGGAGATATTTGAACATTATTAAATTGATCAAAACTATGGGGACTTTTAAAGTTGGACTGAATGTATTGCAGTTTATACCATAAATGGTTATCAGTTTATGGAAGCCAGGGGTGGAATGTGGTAGCTTGAATCAGGTGCCTCCTATAAACTTATATGTTCTGAATGCCAGGTCCCCAGCTGGTGGCAATTTGGAAACTGGATCCTCTTGGAGGCAATGTATTCTTGGGGTCAGGCTTATGGGTGTTATAGCCAGCTTCCCCTTGCCAGTGTTTGGCACATTCTCCTGCTGTTGTTGTCCACCTGATGTTGGCTAGGAGGTGATGTCCACCCTCTCTGCTCATGCCATCATTTCCCTTGCCATCATGGAGCTTCCTCTCAAATCTGTTAAGCCAAAATAAATCCTGTCCTCCCACAAGCTGCTCTTGGTCGAGTGTTTTCTTCCAGCAATGTGAACCTGACTGCAACAGTAGTCAAGACATATACAAAGAAAAATATATCATGTCATCTATAGCATTAGAGAACATCTGACGAAATGCAGCCCCCGTAGTACCAACATCTCATTATAAAATAATGACGAAGTCTCAGTCAAAATCAAATATGTCACGTATGCTCTGTACTCTGCCATTTTGAAGCCTTGAGCATGGAAAGCCTACCCTGTTAGGACGAGCCAAGTTCTAGGGCTAGAAAAATGACTTTCTTACAAGCACCCCTTTCTTGAACAGCACAAACCAGGTAGAGCCTGCATTCCTAAGCAACTCCATTATAAAACTTTTTCACAGCAAACCAACATTTTCCCTGCCTAAATTGCCCCATGAACCAGGTGTCAAACAAGTAGGGACCACTCCTGTTGTCCAGATCCCTCACAATTATCACAGCTGTCCAGTCCCAAACACACTGAGCACAGCAGCCCCCGTGCAGGTTCTGGGCCAGGCTTCTTCTTACCGCCTCCTGACGCATGGGGGCTCCCTGGCATGGCCCAGCATCTGTACAGATGTGTAAGAATAAGCTTCCTTTAAGGGAATCACTTCTTTGTCTGCATGCCTTTCCATACCTGATTAAGTCAAACCCTGGGTACATTTTAATACATCACTTTAGTTAAAAAAAAATCTAATCAGCAGATTCTAATGTTCATTTGGAAGGTTAAGAACAGTCAAGAAAAAAATTTAAAGAAAAATGAAAATAAACTTGCCCTATCAGAAATCAAAATATATAGTACCTAAAGCAGAAATGGAAAAATCAACAAAAAAAAGTAAGGCATCTAGAAATTGATACACATATATGGATATATAATTTAGACTATATTTCAAAACAACAGAGAAAAGATAAAAACACATTTTGTCTGAGCAAATTAATAATACAGAAAAAAATTAGTGGAAGAAGACCAAATTTTCTTTAAATTATAGAAATGTCTGAAGAATTTTTCAGGAAATATTCATATAATTTTATGGTGGAGATACCTTCCTAAAAAATATATATATATATACACACACACATATATATATACACACATATATGTATACACACACACACACACACACACACACATATACACAACCTCTATGAAAAAGAATATGGTTGATTCTTAACAAAATTGAATATTAAATTACCATACAATCCAGCAATTCCATTTCTAGGTATCTACCAAAAAGAAGTGACATCAGAAATACTAATATATTCTTGGACACAATCATAGCAGTATTATTCATAATCACAAAAGATAGAAATGCTACCAATATTCATCAATGGATGAATAGATTGACAAAATGTTGTATGTACATACAATGGGAAAGCATTCAGCCATAAAAAGGAATGAAATTCAGACATTTTTTTTTTACAGCCTAAGTAAACTTTGAAGCCATTACACTATGTGAAAGAAGCAAGTCACTAAAGAACAAATATTGTCTAATCCCAGTAGCATGAAATTCAGATACAAAAATAGAAAGGTGGCTGCCAGGAACTGAGACGAAAGGGGAATATGGAGTTATAGTTTAATGGGTAGTAGCATTTCAGTTTAGAGAGATGAGCCTGTTCTGGAGAGGAACCGTGGTGATGGATCATAATGTGATTGTACTTAATGCCACTGATCTGTATACTTACGAGTGGTTAAAATGATTATGTTAAATTATTATCATCATGGATAATATGGTGTGTTGTGCATTTCGTATGTGCACGGGTCCCCGTGGCACCCCATGTGCTTGCCTGAGGTGGGGTGCACTCACACGGTAACCAGAACAGAGCAGAATGTAGGTTGACACATTCCATCACTCTTGCCTTTGTTCTTACTTGGGTTAGAATCTCCCGATCCTACAGTGCGCTGAGCTGCTGGGATTCTCAGGTCTGGACCCCCTCACAGGACAGAGGTTACAGGTGGGTGTGGCCACTATGTCCAGCTGTTTAAGTGGGTTCTGAAATGTAACTTGAGGTGTCTCTCAGGCTTCCTCAGGACGTCATGGATGCCTAGGAAGTGCTCTTAACAATCTCTCTAGCACAGGTTAAAATTTTTTTTGAATTTTTATTTATTGATTAGAGACAGAGAGAGGGAGGGAGGGAGGGGGAGAGAGAGAAAGAAAAAATGGGCACGACAGGGCCTCTAGCCCCTGCAAACGAACTCCATATGCATGTGCCACCACGTGCATCTGGCTTATGTGGGTCCTGGGGAATTGAACCTGGGTCCTTAGGCTTCGCAGGCATGTGCCTTAACCACTAAGCCATCTCTCCAGCCCCAGGTTAAATATTTTTAACTAAAAAAGAAAAACTAAGCTGACATGTAACTGCCCATATTTATGGGATATTATAAGTAGATAATGCATAATGATGAGATCAGGATAATTGATTTATCCATCACTGTACTGGAAAAAGTTTTAAATCAACTAGGTATTTGAAAATACATAATTGATTGGGCCAACCGTGGTTATCTAACTATGCTGTAGAGCATTACAAGTCACTGCCCTTGGGCTAAGGGGATGGCTCAGTGGGTTACAGCATGTGCTGCACAAGCATGAAGACGTGAGTTCAATCCCCAGCACCTGCTTAAAAAGCCAGATATGGCCAAGCATGCCTGTAACCCCCGCCTTGTGGTGGACGGAGGAAAAGAAAATCACGGGAGCTTGCCGGTCAGCCATTCTAACTAAAAATAGGCATGTTTTGGGTTCAGTAAGAGACTCTGTCTCAAGGCAATAAGGGGAACAGTGTAGTAGAGGACCCCCAAGATCTCTTCTGGCCTCCACATGTGTTTGTCCATGTACACATGTCTACACTCTGCATTTAGCATGCTTTTTTTTTTTTAGTCAGGGTCTCGCCAGCCCAGGCTGACCTTGACCTCATTCAGTAGCCCATGATGACTTTGAACTCTTACATGTATGTATCTACATAAGTATGTATACATATATACACACATATAATCACAATAAAAATATTTAAAATGGCAGAGGATTTGATAGTTACTAATAAAGGTAGTTTCAAATGGCATGTCAGAAATAATGTCCTAATGAATTATTTCATCTGTTAAAATTATCTAGAGAACAAGCTCTTGAGAAGTTATAACCTTTCTTTCTGTTCATTTATGCCAAGAGCCCATATGAAAGAATGCCTTAGCCAGGCATGGTGGCACATGCCTCTAATCCCAGCACTTGGGAGGCAGAGGTAGGAGGATTGCTGTGAGTTCGAGGCCACCCTGAGACTCCATAGTAAATTCCAGGTCAGCCTGGGCTAGAGTGAGACCCTACCCCCCAAAACAAACAAAAAAGAATGCCTTAGAACAATTCTGGATATATAATGTTGGCCACAAAGTCCACTATACATATAGATTTATAAAGTAACTAGTTGTTATTCAGCCTCGGAAACAAGACAGTATATAGGATTGCTGTGTATAGATGTTGTATTAATAAAAATGCTGGGCTGGAGAGATGGCTTAGCAGTAAAGTGCTTGCCTGTGAAGCCTAAGGACCTCGGTTGGAGGCTCAATTCCCCAGGACCTACGTTAGCCAGATGCACAGGGGGCGCACATGTCTGGAGTTCCTTTGCAGTGGCTGGAGGCCCTGGCGTGCCTGTTCTCTCTCTCTCTCTCCCTCTTTCTTTGTCTGTTACTTTCAAATAAATAATAAATGAAACAAAAAAAATTTTAATAAATTAAAATGCTTATTGAGCAGGCTAGATGTAAACTAAAATAACGTTTTAGTTTCACTTACATAGGTCATTTACTTAGACACATAATAAAAAACAGACTTCAAATATTACTCTTCCCTCAAGTTTTGTGGAGATCTTGTCTTCCTACTTTATCCCTATAAATTCATTATTCTGACCCTCAGAGGAATAAATAAAATAAGACCTTTTTATTCAAGTCTTCTCTCCTGTCTTCTAACACTGGTTAAAAAAGGACTGGACTTAATATCACTCCAGTTCCCCCAGACAAAATAAAGAAGGAATCACACATTGCTTTTGTGGTAGATAGCTCCAGGTTGTGGAGGTAAGCATCCAAACCAGGCACAGTTTATGGAAAGAAGGTGTTTATTTCAGGCAACAAATCAGAGGGCTATGGCTTGAGGAGTTTCCGCCACATATAGCTCTAGTCGAGGTTAGCATCAATAACAACATTTATTTGGCTCCAATGGCTCTTCCCAATGTAAATGAATATATATCTCTATCATGATGAGATTCAGATAATAGTATTTTTGTTAAGTTCCTGGAATGCAATTGTTTGAAAGAAGATGATAAATCTATTCCTCTAACAGATTTAGCATTGCCACAGGGATTTCATCATAATTCAGTCATAAATTAATTGCACAGTAGATTGATTCATCTAGCATTCTCCCATAACAAGTCTGATCATGATTGCTTTATACATCTCCATTTGGCACACTCGAGTTTTTATTCATCTAACAGGATTATTTAGTAATCAGGCATTTATTGAATAGGGTTTAAAGAAACTCATTGGGTCTGATACAAAGTGCATTAGATCTATCATTGGGATTATTTTTTTGTTTCAAGTATTCATTTAAATGGACCTCATTGTATTTGGAGGAAATATACTTATAAGATAGATATTCTCTCTTAAATACATTTATCCTGGCTTTATGAAATACCTGATATGGGGATAATCTAGTTAAAATGAAAAGAAAAAATTAACCGTGTAGCATCTCTGTGACTTCGATATGTAGAGGAAAAAGATACTTCTAAATTAATATCTGAGAGAAATAATCCTAGTTAAGAAATAAAATCCTCCTTGATCCAAATGGGAACCTTTAAAAAGCGTAACCAACCACTATGAAAAACTCTCCATGCAAATAAAATCAGCCAACTGCTGTAGAATCCACATCATTAGACTGATAGGCTAGAAAAAAAATTGCCATTGCAACAAAAAGCATTTTATTTGAGGACTACATGAGTAATGGCTACACTCAAGGTGAGCGGACAGAGGAGATGGAGGAAAGGATTGTGACGTTAGGGGCCCACGTTCCCCTTGATAACTACACTCCCAGATCATTCCCACCATCTTCCACCAAAAGGGAAACAGAGGAGAGATCGGACAAAAGGTAGGAAGAGAGGTGTCTAAAGAGGGAGCTCATGATATGATGAAGAATGGAATTTCAAAGGGGAAAGTGTGGTGGGGGGAAGGGAGGGTATTACCATGGGATATTTTTTATAATCATGGAAAATGTTAATAAAAATTGTGAAAAGAAAAAATAAATTAATTAAATTAATTTAATTGAAAATAAAAGGGAACTCATGGAATTTTCTCAATACTTTGCCCCACTGAGGGCGAAACAACAATAGTAATAATATAGAGGCTGGGGGAACGTATGGCTATTAAACAAAATTCAATTCGGAGGTAGAAAAAAAATGAAAATGACTCTCACAATCATTTGAAAGGAATATAGTCCAATGGATTACATATGCAAATTTAGTAAAATAATTCCAAGAAAACAGCCATTCCTATAATAGGCCATAAGAAGCCTAAAATATTTGCATCTTGATTTTATAGACCTTTCCCATGTAAGCAGAAATATTTCAAGTAACTGAACTTGGAACTTTTGAAAATGGAAAACATTTATTTTGAAGCAGTGAGATGATATTATCACTGGTTATTAATAGTTTCCCTATTGAGTTGTCTCTAGGTACAATTGTTCCATGAATAAAAATCACAGCAGCGTGATTTTTATTCATGAGGCAGAGAGTCTTGGAGCACATACTTTGAGGCTCTATCTGTCCAGTATTAACTCAAACAATCCAGAAACCGAGATAAGAGGGCTAGAGCCGTCAGGTGAAATCCTGAGACTGCACAGAGACAGCTATTTCAACTACCATCACTGCGGCTAAGCCAAGGTGGCCATTCCTCCTCATTAGTGGCCTGCATGCTTGTGCCGCTCTGTCCTTCCACCACGTCCTCGGTTCCAGCACTCTGGTTTGGCCCTCCATCGCAGCATCTACCTGTCCTCCCCAGACTCCGTATCCCATTCTGGCTGACTTTTATGGGCACTCTAGCCACAGGATTCTTTACAACCATCAAGGCAGGCTGGAGAGGCGGCTCAGTAGTTCAAGGTGCTCGCTTGCAGAGATGGACAGCCCAGGTTTGCTTCTCCAGTACCCACCAGGAGCCAGATGCACAAGGTGGTGCGTGGGTCTGGAGTTTGTCTGCAGCAGCAGGAGAGCACCCGTTCTCTCTCTCAAATAAATATTTTTAAATAAGTAAATAAAGCTATCAAACCGCACATGCCACTTCCCAGATTTGCACCTTCCTTGTTGCTCTTAGGATAAAGGCAAAACTACCAACCATGGCCCATGAGGCTCTGCACAGTTTGACCCTTTCTCCTCCTCTCCTGTTTTGCTGAGCCACTCGAGGCAGAGCAGCCTTTTAACAATGTTAATGCCCTCCACATTAGCCTCCTTGCTTCTTCAAGCACATTGCACAGGCTCGTCTCACTGTCCCATCCCTTCTCCACGCATGCTTTAGTTTATGTCCAACCTGACCGTGCTCAGGGGTGCATGGCATGATCACCCCATCCCTCTGTCCCACCAAAGTGAGAGCTTCTCATCGTAAGTTCTACATGCACCTTCGTCACAATGGCAAGCAAGAAATTAGATTCAGCCGGTGTGGTGGCACATGCCTTTAATCCCAGCACTCGGGAGTCAGAGGGAGGATGATCGCCATGAGTTCAAGCCCACCCCGAGACTACATAGTGAATTCCAGGTCAGCCTGAGCTAGAGTGAAACCCTACCTCAGGAAGAAAAAAAAATTAGCTTCCATCTCCTAGACTTGGAAACTACACAGCAAGCATAATATTTTGCCTCACTCACCAGTTTCCTCAGTGCTAACCAAGAACTCAATCAATATGTGCTGAAGATGATTCTAGATCCAAAGTGCGCAGTAACTGTCAACTTTGAAGACAGTGTCAATGCCTGTTCTTCTGAGGAAACACTGTTACTGCCTCAAGGCATTTGGCTACTGGATTTTGAGTCCTGCCAAAAGCGGTGTTGTCAGGGTTGTCCAGGAGGGCAGACACACCTGCAGAGGAAACCTGACATGGAAAACGCTCTTGCGTTCTCCCTTCAGTTCTCCCCTCATGTCTGTCTTGAGCAGGAATCTTTTGCTTCCAGAAAACAAGCTAGACCTAAATTCAGCTTTCTCCAAATCGGAATCTTCCTTCCACTGATACTTTTGTTTGGAAACTTTTACCCCATAACTAACTGATGGCTATCCCCACAATCCCCATGAGGATAACTGGCATCTCCAATGAGAAGGGTCCATTTGGAGGAGGGGGAGGACAGGGATGAGGGTAAGGATGGCACCAACATGTGCTATTTACACACTGAGTATGCCCATAAGTAACAAAGAAAAAAAATGTAGATGGGTTCCATCATTTCCCTGAGTTACACAGGAGAAAAACAAGTGGTTTTAAGATTCTTGAATGGCCGGGCGTGGTGGCGCACGCCTTGAATCCCAGCACTCGGGAGGCAGAGGTAGGAGGATCGCTGTGAGTTCGAGACCACCCTGAGACTCCATAGTGAATTCCAGGTAGGTCAGCCTCGGCTAGAGTAAGACAATACCTCAAAAAAAAAAAAAAAAAAAACCAAAACAACAACAAAAATATTCTTGAATGAACAGCAGTCTCCCACCTCGGCCCCTGCCCCATCAAAATTGATAGGTGGGCTTCGGGCAAAACTAAGGGTTCCTGCTTGGCAACCGTCATGTCCGCGCAGAGGTCACCCACGGCTCTGCAGTCGCGTGGAGAGCAGTTTAATATGTCACTGGATGGTGATTGGATCACACAGGTCACTTAAGCCTGACAGAAAGGCAAGTTAATGTTAATTAAGAAATGGAGAGTTTTTAGGGAAAAACACCTGAGTCAGCACTACAGAAAGAGCTGCAGTATAACCTCCGTTCTTCCCTCCCGTCATCTCAGGAACTCCTCACTGAGAACTAGGTTTGGCACTCTCTGCCAACATGGGCATGTGCAGATCAACCCGCTAAGCATCTAAGCGGGGTTTGTTTCCGGAATCTTGGTTCCTAAGGCCGCTGTCTTTTCTCCTTCAAACTTCTGGATTTGACTAAGCAACAGACCCCACAATTCTCCTTTCTTCTTTTGCTGCCATCGCTTGTTTTGCCCTAGAATCTTCTTTCCGTGAGCAGTACTCACATACTTGAAGCCAACATAAAAAGATATTAATCCTTGTTAATAGCATAAAAGATGATGTCAACTGAGATGTTTTTACGTGTTTTCAGCTTATCTTTAGAAAAAATTTAAGTTAAAAGCATCTTTTAGGGGCTGAAGAGATGGCTTTAAGGTGCTTGCCTACAAAGCCTAAGGACCCAGTTTTGATTCCCCAGTACACACATAAGCCAGATCCATAAGATGATACATGCATCTGGAGTTCTTTTGTAGTAGCTGGCATGCCCATCCTCACTTTCTCTCTCTCTCATAAATAAATGAAGTATTTTTATTTTTTTTAATTTTTAAATTTTTATTAACATTTTCCATGATTATAAAAATATATCCCATGGTACTTCCCTCCCTCCCCACCCCCACACTTTCCCCTTTGAAATTCCATTCTCCATCATATTACCTCCCCATTACAATCATTGTACTTACATATATACAATATCAACCTATTAAGTATCCTCCTCCCTTCCTTTCTCTTCCCTTTATGTCAATAAAGTATTTTTAAAGCATCTTTTAGCCATTGAGCTATTTCTCCAACCCATTAAAAGCATTCTTGAGTGGATGAGTCTCACACAATTCTTCAAACCACATTTGATCAGGAATATTGGTGAAGTTCTCAAATCACTGGTTGAAAGACCTACATCTGCCTCGAACCTGACACAATTTCTTAGCCTCCTTTCCTCTGGCTGCTCTGTTGTTTTAATGACGTTGACATTTGTTTCACTGCTACGATGGAGAGGGCTGCTTGCTCCTCCCATCATCACTAGAAATCCTGCTCCGCAGTGGCCATGTGATTCTCAGGCCTTTATGACTGCCCACTTGCAAGTCAAACAATAGCTCACGTTGGATCCAGCAGCCAGACTGAAAAGAAATTCCAAATTCTACCCCAAAGCACTAATTGAACTTAGCAATTTGTTCTTTTTCATAAGAAAAAAAAAATACTTGTAGTACCTTTTGTGATACAACAATAAGGTACCATGTGAATTTCTGCAGAATTCTGGAAAAAAGCCAAAGCAACAATAGCTCTTTTTCTTTAGGAATAAGACCCACATGTCAGAACTCATCTAGAAACTCGACTTGGCTGGCTGCTTTATCATGCTAGGAGGATAACTACAAAATTATATTACTGCTCATCATGTCCAAGGGGATCCCAAATCATCACGATTCATGCCATGTGGTTCAGTAGCCCAGCGATGACCACTGCTGTATGGAGATGTGCCAGTCTTGTAATAGTTATGAGTGGATCATAATACTACACTTGGACTTTACAAATGTTTAATTGACATGAAATATTCAACAGCCAGTTGAGATAATTTGTAATCCTCAGTTCTTTTTTAGTCCCATCTAATTTACCCAACAGGTTCATGCGCCATTCACTCACACACAAACACATCTTGTTGCGTGGCAGAACCCAGCTGTATGGCAGTGTGAGAGAGCTGAAATGGGGTTACCAACTTTGGAGGACTCAGCCTTTCGATTGATTTTTAGGGGGAAAACAGAAACATCTGGGCATGACCAGGAATTGCTCACTTATCAAGAAGATAATGAGGAAACCTTTGAAAACCATGGTTTTGGCTGTCTCGAGACCCACCTGGGGAGTTAAGTAAGTTCCCAGATGTAGGTCACATTGCAGCTCACTCTGATCAGATTCTCTGAGGTGAGATCCTAGCCTCAGATTTGCTAATGTTTAAGCTTCACAGAGGATTTAAATGGGCAGCCAGATTCAGGAACTGCTTTGGAATCTGCTGCTTCCTGAAGTACTGTCATATACATACATACATACATACATACATACATACATACATACATACATACCATATATATATATATAAAAACAAAGTGAAGAAGTATTAAATTATAGCATGCTCACACATCGCTTCTTCTAAAATCACCTCACATAATGCCTTCCTCTTCTAGAAGGGAGGAGAGCAGACAAGTCAGATGACTGTCCCAAACTCTTTTCAGCAAGATAGTGGCAATGTTTTACAGCTACGTTTTTCTCACTCCAATCCACCACTCTTCCCATGCTGTTTCAATATCTTTTTTATCCTTTAACATCTTTCTTTAATTTTGGAGTGCTCTTGATCCAATTTAGGGATAAAGTACTTGTTAGAGGACACTGCCACCAAGCCATATAAAGGAGACCAAACGGCGGGTCCCCTTGACAAGCACCATGCTAGGAAAGGCAATCAGTACGCAGATGGGAGGCATGGTGTCTTCTCTGTCGAACACTCGGCCTATACCAGACAAATGTTAGCGGAAAGAACACACGACTGGCTCCAGGCAGACAGCGTGAGGAAACACGGGTTAACTCTGGACAGCTTTCTGATGCTAATGCAAAACCCTAATAGCCATCCAGGGGCAGCCTAGTTTCTGAGCATCAATGACAGATATAATAATGGCAGATACTTGGATAAAGGTAGTGATACTAGAAATTTAAAAAGAAAAACAGTTAAAGCATTACCAGCTTGATAAATTATGAGAACGTAAACCTTTATTCACTCGGAACAAACTAATGTGCTTTGAAATGCGTGTCTAAATAATGTGAAGCTGTTGGTTCAATATTCTCCCTTTATATTGTCTTTACTATTTATCCCCATGAATAGGTATCAGGAATACTACAAGCAATACCACAGATGAAAACCAATGCTATGGTGATGATAAATAATACTGCAGAAAAATATTTTATTATGCTGAAAATGTCCACAGTACCTTCTGAAGTTAAGACAGTAGTAGAATATATGGATAAAATGACTCATTTTAAATAAAGCAATTGCCACTCAAGTCTGAGTACCTGAGTCCAATTCCCAGACCACACATAAAAAGCCTAAAGCCATGGTAAACTTCCGTAGTCGGGAATGCCGATGGTGAGACGGGAGGTGTATGTGGGAGAATCTCCTGGATGCCCACAGGAGCACAGCAAGAAGTAAGACACCAAAGGAACACAAACCTTAAGGACAAGATCAACAACAACCAGCCAAGTTAGTTGATGGCTGTCAACTTGTCTTCATAGAAACTTATAGAATGGTGTGTTTAGATCTAGCCTATTCAAAAATGTTCGCATCATTTTGGAAAGAGACTTCAAAAGCAAACATCACATTTCCCCGTAGCCAGTGTAGGCAGGCTAGCTAATAAACTGGATAGTAAATAAGAATTTCCATGGATTTCGGCTGGCCTACAAAATGAGTTTAAATCTCATGTGAAATTTATGTTATTCAAATTCATGTGAAATTTAACAGGCAGAAATATACAGAAACTTACAACCTTGTTTTGCTTAAACAAACAAAAGAAAAAAGTTAAGTCTCATACAAATTGGATACTAGTAGTTCAAATAAAGCCTGTGATTCTTAGTGACCATTAAGTATCAGTAATTCTAAGTCAATTAGCTGTTTCAGACACTGCACTACACTCTTTCTCTCACCCTTTAACTAAGCTACTCTAAGCACCGTAAAATAGAGGGTCTAGATCTGCAGACAGAATGGCCTTCTGTATTGGACCCTATGCAAGACATGCCTGTCAAAGGACTGGCAGATTTTGTAGAGAAGTAGGCGAAAAGTTTGAAGGCCAGGTTTAAAAATAGAGTTTAAGAATATATGCTTTTAGTCTGGAGAACTGAAGATTTAGAAACCCACTGAACTGACACCAAATACATGAAGGACTCGCATGAAAATAGGAAGGAAGGAAGGAAGGAAGGAAGGAAGGAAGGAAGGAAGGAAGGAGTAGAAGAAAAGTGGAAGGGTGTGGGCCACCACAGACAGACCCATGTAGGCTCCCAATGAGGGGCACTTCCTCACCCCTGCCAACAGTCTATGTACCACTTCAGGAGCAACGCTTCTACCAGAGAAGGTCTTATACACCTGCCAGAGAGAATGCCAAGCGTCCGCTGGAGAGAAGTGAGGGTGAGTGTGAAACCCCTGCAGACACCATCTTCCACGCTTCTGTGAACACACATTCTAATTACAGCTCGGGCTGCGCCTCTAACCAACAGTGTTCAAAAGCTGGACTTTCGTGGTTCGAAGCCTTTGAAGAGTCACCTGTTGTAGATACTGAGAAGTAATTAATGAGTCTCTCTGAACTTTGTCTACTGAAGACAGACTTCAGCCTAAGGAAACATCCTTTGAGGCTACAACAGAAGATGAAATCATTCCCTGTGCCCTCCCATGTATGTAAACAGATCCATCCCAGGATCTAATTTAGCAAGCACCAAGGAAGCTGTGACACTGAGAGTTCTTTTCATAAGCTGATGGAAGAGTGTCAGGAGTGGTGTCACACGCCTTTCATCCAACACTCAGGAGGCAGAGGTAGGGGGGGTTGCTGTGAGTTCAAGGCCACCCTGAGACTACATAGTGAATTTCAGGTCAGCCTGCGCTACAGTGAGGCCCTGCCTCAAAATACCAATAAGTAAATAAATAAATAAAATGCTGATGGAAGGATTGCAGTTGGCCATCCTAAGGGAGGTGCATTACCTAAGCTTTCCTTTAATGTTCAGGCATTTCTAATTAACATAGGGAGTGGTGAGTAATTTACATTAATAGAGAGCATCCATCCCTGTACCATTATTCTCCAGCAATGGCTAATATAGTTCTTAAAGTTCTTCCTTTGTCTAGAACTTATATTTTAAAATAGGAACATGGAATGGAAAAAATCTAGAAAACAATTAATGGTACATTTGAAAAATTGTCTCTCCATCTCAAATGATCACCTGATGGTAGTAAGCAAAGGCTCTTACTATTGTTACTGTTTCAATGGTGTGCACAGAAGTCAAGAAGGAAGAAAGGAAGTAGGGAGAAGGAAGGAGGGAAGGAGGAACAGGGGGAAGAAGGAAGTAAGGGAGGATGAAGGAAAAGGAACAAGGGAGGGAGGGAGAGAGGAAAGGAAGGGGATGCAAACATTATAGGAAGGAAGGGAGGGGAGGAGGGACTGAAGGGGTTAATTGATTTGTTCAAGATATTCTGGCAGGTCAAGATGAGGACATTGCCAGACCACCCTACTAACACTGCCAGTCTTAAAAGGGCCTTCAAACAAAAGAGACACCTTTATAGTACCACAAAATTAAGTGTCTTATTAACCACTATTTTGTATTGCTTCTTATTTGTTTCATGTGCTATTCTTATTTCCTTAGATGAGGAATTCTCTAGTATTTAACATAAAAGATGCTAGATACAAATCTAGAAAAATAGTCACAATGCTTACCTCTCTATGCTAGCTTCCCACAGAATTATGAGTAAGATTAAAGTGACCCCAAAAAGGGAACGTTATTGCCATTATCATTTGTACTGGACATTTCTATGACAAACAGTGCTTGCAAGCTGATTGTTATTAATTATGAATGAATCCCTGTCAAAGTCAATCTATAAGCAAGCGAGTGCCTGAGAGACAAGAGTGGAGACTCAAAAGATAAACTTTTCATGCTGTTGCATTGTTGGAAGGACATTTTCTCCCTGAAATAACTTTAACCCCTCGTAACTCGTGTCTAGTTTCCAATAGCCTTTCACTTAGCAAAGAGGATGTCACCAGTGACACAGGGCAGTTATCACCAATGCAGTCCCCTTTCTGTGCCCTTAGGCTCCACCCAGTCACTCAGGCTTTGGTGTCACTCCTCATTCTTCCCTGGAAGCTCTCTGGCCAAAATCAATAATGACCTCTTTGTTGCTAAATTCAATGGACACTTTTCTGTCCTCATCCCCCCCCACCCAATGTCTCTGCAGGATTTGACATGGTTGACCACTCTTTCGCTCTTGAAAGTTTTGCCTGCCTTGGTTTCTATGACAACACCTAATTTTCCTCCTGCCTAGGCATTACTTTTCAGTCTATTCCTTATGTGTGTTTTTTTAAATATTTGTTGTGTGCTATTACCATCTTACAGATTAGTGATTGCTAGGAATCTATCTTTTCTTTATTCCTCTTTTTGGTTTTAATTATTGTTTTATCTTTTACGAGCGAAAGAGAAAGAAATTGAGATTGAGAATTGGCACACAAGGGCCTCCAGCCACTATAATCCACTTTGCCACGCGCGCACCACCTTCTGCACATGTGCGACCTTGCTTGTGTCACCTTGTGCATCTGGTTTCTACAACCTGGAGAGTCAAACATGGGTCCTTAGGCATCACAGCCAAGCACCTTTACTGCTAAGCCATCTCTCCAGACCTCTTTTTTCTTCTGCGTACAGTGATCTCTCTTACTGTTAAGTCTTTAACTCATGTTCATTTGAAGACTCAAGTCCAACTGAAAATGCTGAGAATTCTCTCTTGATCCCCCAGATCTTCTCAAGAGCCTATTGTGGCAGCCCTGCTAACTATTCCAAGAACTTACACGTTCAAAATATCTCAAACAAAACTCACCCTCCTTTCCCATCTTTACCTTACTCTGTCTTTCCTATTTTCCCTGCTTCAGCATCACCTACCAAAGAAGCTACAAACCTTGAGTCACCCCCAATCCTGCTTGCCCCTTAGACCATACTTACTGTAACCAAATCCTAACAACCCTGCTTTCTTAACAGCTCTTGAAACAATTCCTTTCTTTTTCCATCCCCACTACCAGGACCTAAATCCTTTTTTTATCTGAACAATAAAACCCTCTGACCTGCCCCCCCCCCATATTGTAATAATTCCCTTTCCAATCTGTCTTCCATGCAAACATTGTAAAACTATGAATAAGTAAATACAGATCATTGCTTTCATGCAAGATTGTCTAATACAGCTCCTGCCTACGCCTTCCATTCTTATTTATTTATTTACTTATTCACTTACTTACTTTTCATTATTTTAGAGAGAGAATTGGCATGCCAGAGCCTCACCACCACAATCAAACTCCAGACATTTGTGCCACCTACTGGGCATGTGTGACCTTGCACCTCCCTCACCTTTGTGCATCTGGCTGACGTGGGATCTGGAGAGTCAAACGTGGCTCCAGAGGCTTCACAGACAAGCGCCTTAACTGCCAAGCCATCTCTTTTTTTTTTATTTTAATTTTTATTTACTTATTTGAGAGCGACAAACACAGAGAGAAAGAAAAATAGAGGGAGAGAGAGAGAATAGGCACGCCAGGGCTTCCAGCCTCTGCAAACGAACTCCAGACGCGTGCGCCCCCTTGTGCATCTGGTTAACGTGGGACCTGGGGAACCAAGCCTCGAACCGGGGTCCTTAGGCTTCACAGGTAAGCGCTTAACCGCTAAGCCATCTCTCCAGCCCCTAAGCCATCTCTTCAGCCCTCCTTCCATTCTTTCCAGTAGACCCAACACCTTCTAGCCTGTCCTCTATTCACAATTTCCTGTGCAGGACCTGCCCTACCTTCTCGGCTCTCATTCTAACCTAACACCCTTCGTCTAGTTAATTCCCACTCATCTTCTCTCTGACTGGCCCAGAAAGCATTTATTATGCACCAAGTGCTGTCTAAGGCTTTATAAGCATTAACTCATTTAGTTTGTACACTAACCATTGAGGTGTTATTTTCTTTATTTTAAAAATAAAAAAAAAAGCGCCGGGTGTGGTGGCGCACGCCTTTAATCCCAGCACTCAGGAGGCAGAGGTAGGAGGATTGCCGTGAGTTCGAGGCTACCCTGAGAATGCAGAGTGAATTCCAGGTCAGCCTGAGCTAGAGTAAGACCCTACCTTGAAAAAACCAAAATATAAAAATAAAAATAGAAATAAAAAAGCGGGGCTGGAGAGATGGCTTAGTGGTTAAGGTACATGCCTGTGAAGCCTGAGGACCCAGGTTCAATTCTCCAGGTCCCACGGAAGCCAGATGCACATGGTGGCACATGCATCTAGAGTTCATTTGCAGTGGCTAGAGGCCTTGATGAGCCCATTCTCATTCTCTCTCTGACTCTAATAAATAAATAAATAAACAAACAAACATCTTTTTTAAAAAAAATTTTAAAAGGTGGCACAAAAGGTCAAGAAACTTGTCCAAGGCCACATAGCCAAGGAGCAAACAACAAAACCTAGATTGGAGCTGAGGTAATGTGGGTTAGCCTGCCATTCACTGTCACTAGCAGCTGTGGTGCGCTCAAACATCTGGCACACTTGACCAGCTGCTGAATTTTCCAATTCTCTCCCCATTTCCCCCATGGAAATAGCTTCTTGAAGTCAGAAACTATATTTTATTTGAATATCTAATACCCCAGCAATTGCTACTGAGAAAGCACATATGTGGTGAAGAAATTAATGAGGTTTAAAAAAAGGTAACAATGAATGAGAAAACATTTTTAAAATCATGTGCTTGGAAAAGATAAACAGGTATCTACTTCTTAGAGATGCTATAATTATTTCTAAGTCATTTAATATTAATGCCTACAACAATTTTAATTGGATTTATAGAACCAGAATCCACAATGAAAGTCACTGATATGCTATAAATCAAAAGCAATTTTATGAAAGTAGCACCTTAAATTTTAAATTTGTCAAATCCTTTTGTAATTTCTTCTTTTAGTACAAATTCGCATGTAGAAATACTATGAGTCATGAGGATAATCACATCATTTATTAAAATATGGTGAAAAGAGGGTGGTGGTTGAATATCTTACCACCAACTTTGATAAGCCACAGAGAGGAAATGTCATTCTTAAAGTGCATTTCCACTCAAAAAAGAAAAAAAAAAAGTTGTAAAACTCCTGAGCAAAAGGATCCTTTTAATGGATGAATCTATATATAACAGAGGTTAGAAGTCAACTTGTCTTTTCCTAGGAGCTCTTACATGCAGGTAGTTGTCCCCAAATCATAGCATTTCTATAAGAGACTAGAGTATGAAATGAAGAGGGGTCGTGTGCCATTTACACTTGTGAGCTCCTAAGTCAATGGTCCACGGAGTAGGATAATATTGCGTTGGTGTTACAGGTTCTTGAATGCATTGTGCTGCTTGCTGGAGATGTTACAGGTCTGTCAACCAAAGACCTGGGTGGACTAGGAAACTTTAAATCACAGGACATGTCTGGTATTTAATTTCTATGACAAGACAACACTCTGGTTTCGAACGCTTTGGCGAAGCACAATTTTACCCTATGCATTATTCATATTAAATAACATTTGACCTGAATGCATTGTCCAACAATTGTGTATCATGAGATTTACCAAATTTTAATGAGGCATAAGACAACTTTAATGTATAGGCAAAATGTCTAGAAACTTCTGTCCTGACAACCAGGGTAACAATATGGTCTGCTATGCCTGCCTGAGTCCTGGTTTAATGACTGTTGTCCTAATATAATCTTTATAGGTCCCTGTAACTTTCGTTCTAATTTTCATATTGCCTTTCCCTGAAATATTTCTCCTTATTCTGAAAGCCCTGTTAATTTATCTGATGGCCATCAGGGAAAAATATGCTGCCTAAATAACATAAATATTCTGTCCCTAAGGCTGAATAATGAAAGGGAAATAGCCGGATGGTAAGAAAGTCAGCATCATGGTCAAACAGACCAGCTTTGCTATCTCATCCCAAGTTTCCTCACCTGTAAAATAGACATAATATTAACAGGAAATTTGTAAGAATTAATAAGGTTTTATATATATTTCATGATTCTTGAAACATTAACAGGTTTTCTATAAATATAAAAATCCTAGATTCTGAGCACTGCTAATGTATAGACAGCTCTCTATACTCATGGGTTATGTATGGGTGGGTATAACCAACTGCAGGTCAAAAATATTCAGAACAAAACTTGCATCCCTGCTGAACATATGAAGGCCCTTTCCTTTGTCATTGTTCAGAAGTACAGTATAATAACTATTCACATAGCATTTATATACACTGTATTTGGTGTTATAGGTAACCCAGAGATAATTTAAGGTGTATAGAAATCCCGTGTCGTGGTACACATTGTCATCCCAATACTTGTAGGGCAAAGGCAGGAGGATCAGGAATTCAGGGTCATCCTTGAATCAATAATAAGTTTAAGGCCAGCCTAAGCTACATGTCTTAAACAATATATATATATAAAAAAAAAAAAAATATATATATATATATATATATATATATATATATATATATATATATATAATGTATTACTTACATCTAAGTTTTATACAAACACTACACCATTTTACATAAGGGAGTAGATCCCCTATAGATTTTGGTATCTGCTGAGTCAAGCTCTCACAGTTGCCAAGGGACAATCCTCTATTATGTGTGAAAGAAAAAACTCCAGAATTTTGGAGTTGTTATGGACTATAAAAGTCACCAACCAAAGGCCTCCATTTCTATAGGAGAATCTCAGGCCTTCGACTGGGAAGTGCCTTGGCTCGGCTAGCATGGTTTGTTAACAAGAAAGCCCAAAGTGAAATGGACTTTAAGAACTTCTATTCTAAATTTTACTAAGATCCAGAAGTAATAATAACTACAGGCAAAATGGTATTGCTTATCACTGTGATGGTATTCCAGCACTATGTGAAGACCACATCGTAGGCTGGAGAGATGGCTTAGCGGTTAAGCGCTTGCCTGTAAAGCCTAACGACCCTGGTTCGAGGCTCGATTCTCCAGGACCCACGTTAGGCAGATGCACAGAGTGGTGGTGGGGATGCCTGAGTCTGGAGTTCATTTGCAGTAGCTGGAGACTCTGGTGCGTCCATTCTCTCTCCTCTCTCTCTCTCTGTTGCTCTCAATAATTAAATTTAATTAAATTAATATAAAAAGAAACCACATCACACATCCTCAGTAAGCTGAACTGGTTCTTAAATGAGTTTCAGAAAGTTCTTCAGAGATACAGTGCATACACACACGTAGCTTCTAAGCCTCAGTTTTCTCTTGCATAAAACGGAAATAGTATCATGTGGTTCCCAGGGCCTCTGTGAAGGGTAGGTGAGGTAAAATGCACAAAAACACTTAGCACACTGCCTCACTGTACCGTCCCCAAGTTTACTGGGCTGATAATGACCTCTATTCTTCCATGTAAATTCATCTGTAGTGACATGAATTTTCAACTAATCTTCCCATTGCTGCCATTTAAAAAGCATTCTGTGGTTTACCGCCCAGCCAGGGTGTTTTGAAGAAATCATGGCCTCAGTGTTAATGCTCTGGCTGTGTTCCAGAATGTTTTTGTTGGAGACTCTCTCGTGCAACTGAATGCTAAATACAGATCTCAGGTGACCCCGATAAAACTACTCAAGAAGGCAAATTTGACATCTGTCTTTCTTATGCATCAAACTCCAGGGAGCTTCAAGGCCCATTGGCAATGGCCAGAGGAACACAAAGGGCCATGCCCACAGCTCCTTCAGGACCTCCGACCCTTCCGACGCTACGCACAGCCATCTGCTTAGAGTCACCTGGACAATAAGAACTTCAGTTCTTCATGTTCAGGTTTCTGGAGCACATTGGTGACCTCAATGAACACAAGCCTACCCACTGGGTGGGACTGTGTGAAGCCTGCATCCAGTACTTTGCCTCAGCCCTGCAAGGGAGAACAAAGATCTTGCAAATGCGGGTTTCTGCCCCAACTGAACAAGACGACATCATCTTATGACTTGATTACCATCACATACTCTGCCTGGGCCCCAGAAAACCACCTGGAGTGGTGTTAAATGGGGTGGTAGGCGGGACTTTCTACAGGACAAACGGGAAAAGGCTGCATTACACGCTGCTGGCTTGCAGGCTTTGCAAGCTGTCACAGTGCACAGGGGTTTATGTGGGTGGGCGTGGATGGGTGCACAGGGGTTTATGTGGGTGGGTGTGGATGGGTGGACAAGAGTTTATGTGGATGGGCATGTATGGGTGGACAGTTCAAAATTTTACCCTCGAAGCCAGTCGTGGTAGTGCATGCCTTAATCCCAGCACTTGGGAGGCAGAGGAAGGAGGATTGCTGTGAGTTCGAGGCCACCCTGAGACTACATAGTACCTTCCAGGTCAGCCTGGGCTAGAGTGAGATCCCTACCTTGAAAAAAAAAAAAAAAACTTTAGCCTCAACCCCTGCCTTTGGTTGTCTCTGTTAATACATACAGAACGCCCATAGTTTCTTTGATAATTTGTAATAGTTGTCACCTTAGTCAACTGTTAACTGTGTATGTCCCTTTAATCAACATATAATACAAAGTATCATCAGTTTAATCTTAAATTATATAACAGTTGGGGAAAAAAGAATGACATAATTTTGATCACCCAGATATTACACACCTTAGAGAATTCCTTTGGTCCAAAATTCAGTGAGTAGGTGAGCAATGGATAATATTGGTGACTGCTTTCTTCGATGTCTGCCACGCAGATGACAAAAAAATATATGAGGAGCCTATAAATTCCCTGGCTCAGTGTCTTTCCCAAGAAGTCAGAATTCTTTTACACTAGACACTCCATAATTGACCTAACTCTCCACCTTTCCAAACATGGTACCAAGGGAATCGGGAACTGGCTTAGTGGTTACAGCTATATATGGTACCTTCCACATAGGCAATTACATGTAAATTCTACGTGGTTGTCGGCCTTGAAATACATATGCAGATGCTCTTTTCACTACAGCTGAATCTTCAGCCAGGTGTTGCCCCCACCCCCCAACACATGCAGTCCTTTTCTCTACATATCTCCTTTCCCTTCCCTGCCTACCTTCTTCCATATAACTGAGGCTACAATGAATCCTATTTGATTTTAATTTAATTAGTGTATTGATTTAAATGTGTGTGTGTGTGTGGACGCATGTGTATGCCAGGCTAACAAACTCCAGATGTATGCACTACTTTGTATCTAGTTTTACATGGGTGCTGGAGAATCAAATCTAGGCTGGCAGGCTTTGCAAGCAAGTGTCTTTAACTGCTGAGCCATCTCCCCAGTTCTTGTGAATCTATTTGAAAGACTCTAGGCTGCAAAGGTAAGCGGAACTATGCACTGATTAGTCAGAGGAATGGGATACGATGCTCTTCACATAAGGCCGTGACTTTTAGCGTAATGGAGCTGGTCTGGGATTAAAAACCTACATGAGCAGAGTTCAAGAAGAACGATCTGTCCTTGTGGGATGAAAGTCCAGGAGGGTGTGTGGTTTACAGACATCACATCAGATACAGGCGTCCTGGAGTTTGTGGCTTTTGTTAAGCTTACAAGGAAAAGTAAAATAATCTGCCAAGAAGTGTTCTTAAAATACATGGGTAGTTCGAGAGGTTGTAGCAGGTGGCAGGACAGGAAAAAACTAAGCCTTCCTGCTGTGAAGAAGGCTTCTTCTCTTCCCTTGGGGGGAATTACATTTACCACTCGATGTACATTATCAGGTTTTTTTTTTTTTGAGAATTATAAAACTATAATCATAGTACTCTAGTAAAGAATTCCCCCAGGGCATGGGGACAGTGCTGCTTGAGTGATTAGTCACTGGAAGAGAACCCAAAGAAGTGGGCAGAGCTGTTCAATTGGTGAAAACACCTTTTGACCATCACTACATCACTCTGCAGACTGCAAAAAAAAAAATTGTCTTTCTGCGAATGAAATTATTTTTCTGCAATAGAGAGAAAGGCTCGTTAGTTGACCTAGAGGACAGAAGATTTGACAGTATAAAAGAGATTTTTTTTTTCTGTTATAACAGGAAACTAATACAGAACAGGCATAATTCAAAGAAAGGAGATGCTGAGTAAAAGGACTTGCTAAATCTTAGTTGAATGAACGAACCCCAAATCTATTTGCCTTTGTCTTTCTTGTACCTTGCTAAATCTGCAGGGAAAAAAAAAAAAAAACAAACTACGACCTAAAGCTTCCTGCAGCTTGCTCTCGGTATAGTTAGAGCTATCAATGTGCTTCAGGGATCGGTGCCCTCTAATGAGCAAACAGCCAGTGGTAGAGCAGTACTTTAGAAGGGCCATGGAGAACAGCTGTTGTGGTTGGTAATCACTTTCCACCTGAGCTTCAGTTCAGAATTCTGATCCTCCTGATTGCATTATAATTAACCAAGGATTTCAAAGATAAGAGAGGAGGAGAAGTCACAACTTCTGAGCACCTCCTAGGTGCCAGATTCAACATCTTTCTTTTTTGGGGTTTTTTGTTTTTGTTTTTGTTTTTGTTTTTGTTTTTGTTTTTGTTTTTGTTTTTCAAGGCAAGGTCTTACTCTAGTCCAGGCTGACCTGGAATTAACTATGTACTCTCAGGGTGTCCTTGAACTCATGGTGATCCTCCTACCTCTGCCTCCCAAGTGCTGGGATTAAAGGCGTGTGCCACCACGCCCGGCTCAACATCAAGGTTCTTATTTAACTCTCATACTAACGTTGAGAGTCTGGGGAGGCAGCTCAGTGCATACAGCGCTTGCTGCATAAGCCTGAGGCCTGGAGCCTCTCCTGTAATCCCAGTGGTTGAGACCCCTGGGCCAAGTTGGCTAGGCTAGGCTAGCCAAATTGGTGGGATCTGGGTTCAGACCCTATCTTAATCAATAAGGTAGAAAGCGATTGTGGAAGTCATCTGAAATCAACCTGAAGCCTCTACACGTACAATCAGTTTACCCATATATATGCAAACATGCACACACACACACACTCATACACATGCAAAAGTGTAACCTTATGAAATATTTCAAAGGATGAACTTGTGTAGCACAGAGATGAGATTTGTGCCTGACACTTTCTGATTCCAAGCCCCAGACACGAGAGTAATCTTCTTCAATGCATTGCTAATCGTTAACCTGTAATGATTCATTGAGTGCCTTTGGAGTTATAGGTTTATTTTTCAGATACTGTTTCCTAACCCACTCTATTTTTATTTTTATTCATTTATTTTTTATTGTTGTTCTTTTGTTTTTCAAGGTAGGGTCTCACTCTAGCCCAAGCTGACACGGAATTTCATTCACTGCCTTTGAAGTTTTAGGTTAATTTCTCATGTACTGTTTTTAACCCATTCTATGTTTTTGTTTTTCAAAAGGCAGGGTCTCCCTCTAGCCCAAGCTGACTGGGAATTCACTACGTAGTCTCAGGTCAGCCTAGAACTCGCGGCGAGCCTCCTTCCTCTGCCTGGGATTAAAGGCGTGCGCCACCACACCTAGCTGTTAATCCACTCTATTTGAACTCTGAGTTTCCTGCTTGACCGATCCCAGCTAAGACACTATTCGTTCAGTCATCAGCTCAAAACAGTTTTAACTTTTATTGCTGCCAAATTAATTTCCAGCCATAGACTAAGGACCTAGCGACACTGCAGATGGTGTTCCAGGGAGGTTTTCGCATCTGCACAATGCTCTCTGGATTTTAGTGCATTCTTGGGGTTTTTTGTTGTTGTTGTTGTTGTGTTTTTCTTGTTGCTGTTATTTGAGAAAACCTTAGGCTTGACCCTCTTGTGCCCAGTTAAGATTCCACTCCACTCCAGGCCCGTCAATGCCAGACACATTTTGTAAAGCCAACCCAAGAGATTCACTTACCCTTAGAGATTTACAGCCTATATGTTAAAGTGGAAAATCCCACGAAAAAGAGACAATTCTGCTAAAGGAGAAATGACACCAACACCAAGTCCTGTGTGTCATTTTGTGGTGTGGCCTGTCTTCAGTGTGCCCTACACTGTGTTAGCATGAGGGACAACGAAGTGAGAGAAACAATACAACAGCCCAGGGACACTTCTACCTAAATTTTGTGATTACATTTTAAGTGCTCTCTGTCACAGATATCATAAACTGATTAAATCATTTCATGCCTGACCCCTACTGACTATGCTAAGTGAAAAGAGAGGGCTATTAATAACTACCCATTTCTGACAGCTGCCCGGGGGCAATGCAGCCTTGTGCAGCAGTGAAATGACTCCCCAGCTCACTTACTGAATGCTGAATATTGATTCATATTATGAGTGTTGTCAAACACAGAGTGCAGTAGTGCAGATCCGTAGTGGCAGGTCATCAGGAATAGCATTAGCAAATGTCAGGTCAGGAATCAAAGGCCTGCTGGACTCTTTAGGGATGAGATTTATCGATTCCATAAAACGTGAAACAGATCAAGTACTCGTGATGATGGAAATGGTCGTGGCAGAATGAGGCTGAGCCTGCTCCCATGCAGACCTTGGGGGAGGCGAAGCCCACAAGTGACCACGGAAGGAGGACCTACCAGTCGGAATGCCCAGGACGAGGGCCACGGCAGCTTTGGGCAAGGCGGAGACTTTAGGGCTAAATGTCAGATGTTAGATGTGAAGTTGTTCGTAGGTGCGAGACATGAGTGTGTCTGATGTTTGTGCTGGCAGTCCAGCTTATTACAAATAGCCGAATCCAAACAAAATGTGGCCCGCTGCTGAGAAATGCTAGAGAAAGAGAAGTATCTCTCTATATAAAAAAATAATTTAATCTTACTGACATCTCCTTTTGAGGATACTGAAATTACATTTGGTTTCTGAATTTCCATTAATTAATAGCATTCATTTTGAACCACATACAAATATTGTCACTTGCTAATCTGTAAGGTGTCTATTAGAGGCTGGCTACCCTAGGGGCTGGGGAGATAGATCAGTTGGTGAGATATTGCTGTGTAAGCATGAGGCCTGAGTTCAACCCCCAGAACCCATGTGCTGAGGAGGCTGAGATGGGGCATTCCTGGGGCTTACTAGCTAACCAATCTAGCTGACTTGGAGGGCTCCAAAGAAATGACTCTGTCTCAAAAACATATGTGTGTGTGTGTGTGTGTGTGTATGGACACATTTATGAGGCATGACACCTGAGACTTCCTCTTGCCTCTACACATAAATACAAACACACACACACACACACACACACACACACACACTGGTGCGCACGCACAGGCACACGCACACACACACATGCCTATTCCCCTCTATTGTCTTTATCTTGACACAGTGAAGACCAGTAACAGGCTCTAGTTGGAAATCAGAACTCTGAACTCCTGAGTTCCTTTCAATCCCTCTTCTATAACTCTCTCTGAGGTCAGACCAGCTGAAACCTCCCTAAATAAGCAGTGTACGTGCCACTAGCCCTGAAAACAGGTCTTATCTGCAGCATCAGGAATAGGTCGTAGGTTCCGGGAGGCAAGGCAGGTTATGAGCAGCATAACTCGCTGTGATGTTTTTAATAGTCATTTCCTTTTTACTTTAACTGACGGACTATATTTCAAGACTATAAAGGATTACTAAACGATCTGATGATATAACTAGGTGTTCATTGGCTAAGTCCTTAGAACTTGGTTTGGCATCGCTAGGATGCGCTTTGCTAACGCAGGCTTGCAGAAGCGGTCCTCTCCTCTCCTCTCCTCTCCTCTCCTCTCCTTAGAGCGGGCCACAATGCCGTCATTAATTTGCCCCATACTGGGAAGGGGCCTTGCACCCTCTGGAAGAAAGCCGGCACTGCTGGGTTCTGTCTGTCCTGCTTGAATAGGTAAATGTAACTTGGTTGCTGTCTGACACTTAGGAGAGATCTTACTTTCTGTACACAATGTGCTCCTTGGCACTGCACTATGTCCTCATTGATTACCTTCTATTCACAAAGTAAGCAGCAGAGAATAAAACAAAACTATCCTTAAAAAAAAACCAGCTGTACCCTCCTCATCACTGTATTACATCTGATCCTCCTACCTTTTAAATTAAAAACAAATTGGGGAAATTTACTCTTTTGTTTTTTTTCTGTTGTCTTCAGTCTCACTTAAGCTGGACATTTTCCTGTGTGAACAGGGGAAATGGTATTGGGATCTTATAGCAGGCCCATCAAAGGATCACTCCAGTCTGGTACTAAATGGTCTGATGAGAGAAAATGAACAGGTGCTACAAGTTACTCAGCTGTTCTAAAATTAAAGATTGATATTTTTCCCTCTTGTTCTATTAGCAGACCTTTAGTGACACGTTAGCACTGGATAATGGTTGCAGCAGTTTAAGCCTCATGCTGTGATTTTTAACAGAAAGCCCGGCTCCAGCAGCAAACAATGACATCTCCCCATAGCCAGTAACCTAATATAAGGAAGCAGTCACAGCCTTAGGCAGTTCCACTACACAGCAAGAGAAATCTGACTTCCAATGTACTGACTGCACTTTAAAGACAATGGCCTGGCTTAATTAACACTGTATTCATTTTGTAACTCAATCAATTCACAGTTTTTGTCCTTTTACGTTGACTTGACCAGCTAAAAAAGAAAAAGAAGGTTCAGGCTGTTTCAGATCCCTCTTGATTTTTATAAACAGGTATTTCTGAATCTTCCATAGAACAAGTAATCCTTGACACTGATGGCTGAGCTGCCTACACATTCAGGTGATCACTAAAACCATCTTAGAAGAGAACTTCCTTGCATGTGATGTATTTAATGTAATAGCAACATTGAGATTATTTTCTCATTTTCTTCTTTTTTGGGGCCATTAAACTAAAACCTTTAGCACTGCCCAACATATCTGTTATTATTTCCAATGTAGCCTAGTAGGCTTTGATTAGGAAAGTTTATGGGCTCTCATAAACTTCATTTGACTTTTTCTGTTGTCCCTCCCCATGTTTGGTTTGTCTGCCATTCATCAAGCACTATAAATGATAGTATGACCTTACATTAGTTTTCATTTTTAAAATAATCAGCCGACAAGCAATGACAGTTAATTTGATAATGCTAGACTAAAATAGTAATCTGAATCCCAATAAATAAATAAGGTATATGATTCAGCATTAGATCAACTATGTCATGTAACTATTTGGCATTTATTTGAAATAATTTCCTGATGAAACCAGTCCTGTTTCCTTCCTTCAAATCTGTATTCTAAAAAGTCATATACCAAAAACAACAGGGCTTATAAGAAAAACAGAGTTGGGCCAAGTCACTCAAAAGATTTTATCTAGAACATCAATGAAAACAACAGCAACTGTAAGAAAAATACTAGCATTGGGGGCTGAAGCAATGGCTTAGTGGTCAAAGTACTTGCCTGCAAAGCCAAAAGACCAAGATTCAATTCCCCAGGACTTACATAAGCCAGATGTACAAGGAGAATTTATTTGCAGTGGCTAGATACCCTGGCACATCCTTTCTCTTTTTCTGCCTCTCTTTCAAATGAATAAATAAATAAATTTTAAAAATAAAATAAGTTTTTTAGGGCTGGAGGAATGGCTTAACGGTTAAGGCATTTGCCTGCAAAGCCAAAGAACCCAGGATCGATTCCCCAGGACTCACGTTAGCCAGATGCACAAGGGGGCGCACGTGTCTGGAGTTTGTTTGCAGTGGCTGGAGGCCCTGGCGCACCCATTCTCTCTCTCCCTCTTTCTCTATCAAATAAATAAATAAAAATAAAAATATTTTTTAAAAATAAGTTTTTTAAAAAGTAAATAAAAATGAAGAAATACTAGCAATGGCAGTCTCTACTGATATCTATCTACACTGAGTCCTGTGGTCAGTTCTGTACAGTCTCAGAACATGGACTCTTTCCTTCCTGATATCCTATGCAGGTCCTGAAAGACATTTGATGGCAAAAAGACCTTTTTTAAATTAAAAGGAGAATTTAAAAGTAACAGTATATAATGGTATAATTCCAAACAGGCTGTTTAAGAGTTAAAAGTATGAAATGAAAAGAAGCCTAGCCTCCTTCATTACCTCCTGGTTTTGATGGAGGACACCGCCTGGGCGGTCTCTTCCTCAGTGCTCTCAGCTATGTGGAAGGACTTGATATGCTGCAAGGAACAGAGGCTCCTCAAGCTAGTAAATGGGCCATAGCTTTCAGTAAAAGAAGACACCTCTGTATATTTTCATCTTTTCTCTTGGAGTCTTCATAAAGTGCTAAGGTTCCTTCGTTAACTGTATATAAGAGAGTGTCCCCTGACCGCTTAAAAATTTCCATCAAGAGGGGAGAGGGAATCACTTTAAAAAAAAAAAAAGAATGCATTTCTTTTAAAATTTATTTGCAAGGAGAGAAAGAATGAAAATGGGCGCAGTAGGGCCTCCAGCCACTGCAACGGAAGTCCAGATTCATGTGCCACTTTGTGCACCTGGGCTTACATGGGTACTAGGGAATCAAACCCAGGTCATTAGGCTTTGCAGGCAAGTGTCTTAACCACTGAACAATCTCTCCAGCCCAGTGGGAATCACTTTTAGTAAACAGAATTTCTACATGTTAAATCAGACACAGTGATGTGCTTCTATGGTCCCAGCTACTCTATAGGCTGAGGAAGGAGGATTACTTAATCCCAGAAATTCTAGAATAACCTCAAAACACAATTCTACATTTCTCTATTATAATAAGAAAGTCTGGCTTTTAATGCTTAATGAGGTTGAGGAATAGAGGAGGAAGGTCTGAGTCTAAGCTGCGTAGCACAGCAGCTGGAGTTTCACCCTCTGCCCATTAGCCTGAGCTTCTGGCTTTCTTCCCATAGCAAGGTCAACAGATGAAGCCTTGCTGAGATGAGCGTTTTCTTGGTCCTGTCACACGTCTTCCTTAACTGCTACTTGAAACTGCGGTCTCTCTGAACACCATGCCTGTATCAAGGTCTCATAATTCTTCTCCCTCTTCCAGAGACCTCCTCCTATCCTCTCCATACGCCCCCCACACTCTGGCCTTGACTTGCAGCAAACTCATTTAGTTCTTTCTGTGAAAATATTTGAGTTGCCAGTCAAGGCTATGGCATATATGTATACATGTATATAAGTATGTGTGTGTATGTGTACACACATGCACATGTGTGTGTATGTATGGACATATGACGGGAAGAGAGAGAATCTTAAACCTAAATGGAGGGCTCTGTTATTTTATTTTATTTTGTAACCACCAAAACACCTAGCAGTATTAATGCACAGTAATAGTTCAGTAAGTATATGTTTTGGGTTCTTACATGTCTTTAATAATTTTAGATTTTTTAACATTACCAAAAATATAAAATTATACATATTCACAGGGCACCCGGTGATGTTTTGATACATGTATATAATATTTAAATCAGGCTAAAAATATGTTTAATTCTCCAGGTCCCATGTAAGCCAAATGCACAAGGTGGCTCATGAATCTGGAGTTTGTTTGCAGTGGCTAGAGGACCTGGCACACCCATTCTCTCTTTCTCTCTCTCAAATAAATAAATACAATGTTTTCTATAAATATTTTATTTTTATTTGTTTATTTCAGAGAGGAAACGAGGCAGAGTGAGACCTAGATTCGATTCTCCAGGTCAGGTCCTACATAAGCTGGATGCACATGGTGGGGCATGCGTCTGGAGTTCATTTGGAGTGGCTAGAGGCCCTGGATTGCCCATTCTCACTCTCTTTCCCCACCCCACCCCTCACCTCTAATAAATAAAAAATAAATCTTAAAAAAAAAAAAAGCTTTGAGGGCTGGAGATGGCTTAGCAATTAAGGAGCTTGCCTACAAAGCCTAAGGACCTACATTCAACTCTCCAGGTCCCATGTAAACCAGATGCACAATGTGATGCAAGTGTGCAAGGTTGCACATTTACACAAAATAGTGCACGCATCTGGAATTAGACTGCAATGACTGGATGCCCTGGCACACCAATTCCCTCTCTCTTCTCTCCCTCTCTCTCTTACTCTTTCTCTCATAAAAAACTTTGACAACTTGCATAAATATTGATAATATACCATGATAATAATCCTTGCCACCACCCTTCATAAACCCCATCCCAAATAACCTCCAAGGAATCCCTCATTTTGTCCAACTAATCTCTCTTCTAATATTTTCTCTTCTATTAAGTAGGTCTTCTGTAAGTAGCATCAGCCAGTGTGAGGTCATAAATACCAAAGGCACTTTGTTTCTGGAAGACAGCAATGTCAGTAGTATGCCCCTTCCTTTGGCTCTAACATTCTTTCTGCCACCTCTTCCACAGTAGTCCCTGAGCCTTGGAGGGTGTGACAGAGAGGTCTCTCTTAGTGATGAATGCTCCACTGTCATATCTCAGCACCTAAATGAGTTTTGAGTCATCCCAGTGGATCATCTATATCTAGAAAATCATCCATTTTCTTCAAATTTTCAAACTTTGTAGAGGGTATGTTCTTCAGGCATGTCCTTATGACTTCTGGAATTTCGTTGGTGTCTGTTGTAATGATGCCCTTTTCATCTCTAATTTTATTAATTTCAGTCTCTTCTCTCTTTCTTTTGGTCAGTTTTGCTAAGGGCTTATCAATCTTGTTTATCCTTTCAAACAACCAACTTTTCATTTGATTGATTCTTGTGATTTTTTGTTTCTATTTTATTACTTTCTGCCTTGATCTTATTATTTATTTCCATCTACTGATCTTTGGTTTTCCTTATTTCTTCTTTCTCCAAGGCCTTAAGGTAGAGTATTTAGTTGTTTACTTGTGACCTCTAATTTCTTTTTGTATGTATGTTATGTATGTATGTTTGTATGTATGAGTATGTTAGGGTGTTGGGTATTAGAAATGGGAGCAGTAGAGGGTGACTTAAGTATGTGGATGTTAGGGACTCAAACTCAGGTGGTCTCAGGCCCCTCGGTTACTCATATGTATACAGGAAGAAGCACTCTTAACCACTGAGCAATCTCTCCAGCTCAAAGCTAAATTCTTAAGTGTATATAAACATGAATACAAATAAACATATAATATTGTATCTGTGTGTATGTGCAAATATGCTCCACAAATCACTTCCCAGGGAAAGAATATCAAAGACAATCACTATTTCCCAACGAAAAGCATCAGGATCAGTTGGAAGATAACTTTAAAATTCTGAAGCAGGGCTGGAGAGATGGCTTAGCGGTTAAGTGCTTGCCTGTGCAGCCTAAGGACCCCGGTTCGAGGCTTGATTCTCCAGGACCCATGTTAGCCAGATGCACAAGGGGGCGCACGTGTCTGGAGTTTGTTTGCAGTGGCTGGAAGCCCTGGCACACCCATTCTCAATCTCACTCTCTCCATCTGCCTCTTTCTCTCTCTGTCACTCTCAAATAAATAAATTAAAAAAAAAAACTCTGAAGCAGACCAATATATCCCTAGAGAAAGGAAAGTCATAAGAATATATTGAGCACATTGGTCATGTTAGTGTAAAAAAGGGGAGGGAGAAAAGCAAATGAGAAGCCAAGAGACCAAATGGCCAGACACAGAATCAATTATCCCATATGGAGACTCTTTGCAGAATGAAACACATTATCAATAAAATATTAAAATAGGGCTAGAGAGATGGCTTAGCAGTTAAGGCTGTTGCCTGTGAAGCCTAGCACCCATGTTCAACTCTCCAGATCCCATGTAAGCCAGACACACAAAGGTGAGGCAAGCACAGGTTGCCCATGCCCACTAGGTGGCACAAGTATCTGGATTTCAACTGTAGTGGCTGAGGCCCTGGTGTGCCAATTCATTCTATCTATCTATATATATCTAAAACACACACATACACATACAAAACATTAAAAGGTCACAGGTACTCTAAGATGGCAGAATAATATATAATCATAGGCCCTGTTTTATATACAATATTCTTATGCCTGTGGTCCTGGTGTGTCACTAAATCAGACTAAGTGTACAGACTTGGGTGATAGAATAGATGGTCACTTTGCATCATCTATGTAATGGTACTAGATTTTTTCTTTTCTTTTTTTTTTTCTGAGCTTTTCCAACTCTGGCTTCATCTCCTTCACTTGAATTGTCACACCTTCCTTGAGTTTTCATTTCTCTAATTATGATCTTATTTCATTAAATTTTTTTTACATTTACTCACTTATTTATTGTGGTGGTAGAGATGAAATCCAGAGTCTCACACATGCTAGGCAAGCTCTGGAGTATATTTTAACACCAACAAGAAACTTATTGCATTTGTTCATCTGATTGTCATATTTGCTTGTTTATATTTTGGCTTATTTGCATTTTTTTAAATTTATTTATTTGAGAGCGACAGACACAGAGAGAAAGACAGATAGAGGGAGAGAGAGAATGGGCGCGCCAGGGCTTCCAGCCTCTGCAAACGAACTCCAGACGCGTGCGCCCCCTTGTACATCTGGCTAACGTGGGACCTGGGGAACCGAGCCTCGAACCGGGGTTCTTAGGCTTCACAGGCAAGCGCTTAACCACTAAGCCATCTCTCCAGCCCTGCATTTATATTTTGAAGTCATAACCAAATCTTTTTGTTTTCTCTTTCTTTAAGACAAAGTGTCATGTATCCCCGGCTGGTTTCAAACTTGCTAAGTAGTCAAGGATGACTCTGAACTCATAATTTCCCAGCCTCTAACTACCCAGTGCTGGAACTAAATGTATATATTACAGGCCCAGTTTTATGAGGTGCTGGAGATTTAAAGCAGGGTTTGGGGGCTGAAGAGATGGCTTAGCGGTTAACGTGCTTGCTTGTGAAACCTAAAGACCCATGTTCAACTCTCCAGACCCCACGTAAGGCAGACACACAAAGGTGAGGCAAGCACAAGGTTGCACATGCCCACTACGTGGTGCAAGCATCTGGAATTCAATTTCAGAGGCTGAGGCCCAGGTGCACCAATTATCTCCCTCTCTCTTCCTCTGTCTCTCTCTCCCTCTCTCTCATTCTGTCTAAAACATTTTTAAATGTTATTTAAAGCAGGGTTTTGTGCATACTTGGCAAGCACTGACCACCCAACAAATGTCCCACCAAACATGTCCAGTCCCAACACTTTTCTCTTGTTTACTGGCTACTTATTTTTTTTAATTAAGCAGACTTGTATTGAAGCTTACACTGTATTACAGAAATATATTTCTTGTTTTTTTATGAAGAACATATTTAGTATGGATACATCATGTGTTGGTACCATCTTTTTCCTCCCCTACTGCTCCCTTACGTAGTCTCTTTTCTTGACTCTACCTTCCTAAAAGCCTACCTGAGTATGTCTGTAGTGAGGTGTGTATGTGTGATGTGTGAGATGTATGGTGGATTCATGTGTGTTTGCAGATGTGTGTGCCTCATGCGTGTGCATGCAGAGGCCAGAGGAGAGCGATCCACATCCTCCTACTGCTCATCCAGGTATTCCCTTGAGACTGGCCCTCTCCCTCTACCTGGAGCTGCTGTCCGTCAGTGAGCCCCAGTGATTCTCTAGTCTCTGCCTACCCTAGACTGGGGTTACAGATGTGCATAGTCACACCCAACCTTTCATATGTGTTCTGAGGAGTCAAATTTGGTGGTGTCCATCCAAGACAGACTCATGCTTAAGTGTCAAGAGCTCTTACCCACAGAACTATCTCCCAGTCCCACATTTCTTAAAATCTGGATTCACATATGGAAGAAAATGTGCAATATCTCTCTAAGTCTGTCTTCTTTCACTGATTATGGTTAACTCTCATGCCAAGCATTTACCTACAAATGACATAATTTTTCATTTTTATTCACAGTGGGATAAGAATCCATTGTGTATACAAATTTGTTATCTACTCTTCGAGTGATAGAGATACAGGCTGGTAACATATCTTGGCTATTGTGACCAATGTTGCAATAAAAATGGATGTTGACATATCTCTGTGGTATACTAAGATTCCTTTGAGTATATACCCAGGAATGTTAGAATTATCATATCTAGTTCTGTTTTTAGGGTTTTTTTTTTGGTGGAACCTTCATATTGATTTCCATAGTGGTTGCACATGTTGACATTCCTACCATCAGTGAATGAGGGATTTCATTTCTCTTTGTCTTTGTCAACATTTCATCAAAACATTATCATTCTACTTCCCTATCAAATAATCTGCCTTTATACTACAGTACTACAATAGTTTTTTGAATTTAAAATTTAATTGAAATAATAAAATAGGGCCAGGTGTAGTGACTCACGCCTTTAATCCCAGCACTTGGGAAGCAAAGGTAGGAGAACCACCATGAATTCGAGGGCAGCCTGAGACTACAGAGTGAATCCCAGGTCAGCCTGAGTTACAGTGAGATTCTACCTCAAAAACAACAACAACAACAATAATAATGAATTTAGATAAATAAGGACATACATTCTGGGTTTTTCTTTTGTTTTTGTTTTTGTTTTTTTTGGTTTTTTGAGGTAGGGTTTCACTCTAGCCCAGGCTGACCTGGAATTCACTATGGAGTCTCAGGATGGCCTCGAACTCACGGTGATCCTCCTACCTCTGCCTCCCAAGTGCTGGGATTAAAGGCGTGCGCCACCACACCCAGCTCGGACATACATTCTGAAACGTGCACACATATGTACTGTCCATAGGACTAGAGGATACCACCATAAGGAAAGGGATAATGGGTTCTAATTCCCAGACAGAATATTTGTTGCTTAATAGTCTCCAAATATTTCCATTTCTTTCCTTCATTTATAATGCCTAAACTCTTCTAAAAGAAGCCTTGGAAGTGTAACATAGCACTTTAACACTGTAATAAGACAAAACAATATAGATGTGATTTCTACATATGCTCAGAAATCTTCTGTATTTCCTAAAAAGGAACCTACATGGAACTTAGGAAAGGCAAGCAGAGCCTCATGAAAATTAAAGGTTTCTCAAAATTGACATGATATAGATACTGATTTGCACTGAAGCACACTGTAAAATGACTATTTTATTTTGCATAAAATAGATCTGTGCATGATGAGGGAACAGCCTCATAGAAACAGGGACACATATGACTAGAAGCAAAGAACAGGCGCCTGTGAGAAATGCCATGGCCTCTGACAAACCTACAAAGATAATGTGTCTTTCTCGTGCAAGTGACATTTCTTGACTCCACATCAGCACAGCAGTATTACTTGTGGGCTGTCAGCCAGGACACTTAAGGAACCTTAAAACAGCTGGATTTTACAAAGAAATCCTTTACAGCTGGGTTGTATGGTCTCAAATTATTCCACAGTGTATTAAACAGGACAATTTAAAAAGGAAAAACCACACAAAACATTGTGTAAATAGAAACATACATTTCTATATTATATTTCTACTTTGAACTCTGTGTGACCCTGTTGTACTCGACCTATTATTTTAAAGGAGATTTGTTAAGACTAGACTTCTTATCATTATAGACAGAATATAACAAAAACAAGGAAAATTTCTGGAAATAATTTTTTAAAAGGATAGGTCTACTTACTACTTAGCAGTATACTCCAGAAAGGAAAGAATTATCCTATTTGTCTTATGATTAGAAACTGAGATTTTTATAGGCTATATATTTTTCAAATACCAGTCTCTGTTTTTCATACTCATATTTGGCTCTCAGCAAGTTCATATACACAGTAGGGAAGATCCTTGTCAACATTTCTTATTCTCTCTAAGGCCACTACACTGAAAAGAACCTAGACTTGGAGATATTATGAAGTTGTCAGAGGTTATTAGATAATGGGTATGTTTAATTCTTTCTGCATATTAAAGTTTCAGAGTAGGGGCTGAAGAGATCACTTAGCAGTTAAAGGTTCCTTTTTACAATGCCTAACTGCCTGGGTTCAACTTCCTAGTACCAGTAAAGCCACATGTACAAAGTGGGGCATACATCTGGAATTTGTTTGCAGTGGCAGGGGTCTTGATATACCTATACTCTCTCTGTCTCTCTCTCAAATAAATAAAAATATTTTTTGGGGGACTTCCGGTTAAGATGGCGGCGTAGGTACCACGCCAAAACAGCCTGGGGGGGGAAAGACCAAAATAAACTCAGCAAAATACACACTTTTACTAAAAAGTGAGGTGTATAGGAAGTTGAGGCGGCAGCGGAGAAGTGGAAGAGTTATAGAGCATCCAGAGCCTGCACAGCCGGGAACAGCGGCTCCGGGCCGCTCGGCTACCCGCCGCAACCGCGGAGCGGCAGAAAACCGCCGGTCTCTCGACTCGAGCCGCAGGACAAGCCAGGTGTGGGATTTTCCCCTCACACCGCGCTCTCCGCAACTCGGGAAACGTGAGGGGAGAGCGGCAGCGAGCAACGGAGGGAGGAGCAGACCGCGAGGTAAAAGCACACGATACAACCAGAACAGCCGCGGCTCCCTCCCCTCCCCTGCCGCCTGAACACAGCTCCAGCGAACACAGCAGCGGCCCGGGACCCGGCCACGCCAACTTGGGCTGACGGCGGGACCCAAGCAGGAGCAGAATTTGGCAGCAACTTCAGCGGCTCCAGCACCGGTACCAGTGGCCCCAGCAGCAGCGGACCCAGGACAGCAGCGGCTTCGGGGTGAGCAGCAGCGGTGGACACGACAACGGCAGCTTCAGCAGTGGTGGGGGCTCCGGCGGAGGCACCTACAACAGCTGCAGAGGCGGCCCAGTTTGCCCCGTAGGAAAAGCCAGTGCCCAGCTCCAGAAACCAGAACAGCAGCCCGACGACCCAGGCAGCAACTTGACTGAGACCACAATCATCCAAGGTAACTGGGATTGCACCAGGGAAGGGTCTCACCTGGTCACAAGCTGACTTGGATACCTCAACAGACCAGAAATCTAAACCTCTTTGTTGATAGAGGATCTGGTCATTATAATAACTACTCTTGCATACATACTCGGGGCTGTTGTTGATGGAATGGGTACAGTGTTTAGCTAAATTTTAGAATCTACCAGTATATTATTCCACTCAGCCTGCTGGAATACTCCTATAGCAGGGAAACTCAACCCCTAAGAACATCTTTGTAGATACTCTGAGAGTCTTAAGAGCCACACCTAATACCTTAAGGTCCTACCCTGAAAATATTTTACACCAAATCAATTGATACAGCTAAGAATACACAGCTAGCTAGAAAATCCAAGCATTAACTTAATCCAAGATGCAAAAATATATACATTATAACACAAGAAACACTAAAAAGCAAGACGATATAAATCCACCTAAAAGTATTAATGCATCAGAAATGTCCTCCAGTGAGAAAGAGTTAGAGGAAATGCCTGAGAAAGAGTTCAAAAGAATAATTATAAATATGTTCAAAGAGGTCAAAGAACACATGAATACAACCAAAGAAGAAATCAAAGAGGAAATCAAAGAGGAAATCAAAGGAATCAAAGAAGAGGCAGGACACCAATTTAATGAAATAAAGAAGGCAATACAAGACATAAATAGAGAAATAGAAATAATAAAGAAAAACCAGTCAGAATTATTAGCAATGAAGAACACAGTTAATGAAATAAAAAACTCTGTAGAAAATCTCACCAGTAGGATGGATGAGGGAGAGGACAGAATATCTAAGCTAGAAGATCAGGTGGCAGACCTAATGCAGTCCAACAAAGAGAAAGACAAACTTATAGAAAAGTATGAGTGGGAATTTCAAGATATTCGGGACACTATGAAAAGATCCAATATAAGAATTCAGGGCATAGTAGAAGGAGAAGAATTCCACTCCAGAGGCATAGTAGGCATCTTCAACAAAATCATAGAGGAAAATTTTCCCCAAATTGGGAAAGAGGTGCCAATACAGATACAGGAAGCCTTTAGAACCCCAGCCAGACAAAACCCAGAAAGAAACTCTCCTCGCCACATTATACTCAAACTTCCAAACACACAAACCAAAGAAAAAATATTGAAAGCAGTTAGAGAGAAAAATCAAGTTACCTACAAAAGCAAGCCCATCAGGATTACAGCAGATTATTCAACACAAACTTTTAAAGCCAGAAGGGCCTGGAGTGATATATTCCAAGTTCTGAAAGATAACAACTGTCAACCAAGGTTACTTTATCCTGCAAAGTTATCCATCCAAATAGATGGAGAAATAAAGACATTCCATGACAAAAGCAGGTTAAAGGAATATCTGAAGACAAAACCAGCTCTACAGAAAATACTTGATAGAATCCTCCATGCTGAACAAAAGGAAAAGCACACATATAAGGAACCTAGAAAAAACCAGCCATACTCAAATACCAGTTAACAGAAGAGAGCACAGGTAGAACAAGTAACACACACACACACACACAAATGGCAAACATAAATACACACCTTTCAATAATATCTCTTAATATCAACGGTCTCAATGCCCCAACGAAAAGACATAGATTTGCAGACTGGGTTAAAAAGCAGGATCCTACAATTTGTTGTCTTCAAGAAACTCACCTTTCTACAAAGGATAGACATTATCTTAGGGTGAAAGGTTGGAAGACGGTGTTTCAAGCAAATGGGCCTAGAAAACAAGCAGGGGTTGCTATCCTAATATCAGACAGGGTGGACTTTAGTCCGAAGTTAGTCAAAAAAGATAAGGAAGGTCACTTTATATTGATTAAGGGCACACTCCAACAGGAGGACATTACAATCCTAAACATAGATGCACCTAACATGGGGGCTCCCAAATTCGTCAAACAAACACTATTAGAACTAAGGTCACAGATAACACCAAACACGGTGGTGGTGGGTGACTTTAACACCCCACTCTCATCAATTGACAGGTCATCCAGGGAAAGAATAAACAGAGAGGCATCTGGACTAAATGAGGTCATAGAAGATATGGACCTAACAGATATATACAGGACATTTCATCCAAAGGCTGCAGAATATACATTCTTTTCAGCAGCACATGGAACATTCTCTAAAATAGACCATATATTAGGACACAAAGCAAATCTTAACAAATTCAGGAAAATTGAAATAATTCCTTGCATTCTATCTGACCACAATGGAATTAAACTACAAATCAGTAGCAAGAAAGGCTATAGAGCATACACAAAATCATGGAAGCTAAACAATACACTACTAAATGATGAGTGGGTCAATGAAGAAATCAAAAAGGAAATCAAAAAATTTATAGAGTCAAATGATAATGAGAACACAACATACCAAAATCTCTGGGACACAATGAAGGCAGTTCTAAGGGGTAAATTTATAGCCTTAAGTGCCTATATTAAGAAATTAGAAAGGTCGCAAGTAAACGACCTAATGCTTCGCCTTAAAGCCTTGGAAAAAGAAGAACAAGGCAAACCAAAAAGTAGTAGACGGGAAGAAATAATAAAGATTAGGGCAGAAATTAATGAAATAGAAACAAAAAGAACAATCCAAAGAATTAATGAAACAAAGAGTTGGTTCTTTGAAAGGATAAACAAGATTGATAAACCCTTAGCAAATCTGACCAAAAGAAAGAGAGAAGAGACACAAATTAATAAAATCAGAGATGAACAAGGTAACATCACAACAGATTCCAGAGAAATTCAAAAAATTATAGGGACATACTATAAAAGCATATACTCCACAAAGTATGAAAATCTGAAAGAAATGGATGATTTCCTTGATCTATATGACCTACCTAAATTAAATCAAAATGAGATTAATCACTTAAATAGACCTATAACAAACATGGAGATCCGAGCAGTTATCAATAATCTCCCAACTAAAAAAAGCCCAGGCCCGGATGGATTCACTGCTGAATTTTACCAGACTTTTAAGGAAGAGCTAACACCATTGCTTCTTAAGCTTTTCCAGGAAATAGAAAAAGAAGGAATCCTACCAAACTCCTTCTATGAGGCCAGCATCACCCTGATACCAAAACCAGGCAAAGATAGAACAAAAAAAGAAAATTACAGACCAATCTCCCTCATGAACATAGATGCAAAAATTCTCAACAAAATATTGGCAAACAGAATACAAGAGTATATCAAAAAGATCATTCACCCTGACCAAGTAGGCTTTATCCCAGAGATGCAGGGATGGTTCAACATACGCAAATCTATAAATGTAATACATTACATAAATGGGTTGAAGGACAAAAATCACATGATCATCTCATTAGATGCAGAGAAAGCATTTGACAAAATCCAACATCCCTTCATGATAAAAGTCCTACAGAGACTGGGAATAGAAGGAACATATCTCAATATAATAAAGGCCATTTATGACAAGCCTACAGCCAACATATTACTAAATGGGGAAAAACTGGAAGCTTTTCCACTAAAATCAGGAACAAGACAAGGGTGTCCACTGTCTCCACTTCTATTTAATATAGTTTTGGAAGTCCTAGCCATAGCAATAAGGCAAGAGACACACATAAAAGGGATACAAATTGGAAAGGAAGAAATCAAGTTATCACTATTTGCAGATGACATGATTCTATACATAAAGGACCCTAAAGACTCTACTAGCAAGCTGTTAGAGCTAATCAAAACCTACAGCAATGTAGCAGGATACAAAATAAATACACAGAAATCAGTAGCCTTCATATATGCTAACAACAAACACACAGAGGATGAAATCAGAGAATCACTCCCATTCACAATTGCATCAAAAAAAATAAAATACCTTGGAATAAACCTAACTAAGGAAGTAAAGAATCTATACAATGAGAACTTTAAGACACTCAAGCGAGAAATTGCAGAAGACACTAGAAAGTGGAGAAACATCCCTTGTTCCTGGCTTGGGAGAATCAATATCGTGAAAATGGCAATCTTACCTAAAGCAATCTACACATTTAATGCAATCCCTATCAAAATTCCAAATGCTTTCTTCATGGAAATAGAAAAAACAATCCAAAAATTCATTTGGAATCATAAAAAACCTCGAATATCTAAAATAATACTGAGCAACAAAAAAGAGGCTGGTGGTATCACCATACCTGATTTTAACCTATACTACAGAGCCATAGTAACAAAAACAGCATGGTACTGGCACAAAAACAGACATGTAGATCAGTGGAACAGAATAGAGGACCCAGATGTAAGCCCAAGTAGCTATAGCCACCTGATATTCGATAAAAATGCCAAAAATACTCATTGGAGAAGAGACAGCCTCTTCAACAAATGGTGTTTTGAAAACTGGATAAATATCTGCAGAAGGATGAAAATAGATTCTTCTCTCTCGCCATGCACAAGAATTAAGTCCAAATGGATTAAAGACCTTAACATCAGACCGGAAACTTTGAAACTGCTAGAGGAAAAAGTAGGGGAAACCCTCCAACATATTGGTCTTGGCAAAGACTTTCTAAATACAACCCCAATTGCTCAGGCAATAAAACCACAGATTAACCACTGGGACCTAATGAAATTACAAAGATTTTGCACCGCAAAGGACACAGTGAAAAAAGCAAAGAGGCAACCTACAGAATGGGAAAAAATCTTCGCCAGCTATATATCTGATAAAGGATTAATATCTAGGATATACAAAGAACTCAAAAAGTTAACTAATAAGGAATCAAACAGGCCAATCAAAAAATGGGCTAAGGAGCTAAATAGAGAGTTCTCAAAGGAAGAAATACGAATGGCATATAAGCACCTAAAAAAATGTTCTACGTCACTAGTCATCAGGGAAATGCAGATTAAAACTACATTGAGATTCCATCTCACTCCTGTCAGATTGGCCACCATCATGAAAACAAATGATCATAAATGTTGGCGGGGATGTGGAAAAAAAGGAACCCTTCTGCACTGCTGGTGGGAATGCAATCTGGTCCAGCCATTGTGGAAAACAGTGTGGAGGTTCCTAAAGCAGCTAGAGATTGATCTACCATATGACCCAGCTATAGCACTCCTAGGCATATATCCAAAGGACTCATCTCATTTCCTTAGAAGTACATGCTCAACCATGTTTATTGCTGCTCAATTTATAATAGCTGGGAAATGGAACCAGCCTAGATGTCCCTCAACAGATGAGTGGATAATGAAGATGTGGTACATTTATACAATGGAGTTCTACTCAGCGGTAAAGAAAAATGAAGTTATGAAATTTGCAGAAAAATGGATGGACCTGGAAAGTATTATACTAAGTCAGGTAACCCAGGCCCAGAAAGCCAAGCGCCACATGTTCTCCCTCATATGGGGATCCTAGCTACAGATGACTGGGCTTCTGTGTGAGAATGAAAATACTTAGTAGCAGAGGCCAGTAAGTTGAAAAGGAGACATAAAGGGTGGAGAAAGGAAGGGAGGAGGATACTTAATAGGTTGATATTGTATATATGTAATTACAATGATTGTAATGGGGAGGTAATATGATTGAGAATGGAATTTCAAACGGGAAAGTGTGGGGGTGGGGAGGGAGGGAATTACCATGGGATATATTTTATAATCATGGAAAATGTTAATAAAAATTAAAAAAAAAAAAAAAAAAAAAAAAGAATACACTTTCAAACCAGAGCTGAAATTGCATAAATTGAGATTTTGAATTCAATAAATATTTGTTGACACAAATAACAAAAAAAAAAAAAAAAAAAAAATATATTTTTTTAATTTTCAAAGTGATTATTAATTCAGAATTGAAGTGAATTCTTAAGATGTATCAAATGCCCTTATTTTCCCTTTTCTCTAACGTATAAAACAGGGTTGCAGAAGGACATACCCACCATGACTATCAAAAATATGAAATCTGAGCCAGGCATGGTGGTGCATGCCTTTAATCCCAGCACTGGGGAGGCAGAGGTAGGAGGACTGCCATGAGTTCGAGGCCACCCTGAGACTACATAGTAAATCCCAGGTCAGCCTGGGCTAGAGTGAGATCCTACCTCAAAAAACCAAAAAAAAAAAAGAAAGAAAGAAAGAAAGAAAGAGAAATAAATAAATAAATAAATCTGGGTTGGTGATATGGTTAAGCAGTTAGGTGTTTGCCTGTGAAGCCCAAGAACACATGTTCAAATCGCCAGGTCCCCTGTAGCCAGATGCACAGTGACACAAATGGACAATGTCACACATGCACACAAGGGGGCACAAATGTCTGGAGTTCATTCACAGCAGCTAAAAGGCATGCCCATTTTCTCCCTCTCTGCCTCTTTCTCTCTTTTCTCTCACTGAAAAAGAAAACAATAAAAATGTCTAAAAAATATGAAATCTGATTGGAGTTCAGAGGTCATGGGCACTTCCCGTGTCAGCATGAGGACCTGAGAGACCCCCTCAAGTCCAACCCCTGGGGTCCGTATAAACAGCTGAGCCTGGCCACACACATCATTAACCTCAGTCCTGTAGGGCAGCAAAGACCCTAGGAACACCAGAGCTCCAGAAAATAAATGGCTAGCTCTTTTCCTTCAGCAGTAAGAGACTCCTGCTCCAGGAAGAGCAGGAGGAAGAACAACGGAATCAGACACCCCAGGTTCCACACGGGCCATCACAGGTGAGCCCACCCTGCTGCAAGCCAGGTCAAGGGGGCACTTCACGGGCACAAACACGTGTTTATACTGCAGATACCACAGTACCCACACACCTACAAAAATACAGTAAGTCACTCATCAATTGTCTTACTTTAGCCATAGTGATGTTGTATGTCCTTTCCCCTTTAAGATCCATCAACTAAGTACCCATTTGAGCAAAATGCACTCACTAACTATAGACGATGTACAGTGCTGTTGGAATCATTCACATCAAACACATCATCAGTGATTTTCTAGATAAAATGCCAACAATATAGCTAATCTTTTCAGTTAAACAATGCTTTTAGAAGTGCCTTAAAAGCTCAAATGAGTATCTAAAAATTCTTTCAAATACTATAAGGCCATTAGTAGACTAACACATTTGTCAACATTTAATTAAATATTTTTAAGTCATCTCAAAGTCACATAGTGGTAGATTTTTTTTTGTTTTGTTTTCAAAGCATTACACTTGTTATTGATATGCAATATAACAGATAATACATTCTGGATTTTTCTTTGTTTATTAACAAGCCCTTGTAATTAACTTGCTTTTAAATCATAAGTATGATACTATTTTAATTTCCCTCACATTCCTACCCTATCATTTGAAATCACATTAAGCTGACTCTTAGAAGGCCACCTGGTGTAGTACTATGACATTGAAGTGAGCTGTTCTAGCATGCAGGAAATACTGACAGTCTTCTATGCTGAAATCCATTGCTCTAACTGATGACAGAACTAGGGGAAATTAATTTTTGCTATTCATAAATACCTGACAGGTTTAATGTAAATGTTTTGAAAAAGACCTCAGCATATGCTGCACATACATTATATATGCAGCACTGCACCGGAATATCGTATTTGAAACCCATTCAATTTCTAGATCACTACTGCTGGAACTGTTGAAATTTCTCAAATTACTCACAGATTGCAATTTTCTCCATATACATGTAAATAACAACAGAAGTCCCCATGAAACCTTTCAGTCACTGAAAAAAAAATCGGCAATTTGACATTTAGGGCAAATTTCTTTGGTAGGAATACTATGAAAATGCAAGTAAACTTGACAAATCACTGAGCGCTGGGGAGCCCCATTCCCGCCTGTGGCCAGAGCTGAAGAATTTATCTCAAGAAGGCTGCACTGTTTGTAAGGTCCAGGGGCTGCTTCAGAATGGCCACTACACCCCAGCAACAACCTAGCCCAATGACCTAGCAAATGGCCACTGCTTTTGTCCTTAGGGAATCATGCCCAGGCTTAGAGACACACACACACACGGTCAAGTGCATCCCCACAAGGTTAACCTCACTTTTTGTAGTAGATATATTCCTGAAGAATCACGTGTAACTTCACAGGACAGTTTTTATTTATTAAATAAATTCCATAAGAAACCCAGTTAAGGGCTGGAGAGATCGCTTAGCGGTTAAGCTCTTGCCTGTGAAGCCTAAGGACTCAAGCATGAGGCTCCGTTCCCCAGGACTCACGTTAGCCAGATGCACAAGGGGTGCACGCATCTGGGGTTCATTTGCAGTGGCTGGTGGCCCTGGCGCACCCAGTCTCTCTCTTTCTCTCTCTGCCTCCTTCTCTTGGTCTGTCACTCTCAAATGAATAAAAAAAAATAAACAAAAAATCATTTAAAATAAAAGAAACTCAGTTAATGTAATCATCATTAATTAACCGAATTTAAAAAATTTTTTAAATACATTTTGAAGTTCAAGCATCAACAGAATAATAACAGACTGAAACATATTAAAACGTCCAAAATCTATTAGTTCAAAAAGATACTAAAAGACACAAAGCAAACAAAACCTAGGTGGTCTCCTTTTGAGAATGCCAGGGAGCCAATTCCATAATCTGAAAACTGGTAGATAAAGGGGAAGAAATCAAACACTTAATCTGCCTTTCCTATATAAACTGTACCTCAGGTTATTGATAAGAAAAGGTTTTCCTTTATGAAGTATTCCAGCTAATAAATGCAGATGAGTGTATTAGAATATCACCACTTTGCAAACTCTAATTAAACAATAGCTTCTAACACCAATGAATTGAAATGAAAATGCAGAGCAACACCAAGAAAACAGTCTTGGTTAAAGAAATGAAAGCATGAGGTCAGGCTCGTTGTTTTAGCAACCACGTGATGGAGGGAACACGCACTGACAACAGGCACTGGAGATGCAGGGAGCGTTCTCAGTGTGAAAATTCAAAGGACGAATAACTTAGTTTCTTTAACAAAGTAGAAGGAGAAAACAAGACATAGAAACCACAGATTTTAAAAAGTTAGGGATAGCAGGGCACGTTGGCGCACGCCTTTGATCCCAGTACTTAGAAGGCAGAGGTAGGAGGATCGCCGTGAGTTCGAGGCCACCTTGAAGCTACATAGTGAATTCCAGGTCAGCCTGGGCTAGAGTAAGACCCTACTTTGGAAAAAAAAAAAAAACTGGGTGCAATGTGTGGATATTGTTCAGATATGACCCAAACTGACAGGTAAAATAAAAACTGTGAGACAGTGGAGAATCTGAACAGAGATGTATAATACTGAGGAATTATTGGCAACTTTCAAGGCAGATGATGATATTGCATTGAGTTTTCTCTCTTAAATTATGTCTTTTAAAATATTTATTTAAATCACATATAGATGAAATGATAGGGTGTCCATGATACCTTTTGAAATAATTCAGTTGCTGGGAGATGGCAATGGGGAAGGGAGGAAAAGTGATCGGCCAATGATTGGTAATCGGAGATGGGGTTCAGTTTATTATATATTGTGCTCTATACTATTTGTATATTTTTGAAATTTTCTTTATAAAAATTAGTAAATATTAAATGTATTTTTACAATTTTTTTAGACAGAAAGAAAGAGAGAGAACTGCCATGCCGGGGCCTCAGCCCAGAACTAAAGAAATATTGTTTTCTTGTTAAATTCTGAAATATCTTACCTGGCTCATTATGAACTGAGAAATAACCTTTTGCGGTAAGAGAGTAAAAACTGCAAAAAATGCTTATGTCTGTAACAGTCAGCAAGCAAACACGGAAACAATTCAGCAGAGAGACTAATAATTTCACAAGATTCTTCCTGAGTGGTACGCATGAGTAATCTCTAAATCTCCTCCCATGGCAAATTTTTATAATTCTACAGGTTTAGAAAGCATTATAAGGAACGAATAAATAAGGCACAACTTTAAGACCTTTAGATTATTCTATGATACCATGATAGTAGACACATGTCATTTATACATGTGAAAACTCATAGAATTTACAGCATAAAGAATTTACCCTAACGCAAGCTATGGAATTTGGGTGATAATATATGAACACAAATTTATTACTTAAAATAAATGAAACAAGCATCAAGTTATGTTGAGACAAGGAGGAGGCTGTGCATGTGTGAGAGCAAGTATAAATGAGAGTGCTTTGTGCCCTATGTTCAATTTTGCCGTGAACCCAAAACTGCTCTTACAAAAAAAAAAAAAGTAAGTCATTTTAGGGCCAGGGAGGTAGCTCAGCGAGGAAAGGCATGAGGACCTGATTTTGATCCCCAGAACCCACATTAAAAAATAAAGAGGTTGGGCTACAGAAATGCTCAGTGGTTAAAGGCACTCGCTTGCAAATTGTGACAGCCGGGTTTCATTTCCCAGCACATCAGTCATGCCAGATGCACGAAGGAGTCCATGCGTTTGGAGTTCATTTACTTCAGGAGGCCCTGGTTCATTCATTCTTTCTCCCCACTCTCTCTCAGGTAAATATGTGTGTGTGTGTGTGTGTGTGTGTGTGTGTGTGTGTGCACGTATGTATGTATGTATGTATATATATATTTTTTTTTAAATAAAGGGAAGATGCTGGGAGTGGGAAAGCACATTCCTAAACCCGCACTGGGGAGGCAAAGGCACCTAGATTCTAGGAGCTCACAAGCTAGCCAGTCCAGCCTATTTGGAGAGTTCCAGACCAATGAGAGACCCTGTCACACACAAAAAGGTGGATGGCACAGAAATGACAATGAAGTTGTCCTCTGATCTCAAGATTCAAGTCCATACACAGAGAGAGAGAGAGACAGAGAGACAGAGAGAGAGAGAGAGAGAGGCCATGAATACACACATACATACATGCAAGAACAAAAAAGAGAGAGATTTTAAAAGAAGAAAAAAACCAAACCCTCTACCACTACTTCTTAGGATATAAAGACTTGGAGGCGGCTGTCTAGGGATGCGAGGGTTAAGAGGAAATGGGCAGAGACTGCTAGTGGGTCTGAGTTTGTTTCTTGGGTAATGAAACTGCACCAAGACTGGCTGTAAAATGAACTTTATTATGACCATACTAAAAAACACTGAATTATGCACTTTAAGAGGGTGAATGGCACGGCTTATGAATTATACCTTTAGTAAAGCTCTTATTTAAAAAAAAAAAAAAGACTTGGAGATGTTCAAGATGATTAGTTTTGTGTGTCAACTTTACTGGGTTAAGTAAGGAATGCCCAAATAGCTGGTAAGATATGATTTCTGGGCATGTCTGTGAAGGTTGTTTTTATTTTTATTTTTATTTTTATTCCAAAAGAGAGGAGTACTTGAATTCTCAGTAGTTTGAGAGAAAGTCACCCTCATATGTGTGAGTGGTCATCATCCAACTCAACAGAATCAAACAAAACGAAAAGAAAAGAAAAAACGAAAGCAGAGAAAGGGCAAATTTGCACATTCAGGTTGAGCTGGGACACCCATCTTCTCTTTTCCCCCCACTACCAGAGCTCCAGCTTCAGACCTTCCGATTCAGAATAGACCTTGGGCATTAAAGGCTAGACTAGAATTCCAATACTGGCTTTCCTGAGCCCCCAGCATAAAGACGACCAATCCTAAGCGCGTTAGCCAGTCCTTCACAACAAATCTTTCTTTACATCTATACATAACCTGCAGCTTCTCCTTCCCTAGGAAGCCCGAATTAACTCGGCTTTTATATCAAGAGGTGGAAAAAAAATTAGTCGTGAATGCCCTTGGCATTATGCATTTTCTAAGGAAGTAACTATTAGTTTCATGAGATTATTTACATTTGTACTCAATACACTGGCACAGATTTCACTTTGAAACCTTGGGCCATAATTCTTAAGACGATAGGCAGAGATCTGTGTTTGAATCATAAGTCTGCTACTCATTAGCCGCTCACCTCAGACAAGTGAATTATCCTTTCTCGACCTGAGTTTCTCATCTATAAAATGAAATGTAATAATTCTCATCAAATAGAATGAAGGCAAGGACTCATGACATAGGATGGAATAAGCCACTTCATACTAAAAGAAATGAAAACATGCCTTCTATATATTTCTGTTTATCCACATGGATGATTAGTGTTGCACCATGCCTCAGTCAAAGACTGTTTATTCTGTAGGGGCAGAGGTTAATGCAGAGATGCATATCTGATCAACGTGCTGCGAATAAGGGACTATTACGTGCTCAGCCATATACGAGACAGGTATGTCACTCCTTTTAAGGTCCAGAGAATACTGCAGAAGATGAGGCAGAAAGAATGGAGGAAGAGTACTCTGCAATGCTGTCTCCGGACACGAGAGGGCTGTTAAACTCATGAAAGCATAGTAGTGTCTTCCTGCACAAAACTGAGCCTTTCAACGTTCCATTATAGATGGAGGAGAGATCATTAGGCCTCACCCTTCCCCAAGAAGCTATGGGCAGTTAACAGTTGCTGGGGGCGGGGGGGGGGGGGAAGTCATACTCTAGTGGTATAGCCACTAGTAAGTTGTCCATGTTCCAGTAATGTCCCCCCAATATTCATGTAAGGAACCCTAATTTAACTGAGTTGGTCACACACACACACACACACACACACACACACACACACACACGAAGATATGAAAACAAGATGTACTAAGGGTAGCAGTTATGAAGGACTTTAGGAGGAGTGGGGGATAAGAGAAGGTAATAGGGTGAATATGATTACAATACTTTATAGTGCTAGACAGATAGCTCAGCGGTTAAGGCACTTGCCTACAAAGTCTAAGGACTCAGGTTCAATTCCCCAGTACCCACGTAAATCCAGAGGCATGAGATAGCACATATGTCTGGAGTTTGTTTGCAGTGCCTGGAGCACCCATTTTCTCTCTCTCTCTCTGTTTGCAAGTAAATGAACAAAATTATACAAGATAATTATATACATGCATGAAATTGTCAAAAAGAAAACTAGCTGGGCGTGGTGGTGCACGCCTTTAATCCCAGCACTCGGGTGGCAGAGGTGGGAGGATTGCCGTGAGTTCGAGGTCACCCTGAGACTCCATCGTGCCTTCCAGGTCAGCCTGGGCTACAGTGAGACCCTACCTCGAAAAACCAAAAAAAAAAAAAAAAAAAAGAAAAGAAAAGAAAACTAAAATAAAATTTATAAAATGGAAACTGTTACAATTTCTTCCATGAAAATGTGTAGTAATGTTTTCAAATGAAAGGAATATCTTGTTAGTGTTTGTTAGAACAATTTTATTTGGCTGAAAATGGATTTTCATCATTGGCAAACTAAACACGGACCATTTTTGGGTGGGGGAGCTTTCTGAGGTAGGGTCTCACTATAGCTCAGGCTGACCTGGAATTCACTATGTAGTCTCAGGATGGCCTCAAACTCTTGGCGATCCTCCTACCTCTGCCTCCCAAGTGCTGAGATTAAAGGCGTGCGCCTCCACGCCTGGCAATACAGATAATTGTAAAGTAATTTTTGTGTCATCTAACCTGGACAATTGTATAAATATTTCCAGCACTACTACTATTACTATAGCCAATAAACTATTCTAAATATCTTTTTATGCTTTGGTTTTTTGAGGTAGGGTCTCACTGTAGCCCAGGCTGACCTGGAATTCACTCTGTAGAGTGGCCTCCAATTTACGGCGATCCTCCTACCTCAGCCTTCCAAGTGCTGGAATTAAAGGCAGGGCATGCACCACCATGCCCAACTTTAAACTATGCTAAATATCTTATCTCACGTATGCTCCCATAAAGGAAAAGGGCTTAAATGAATATTTAATGAAAGTAATACAAAGGGATGCTTTACAAGTTAAATTGATTATTTTATTATGATACTTTGCACTCACACAGAGGCTCTAACACTGCTTAACTGAAAAAGAAAAGATCTGAGATCTTGGAAGTCATAATATGTATAGTTGAGAAGCGAGGCAGAAAAAAAAAAGCATTCATTCATTGAACGGTTCTGTGTTTGCTGGGTTCCAAACACTGTGTCAATCTGATGGATTGGTAATGAATAAGAATGGCCTTTGCTCATCCCAGCCTACTGTAACCTACAGGTAAGGAGGCAACGATTACAAGAAGATGAGATAAAGACTAACATAGGAATGCCCACAGTATGCCTGGAGTATGCTTCACAGCGCACCTAACTAACTAACTAAAGATTCCTTCGGGGGCTGGAGAGCTGGCTCAGCAGTTAAGACACTTGCCTGCAAAAGCTAAGGACTGGGATTTGATTCCCAGGACCCACATAAGCCAGAAGCACAAGGTGGTGAATATGTCTGGAGTTCATTTGCAGTGGCTAGAGGTCCTGGCATGCCTATTCTCTCCCCGCTCTCTCTGTAATAATTTTTTTTTTAAAAAAAGAAAGATCCCTTCAGTGCTCTGGAGAGTCGATGATTAAAGGATAGAATTCTCAGGCCCTGGTGTCTAGTTCACTGTTTCATTAATATGTACAGGTGCTTAGCATACAGAAGCAAATACGGTATGCCTTAGTAGACAATACCAATCGTTGTATTATGTTAGAGTAAGGAACAGAATGGGTATTAATTGAGAGAACATAACAGAATAATCCAAAGACAGTAAGTCTGCACTGACAGTTAAAATTGTTGTGGATTTTTGTGAGCAAAATCTGAAACAAGTTACTGAGTTACTAAGAAGTGCTATTTTAAAATTCCTGATTCATTTTATGTAAGCCATCCTTCTTTACCTGCCTCGTTTCCACAGTCTCCCTATGCTTTACAAAGGCATTATCCACTGAGTGAATATCAATTCAAATATCAAGCAAAGAACTGATCACTTACCTGCTCTACACGAGTCCTCATTCACTCTTTAAACTATAACTTGCTATCAGCTCCAACAATACAAAGCAAGCATAGCGTAACCTTCGCAGAGACTGGAACAATGTGTGTGTGTGTGTGTGTGTGTGTGTGTGTGTGTGTGCACTTGAGCACATGTATGTATATGTATGGGCTCATGTGTTTCACAGTGTGCATGTGGAGGTCAAAGCACAGCCCTGAAGCGCTGGTCCTTCCACCCTGACTTTGAGACAGGCTCTCCCTTGTTTGGGCCATTGCATGCTTCTCCTGGCTCCACCTGCCACTGTCATGGGTGTGCTGGGATTACAGATGTGTGTGCCACTTTGCCTCTGGCTTTATGTGGGTGCTGGGGATCAAATGAGGCCTGCAGACGTGAGGAGCAAGTACGGTAAGTTCTGAGCCATCTCCCAGCCCTGAAAGAATGACTTCTGAGGAGGAAGCTCACTATGCAGGACAACTGACAAGTGAGCTTAGAAAAGACACACTGGAAATTTGTGTTTCTCTTAATTTAGGAGTAAGAATTCTGGCCCTCACACCTCCCTCAATTCCATCTTTACGAAGGCTATAACCCTATAGCCCCATCTGTCTGGCTTCTGTCTTGACAGCTAGGTCCCATGTAGAGAACACTCTACAAACCTCCCAAAACAAAGTCACCAGCTAGGGACCAAGTGTTCAGACATGTGAGTCTGTAAGCAATATCTCACACCCAAACCACAACACTCCCAACACGTCACCTTCGCTGTCCACCATTCCCCATGTGTTTCCAGGTACGGCGCTAAGAGACGGCTACCCCGAGCATCCAGGTAGTCAGTGGAATTCTCTCACCATCTTCCAGCATATCTCACTATCTGCCCAAGATGGCCCCAGCTGCTCAAGTGGTTCAAGAGGCAGGAGTTCAGCTCCAGAAAGAAGAATCTCCCTTGGAGAGTTCAACATGAGATTCAAGCTTGTCAGTAAGTTCTTACAGGGCAGGTGGATGGCTAAGGCTAACTAAAGACACTGCAGATGAAAATTTTCAGCTAATAATCTTAGCTGGCTTGATCATTATGGAGGTGATGGTTTCCTTCTTTTGCTTGACTTACAAATACTAGGTGCTGGCTACCTTCACAGAACTGGGGAGTTCAAGTGGCTTCTCATTCTTTCTCCCTGGAAGTAAGATCACTGGACTCTATTGTTTTAGAAGAATTTCCTTCAACATCACTCCTCACTGATATTGTGTACTGCAGGGTAAAAATACTCTGTTACATTCATCTAGCTTTGGATGCTACTTATTTTCTCTACTGTGTTTGTGTTCTCTTTAGAAAAGTCTTCTGTTTGAGGAATGTATAGATTTCAGATTGTTTTAGAAGTACCTGTACCCAGAATGACAACCAAAAATGCACACAGATACCAAGACAGTCCAATTACTTGCTAAGGAAGAAGATGAAGAAGAAGGGAAGAGAAAGAGATGCTTAAGAAGGTAGATAAGGGGACAGAAGAGGAAGGATGAAAAGAGAAAAAAGAGGGGCTGGTGAGATCACTTAGCAGTTAAGCGCTTGCCTGTGAAGCCTAAGGACCCTGGTTCGAGGCTCAGTTCCCCAGGACCCACGTTAGCCAGATGCACAAGGGAGCGCATGCGTCTGGAGTTCGTTTGCAGTGGCTGGAGGCCCTGGAGCAGCCATTCTCCCTCTCTCTCTGTCTGCCTCTTTCTCTCTCTGTCTGTCACTCTCAAATAAATAAATAAATAAGTACATAAATAAATAATCTTTTAAAAACAGAAAAAAGAGGAAGAAGAGGAGAAAATAAAAACGCCATAAGGGGCCCAAGGAGCTGGCTGAAAGGAAAAGCCCTTGCCGGGCAACCATAAGTACCTGAGTTCAGGTCCCCAGAGCCCACGTAAAAACCGGAAACTGCACTGCAGCCACCTGTGCCCCTAGCATGCCCACCACGACAAACCACCTGTGCCCCTAGCATGCCCACCGTGACAAAGCAGGCAAGGGCAGGAGAATGAATGGCTGGGAAGCTCAAGGGCCAGGTGGCCTCACGTCTGCAGTAGTGAAGAAGAGATTCTGCCTTAAACAAGACGGAAAGCAGGGACCAGAAACAAGTTTTTCTCAGACATCCATACACACACCCATGGTAGGTATGCATGCACCTACACTCACACCCATGAACACGCACGCGCGCACACACACACACACACACACACACACCATGGACAAAAAGGAAAATAATGATATCCCTTTGGACATAAATGTTCTCATCCTTAATATTCTGAAGTCTTTGAAGTTGATCTTGGAAACAGAGGATGAGAGGACTGGGGAGGAAAGTTAGAAGACCACAATGATAGACAATTGCTCCTAAATTTTATCATCCCAGATATATATGTGTGTGGTTTTTCAAGGTAGGGTCTCACTCTAGCCTAGGCTGACCTAGGATTCACTATGTATTCTTAAGGTGGCCTCGAACTCACAGCGATCCTCCTACCTCAGCCTCCCAAGTGCTGGGATTAAAGATGTGTGCCACCACGCTTGGCCCTATTTTAAAAAGTATTTATTTGCATGTGTGGAGGGACATGCTAGAGTCTCTTGCCAATGCAAACACCAGACACATTCATAGCTTTTTGTGTCTGGCTTTACATGAGTGCTAGGGAACGGAACCTGGGCCAGCTGGCTTTGCAAGCAAGCTCCTTTAACTGCTGAGCCATCTTCCCAGTCCCTCCCCTGTTGTGGTTTTAGAATATGCCCAAAATTCTTTAATACTCCTCCAATTAACAGGTGACTACTGAGTCCCCATCCTTGGATCTGGGCATAGTTGTGACTGCCTTAATCCACAGTGCTCAGTGGAAGAAAAGACATATGACTGCTGAGGCTAAGTCAGAAAAAGTCATACAACTCTCGCCTGATCCTCTCAGAATGCTTGCTCTCCAGAAGCCCCTACGAGGACACTCCATCTCAGAACCCAGGGTGCTTACACCAGAATCCCAAGATACACAGCAAGTCTATAGTCCCAATGAAGGCATTTTTAAGTCATCCAAGCTTAGGAAACAGACCGTCTCAGAAGAACTTCAAGCCCTAGTCATTCATTCATCTTCGGTAGCAGAGGCCCCAGAAACCATATAGCAGAGTCATTCCTGCTGAGCTCTTCCCATTCACATTCCTGACCTATGAAATCTGTAAGCAAAACAAATACTTGGGGCTTTACACCACTCAAGTTTGGCACAATATTTTTTTTTACATTAGCAAAGATAACAACAACAAATTTTACCACTAGAAGTGTGCTGCGGCACCATTCTAAGAAATCTAAAGAACAGGGCTCAGGAGGCTAATACCAAGGGCTCACATCAAGGGCTGTGGATACAGCTCAGTTACAATGCTGACGTGTGAGAAACCCTGGGTCAATCCCCAGCACTGCAAAATGATAAGCAGATGTCACTGGAACCCAGATGATCCTCACTTCCTCCGTGGCTTACAATTTGGCAGTGCAGTGATCAGTGTGTGATAGAATAGAAAATAAATGTATTTAATACGTGCATAATCTACGTAAGTAAATCACCAGACTTAAGTGCTGACTTTTTTTTTTTTTTCTGAGGTAGGGTCTCACTCTAGCCCAGGCTGACCGGGAATTCACTATGGAGTCTCAGGGTGGCCTCGAACTCGCGGCAATCCTCCTGGCTCTGCCTCCTGAGTGCTGGGATTAAAGGCGTGCGCCACCACGCCCGGCTTTAACTGCCTTCTTGTTGCATGGAATAAAGGGTAAGGGGAGAAGATGAACTGAGAAGAGAAGCTGTTGGGTTTCCATACCGAATTTAGAAGAACTACAAAGGCTGTAGGACTCATTGGATTGAAAACCTGTTCCTCATTCTCAGATCCTCTTGACAGGAAATATTTTCAAATTCAGACATGCCTTCAAGGTAAAGATTAAATCCAAGACTGTCAAGAAAGCATCTCAGAGCACGAGCATGCATTCACTCACTTAAGAGCCAGGAATGAGCTAATGACTATCAAGTCTTCTGGGTAGACAAAAACATCTAAAGGTATTAAGGCCACACCTAGAGTAGCTTTTCTGATAATCATCTGGGCTTCTGGGTATGCTTAAGGGTCTTATCCCACAGCGACCTCATATGTAGTACAAGGGAGAAAGGCCTTACGAGTGAATGTGCCGCTTGTCCAATAGCTACGTAGCCAATCTGCGAGCTTTGTAAAAGGGACTGCATCGCTTTAGACTGAAGGGGATAAATTGCGAGCAAAATGAACAGTGTGTACAACAGTGACAACACTTAGCATTACTGGACAGTGCTCTTAATAGTGGTTATGATGGTAAATATTGCTGCTTGTATTTTATCATAATTTTTCTTTAAAAAATTTTCTTCTAAAAAACCTTCAGGCCTCTAAATTTTTATAAATAGCAAAGCAAGAGAATAAAACCTCTAAGTTGTGAACACATTTTTATTATTTATTTATTTATTTATTACAGGGCAGGAAATCTCTGAGAATAGAACCAAGAACTCTACAAAGCAGATCTAGGAACCATTAAGAACAACTCTGTGGAAGTAAGTCCGTTAGCTTGGAGCTAGCAACATGTGCCAGCCAGGTTGAGTAGCTACATGGAGCCAGGATCACCGTGTGAACAGGAAGAATATTAGCAGTGATCCAATGCCTATCCCACCACTATGCTCCAGTGAGAGAGGAAGAAAGGGACAGAGGGAGGGAGAAAGAGAGGGAGAGAGAGAGAGAACGAGGATAGACAGGATCTCTCTTTGGTTTCCAGGTCTTCAGACTGAGAAACTATAATCAAGGAATACCATACTTTGAGGGACGGCATCTGTGTTTGAACCTGATCTGAATGATCAGCCCCAAGTTGTCATGACAGAGTGATAACTTCTGAGCACGGGAGCGAAGCAGGGGTACAGTTTGCATGACGACACCAACTGAGAAAAATCAACTCCTAGGGTCACAGACTTCGTTTTTGCTCCCTTCCCTTTCTTTCCTTTGTACCCTCTTCTTCCTTTAGAAGCAGCATTACATCGCTTTACATCCTCATCTTCACTATGAGAGCTATTCCTAGATAGCATATCTTTTTATTTATTTATTTTTAAAGTTTTTATTATTTTCATTTATTTATTTGACAGAGAGAAAGAGGGGGGGGGAGAGAGAGAGAGAATGGGCACACCAGGGCCTTCAGCCTCTGCAAACGAACTCCAGACATATGTGCCACCTTGTGCATCTGGCTAACGTGGATCCTGGGGAATCGAACCTGGGTCCCCTGGCTTTGCAGGCAAACGTCTTAACCGCCAAGCCAATCCTCCAGCCCCCTAGATAGCACATCTTTATGGAAAGTTGAGATCATGGTCTCAGGAGTCAGATCCACTATATTCAAATCACATGGCTTTGACACTTATTGATTATGTAATCCTAAGCAAGTTGACTAATTGCTCTGTGCCTCAGGATTCTCATCTACTATGTTGGAATAACAATGACACCTACCAATTAAGTGCATTGTGCAAAATAAAAGACATAACACATGAAATGTTTCTAACAGTACTTGCCATGGACAGAGCATTCAGTAAACGAAGGTCCATAGATTTTACCACAATACACATTCACCTACATGAAGTCACTTTTACTTCGCATCTCAAGCAATTCTGGGGAGACAGGAGATATTATTCCCATGGTACATACTGAAGGAACAAGCTCAGAGATATCAGAAGGATAACAGGCTCATATAACTACCAGGGTCTTCAAGTCCACACTTGACTTCAATTCCTGTGCTTTGTCCATTGTATGGAGTTGCATTATTTCAAAGAGGAACAAGCATCATGACCATCACTGACTAGGCAAGGAAAGGACACTCCTCTCGGCTGGGTGTGGTGGCGCACGCCTTTCATCCTGCACTCGGGAGACAGAGATAGGAGGACCGCCGTGTGAGTTCAAGGCCAGCCTGGGACTACATAGTGAATTCCAGGTCTCAGCCTGGACTAGAGCAGACCCTACCTCGAAAATAAAAATAAATAAAAAGTAAAAGTACTCCTCTCAACTCTTAAGTGAAAACAGGTGCATCACTGTGCGAGTACTCCCAGCACCCCGGGAAGCCCGAGCAGGAGAAGCATTTGAGGAGTTTGAGACCAACATGGGCAACAGACTGAGATCATGTCAGACACACACAAAAAGGCCCAAGTAGGGCTGGAGCGATGGCTCAGTGGTTAAGCGCTTGCCTGTGAAGCCTAAGGACCCCAGTTTGAGGCTCGATTCCCCAGGACCCACGTTAGCCAGATGCACAAGGGGGCACATGCGTCTGGAGTTCGTTTGCAGTGGCTGGAGGACCTAGCGCCCATTCTCTCTCTCTCTCTCTCTGTCTGTTGTTCTCAAATAAATAAGTAAAAAAATAAAAATTAAAAATGGCCCAAGTAACTTACTGATGATAGTTAATAAATGGGATACACTGTAATTAAAGATGTTTTGGTTTCCTCATGTACAATATGCCATCAGTGTGTTGTTGGAGCTGAAGAGATAATGCAGATTGAGTCCTATAAAGCACAGAGCTGGCACAAAGTAAAAGGATTAAGCAAATATGCCATGCCTATGCCTGATGTCAAAGATTTGATTGCTTTGTTTTTTAACACGTTTCATTTCTGAAATTTCTGTGATAAAAAGGAAATCGTTCAAGACTTACACATTGACTACGCATGAGCTCAGGCGTCTTCAGGCAGGGATGAAGGTACTTAACTGAAATGGACATACAGGGCTGGCAAGGTGATTCAGCAGTCTAGGCAAAGCCTAAGCACCCATGTTTGACTCTCCAGGTCCCACATAAGGCAGACGCACAAGGTGGCCCTGGTGGGCCAATTCTCTCTCTCTCTCTTTCTCTCAGAACAAAAGGCCACTCTATTGGGCTTGCTGCAATAAATAAATAAATGAAAAGAAAGGAAGGAAGGAATAGACATGGGGACATGGATGTGCAAGGCTCTGGGTTTCCTCCTCAGCATCTGAAACACATGAAGGATATGTTTTATTCACTGGAGTGTAATTCAGAGATGATGAAAATGATACAGGTTCACAATTATTAACTGGAAACATATTTTGGAAAAAAGGATCTTGAAAGTGGTACACATTAAGCTCTAACAAGCACACACGTTGGCTCCAAAGAACGTGTACCACAGGACGGTTTGGGTTCCAGCTTATTTACAAACACACACCCGGGGGGAAGTGTGCAATTTCCATCATGGGAAGGAAGCAATCTATTTCACCATGGGTCCAGAGCAGCTTTAACAAGTCTCAGATACACAATAGCAGCAATTTCAACTTTGCTAGCACTCTATTATGCTGAAGCATCTCATGGTGCCTTGTGATAGCATTAAAAATTTATCCATTCTGGAGGTTTAACAGTTGAAAATCAGTTTCATATCACTTTCATTATGTTTGTCCCTTAAAAAGCTCAGTAAATTGTTGGCACCTGTTTTATACTGTAGACGCCACTATAAAATAAGGTCAGATCGTCGGGAAAGATGTGTCACATGGGAGCTATATACTTAGGACTACCTTTCTCTCTGAAGCCAGGGCCAGTGTTTTTCTTTTAATATTCAGCCTCCAGCACTTTGGAGTTGCCGCTTCAAAAGGACAAGGTCTAAGACATCATTTTCCACTCATATTTGTCACAAACACGCACTCACAGGATTTCATCTGCTCATGTCTACCTAACTGTGCTCCGTCCATCAGAGTACACGTCTTACTCAGGACACTTTGGGGAATACAGAGCACTTTTTGCCCGCATGCTCTACAGGTTGAAGTGGGCAGGAAGTAGCTTTTCCACACATCTTTGCTCATTTAAAAACTCTTTTCAGAGGGGAGTGTTTTTACGTAGGTGACTTTGAGGTTTGTATAGGGCAATTAGAGTAAATAACTGAATTGAATGGACTAATTTTTCAAAAGCCTATTCCTGTTGGCAAGAATACATAGTAGACGCTTGCTTGCTGTTGTCACGTTGGATTATCACTCCTACCTTCACAGCAGCTGTTTTAGAAGTGACCTTTAGCAAACATTATGTGTTTTATTTTCAAAAATAGCACTGCATATTGCACGTGAATATAAAACATCTCTTGAAGGCATGGAGAAAACGATAAATGGGGATGTACAGGGAGCAGCGCAGTGTTAGGTCCCGTGGCAGGCAGCTTACACAAAATACTCTGATGGTTCTCCAAAACGAGAGTGACCCGAGGCATGCACCTGTACTTAGGTCTAAGAATAAACAAAAAGCACTCCGTTTCCTCGAGCAAAATAAAGCTGTGTGTGTATGTGGCTTTTTTTCCTTTCACATACTCCTTCATTGGCTCTCTACAAATCCTAACGACAGAAGCAGCACCCCCAGTTTCCCAGTCTCACCGCAGCCCCCAAAGCCCAGTAAACACCAGCTGGTACCACATCCATGACGGCTAGGTAATTTATGAAGCGAGAAAGAAAACGGAACAGTTACTCCCAAGAAAAGCAAGGACAAAAATGTAAGTGTATGGAGATGGCATATTGAAAAATCACGGTGTAAAACATCATTCATTTTGGGAAACAAACTAATTAAACTGTTAAATGTCAAACAAGACCCCTTATTACTCGCGTCAGGAAAATTTCAACTTGGTAATAGGTGTGATCGAGATGTCACCTAATTGTTGATGATCTTTCTAACTAAATTGTTCTCCCACAGTAGCGCTGGGGCCTTATGTGATGAAATATTTATAGCTGTCAAAAATCTTTCTCTTAAGGGTTATCCATTTGGCCTAACTTAGGATGCTGCCGTTTTCCACTTTGTTCCCATTACACTTTTCAATACTTCCTGATTACCTGGAGATTGCAAAAAGGCTGGGCAAGCTTCTCTACAGGTCTCAAGTTAAAATGAAGAGCATCACTCCTGTTGAGAGAGCAGCAGAGGCATAAGAGAGTTCTGGACAAAAAGAAAAACATCTCTCTTTTTTTCTTCCCTCCAGAATAAGCCCTCATGCTTTTAAAAGCACACCAGTGGAAAATTACAAGATTCTGCTGAACAACTTAGCAATGAAAAACTGTTGCTGCAATTCGCCCAACTTTGAATTTCAATAATTAAGTTGTTCAGAAAGTGTTAAGACGTGAAACTTCTCCAAATGCAGACTGTTCTCTCGGCGTCTCCCCTGACACACGAGTGCACTGCCTTCTCTCAAAGAAACAGCTTGAAAACCTTATTTTTGGTATCTTTAGCAATTGCTTTTGGCTATTCAAAGATGTTGGTTATCGTTTTTTGTTTTGTTTTTTTTAAAGGAATCCTACTAATCAGAAACCCAATTAACCAAACACTTAAGCACATTTGTGATATAATCATTTAATTCTCTTAATGATTCAAAGCCCTTCAAGATTATAAGAAATTCTCTTAACTATAACTAGTAAACTACATTTATAATAATTTTATGTTGTGTTTTAAAAATAGTTTGTACTACTTTTCTTGAAAGGCAGTATAATTAAAATTAAACATATAGGATTTTTTTCCAAATATTCCATGCTAATGAGTTAATAGTATATCGTTTTGGCCATTCCAAATATAGCTCTTTTGATATTCAGAGAGGCAATCCTTCCGAACTTAATTTTTTAACCTTTGGAGAAAAAAGGGTTTCCCCTGGCTACACATACTAGACATTAAAAACAAATCTCTCTCACTCACCCATGTCCCCTGTCCCCTAAAACACACTACCTGGCTAAGACTCGAGTACAGATCAAAAGAAACCAGCAAAAATTAAACTGGAAATGCATGCTAAAAATAATTCAATAGCATGGCTCCCCTCTGGCCTAACACTGTGGCATTTACTTCATTAAGTGTGTCTAAAAAACTCCCAGTGGGAAAGGCACTTAATTTATTTACTGCATGAGTCTAACGAGAACTGTGAAAGAAATTTGAGGTAAATTGGCATAGTTTGGGGCAGGATTACTGGAACATTGGTGTTCTACATGAGGCCCTCTGTTCTGCCTATCAAAAGCAAGGAAACATTTTTGTTTGGTTTTGGATATGTTTCCTGACAGAACCCTGGTAATAAAGAGATTCTCCAGATCGCTCATCTGTGACTCTTGTTCTTTTGGCTCTTGCTGTCTCTACTAAGCAGAAATCACTGCTTTGTGTTCTCACCTGTCCTTTGTCACTGCACTGGTCTCCTGCTCTTACACTACAAATCGGCAACAGCCAAGCAGCTAGAGACTATAACTGGTCTCTTCCACTTCACGCTTTCTGGGAGGGACTGGACAATGGAAGAAACAGAGAACAAACAATCCCTAGCTTGTTTCTCGCCTAAGCTCCCGTCTGTTCTTCCTGGCTATCTACGTCCCAGTAAGTGCTGCAGCTTTAAACTCAGATTTAGGGGCTGGAGAGATGACTTAGCGGTTAAGTGCTTGCCTGGGAAGCCTAAGTACCCTGGTTTGAGGCTCAATTCCTCCCCAGGACCCACATTAGCCAGATGCACAAGGGGGCGCACACATCTGGAGTTCGTGTGCAGTGGCTAGAAGCCCTGGTGCACCCACTCACCTCCCTCCCTCTCTCTCTCTCCATATATATATATATATATATATATATATATATATATATATATATCTGCCTCTTTCTCTCGCTGTCTGTAGCTCTCAAATAAATAAATAAAAATAAACAAAAAAATTAAACTCAGAATTAGAAAACCAAAATATCCAATCTTCCTATCAAGTCAGTTCGCCTCCCCAAGTCACACCGAGTCACTGATTGGTGCAATTATTACTGCAACTTTTCAAGGTCCTATATTTGACTTATGGAATACAGCATGAGTCCTTTAATTTCAGATTTCTCCCTAGAAGTGAAAAGGTCTATGGCTGATAAGGGAATGCACTTCCTATTCCTTGGTCACCTACCTTCCTTAGCCCCGTGTCTTCCAGGGCATTCTGTGGATTTCTCTCACCAAAGGCTGAAAGCCCAGTTTGTTTCAGGCTCTGAGCATTCTGACCCAGTGTCACAAGCCTCTCTTTACTTAAGTTCCCCCGAACTCTTCCCAGCTCCTCTGAAAAGCCACAACTGGTAACCATACCTACTGTCCTCAAAGTTGTCAGACACCAACGTCAGCATCTGAGCTGCTTTTGCACTGAATCAAATCTCCCCCTGGGGAAGTGCTCCGTTTATTTCTAGGGAGAAAGTTTACAGATAATATTATGATGTTAATCCTAACGACTCTGTCTTCCCCCAGGCACCCTTCCAGCATCTTACAGGTGCACAAGGAATAAACTGTCAGGTCAGCTTCATTTGCAACCAACCTACTGCAAATAGTTAAAGCAGTCAGCTGGTACAGGACCATGCAGCTTCCCAGAAGCTCTGCAGGACTGACAGCCCACCGCTCCTCCCCTGTCAGTGTATTAGGCTGCCTCTTCTCCCACAGTTCATAGCAACAACAGACGTCATTGATCATTATCCAACATATTCTTTCAGAATGTACTCAGTCATTTTTAATTATTCTTCAGTGACCTGGACAGCATGAAAACCATTGCCGTAACAACAACCTTGGCCCTCAGCGTGCCAGAAGTTTCTCCTACGAATGTAGCCATTCAGGCTTACGGAGTGTCACGGGTCAGGCCCCAACCCAGGAGCTCAAGAGCACAATGAAGACAGCAGAGATTTGCTCCATTGGCACTTACCGCTCCTTACCTCCTCTTTTGACTTGTTCACCATCTTGCTTTGGAATTAATTATCTAATTGATTAATTAATCTACACAGTGCTTTTCCCTTCTTTCTTTCTACCTAGTGCCAACAAGCAACTATAAATAAATGTTCCCCTTATCTCAGAGCAGGCACTGCCAGACTGGTCCATCCTGAAACAACAGAACTTGGGTTGGGTATAACTGGACATTCCAGGCCACCTATAGCATACTGTCCTAAAATAAACAAGCAGACAAACTTCATTTTACCTGGCTCGGCTTCGGTACTCACCTCGATCTAGTCACCCAAGACTGAATGAAGGTATTTTTTGGTGTGTTTCCCGGCACAAACTTCAAGTCAATCTTATCTTACTCCTAAACACATTTTTCCCTTTTAGATATGTCCTACGTCTGGGCAGCCAACACAGCTCCATCATCTTCTCCACTGCAACTTTCCCTGCTGGCCTAGAAATATCCATTCGCTCTGTGATTGCACCAAGTGTGGAGGGGTTTTATAATCAGCATTTTCGCTTCAGCCTTCAAAGTTGGGGGAAATGGATGCTGCAGCCTTGATGGCATTTCGTTCTGTCTAGTCAGAATAGGTCTGTAGTGATCCAAAACCCTCTCATGTTCTCCTACCCATAGCCTGCATGTGGGCTATGAGTGAAGGAAGGCATATTTGGTATTGGCCTCTCGTCCCAAGAGGAGCTCCCCTTAAATGCGCACCAAGAACTTGAAAGCAATCTTCCTTAAGTCTCGAGCCAAATATGCAAGGGGCTTAGGCTATCAAGGCCTTCACAAAGCAGGACATCAACTTTAAAAACAACTGTGAGTAGAGATAAGATGCATGAGACACCTGCCCTAGCCAGCACCACTGATTAGTAAATGTAGCTCAGACTTCTCTATGAGGCACAAGGAAGTGGAAATGTAGTTTGGTCATTAAGTTGATCATAATTGGTGAGTCCCTACCATATTCTGGCTACATTCCTGTGCTCTATTCCCTTCTCCTCTAGCCCCCATCTAAGTCTGCGTGGAAGGACAAAGGGGTGAGAGGGTGCAGGCAGGGGCCTGGAAATGGAGTGGGCTGGCTGTCCATCATGGACAATGCGAAGAAGCTACTTAACAACATTTAACCAGCTGCATGGCCAGAAAGTTCCAATCAATGGCCAGACAGAAGCAGTCATGAAAATAAGCAGATACAGAAAGTTATCAAAGCTCTCATCAGAAAGCTTACACCTGAGGCTGGAGAGATGAATTAGCAGTTAAGTGCTTGCCTGTGAAGCCTAAGGACCCTGGTTCAAGGTTCGATTCCCCAGGTCCCATGTTGGCCAGATGCACAAGGGGCCCACACATCTGGAGTTCATTTGCAGTGGATGGAGGCCCTGGTGCGCCCATTCTCTCTCTCTCTATCTGCCCCTTTCTCTCTCTGTCTGTCACTCTCAAATAAACAAGATAAAGTAAAAAAAAAAAAAAAAAAAGAAAGAAAGAAAGCTCACACCTGAATTTAAAAAAAATACACAAATTCTTGTGAAAAATACTAACACAAATGTAACTAAACAGATTTTTTAAAAATTGCTTTTGTTTGACTAAACTGGCTCCATATACAGAGACGGGGAATAGCACGCATCATAATATACCCAATCCCTCAAGAGATCCTAGAAATAGTAACATTTACTTTGCTTTTGATTACATTTATCTTGCACTAAGAAAAAAAATTATCGAACTACACCATCAAATAAAAATTTAATTTCGGGCTGGAGAGATGGCTTAGCAGTAAAGCGCTTGCCTGTGAAGCCTAAGGACCCCGGTTCGAGGCTCGGTTCCCCAGGTCCCACGTTAGCCAGATGCCTAAGGGGGCGCACGTGTCTGGCGTTCATTTGCAGAGGCTAGAAGCCCTGGTGCGCCCATTCTCTCTCTCTCCCTCTATCTGTCTTTCTCTCTGTGTCTTTCGCTCTCAAATAAATTTAAAAAAAATTAATTTTAAGCAAGCATAATGAAGCCCACTTTAAAGTTGCTATACATGAGTGGAGAGATGGCTTCGTAGTTAAGGCACTCGTCTGCAAAGCCTAAGCATCCAGGTTCGACTATCCAGAACCCACATAAGCCAAATGTGCAAGGCAGCTCATGCACACAAGGTCACACACGTGCACAAGGTGGCACACACCTCTCGAGTTCAATTGCAGTGGCTAGAGGCCCTGGAGCACCCATTCTCCCTCCATCTCTCTCGCTCTCATAAAAAATACTAAAGCTGTCATACCTTAAGTCTTTCAAAAATGTATACAGATATACATTTCTGTGAGAATAGTTTGATGTTGTTCTTAACTAGTTGGTCTTTCAATATAGAAAAGCTACTAGCTTGATCGTATTATAGTTCATAGCCAAAAACTGGAGCAGCCCAAAAAAAAAAAAAAAAGGTAGGAGCTAAAAGGCTAGGAATAATTAAATAATTAAACTGTGGGAACATGTTCTTTAAACTTAGGTACATGGAGGTCAGAAGAAAAGATGTACTGCCAAAATAAGACAAATGAAAGTATAATTTTATGCCATGCTTATTTTAATTTCATTATTATTATTTAGAGTGAGAAAGAGAGAGAGAATTGGCATGTCAGGGCCTCAGCCACTACAACCAAACTTCAGACGCTTGCGCCACCTAGTGGGCATGTGCCACCTTGTGCTTGCCTCACCTTTGTGTGTCTGGCTAATGTGGGATCTGGAGAGTCAAGCATGGGTCCTTAGGCTTCGCAGGTAATGCCTTAACCGCTAAGCCATCTCTCCAGCCCATCTTGCGCAATGTTAAAGTGCATCTGCTAAAGGTAGGTAATAATAATAACAGCTACCTCCCATTGAATGCCCATGCCATGCTGAGTTCCTTCCACGTGTTATCTTGCTCCATCACTATAGCAAACCTAGGATGTATTAGCTTCGGCTTATAAAGAAAACTGAGACTTAGAAAGGTGAGGCTATTTGCTCAAGGTCAAAGTATTGACCAAGACCAGGAGTTGGTAACTTCATGCCCTCTGTTAAACACTTCACTCTGATTTCCCAAAGAGAAAGACAAAACAAACAAAAATCAAGAAACAAAAGCTCTAGGAAGTTTTTGTTCAATATACAAAACTAAATAAAACTGGTCACACCTGAAATGACTTTGTTGTGCAACATAGTGGCAATCTAAAGTGGGAGCAGCTTGGGACATGGTGGCACCCAAGAGATGATTTAGGGAAGATCAGATGGGAAGGGCGCTTTCATGAGGCTCCTTCCTCCACCACCAGCAGAGGAAGTTCTAGGACTGCTTCGTTCTGAGAGGCACAGTGGGGTAAGCAAGTTGTGTAGCAATGTGAGAGGAGAAGGTCTATGAAAAATAAGGTGAAAAAAAAAAAAAAAAAGACAGGAGGACCACATAGGCCAGGATTGACAGAGCGAGAAGGACAGAGAGATTTGTAGCATGATTAAGTAGGATAGTCAAGACAGCCACATTAAAAAGGAAAAGTTAGAGCAATGGCAAAGTAAGAGATCCAGACAAGGGTTACAATGGAGGGGAAGGACAGTTCAGGAAGAGTAGAGGCCCAGATGGTTTAAGGAAGCAGAACTCTCAGCCCTCAGGTGACATTTCCTTTTAAGTTCTGATAATTAACTGAAATACAATGGACATGACACAGAATGTAGGCTCTAGAGTTGGAGGATTGAGAGGGAAGGTATGATCAGAAGCAGGACACTTACGTAGTCTCCAAGTATGTCCCAACAAGATACCTGCTGGTTACAAAAGGAAAAATAATAATAGGAGACACTTCTTGAAGTGATCAAGTTCAAATCACCACTAATTAATCGTGTGATATCATGATCCCCTGACATCACATAGTGAGAAGAGGCACATTACTTCGGTGATATTAAAAGCCAAATGTCAACACTTTACATAATAAGGAGACAAACTCAAACTGAAGGAAACACTGAAAAAATGACCAGCATTCTTCAAAGTGCCAAGGTTATGAGAGAAAGACTGAGGAATTATTACAGAGTTAAAGAAGTTTTAAAAATAGGACAGCTAGATTTCTATTTAGAAGTCCAAAAGTTGCTTTCCCTATCTGGGTTAAATTTGTAAGCAGAAAGAAATAGACCTTTTGGAGCTAGATGATCTTTAAAATTTACTGAATTTAGTTTTGCCACATGATTATCACTTGTCTTATGAGTCTGTAAAGTGGACAGTACAAACCATCTATAAACCAAGCATCATTATTATTTGCTTGTTTAGCTTGGTGTTGGATCACTGAAAATTCACATGTGATCATGCAGGTGCTACTATGAAATGTTACATGGAAGCATTTGGTTGAAAATACTGAGTACAGTATGTCACTGGCAGATGAAGAAAACATAAATTTATAATAACAAAAAATATGACAGCTAAATTCAACATGCAGTCCTGGATTGGATCCTGGAAAATGAAAAGGACATAAGTGGTAAAATGAAAATCCTGATGAAATTTGAATGAGGTCGATGCGGCAGTTGAAAATCTGGCATCACTGCTGATTTGAAATAGCCACGGTAACGGGGCATGAGTGGAGAAATGGCATTTGGAAACTCTACTCGGTTTGCAACTACGCTGTTGCAATAATCTAAAACCATTTTCAAACTAGAAGTTAAGAGAGAAGATAACCACAATGTCACTGTGGACATTCGGCCTGCATACAAATCTTGCCCATCCTCATCAGCCGTGGTCACCCCCCCCCCCCCCGCACTTAGCTCTTCTCTCATCTGAGCTACAGAAGCTCAAGGCTTACAGTCAGACAACACTCACCGCACTGTCCTTAACACTTTAATACAGTAAGCGTGTGCCTAGTTAGAGGAAATTCTCCCATATCAGATTGTAAGCCTATCCACAACAAACTTTCCAAGTCCCGTCCCCTTGAGAGAGGCGAAGAGCCACAGTCCCTTGTAAGTAGGGCTGCTCTTCTCTCCCATGGCCAATAGGGTGAGATCTCAGGCAAGGGCTTTCTCCAGGCTGCAGTTCAGAGCCTTCTCCCAGCCACACCTGGGACTGTGACAGACCACGCTCTGCCCCCGCAGGAAGCGAGCACGGTGGGCTTGGCAACCTTGAGTGCTCAGCCTCCGCCTTGGAAATGCCCTTCTACAGGATACGCTGCCCGTTTGCTCCCTTGTTGCGCCTGGTGAAATGCAAGCTGGTGACATCCAAGTTGTTGACCCAAGGAAGAGCTGACTTTTACTCTGCCACTTGCCTCATGCGAATATGGAATATGACACTTCCAGTCTCTCTGTGATCTACAGACACACCTGAAAATGCACTTATATGCCCCATTGCTGCTCAAAGCAATTCCTAATGCTGCTCTATAAATTAAATGTTAGGATTAAAAACAAGATAATTATGTAAACTAATAAAAACTTTTGACATTATCACAACGTTTTCATTGTGTGTTCTGAAAGTTTCAGTCTAGCCGTGGAAATAGAACTATCACTAAGATACTAGAGCAGAGCTGGCTTGTAAAACCCTGATCTGCAACTCCGTTGCTCAGCCTGACCTCCAGACTGGCAGTGAGTGAACTTTCTGCCACCAGCCACTGACTAAACATTTTGCATCAGAACACAAAACTGTCATTAAGTGTTCTTTTTAGTTCTGCTGATAATTTATTCTGTTGTTTTTAGTTTATTTATTTATTTGAGAGCGACAGACAGAGAGGGAAAGAGGCAGATAGAGAGAAAGAGAGAGAAGGGGTGTGCCAGGGCCTCCAGCCACTGCAAACGAACTCCAGATGCGTGCGCCCCCTTGTACATCTGGCTAACGTGGGTCCTGGGGGAATCGAACCTCGAACAGGGGTCCTTAGGCTTCACAGGCAAGCGCTTAACCACTAACCCATCTCTCCAGCCCTGCTGATAATTTTTTATAGCAGAATTTTCTTGACGAAGAAAACAATAACACCCATTTAATTCAGATACAAGTTCCTACCCTCATTGTAGACAAGGTCTTTTAATAGCACTGCCCTACATTTCATTAAAAAAGGAGAGATGGCAAAACCTATATCCAAGGATGATAAATTTCAATACCGTATTAGAGTGCTTATATGAAGATTAAATAAATGTAAATAATTATCATTCATGTTGTTACCACAACATTTTTATAATGATGAGCAAATCAGAGAAGAGGAAAATGTGCATCTGAGGAGAGATGAGATGAAGCCAGGGCTGATGCAAACAAGTGTTCTACATGCTACAGCAAAGAGGTAAGCCAGAAATCTGGCTCTGCATTTTTCCAAGTCAAGAAAATATGATGTGTTACACTATTCAAAATGTGCATAAGATTAAACAAAGAAGTGATCTAAACAAAAAAAAGAATTTTGGATCGGTGTGAAGGTCACTGAAGATCTAAGGTCTGAGTTTCAATTTTCAAAATTGAAACTCAGACGACTTTGCTTTTGCCTTCAATATGTAACGACAAAAAGAATTTACTGAAGCAAGCTAGAAGTTTTAACAGACACGGTACAGAAGAGAATTTAGCCATTAATCTGTCATTTCAGTCAAAGCTAAGCTCATTAATAACTTCTATTCAGCTCCAAACCGCCTTCAATTTTTCTATTCCTTTCTGATGATAAGGACTCACATATTCAAATTTCTTAAAAAGCCGTACAAATTTTTACAAATTCCAAAATGAACAGGTAAATAATACTGAAGATAAGACTTTTCTTTGAGGCACTACCTTCCCCAAAGCCTAGTGAGCATTTAGAATTCAAACATTTTAAATAGTGTGTTTGCCACTCTGTCACATAGTCATTTTTATAAACACTTCACATTTGAAGATTTTTTGATCAGCATAAATTTGCAAGATAAAAATGATACCTTGATTATTTAAAGTAGTATTAGCTAACACATTTTGAAATATGACAAAAAGCAAGAATGGTTTAAACAGAGTTAATTTTGAAAGAAAATTAGTCAGTAAAGCACACTTATTACAGAAATCCAATTTGGTATGAGGAGATGGATTTCTTGAACTATATTTAAACTATGACAAAAATCTCAAATTACCACTAAAATTCCGGGTTTCTGGATATTTTTATTTAGAAGCCACTGCAAAGAGAATCAGAATTTATTCCTAAACAGATCAATACCAGGACTTTCACTTAATATCCATCCCAACAGAGAAACAAGGAACAAATTTTATAGATATTAACTATTGTCCTCAATGGTCTAAAAGCAAAAATAACCAGGAACAAATAAGAAAAACAATCTGATATGCTTAAATAAAAATCACTAAAACTGCCTTATGTAAGGAAAAGATATGTCTTTTTGATTACAAAATTCACAGGAATGAGAGGGGAAAAAAAGGGAGGGGTGGGAATCAAACTCCAGATCGTGTACAAAGCGCAGGCTCCAGCATTGAGCTAGGCAGCAATAAGAAAAGTTATTGAACAGAAATGTATTTTGAAGAAGGGATAAGATATACAAGTCTTGGGCTGGAGAGATGGCTTAGCAGTTAACCGTTTGCCTGTGAAACCTAAGGATCCGGGTTCAAGGCTCAATTACCCAGGACCCATGAAAGCCAGATGCACAAGGTGGCGCATGTATATGGTGTTCATTTGCAGTGACTGGAGGCCCTGGTACACCCATTCTCTCTCTCTCTCTCTCTCTCTCTCTCTCTCTCTGCCTCTTTCTCTATAATAAGCTTAAAAAAATAAATAAAAGTATACAAGTCTTCAATTCTTTCTCTTTAACTTCAACTTACCCTATTCCATTTTCTTACTTTTATAACCATAGCATTTAGTGATTAGTCATTTTATGTGCCCTCTTTGCTTGAAACAGCACAGATGAAAACTCCTTGCTTCTCCTTAATTTACCCGAGACAAGCTGACAACTTAAAGAGTAACTATATTTAAAACTTAAATAAGAGAGAAATTGGACATCCATCAGCAGAAAAGTGAATCTCAACCCAAACCTCACATTTTACATAAAAATTAACTCAAACTGTATAAAAGAATTAATTAAAAATAAGATAGTATAAAACTTTTAGGCAAAAACACAAGAGAAGAGATTAGAAACTTGGGCTAGAAGAATTCTTAAATTTAACACCAAATTTACAGTCCACAAATTTTCATTTTAGTTTTGATTTAACAGAATTTAAAACTATGGCTCAGCAATGTATCCTACAAAGAAGAAAAGTTATCAGTGGCCTTGGAAAATATGTTCACAAATTAAAATCTAGTACGTATGATATATAAAATTTTTTGAAGACTCAAATGTAAAAAAAAAAAAAAACAAAAAAAACAGGGGCCGGGCGTGGTGGCACACACCTTTTAATCCCAGCACTTGGGAGGCAGAGGTAGGTGGATCGCCTTGAGTTCAAGGCCACCCTGAGACTACATAGTTAATTCCAGGTCAGCCTGGACCAGAGTGAGATCCTACCTTAAAAAAAAAAAAAAAAAAAAAAAAAAAAAAAAAAAACAGGGATTGTACAGATGGCTCAGTGGTTAAAGACACTTGACTGCAAAGCCTGATGGCCCAGGTTCAATTCTTCAGGACCCATGTAAAGCTAGAAGCACAGTGTCTGGAGTTCATTTGTCGTAGCAGGATGCTATGGCATGGTTATTCTCTCTCTGTCTGCCTCTCTTTCTCTCTATTAAATCAATATTTTAAAATATCAAATTAGAGTAGTCAGCATGCCTGAATAGACATCTCAACCAGGAAGAATATACAAGGGCTGGAGAGATGGTTCAAAGGTTAAAGACGCTTGCTTAGAAAGTATGTACCAATGGCAAGTAAGTACATTAAAAGATCTTCATTATTCGCCATGAATGAAATTCAAATTTAAGCCATGCTAAGATAACATGGCCCATTTATCAAAATAGCTAAGATGAAAAATAGTAGCAAGGGCTGGAAAGATGGCTCAGCAGTTAAGGCACTGGTCTGCAAAGTCTAACATCCTGGGTTTGATTTCCCAGGACCCACATAAAGCCAGATGTACAATGTGGTGCATGCATCTGGAGTTTGTTTGCAGCAGCTGAAGGCCCTGTCATGTCCATTCTCTCTCTCTCTCCCCTTGCAAATAAATAAATAAAATTTTTAAGCTGGGCATGGTGGCATACACCTTTAATACCAGCACTTAGGAGGCAGAGGTAGGAGGATCACCATAAGTTTAAGGCCACCCTGAGAGTACATAGCTAATTCCAGGTCAGCCTGGGCAAGAGCAAGACCATATCTGGAAAAAATGGGGTCAGCCTGGACTAGAGTGAGACCCTACCTTGAAAAACAAACAAAAACAAAAAGAAAAGAAAAAAGTTTAACTTAATTTAAAAACTAGTAGCAAAACCAAATGCTGGCAATGATGTACAAAACTGGATCACTCACACACTGGAAATGAACAATGATGCATTTTGTCTACAACAAAACATGGTGGCTTCCTAGAAACTAAAAACACCATACAACCTAACGATTACACTATTCCAAATTTATCCCTGAGAAGTAAAAATTCATCACCTCTGACCTGGGGAGATGGCTCAACAGTTAAAGGCACTTGTTTGCAAAGCCTGTCAATCCAGGTTTGATTCCCCAGTACCCACGCAAAGCCAGATGCAAAAGGTGGTGCATGTGTCCAGAGTTCATTTGCTACGGCAGGAGGCCCTAGTGAGCCCATTCTCTTTATAAATAAATAAAAAAATAAGAAATTTGTAGTCAGGAAAAATATGAATATTCATAGCAGCCTTGCTCACAAAGAAAAAAATCCCAAATTGCAAACAACCTGATATCCTTGCATAGGTAACAGTCCAAACAAAATGTAGTGTTCTCATGACTTGAGACTCTAGTCAGCAGTTAAAAGGAACTCTCAACACAGGTGCCAATGTGTGTGAACCTGAAAGTGATTATGTTGAGTGAAAAAAGCCAATGCCCAAAAGTTATATATTGTATAATCCTGCTTACATAACATTCTTGAACTATTAGACTCATGCACATGAGAACAGGTTAACAACGGCCAGCGGCTAGAGAGGAGAGAAGACAGCTAAAGAGGAGCCTTGTGCTGATGAGACACTTCTGCACCTAACTGTGGTGGGGGGACACACATCCCTCCAGGACGGTCTGTCATGAAGCCTTGGACTAATCAAATACTCCACCCCCGTCTCATATGTAGTTCTCAAGAATAACATTGATTAAATGTGCTAGGAACGCCATGTTGGAGACACGGAGAACCCTGACCAGGAGAGTTTGCCTCTGGCCTGAGTCAGCTCAGAATCAAGATGTCTTAAAGTACTTAAGCTCAGCACATCATGTGATTTTTGAGTTAAAAACAAAAAAAACAAAACAAACAAAAAATCAGGGCAGATTGCTAGCCAGGGTCCCTCAGCTTCAGTGTAAAGAGAGTGCAAGGACAATTAAGATGCCCTTAGTCGTGGGTGGCATGCCTGTGTCTTGGGAGACTGGCTAGAATTGAATTCCAGGCTTCTTCGGTTGACCCTTGCTGCCTATCTGAAAGGACTAAATCGATTTCAATTAACGTTACCTATGAGTGTATTCCATCTAACTGAACCTGCACGATTTAGCCACCAGGGTCTGGTGAACGTGATTTACAACATCTACATGTCATAAAAATTGCATAGAACTGAATACACACACATTCCAAGTAAGTTCAGAGGATTGTATGAATGTTAACTTCCTGATGGTGATATTGTATTATTATTTTGCAAGAGCTACCATTGGTCGAAGTTAATAAATGGCTTAAAGGCACGCTCATTATTTCTTACACTGAATAGGAATCTGTAATTATGTTAAAGGTTTAATCATAATAAGTTAAAAGAAAGTAAATTTTTAAAAATTTTTTTTAATTTAATTTAAAATAAAATTTTAAAACAGTTGAATAAGATAGTTGTTTGGTTTATTTTTTTAAGCTTAATAACTCCAGTAAAAGCAGCAATAGACTTTACAAGGCGGGCTGGAGAGATGGCTTAGCGGTTAAGCGCTTGCCTGTGAAGCCTAAGGACCCCGGTTCGAGGCTCAGTTCCCCAGGTCCCACGTTAGCCAGATGCACAAGGGGGCACACGCATCTGGAGTTCGTTTGCAGAGGCTGGAAGCCCTGGCGCGCCCATTCTCTCTCTCTCCCTCTATCTGTCTTTCTCTCTGTGTCTGTCACTCTCAAATAAATAAATAAATAAAATTAAAAAAAAAAAAAAAAAACTTTACAAGGCCATTTGAGACAGGTCTACACCTCTACGCCAACCGTCATGCAGTGATCAACATGACACAATAAGGAAAGCCTCAAATTCTTTGGTACTAGATCCATCAAGAAATGACATTTATTTCCCTCTCCCAGGAATCTGACCGGGTTGTGTGACGGACAAACAGAACATGGTGGAAAGGATACTGGCAATTTGGGGGTCCTCACAGACTGGCAGCCCTCATTACTGTCTCTTGAAATGCTCAGTCTTGTCAGGAAACTGCCTTGTATGCAATGCCACTACCCAGAAGCCACCATGGTGCTGAGGAAAAAAAAAATAATAAAGGTCAACCCTCGACACACTCCCGCCAGGAGAGATCCTGCAGGATGACAAATGTGCCCTTGGTGTACCGAGCACTTGAGGACAAATCTTCCATTCCCAACTGAATCTTTCCACATTCTTAACATGAGAAAACAAAGGAGCGAACACAATAAATGGTTGCTTTAATCCAACAAGTTTTGGAACAGTCTGCTATGAAGGCAAGAAGCAACTAAAATGGCTAACCAAACCCAAAGGCCTCATAGGCACACCTCCGCCCGGACATGACCATCCGCTTTGCTGGCGACCAGACGGCTTCTAAACAAAGACCTCTGCTTTGCTCCAGGGCCGGCCACCCCTCTCCTTTCAGGTGCCAGCATCTCCTCACCGCACTCTTTCACGGGGCCCCAGGCTCTAGTCTGAGAAACTCACCAGTCATAAGTCAAGGCGAGGCTCTGCAAGAAATCTAGTCCAGCGTTCTTCAGACTTTCTTTTCTGCCCATGATGCATGATAAGAAATTGTCTTACAGAAGAGCAAACATAAACCAGTACTTATCTCTATAATGTAAAGAAAAAAAAAACTTAAGAAAGCCTTTACCTTTACTCTTGAGATAGCTTCCAATGTTTCCTTCCTGCAGAGCCTATTCTATTCTCCTGTAACTTAAACTAGAGCCCAATATTTTCGCTACCAGACCAGTGTTTCGTTGGTTTTTTTAAAATAAAATTTATTATTATTATTATTTTTTATTATTTTGGTTTTTCGAGGTAGGGTCTCACTCTAGCCCAGGCTGACCTGGAATTCACTATGTAGTCTCGGGGTGGCCTTGAACTCACAGCAATCCTCCTACCTCTGCCTCCCGAGTGCTGGGACTAAAGGCGTGTGCCACCACGCCCAGCTACCAAATTTATTATTTTTAACAAATTAGAACGCTGTAACTATTGCCCAAGGGACAAACAATGTGCCACATCTTAGTGATAACTTTCTTGGAGATTACACATTTAAGCCTGCTTTATAAGAGAGAAAAGATACGGCTGGCAATCTACACTGTAACCCTTACAAAACACAGTAGTGATCCGAGTCATTTCCACTGTCCCAGCAAAGAACATGCTCCCGTTTTAGCACGAAGGGGGTACGCCCTTCTGTCTTCTCTTCGTGAAGCTACTTTTGACATAACAAAAAAGAGTCACAGGAAAAGGAAGTACTAATACAAAAAGTTAACGTGAGAAAATGAAATGTTCCAGAGTTAACCTTCTATACAAAAGAAAACAAACAAACAAACAAACAATTTCTTGTTTGGAGACAGGAGTGGCTCTGGAGACATTAATGGCTCCCCTATGTGCAACATTCTCACAAGTTTTTAACAGTTGCTACGTGTCTTACGTAAGCGGACCTCTCCATCGCACTGATAATGCCGAGCTGCACACTGCTAAAGGGAAGTCATTACGTTCAGGCAAGTGAGTGATTCGCTGATTCTGCCATTCTCTCCAGCCTCCTGACACTGAGATCACACCAGTGTGGCGACGGGTGGCCCGGGGGCTGCAGACCAAGACAGTGAAGACCTGCTGCCCCTTCCTCCTCGTTTTTGACTCCTACCAATGTTGCCATGGCAAACTTGAAGCCTACCAGTCCCAGCTGCGGAAACAGACAGAGCTGATTGGCGAGACCCGCGCAGGACTGGGAGTCTACCACTGAGATTTCGTTGTTTATGATCTGTGCATCCTGTGACAGGAGTCCCCACTAAGTCACTCTCCTTCCTGACTCTTCCTTGGCCTCAAGCTCTCCTTTCTCTTACTAGAACACAGCCCACTGGGCTCATCTGGTATTCTCTGAAGCTACTTTCTGACTGCAATGGCAGGATTGAGTAAGGACAAAAGAGAACACTATGGACCACACAGCTAAAATATGCGCCTTTAAGGAAGTCTGCAGACCCCAGCCTAGCACAATGTTTTGATTATAATATGTGCACGGCAAAAAAAAGAAAATGGCAAGAATAAAAGGTATATCTATGCTTTAAAGACACGCATCAGTAACAACTGCAACCATTCCACAGTTAAGTGATTTTATGCCCCACTTCAGTTCTGCTCTTGTAAGCAGTATAGGGACAAGAAATTGAACAAACTCAGGTCAAAATCAGTAATGCGCACATACTAAGCATATATGAGGTGGTTGATAAATAAACTATAATTTATCTAAAGTCAAATATTCATAGCTGTGGAGTCATACGTAAGGTGAGCCAATTTCTTCAAAGAAAACAGAGAAACTAGTCAAATACGAATGTAAGAACATTTACCTGAAATCTGCACTACCCAACTATATGACCCTCAAGAGAGAGAAAGCCCTAAATCAAATCTGTACTGAACCCGCCAGGCATCGAAACAGTGTCTCTTATCTACCAGGATACTGGGAGAGACAACAGGGCTTCGAAGAGAGGGTAGGACTGATCACAGCATGTGCATGAGCTTGGTGTTTAGTCTTCGTCCTCCCAAGTCCTAAATGTTGAAATCCTAAACCTCACTGGAGGTGGGGCTTTGGGAAATGATAAGGTGGAGACCCATCATAAGGACAGGGCTCATGATAGGATAAGGGCCCTTATAAAACTAGGGAAGGAAACTGGCAGGACATTCATAAGATTAATTTCTAGGAGAATGGGCCACAGAAGGACTGAATTAAAGAACTGGCAACTCTTAAAGGAACTGAAAGGGTGTGATAGCGCAAGAGACAAGAAGGCTTGGGGTGAAGAAAGGAAACCCAACATGGAGGCCAGGCCATGGAGTCACAGAGCTGGTCTGCGTGCAAGAACACAGGACAGTTGATGAGGAAAACAACTCAAGTGATGAGCTACTCCTGGCAAGTTAACCAACGCCAAAGATTAACGTTTTATCCATTTGATAATTCTTGCTTAAGGCACGTCCTAGAGAGACTTTACATTTTATAATGTACAACCAAGTTCAGACACTTAACTGAACTACAACATGAAAATATTCCAAGTACCTTCAGTGTTTCAATCTGTCAGTTTTTGATGGAGCTAAGACCTAAATAGAGGTTGTTCTGTCAGGAGAAAATATCAAGAAGCAGAGTAGGATTGGTCTAAGGACCAGAGCATAGAAAATTTAAATTCTACAAGTTTCTTCCTTACTTCTGCTGCAGATCGTACCTCTACATTCTAGTAGATTCACAAAATCATTACATTCTAATTGGAACGGATCATTCTCCTTTGTTCCTTTACATTCTCTGATGGACATACACATACACACACAACATCTGTCCACAATTCCATCACACCCAACGTGCCTAGTAGCAATAGAGTGCCAATGCTTTCCAATAAAGATAACAAACCTAGCTAAAAACAAGAGTAAGTAAAATGCTGACCAAAAAAAGCTAGACTTAGGGGTAAGGAGATAGCTCAAGCAATACAGTGCTTCATTCACAAACATGAGGACTTCAGTCAAATCCCATGAACAAGAACGCATATAAAGAGAAGCCAGGAACGGTGCTGTGTACTTTTTATCCCAGCACCTTGGAGGCAGAAACAGGTGGATCTCTGTGCCCAGATGGTCTAGTCTAACTGGTGAGAGCTCTAGACCAATAAGAGACCCTGTCTCAAAAATAAAAAGAAGCGGACAGTGTTTTTGAGAAACATTACTCAAGGGTTGTCCTATGGATTTTGTGTGTGTGTGTGTGCGCGTGCACACACACACACACACACACACACACAGAGGTTTCCATGCACAAACATATACACATACATGCACACATGCATAAAAAAATTAGCCAGGTTTAGACTGAAAAAAGAATGCCAACACAGAAAAAAAAAAAAACCGAACATTGCCACATAGATGAATACAAAGATATGTCATAGGTATACTTAAAATGCCACTCACTATATAAAATATGTTGTGAATACTTGTAAATACAAGTCTTCAGTTAAAAAGATAATATATAAGGTTAAAAAACAACAACAAGGTGGGGCTGGAGAGATGTCTTAGTGGTTAAAGCACTAGCCTGCGAAGCCTAAGGACCCAGGTTCAACTAAATACAAGTCTTCAGTTAAAAAGATAATATATAAGGTTAAAAAAAAACAAGGTGGGGCTGGAGAGATTGCTTAGTGGTTAAGGCACTAGCCTGCAAAGCCTAAGAGTCCAGGTTCGATTCCCCTGTACTCACGTAAGCCAGATGTACAAGGTGGCGCATGTGTTTGGAGTTCATTTGCAAGGGGTAAAGGCCCTGGTATGCCCATTCTAGTTCCCTCTCTCTCTCTCTTTCTCTTTCCCTTCCTGAAATAAATAAATAATGATACAAACAAGGTTAAGAAGAATTCTAATAATAGCTCAGTGGTAGAATGTTTCCCTAACATGCCCAAGGCCCTTGGTTCAATCTCCTCACCATATAAAATAAAATAGTCTCTCCCTCTGATTTTCATTTAACCTGAAAAAATGGTACAATGTACTTTTGTTTGAAAATGAAATCAAGTTTCATGTGACAAAGCACACTTATAGTTTCATTTACAATGAATTGAGCATATGCTAAACTGAGCTAAATTTTATTATCTGAACAATATAGAAAATAAATCCTCATTTTATAGTCGTTCTTTCTTCTTTTTTAATATGTTATTTTTATTTATTTATTTGAGAGAGAGAGAGAGAGAGATACAGAAATAGGCAGGTAGACAGAGAGAATGGGTGCGCCAGGGCTTCCAGCCACTGCAAATGAACTCCAGACGCGTGCGCCCCCTTGTGCATCTGGTTAACGTGGGTCCTGGGGAATCGAGCCTTGAACCGAGATCCTCACGCTTCACAGGCAAGCGCTTAACCACTAAGCCATCTCTCCAGCCCCTCATTCTTTCTTCTTGCAGTGCTGGGAAAAGAACACATAACCTTAGGTATGCTAGGGAAGTGTTTTACTACGGAACTCCAGCCCCACTCTGAACAATCTTTTAGCAGGCTGGGTTTTGGTCTGTGGGGATGGCTCAGTCAGTGGAGAGCACACTGCGCAAGCATGAGGACTTGGTCTGTGGGCTCCACATAAAAGCTGGCCATGACAGCTCGTGTACTATCATCCCAGCACCAAGAAGGCAGAGGCAGGAAAGTCCTTTGGCTGTGCTGGCAAGTCAGTAAGCACCAGGCGTAGTGAGAGAGCCCATCTACATAAGCAGGTGGACAGTGATTGAGGAAAACACACCATGTCAACCTCTGGCCTCAACACACACATATGCACATGCATCTGCAAACGCACAGGTGCCCAAGCCCAAACAAACATGCCCACATGTGCAGATATGAACATCGTACGTGAAAGAAAAGCTTGGGTTTTCCTATGATAATCCAGAAAGAAAGAATCTCATAAACTAGGATACTAAAACATAAAAATCTTTAGAATATGTGCGAATGTATTTACACGGAAATATTTTTCAAAGAACAATGGTAATTCAGATTACATATTTTAAATAAAACTCTAAGGTCAAAAGAGTTATTTAAAACGAGGCAAATTTAGGGCTGGAGAGATGGCTCAGTGGTTAAATGCACTTCATAGTCAAGTATGAGTGTCACGTTTAAATTTCCAGATCACATGGAAACAGCTGGGCGTGGCTATGCATACCTGTAACCTCAGTCCTGAAAAGGGGAACATAGACCAGGGACAATGAAAAACAGCAAGCTGGCTTAGAGGGATGTTTTAGCAGTTAAGGCGCTTGCCTGCAAAGCCTAAGGACCCAGGTTCGACTCCTCAGAACCCATGTAAGCCAGATGCACAGATGGTGCATGCGTCTAGAGTTCCTTGGCAGTGACTGGAGGCCATGGCACATCCATTCTCTCTCTCTGCCTCTTCCTCTCAAATAAGAAAATAAATAAAAATATTTTAAAAAATAATAAGACAGCAAGCTCCACTATCAGTGGGAGAATTTAGCTCACAAATGTGACAGAGCAGGAAACAAAACTTTCTGCTGTGACCACTGCAAGTGAACATCCTTCACCACAGGTAAGCACACAGAGACCACTGCAATGGCACATAAGTGTGCATACAACACACACACACACACACACACACACACACACAGGAGCAAATGAAATAAATAAAGGAGGGCAATTTAAAGCCAGGCGCAGGGGCAGACACTTTTAATTACAATACTTGGGTATATCACTATGAGTTCAAAGCCAGCCTGGACCACTGAGTTGAAGCTCAAACTGGGTTAGCGTTGAGACCCTGTTTCAAAAAAAAAAAAAAAAAAGGTGGGGGGGCTAATTTAAAATGAATCATAGGTTTAATTTTATGCTTATACTATAGCCTGCGGTGAAAGAATTTCAATAGATAGATAATGCAAAACATAAATCATGAGGCTAAAAAGGGAGAACAAAAACAAAAACCCACTCAAGGAAACCGTATCAGTGATGCTGAAGAGATATGAGGGGTCAGCAACCGCTCTGCGCCTGTATTCTGTTGCTGCTTGCTTGTGTTTTAGTCAGCAGTCTTGCAGGCTATTGTCCCTGTACATGCATTTTAATATTTTCATCAAGTGAATCTTATCTGTATTTATTTCTTGACGCTATTTAAGATGAAGAGTGAAATTCCACAACTCTAGAATAGATAATAAATATGTACATGAATCAAACTCGAGTACTGTGCCAATACATAATATAAAGGTTTTCATATTCAATTCAACCCAAGGTGTAAAGCCAGTGTCATCCCCATGCGTGAAAGATGGAAAGACTATTCCTGAGGAAGAACGATAGCCATCCAGGAGTATCACCAAACACATTTTTACCTGGCCTATCATGTGACTCCTGAAAAACCACACGGTTCCGCCACGTGGAAATCAGAGAATCCCATCTCAGAACCCACATTCAGTCAACTGGAAGACGGGGGACCCCCTCAGCCGTACTAAAGAATTTCATTATGTTCTCTTCTGGTCAAAGGACAAGTACTAAAGAATGAAAATCCCTATTTTGAAATAATATGTGTTCTCTGTGATCCACAATAAGTATCTTATTGTGTTGCAATAAGATTACAAAGACAAACTCCTATTTTGTAAGCACTGCGCTGATTCTGAGTATGTCCTTCACACGGAAAGAGAACAATTATGAAGTATGATATGAATGCACTAGAACTTGACTACACTCAAACCTTCAATTAATTTTAAATGATCAAACAACTGCACTGCCAAGAGACAAGAAACCATAGGTCTTCTACACAATCCTACAAAGTAACCGGCAGAAAAAGGTCACTCTGCAAGGTCAGTATATGCACTATGAGAAACATTTAAGGAAAGAACTTCACTTAAATGGCTGCAGACAGTTCTGAAGATAGTGCTTGTTAGCATAATTACTCAAATAGTACTTGCAAGTTCCTCCTTATATCTGCTATTCCTGAGGATAAAAGACCGATTAGACATATTATATTTTTTTACAGACATCAAAGAATTCAATTTTTTTACAAAAGATTCAACATACATCATTAATCTTAGAAACGCAACTGAGCTCAAGTAATAAGATCTCTTACAATAAAGGAGACCTCACAAATACCATGTGGCTACTTAGAGTTTAACTACCACAAATGCAGTGTCCTCTCTATGCCAACCCAAGTAGGAGACACCTGGGTATATATTTGAGAGAAATCCTCCCCACATTCTCCACTATCACCACTGAATTCGAGACGTGAAAATGTTCAGGATAATTTGGTTATTTCCAACTATCAAAAGAGAACAATCTCATATGGGAGTATTGGCTAATAATTAAGGAGATATCAGTTGCCTTAGCAACAGATTCCTTCCCAAATAAGCACTGTTTTCATTCAGCAGCCTTTCGCCAAAAGGGGAATTAAATCACCGAAATCAACAATTCCTTTGTTTAGCAAACAGAACAGCTTTTCAGGTCTCAAGAAAACAGACCCCTCACAGTTGGTCCAGCATTGCCCAAGGTAGCAGTTGTTTGGTTGAATAAGCCAACCTCTTGAATTACAGGATTTTATCATCAAAGCCACTGCTAACAGAACAGCTCGCTTTTGCCAAAGAAAAAACGACAAAAGACAGAGCATCTCCTAAGTGATGCTAATGAATATATTTAGCTATTTAGATCTTCACCTTCCATACAGAATATGTATGGGTGTATACATATTAATGTAGTCTGGGTATGGAGTTTACTACCTTCAGCTTTTAGGTGTAAGAGCCTAACACCATATTACACAATTTATCACTTATTTTACATGGGTCATCACCAAAACTGAGAAAATGAATAGCTACATTTCGAAATGTGAACATAAGCTGGCCAACTCTGCAACTTGAAGTCAGGTCACTGTATTGGAGCGGTGCAAAGACACTAAGCACTGCTCACCGGTTTTGGTAAGTAATAATAATATGGTCTCACGGTGATCTCTCACAGTAGGTATACTTAAATTACAAAGTACTCCTTGGTTCAAAATTTACCATAAAGAAAAAACATCTGGGTTGGAGAGATGGCTTAGCGGTTAAGCACTTGCCTGTGAAGCCTAAGGACCCCGGTTCGAGGCTCGGTTCCCCAGGTCCCACGTTAGCCAGATGCACAAGGGGGCGCACGCATCTGGAGTTCGTTTGCAGAGGCTGGAAGCCCTGGCGCGCCCATTCTCTCTCTCTCCCTCTATCTGTCTTTCTCTCTGTGTCTATCGCTCTCAAATAAATAAATAAAAAATTTTAAAAAAAAAGAAAAAACATCTAATGCTTGTCACAGACTATTTCTACCCTGACTTCACTTCCGTGATGACGGATGTCTTTATGTTAGGGCCTCTCCATACTGAATGGTCTACCTTTCCAATCTTACTCTCCTTCTGCATTCTACTCTGGTGTCTGACTCTCTTACCCAGCATGGGCCCCATTTCCTCAGTACTGACCAAGGCTGCAGATTCCTCTTCTGGCAAGAAGACTCCTCGCATCTGCCCGCTGTGGATGATCTACAGAGTCCAGTCCTGATGCCCAGAAGCCAGAGGTCAACTTTAGGTGTCTTTCTTCCTTGTTCTCTAGGTTACTTTTTGGACAGTGAACCCAGAGCTCACTGATTCAAATAAACAAACTAGTCAGTAAGGCCCAGAGATCCTTCTGTCTCAGCCTGCTCAATGTTGGGATTTTACAGGCCTGAGCCAACATGACTAGCATTTTACATGGGTGCTACGGTTCCAAACTCAGGTCTCATGCTTGCATAGCAAGCACTTTGCCTACTGACCCATCTCCCCAGCCCCTTTGTCTGCTGTCTGCTTGCTTTTTTTTTTTTTTTTTTTTAGCTTTTTGAGGTAGGGTCTCGCTCTAGCCCAGGCTGACCTGGAATTCACTATGTAGTTGCAGCCTGGCCTAAAACTCACGGTGATCCTCCTACCTCTGCGTCCCAAGTGCTGAGATTAAATGACCTCCCAAGTGTTGGGGTTAAATGACAATGCCCAGTTTGTCTGCCTTCTGAATATTTTTCACTTTTATAGGAATAACACGTGCTCCTTAAAATAAGCATAATACTTCCAATTTACATGAAGGTATATAAAAAAAAAAAAAACCACAAAAGATGGGGCTGGAGAGATGGCTTAGAGGTTAAGCACTTGCCTGTGAAGCCAAAGGAGCCCGGTTTGAGGCTCAATCCCCAGGTTGCACGTAAGCCAGATGCACAAGGGGGCGCATGCATCTGGAGTTCGTCTGCAATGGCTGGAGGCCCTGGTGCGCCCATTCTCTATCTATCTGCCTCTTTCTCTGACTATCTATCTCAAAGAAATAAATAAAAATAAAACAAAAAAATTTAAAAGACAGGCCCTAAATCCTGTGCGCATGCTCGCTTAGCTCAGCTGCTGGCATGACCTTTCCTAACCTTTCCTTCCCACAGCAGTGCAAAGGGCAGGCCCTCAGGTGTCACCACGGGCCATGTGAAAAAGAAAAAAAAAGGGCATCTGACTAAAAACTTATTCTCCAAAGGAATTATTGGTAATTTGATATACAACTTTCAGGTATATCTTTTGTGCATCTATAAGGGTGTTTGGTTTTTCCATAAAATGGGACTTTTTAGTTTGTTTTGTGGGTTTGTTTTGGTTTGGTTTTTCAGGCAGGGTCTCATTCTAGCCTAGGATGACTGGAACTCACTCACTCTGTGGCTCAGGCTAGCCTTGATCCTCCTACCTCAGGCTCCCAGGTGCTAAGATTAAAGGTGTAAGTCACCTCAACTAGTGTAAAATGGAACTTTTACAAAATTCTCTTTCCTCTTCTGTCATGGCTACGTGGAGGTAGAATGTTGATGAAAAGTGAAACTGGCCAGGTGTGAGGGTGCATGCCTACAATCCCAGCATGGGGGAGGTGAAAGCAGGAGGACCCCATGAGTTCAAGGTCATTCTCAGCTACATAGAGAGCCTGAGGCCAGCTACAGTGAGGCTTGATCTCTAAATAAATAAACAAATGAGAATTACCTAGATCCAGCCCACCCCACAACACTGAGCTGAACGCATCCACTTTCTTTTTCTGACCTAAGGTGCTTTTCATTCTACCCTGCAAAATGCTATACAATTTCCTTTTCCGTTTGTAAAAAAATGAACACTGTCTAGAATTATGCTAGTTATTCTTCCAATAGTGAAAAACAGATACAAAGTTTTCAGTGAAACAGAGATGTCTAGCTATCTGTCAACATTCTCTGTTATTAGCTAAAGTGAAATAATCAGCTAACAAGATGTAAAAGCATAATATCTGGAGATACATAAAACCAACGTTTACAATTTTTTTATTTTATTTTATTTATTTATTTGACAGAGAAAGAGAGAGAGAGAGAGAGTGAGAATGGGCACACCAGGGCCTCTAGCCACTGCAAACGAACTCCAGACACATGCTTCCCCTTGTGCATCTGACTAACGAGGGGCCTGGAAAATTGAACCGGGGTCCTTTGACTTTGCAGGAAAACACCTTAACCACTAAGCAATCCCTCCAGCCCAACATTTACAATGTTTTGGCGCTTTTAAATCTACATTTGGCTTGAATTCATATTTTTGTCTTGTTTTCAACAAAACAATCATAACAAATAGACTCTAAATATGAATAATAAATGAGGATATTCCCCACTTTCCATTAAAAAACCCAACACCTGAAAATGTCTGAGGTCTTTAGCTGCAGATAATTTCATCCAAAGCAACATTTAACTTCTGAGTGCACGTTGAAATAATAACACAATAAACAGCAACGCCACCAACATTGCAGGCAGGAGCACAGGAGGCTGCTGAGCCTAAAAGAATGAGTCCCTGACCTGCCATTCTCAAAACCCAAAACTACTTTGGTGACTTTACAAACTTACCTATGATGAAGAAATATAACTGAAAATTGCACTTCCCTAGGAATGCAGAACACTACCAGTTACTGATTAACTTCCCAAAAGGCTTGATCTATCTCATGCACAGAACTGAAAAGGATGGCGCTTCGTCTGTCGTCATCAGGGAATATTTACTCAGAGCCTGGGTGGCATGTGGCACAAGTTACCAAGGAGGACGGCGCCAAAGGCTGTATCAGTTAAAAGTGAAAAACCGGGCTGGAGAGATGGCTTGGCAGTTATGGTTCTTGCTTGCGAAGCCTAAGGACCCACGTTCAACTCTCCAGATCTCACGTAAACTAGACGCACAAAGGTGAGGCAAGCACAAGGTCGCATATACCCACTAGGTGGCACAAGTGTCTGGAGTTCAAATGCAGTGGCTGAGGCCCTGATGCACCAATTCTAACCCCCCCCCCCACCGCCGTCTCTCAAATAAAAAATTTTTTAAGTGGGCTGGAGAGATGGCTCAGTGGTTAAGCGCTTGCCTGTGAAGCCTAAGGACTCCAGTTTGAGGCTCGATTCTTCAGGACCCATGGTAGCGAGATGCACAAGGGGGCACATGCATCTAGAGTTCGTTTGCAGTGGCTGGAGGCCCTGGCACATCCCTTCTCTCTCTTTCTCTCTATCTGCCTCTTTCCCTCTCTGTCTGTCGCTCTCAAATAAAAATAAAAATAAAAAATTTTAAAAGTAAAAACTGCCTTTATAAAATCTATATGAAATGTGGGTGGTTTCTACTGTGCTCTACTTACTCATACATAACAAAGTGGGGTGCCTGTACTTGTTGATCCATATGGAGTGTTTATCTTTAACCTTCATTCCCTAAACAGCAGCTGCTCTCTAAATGTATTGACAATGCTGTGCAGTAGTATCTGAAAAAACATGGCTGCTGAATGTTTTATTGTTACAGGACAATAAGGGATCAATTTACTTAAAAAGACTCAATTTCTTCTAAAGAAAAAGTAATAATACTGGTTAAATTCATAGTTACATCTTTAAATCTGTCGATAGAAAGGATAGTGTAAAATTGTACTAAGTATTTTCACAACAGAGGTCTGAAAAAACTTTAAATGTGTTGCCATTTAAAAACACATGGTAACTTGGGCTGGAGGGATGGCTTAGCAGTTAAGGCACTTGCCTACACAGCCAAAGGACCCTGGTTCAATTCCCCAGGATCCACGTTAGCCAGATACACAAAGGGGCATACACGTCTGGGGTTTGTTTACAGTGGGTGGAGGCCCTGGTGTGCCCATTCTCTCTCTCCCTCTTTCTCTGTCAAATAAATAAATAAAAATAATTTTTTTTTAAAATAGTAACTTAGTGACAGGCCAGAGTAACCATAGCCTGATTCTGCATGCAGGAGGGAAACTGATGAATTAAGTGTGAGGTTGTATATTATTCTTTGAGTTACAAGATATTAGGTTTCATGAAGAAGAAACTATGCCAAAGACATACAGTTAGGACTTGTAACATAATCATTCATGATGATGAAACTGGATCTACTCAACGGCAATGCAAGATGGCAAAACTTTTGGCAGGTGCTATCCAGTGGTGGCTTTCTTGGGGGGCTCACGATGAGAAGGGAATGAGAAAGGTATAAACCGCTGCTTGAGGCACACCATGGCAGATAATTCGGCCTGGCTCCAAATCTGCCTCATGCATGCTACTTACCAATAATTAACAGGTATGAATCTTTTGCTTGACATCCTTTGCCCATCAATTAAAGACAGTATTGAAATTAACACTTAAAAGGTTTTTAAAAACCCAAACCAAAGGTTAGTTGAATGAAGTGACAATACTTTAAAAAATACCTTTTACATTTTAAAACATATTATAAAATTAATAATATTTTTAAAAATTTTATGCATACATGCTTTTTTCTAGTTAGCCCTCAAAAATAATAAATAGCAATTCTTATGGGAGGGTGTGGGGGCATTTTGTTTCTTACCAATGAAAAATGTGGAAAGACTATTTACAAACCTACACATACTGCTCATTTTGATTTTACTTGGCTATGGGCAGTCAGGATCGTTCTCCATCACTTTGCACTTAGCGTCTGCTGCTATGTGGCATGGATGTGAAAACCAAGTCAAACACGAGACATCCCCTGTCTTGGCGAGCTCTGGACTAGTGATGCTGTTCTAATCACAGGAAGAATAAGAGAATTCCAGCTCCAGAGCCTCACAAAGGGGCACCTCGCTCAGCAGGGGCAGGAAGTGAGGCAGTTTCCTGGGGAAGTTTCGGATTTTTCTAATCTACTAATTATGAATGTGACTTAAATCTTCTGTTCCACCGAGGAGCCTACCTTTCCCGAAGCAGTCAGTGGTGTGTTTTCGATAGCTCTAAGCTGTCTCCTTTCTAAGGAGCCACATTTTCTGGGCATGATTCAAGATGCTAACGAACAAAGACTTGCAAACACTTACTTTTTTTTTTTTTTTCAAGAAGTGATCCTTTCTAACCTTTCAGGGGCTCACTATTGTCTTGGACCACAAAGAAGCTCCTGTGGAGTTCCGTTATTCCTCCACATCTTACCCTGGGATGCCTTTTAATCATTTTAAATGTAGGAGACAGAGAAGGAGGCAGCGTGGAGTGGGGAATGGCTACCCAGCCACTCAGAGCACAAAGCACCTCAGACCTCACCAGACAAAGGATGTGCTGTGTAATATGCTGCAGACTCTAGAAAAAACTCCCATCAGTCCTCCACAAAGTTTTCAAATTATAAGCAAATAAAGAAACTACCCTAAGATACGGTGGTGCCTCCACCAGTAAGACAGCTATGTATTTTCTGCTTCAGAAAATTACTAGCCACCCTCTTATTGATAGATATTAAACTTCTACTTTATAAAAGATGTAACAACATGGAAAATCCATGCTATTAACTATTTGTTATTGTTTTTTCGAGGTAGAGTCTCACTGTAGCCCAGGCTGACCTGAAATTTGCTATGTCTCATGGTGGCCTTGAACTCACAGCAATCCTCCTACCTCTGCCTCCCAAGTGCTGGGATTAAAGGCATGCGCCACCACTCCTGGCTTATTAACTATTTTTGATAAACCCTAAAAGATTCAATCTAAGGCAAGACCTGTCATCCCTCCTGGCATCCTAAGACTGGCAACACCACACCAGAGTGTTCTCATTGTTTCTATGTCATCATCTGAACTATGCTCAGAAAATAAAATGGTTTGCCTAAGGTCACACAGCTAATTAGAGGCAAAATAGGTTGTAGTATTCATGTCTGCTAAATTCTTTATGCTTAGAGGAAAAGAAAAAAAAAAAAAACTACCTCCAGTCACCACAGACAAGAGCAAGAACATAAGAGTCTGTCTTCTCTGAGTTTTTCTAATATCTCAGCTTTGCTGTACTAATTCAAAAACAACCCAGTCCTTTGAGATGCATCTTAACATTGAAAAAAACTCTGTTTTTTGTCCCAGTCTTTGATTTTGTTAATACTCTATATTCTATATGACCACCATACTTTAGCAACACAGCTTAAAAATTTGGACCAGGGTCTTGGGAGATGGCTTAGCAGTAAGGCATTTGCCTGCAAAGCCAAAGGACCCAGGTTTAATTCTCCAGGACCCACATACACCAGATGCACAAGGTGGTGCATGCGTCTGGAGTTCATTTGCAGTGGCTGGAAACCACGGTGTGCCTATTGTCTCCCTCTTTCTCTGTCTCAAATAATAAAATAAATAAAAAATTTTAAATTTGGACCAAATTTAGGAGTATATCTTAATTTTTTTATATAAGCAGAGGAAAAGGGGAAAAAAGGGAGGTGATATCTCTCTCTTGAATAAAAAAAGAAATACATGAAAATATCATTCTTGAAATTTCAAGCAAACACAATTCGGTGAATAATAATAAATGCAAGTCACAAGAGTTGGCATTTCCATGACCTAAGCTTGTGGTAATCCGCACCCCTCGCTCATGTCTGCTGACATCCAGGAGCAAACCCTAAGGGAGTTGTTTTGAGTGAGGGTTTCTGTACGTCTCTTTGAATAGGAATACAAAGTGACAGAAAAATAACTCAAAATTGCTATAAAATGAATGGTATTTCCAAATGCGCAAGCAAACAACTTGCACTTTAATGTAACACATTTCTTCTTATTTGGCAGTAAGTTAAAACATATGTTGTTTGAAGTTTATATAAAATGGATGAAAAGGTGTTATTTGTGTTAAAAATGAAACCAAATTACTAAGTGGTTTAAAATCCATGGTGGCTTTTATTATCCAAATGTAGCCAGTTAAAAGTAACGTCACTTGAAGAGTAAAAATAAATTAGGGTTAACAGTTACTGGTCTGCTTGTGTTTTTTTATGAGGAAATAAACAAAGTAAAAACCTTCAAAAATATGCACTTAGTCATTTCAATTTTACAATTTTCTTTAATACAAATCCAAAAAAACAAGTAACAAAGAAATTTACTTACCCCTTCACATCAAGTACAAATATGCTTTACCCAAAGGCTTTTTCTTGTGTGAATTACCCAAGAAAGAGTTGTCAAAATCTTAGTCACACTTCAAACAGGCAAAGTCAATGGGAACAGATAAAAAACAAATGGTCAACTATTTCATCAACTTGCCCTGGGGTTAAAAAATCTCATGAAGGACAACAAAAAGTGGCAATCAATATTGTCACATTTTTCTTAGCATTGGTTAGCACTTTGCAAAACAAGAGTATGATTTCTTTGAGTTTAGACTTCAGAGAGTAAGAGTGAACAGTTTTTTTTTCTGTTAAACAAACGGGTTGGGAGAGTTGAAGTTCAGATATAAAACTTGAAAACAAAAAAGTTTTGTACAATGAATCTGACAATAGTTGTCTCGTAGGTCCAAAGCAATTGCCATAGGAGACTTTCTTCTAAAGGTATATATATTTAATATACTATATTATATTATATATAATATATATTATATATTAATTAACTAATATATTACATATAATATATATGTGTGTATATATTATATATTAACTAATATATATAATAGATAATATATGTGTATGTATATGTGTGTGTGTGTGTATATATATATATATATATATATATATATATTTTTTTTTTTTTTTTAAGGAGGGCTGAGGAGATGAAGCTTTGGCTTGTCGTGCAAGCCTAAGGACCCGAGTTCAATCCCTAGCACCCACCTAAAAAGCTGGGCATGGCTACACATGCCTGTAACCCCAGTGAGGTGGAGCCACAGGGATCACTGGGGCTCCCTGGTCAGCCAGTCTAACTAAAAAAAAAAAAAAAGTTTTTCAAGTTTAGAAAAAGATTCTGTCTCAGAGATATAAGGCACAAGAGCAGTAGAGGTGTCTTCCTGGGACACAGGGCACACCTATCTTCGTACACCCTAAGAATGAAGAAAGTTTCCAATTCAAAAGTAGCAGTCTACAGACTTTGCCTTTTCGTCCAATATTACCTCTGTGGAAAGGGAATTCTCACACTCCTCTCTCTGTATTACAAACAAACCAGCAACACGTCTGGACGTTGTACGCAGCACTAAGCAGCAGCACTGCCCTTATATCCAATGTCAGCTGAGACAGAAGACACTGTTATCATTGAAAGTTCTACTTTAACTTTGTTTTAGATGGTAATTTTCTTCTTTTCTCAGTAAGTCACAATTGCTACTTTTCATAGCAACTGGTTCTTTAAGACTTGTTGTTTTCTTTATCTTAATTAAAGTATTATAATCCACTATTACATTTTATGAATTCATTTTGGAGTTATGCTATCACATAATATAAAGAAAAATTCCATGGCTAAATAAATCATACAACCATTGGACAAGAGGAAAAATAAAAGAATAACTTCCCAAAATAAATATACAGTAAAAGAAGGCAAGCCTATTGCAATCAGCTTAAATTTGGAGAAAAAAAAATTACTTGATTTAAAAAAAAATTTAAACTTACTAAAACTAGCACTTTTGGGGGACGTAATATGATGGAGAATGGAATTTCAAAGGGGAAAGTGTGGGGGGGGAGGGAATTACCATGGGATATTTCTTTATAATCATGGAAAATGTTAATAAAAATTTAATAAAATAAAATAAAACTAGCACTTTTTAAAGACCTTTAAAACAGCTTTATTTATTTACTTATTAGAGAGAGAGAGAGAGACAGAGAGAGAATTGGTGTGCCAGGGTCTCAGCCACTACGATCAAACTCCAGACACTTCTGCAGCCTAGTGCGACCATGCGTGACCTTGCGCTTGTCCTACCTTTGTGTGTCTAGCTAATGTGGAGTCTGGAGTGTCAAACATGGGTCCTTAGACTTTTCAGGCAAGTGACTTAACTGCTAAGCCATCTCTCCATCCCAAAACTAGCACTTTTGTATTTTATAATAAATATCTAGAGCTTAAAAGTAGCCAGATGTAAGCCAGGTATGGTGGCGCACGCCTTTAATCCCAACACTCGGGAGGCAGAGGTAGGAGGATCGCTGTGAGTTCTAGACCACCCTGAGACTACATAGTGAATATCAGGTCAGCCTGGGCTAGAGTGAGACCCTACCTCAAAAAAAAAAAAAAAAAAAGCCATACGTGGTGGTGCATGCCTTTAATCCCAGCACTCGAGAGGTAGAGGTAACAGGACCACCATGAGTTGAGGTCATCCTGAGAAGACATAGCGAATTCCAAGTCAGCCTGAGCTAGAGTAGAACCCTACCCTGAAAACCAAAATAAAATAAAAATATATAAATAAATAAGAAAAATAAAAATAAATTAAGGGGGCTGGGCAGATGGCTTAGCAGTTAAAGGCACTTGCTAGCAAAGTCTATTGGCCTGGTTTCAATTCCTCAGTACCCACATAAAGCCAGATGCACAAAGTGTTCATTTGCAGTGGTGAGAAACCCTGGCTAAACTATTCTCTCTATTTGTATCTCTCTCTCTCTCTCTCCTGTCCTCTTTCCCTCTCTCTCTCTCTGCTTGCAAATAAATAAAAGTATTTTTAAATGACATTTCTATATTTCATAACAAAACAGTAAATATTACTTTACAAATAAGTATTAATAATATATTCAAATGTTATTGAATGATATACTTGCAACTAACATACTTTATGGCACTAAAGGCATATGACTAATACACAGAGAAATACAACTCTTGGAGACTAATGCCAAGAAGATTGGTACAAGCTCTCTATTTCAGGCCATTCTTTAATGTGTAAAATATTTCTTATTTAATTATATATGAAAAGTCTTGCCAGCACTGGAGGGGTAGAGACAGGAGGATCGCTGCGAGTTTGAGGTTCCCTTGGGATTAGAGTGAGTGCCAAGTCTGCCTGGTCTAGAGTGAGACTCTACTGAAAAGAGAAAAAAAAAAAATTCAAAAGAAAGCGGACCAGAGAAATGGCTTAGACTTTAAGGCACTTGCCTGTAAAGCCTAAGGACTCAGGCTGAATTCCCCAGTACCCACACAAAGCCAGATGCACAAGGTGGCCCATGCATCTGGAGTTTACTTGCAGTGGGTAGACCCTAGCACACCCATTCTCTCTCTCTCTCTCAAACAAATTTTTTAAAACATCAAAAGGAAAACAAGGCTCAACTTTAGAACTCTCTTACACACTACAGAAACTTAAACAAAGCTCATGTGACTATGAAGCAAAAGCTACCCAAAGCAGCAAGAATACCATGACATAAGAAAACACCAAAGAGCAGCTGGACTCTCACCTGTGGGCCATGAACGTGAAAACAGCCCTGTGGAAACAGTCACTTCACGAGAATGACATTGAGCACTTTAGTTAAAGTGACAGGGGAGGCCAGAGGAGAGCCAGTGCACTGAGAAATGTGTGGCATTCTAGATTAATGGTCTTGGGGTCTTTGGACGACCCATTTGAATGCACAGGGAGATGAAATTGGAGGACTCGCATCTACTTCACATATCGCAGCCAGGACCCACATGCCATCTACGATTGCCTCCACACAATAGCCGCGGCGTACAAAGAAAGCATCCCACTGGTCCTCTCTGCCTGTCTGCTTTGGGCATTGCTATTACATTAAGAAGTTTATATTTGTGGTACGATATAGACATCTGTTCTTAGAAATTCAATGTCAAAACTTCACTTTTTTAAAACAGCTAATTTGACAGAAAGCATACCAATATAAAAATATGACATTCAAGCCTGGCTTCTCTATTTGATTATAATTATCACTACTGTCCATATTCAACTTTGCATAATAGGGAAATATCAAAAACTCAAAACATTTGAGAAACTATTATCTATAATGACTTTGCTTTAAAGTTCTTTTTTAGTTGTAAATGATTCAAGAGCAATTTCAAATTACCACTAAGCCCTATGTTATCAGGAAGAGGGCCTGATTTCACAGTTTTACATCGTAACCTCAAGATAGGCAACACTCTGACTTTGAGAAAAGTGATTTGTTCTATAATCAAGATCAAGCCTTTTCAAGTTTCTACTTTAAGCTTAATGGCAACAACAGACAAGTGCCTACAAAAGAGTTTCAATCTCTCATCTTCATTTTTAGGACCAGTGAGAATTCTGTATTTGGAAAATGCTTGAACACAGGACGCTTGTGTTCTGAACATCTGGCTTAGGAACATTTGAACATCCATTTGTGTACTTACTTTGTTTAGTACCAGGCACAGTTCTAGACTCTTAACTTGGGACTATAAACAGGACAATGTCGGCCTGTCATGACACTTATGCCAAGGATTAAGCACTGAGGACTTATCAAAGAAAAGCACATGGCCCAAACTGATGAATAAGGAAAGGCTTGGTGGCCGTGGCACTTGTCCTGAGCAACATACAGTCAACGGTCAATAGCTTTCAGCTCTCTGACTGAGCTTCTGGCCCTTAACAACGTTCAGGTTCATACATGCTACCCCTCGTAGGTAAAACATCATAGAGCCAGGCAGCACTTGGGGCAGTCCATAATCAAGAACAGAACCTAGTAAGGGTTTGTGGCTAAGTTGGAAATACTTCTCTTTGCCTGTGAACCACTTCCGCAGAATCAGAGAAGGCCCCCTAGGGCGCCTTCCCACAGTCTACACTGATTTTGCTCTGCGCGGCACCTGAAAGTGTGGAGCAAGAAGGAAGGAAGCTCCCTTCATCCCTCATGTTTTTATTAAACTTTTTGCTGAAGTACAACATAGAGATGGAAAAGTAAAGGAAGGAGAGATGTTCAATGGTAAAAGCTGACCACCTGGGTTCTGTTCCCCAGTGCCCACTTAAACCCAGATGCACAAAGTGGCTCATCCATCTGGAGTTTATTTGCAATGGCAACAGGACCTGGTGCACCCATATTCATGCCTTCATTCATCCTCTCTCTCCTTGCAAATAAATAATAAATTAAAATAGTTTTTAAAAAGTAAAGAATAATGGATCAGAGTATTAACACCCAGTGGACACCCTACATAATCGGCCTCCAATTTAAGAAATGAAATATTACCAGCAGCTCTGAAAGCTTCCCTTGTGCCCTTTCTCTCCTCCTCAGATAGTACCATTAGCCTGAATGTTAACACCACAAATTAGCTTTACTATCCTTCAAAATGATATAAGTGGTATCATGAAGAAGGCGTTTTGAGCCTGTCATCTCTTGTTCAGCATTATGCAATTTATCTAGAATGCTTTGTGTAAATGTAATTGACTTTGTTTTAAAAGTGTTCTACCACATAAATAAGCCACAGCTGTTGCACAAACAAGGCGCAACTCTGATGCTGTTGGCCATATTAGTTACTTCCTTCCACAGTTCAGCTGTTATATTACAAGCATCCCTGCATATGTCTTTTGATGCATATATACACCATAGTCATATAGTGTACCTGAGAATGGACTTTCCAGGTAACAGGATGTGTGAATGTGTGTGTGTGTGTGTGTGTGTGTGTAGTTTGCTTCAGTAGATCCCAACAAATAGTTTTCAAAAATGGTTTTACCACTTTCAAAAGTAGTGCACATGAGTTTCAATGGCTGGACACCCTTATCAACATTTGGTGTTTTAGTTTTTAAATTTTTTTAAAATATATTGGCAAGAAGAGAGAGAATGAGCACACCAGGACCTCCTGCCATTGTAAACCAACTCCAGATGCAAGCACCAATTTGTGCATCTGGTTTTATATGGGTACAAGGGACTCAAACCCGGCTGTCGGGCTTTACAAGCAAGCACCTTTAACTGCTAAGCCATCTCCCAGCCCTTTATAAATAAGCCCCTTTCTTACAGATATGCCATCTCCCGGCTATAGTTTTGTCAATCTTTTTCATTTTAGCCATCCTGGTTGGGAATGTACTGGTATCTCATTCGGGGTTTAAATTTGCATTTCCCTCGTGACTATAGGCTTACTATATTTACTGAGTTTGTCAGTCATTTGGATATTCTGTTGTGAAATGCCTATTCATGCCATTTTTGTGAAATTATATTCTTTTTCCTGTTGATTCACGAGACTTGTTATGTATTGCAGAAATAAAGCCTAATTCATATGCATTGTAAATATCTCCTCCTACTCTATATTGCCTTTTCACTTTCCAAACAATGTTTCTGGCAACAGAAGTTCTTAATGGTACTGTAGACCGACTTACTGATTTTATCAATCTTTTCTGTAGGGCTATATTTAAGAAATCTTTGCCTGCCTCAAGGTTATGAAGATAATCGTATATATTATGTTGGAGGCATTATTATTTTATTGTAATTGCATTTATAATCCACTTTGAATTGATATTTGCATATGGTCTGAGGTAGAGAACTGTGATTTTTTTCTACTGGTCTATTTAGTAGATCTGAATTCTTTTGACAGCTGGGTGTGGTAGTGCACACCTGCAATCCCAGAACTCAGGAGGCTAGAGCAAGAGAATCACAAGTTCAAAGCCACCATGAAATTCATGGTGAGACCCTACCGAGAAAAGAAAAGAAAGAAAGAAGAGAAAAAAGGAGTTGAGAAGAAGATGATGGACAGGAAGTTTTATTGAAAATACCTCCCGCTTCCACTGCACTTCTGTGGAACACAAGTTACAAAGTGAGTTACCACTTGCGTAAGTCTGTTTTTGAATTCTGTATTATTTTATTAGATTCTCATTAATCCTTAAAAATCCTTAATCACCAACACTACTCTATAACAGCTCTAGAATAAACCTTGATATCTGGTAGTGTAAATCTTCCAGTTTTCTTCTTTCTCTTCAGTATTATCTTGTCTGTATTTGGTCCTTAGCATTTTCATGTTAATATTAGATCATTTATCAATGTATGTATATATGCACACACAGAGACTTGTAGTGAAGGAGGGCAGGGAAGGGTGACAAAAGAAGGTAAAGGGATTATGGTCACAATATATTATGGCTGGGCATAGGGGGGCACACCTTTAATCCCAGCACACAGGCGGCAGAGGTAGGAGGATCACCATGAGTTCGAGGCCAGCCTGAGACAACATAGTGAATTCCAGGTCAGCCTGGGCTACAGCAAAACCCTAACTTGGCACAAACAAACAAACAAAACCATTATGTACATGTATGAAGATTGTCAATTAAAAAGTTTCATTCAGGGGTTGGAGATGGCTTAGCGGTTAAGCGCTTGCCTGTGAAGCCTAAGGACCCCGGTTCGAGGCTCGGTTCCCCAGGTCCCACGTTAGCCAGATGCACAAGGGGGCGCACGCGTCTGGAGTTCGTTTGCAGAGGCTGGAAGCCCTGGCGCGCCCATTCTCTCTCTCTCCCTCTATCTGTCTTTCTCTCTGTGTCTGTCGCTCTCAAATAAATAAATTTTAAAAAATTTTTAAAAAAAGTTTCATTCAAAGCAAACTCTTTGGTACTCTGCATCGCTCTTCACTTTCACAGTGCTGTAAGATCTCATCTCTCTCCTCCCCGTGCCCGTAGATCAAGGCACAGCGCGAGCCTCCCCTAGAACTCAGACAGTCCTTCTGTAAGGTGACAAGGCACAGCAGTAAGAGATGCTGGAGCAAAGTCTCAGGACACTGCTGGAGGAGTGAGCTCTTGATCCTTAGAAGCCCTTAGGATTGTAGACGTTTTCCAAGGAAACATTCGTGACCATGTGTGCCCACTGGGGGTTGAATGTAGGCCCTCATACTGCTAAAGCATGCCCTCTACCATTGAGCTATCACCCTAGCACCCAGGCAATACACTTTTCCAAGAAGTTACTCTCCAGACTTCTCTTGAAATGTATTTCTTTTTTCTTTTAATTTTTTTGTTCATTTTTATTTATTTATTTGAGAGTGACAGAGAGAGAAAGAGGCAGATAGAGAGAGACAGAATGGGCGCGCCAGGGCTTCCAGCCACTGCAAACGAACTCCAGACGCATGCACCCCCTTGTGCATCTGGCTAACGTAGGTCCTGGGGAATTGAATCTCAAACTGGGGTCCTTAGGCTTCACAGGCAAGCTTTTAACTGCTAAGCCATCTCTCCAGCCCTTGAAATGTATTTCTATTATAAGCGCCAGCATCACATACTCCCAAAATATCGGGATACTAACAAATTCAGTTCATCCCATCCTTTAAACTCAATGGGGACCACACAACTTTAGACGCTTTCTAATTTCAATGTCTTAGTATCTATTATAGTACTATTAACAGATCAAATAGGGTAATTTATAATGGACAGAAATTGATTTGGCTCATGGTTCTGGGGAACGGCATCTAGTGAGGGTTTTCTTGCTGCTCTACAACATGGTAGAGACATCACCTGAAAGAGCGAGAGAGAGCAGGAGGAACAGGGAGCAAGACGTCAAACCTAAGCTCAAGTTGTCCTCATACCTGATGGGCAACTTGAGGCCGGACAGAAAGAATTTTGAGGGGCATGGGAGGGAAGGGTGGGAGAAAACAACAAAAAACTAAACCCAAAACGAACTGGTACCATAGAAACCTTTATTTCACCTTAAAGGTGGACTAAAAGATTTAACCCTCAACAGGAGCATGGGGAGAGCACCCAAAAAGAAAGGCCCTGGAGAGGGTGGGATGAAGCCTAACCTTAAAAAACTTTTTTTGGCTCTGGCCTGTTATCTGCAAGTACCAGAAATTGGTTGCTACCCACAATGAGCTGTTGATCAGAGAGACCTACGAGGTCCCCAAAACAAGACAGGCTTCTGTCAAAGCACTTGCTTACCCACCTGAGGTAAAAGGTAAGACCCTACTGCTCAAGACACCATATGCTGCCGACACAGAACACACAGAGACCTGGATGGAAGCCGGAAGAGAGCCAGTTCCCAGACAGCCTGTCCAGTGCTGGAAAGGGCTACGTGAGCTACTGAGGGAAGGCGGCCAACAACGGTCTGAGCAAGCATAGGTCTGAGCTACTTAGAAGCAAACACCCTGTGTGGTGGCACACAGCCTTGGTTGGTAACCAGTAGCTTTCTGATTGGCTAAAAGATCCACTCAGTTTAGAGGGACCCATAGCTAAAACTGGGAAGCAGGTCAGAATCCTATGGAGACAAAAACGATGCTCTCCAGTGTCAAGCTCCCACTGGTCTTTGTCTAATAGAGGGGCTACCACCATCAAATGCTCCCTAAATTAGTAAGGTTTAACCCATTTAACCCATGGTGACTTCACTCTCCCTTGGAGAATCTATTTTTGTTTTTCAGAAGGTAGCAAGACCCAAGGAGATAAACCACCCCTCATATCTCAGTCAAGGCCCAGCTGAAACCACAGAGGAAGGGGGGAAATGAGCAAGAGCGCTGCTTCCATGGTAAGCCTGACAATCAGCGCCAGGGTGAAGGACACAGACCCTGAAGATACTCAACAACTACCAAAGCAGAGATCCAGAGGCTCCTAAGAGCTCATCACTGAAGTAGATTTAAAACACACCCAACAAGGCTCAGGAAATTTTGCAGAAGAGGGGGAAGAAAGACTGTAAGAGTCTCAGGTTGGGACACCATGCCCAGAGGCATTGCCTCCCACCAATAACTGCCTGCTGCTCCCACAATGCATAACCCACAACCCCATGGGGAATACCAATAATCCCACTGAGGAGGGCCCCCAGTGGAATGGACAAGGGAAAGGATGGACATACTAAATATGTCCATAATAAGAAAAGAGACTTTTAAAAAGGAATAAACTGTTACCTAAGGGGGTAAAAAAGAGGTCAAACTTAGAACCTTAAGCCCTTTTATAATGGACATTATTAATCCATGCATAAGGGCAGGGCTCTCATGACCTAAATACCTGCCATTAGAATCTTTCATTGCTGTGGCAATGAAAATAGTTTTCAAGATGTGAGTTCTGAGGAAACACAAACTACAGTACCCTGTTTTATGTAAATATCAGTTTCTTAAAACAAATATTTTTATTTTATTTTACTTCTTTATTATTTTCTTTTATGAGGCAGGGTCCCACTCTAGCTCAGGCTGACCTGGAATTCATTATGGAGTCTCAGGGTGGCCTCGAACTCACGGAGATCCTCCTACCTCTGCCTCCCGAGTGCTGGGGTTAAAGGCCTGCACCAACTCGGCCAGCTCAAATAATTTTTTATATCACAATTTTTGTTTTGTATTATTCTGAATGCTTTGGAACATTAATTTCCCTTAGAGTTTTAGGCACATGATAGTTTTCATGTATGTTCTTATGCTCAGAATTCTCTAGTACCCAACTTACAAGCAATCTTTGGAAGTATATGGTTCTAAATTAGAAGAAATTGAGATCCCAGTTGAGCTAGGCCATCAAGAATTTTTAATGTGAGTCGGGCATGGTGGCTCACACCTTTAATCCCAGCACTCGGGAGGCAGAGGTAGGAGGACTGCCATGAGTTCGAGGCCACCCTGAGACTACTCCATAGTGAATTCCAGGTCAGCCTGAGCTAGAGAGATACCCTACCTCAAAAAACCAAAAAAAAAAAAAACCCCAGAATTTTTAATGACTCATAACAGACATTCTAAACATCATGAGATAACAATTACACTTAATATAGTGTATTGACTAGGGGACAAGTTTAAGGCTAATTCAGCCCACTGAACTGCAATCAGTTTCAGGATAGAGGTTGACAAATCCCTATACCTTAAAAATACCTCAATTCTCAGGCTGGAGAGATGGCTTAGCAGTTAAGATGCTTCCCTGTGAAGCCTAAGAACCCATGTTCAAATCTCCAAGTCCCACATAGCCAGATGCATAGTGATAAAAGTGTGCAATGTCTCACATGCACACAAGGGGGCGCACACATCTGGAGTTCATTCACAGTAGGCTGAAGGTCCTGGTCATTCTCCCCCCTCCTCATCCCGCCTCTTTCACTCTCTCTCAAAAAGAAAAAGAAAAAGAAAAAAAAATATATATATATATGTATGTATGTATGTATATGTGTGTGTGTGTACACACACAGACACACACACACACATAAACATATATATAGCTTATATATATATAGCTTAATAACGGAGATTGAACACATGAGAAATTCATTTTGGTTTTCTTTGTTTTTTCAAAGGAGCCAGATATGGTGGTACATGCCTATAGTCCCAGCTACGTTGGAAGCCCAAGCAGGAAGCACTTGAGGAGTTTGAGGCCAGCTTAGGCAACAGGAAGACTTCTGAAAATAAGGAAACACAAGAAAGGGAAAGAAAGATGAAGGAAAGAAAAAGAGAAGAGGAATGGAATAGAAAGGTTAAAAAAGAAGAAGAAGAAGAAAAGGAAGAAGAAGGAGGGGGAGGAGGAAGAGCAGATGTGATTTCTCTGACAGGACAGAAGAGACTAAGAAAAGATAGCTGGTTGGAATGAGAAGTTGACCCTCAGTATTAAAGAACACAAACTTTGCACTCAGCTTTGTTCTCCCTGCGCTCACTGCAGGCGACACGTCCATTCAGGTAAGTGAGTAGATGGGCTGGTCAGTCTGTCCAGACAGGGAAGAGCCTTTGCTGTGTCCTCACTCCAGGCTAGCACATGCTTTGTTAATGGCATGCACACACTATGTATACCACATATACGAACTTCACTGTAGGACACTCTAGCCCTGGCATCATAATTCTCTATGACACAGTTGGTACCCTGGTTGGAAATGTTAAATTTAAGCAGAGCCTGGTTCCACATGCCCATAGCTCATGTTGGATCATGAGCCCCGATGCACACGAAGATAGTGTAGATTATATCAGTAGAGAAAACAATTTCCTCCCATGCTAGAATCCCTGGCATGTTATAATCCAAACTGCCCTTCCCAATCTTCACTCTCCCTTTTGTAGAAAGAAACATGCTCATTAATAACACCCACTGTGGATTCTGCAGTTTCAGGCCTGTAAAAAGACAGTTCTCCTAAGGTTAAGATCATTTCTAGAGCTCAGCAATTTTTAGAAGACTATTAAGAGAAAAGCATGCTTAGGTTGTGATATTTCAAATTACAACACTCAGAATAGAACTATGTAAACATAAAATAAAGTTTTAGCCAAATGTTGTAAATATGCTTATTTAAATATACAGAACTAATATTAATCAACTCTTTTTATCTGGAGCCCAGGCAATCAGACAGAACTACTAAGTTCTTTATCCATAAGAAAAGACCTAAGTAATATATGCTGATGGTTATAACCACTCACATCAAAGATCCCAACATGTGGGGCTGGAGAGATGGCTCAGCGGTTAAGGGCTTGCCTGTGAAGCCTAAGGACCCCGGTTAGAGGCTCGATTCCCCAGCACCCACATTAGCCAGATGCACAAGGGGGCACCCATGTCAGGAGTTCCTTTGCAGTGGCTGGAGGCCCTGGCGCACCCATTCTCTCTCTTATCTGCTTCTTTCTCTCTCTGTCTGTCACTCTCAAGTAAATAAATAAAAATGAACAAAAAAAAAAAGAAAAGATCCCAACATGCCTCATAAATAAATATTTTTTTAAATTTTTTTGTTTATTTTTACTTATTTGAAAGCGACAGAGAGAGAGAGAGAAAGAGGCAGATAGAGAGAGAGAATGGGTGCACCAGGGCCTCCAGACACTGCAAACCGAATTCCACACGCGTGCGCCCCCTTGTGCATCTGGCTAATGTGGGTCCTGGAGAATCGAGCCTCGAACCGGGGTCCTCAGGCTTCACAGGCAAGCACTTAACCACTAAGCCATCTCTCCAGCCCCAAATATTTTTATATGTAATTATTCTCAGTGTACAGGTGGTTTTCTATGTGCTTACATTCAACATATTGAAAAATCCAGAAAAAAATGCTTGGAACATGTACAGAGCAATTTTCTTACCGCTAGTCCCTAAACAATGTAGTTCATCAAATATCTATATTACATTTGTTATCACGTACAATCTAGAGATGACAAAGTATTTGGGAGGTTATGCCTAGCTTCTACGCAAATACCATACAATCATATAAGAAGCTTGAACATCAGGATTTTGGCATTGAATGGGGTCATGAAACCACTCCTTCACTGATGCCAAGTGACCACTCTATATATAATTGTGCATAGCTCACTATATTCTAATGCTTAAGTGTTTTCCACATGAGTAATGTGTGTATACACACACACATTACATTGGAAAATTCAATTTGTGATAAAATTCTATCCACCATCCATTGTAGAAAACCATGGGCATACTCCATACAGCGCTGCCTCCAATTCAGGAGATCAGACACTGCGCTCACTGTCCTGGAGTCTCTTCCTCCGCATCCTACCCCATTCTCTGTGCTCCCCACTTCCTCCCTATATATCAGAGTTCACCTTACTCGGTCCTTTCAAACAATATCAACATTTTCTCTGAACACCTTTTAGGAGGCATTTTATTGATACTAAAGTTTGGTATTATTAATTTGGGTAAAATTAAATGCAAACTCATTTTTAAGTAGATGAGTAGGATTTTCAGTTGTAAGGAATTAAAAATTTCTAAAATTGCCTTAAGTGAGTCCTCAGCATTAAAGTTTAATCAAATATCTCAATTTTCTGTTTATGATGGCTAAAATATGTCTTACTTTATGTTTTAAACTGCCATATATTTCAACTGCTAAGGCCAACTCTAAGTTTTTAAAGGTTATGACTTATTAAAAGCTTTCTCTGCTGGGCGTGGTGGCGCACGTCTTTAATCCCAGCACTAGGGAGGTAGAGGTAGGAGGATCACTGTGAGTTTGAGGCCACCCTGAGACTACAGAGTGAATAAAGCTTTTTCATTCATCCAAATTATTTTATTTTTGAAAAGCAAACATCAAATTCACCATTAAGGAATATTTATAGTCCTATACAACCACTGGACATATGACATTTTGCTAAAATACTATGACACATTTACAAACTAGAACAAAATGATTAAACTTAACATGTTCACAATTTACGTAAGGAGCTAATATATATCAAAATTAATTTACAGAAGGAACTAGTATATACTAAAATTATTTTACATAATTCACTTACATAAAGAACTAATATGACTAAAATATATTTAACACATCTCAAAGAACATTGCAAAAAAAAGAATCATCAAATATATGCTGTAGTATCTTGGTACTTAAATGGTTAAATATTTTCAAAGAGAAAACACAATTCTTGCAGATAACCTACAGAGCCTTGCAGTTTGCTAGTTAGCTATATTCTGATAAAAACAACAATAGGGACAAAATAATGTCTTGCATGTAATTGTCAGTATGCCCCCAAAATAGATTTTTATGAGTATTTAATAGTAAAAGTATCCAAAAAATAAATTTGAAGTATACACATTAACTGAAAGCCATCATTCTTCATGAAAACTATTATTCTGAACAGTTGAATAATTGTTATGATGCATAGATGACAGAGAGGTTCAAGCACATGCTTCGTGTGATTCAAATGCTCTGCAAGCTCAACACTTACATTTCTGCTATGAAATCGTTTAATACTGTATTTACCTAACAGAAGCAGACTGGTTCCAAAAAGTAAGATTCAGGAAAGTTCAAAAACATACCTAGTTTTGATCAGCTCCAAGCATAACAGTTTCAGCTATTTCTTTCAAAATATGTAAGAACACTTACATAGTGCAGTTAATTCATTACTCATGTTATCTCAAAATGATAAATAAATAAAGAGAACGCAGTCTTTTCCAAATTAAAAAAGATAGGACTCTCAGATTTTCATATTAATTTGAATAAATTATCATGTTAAAGTTTCTGGATGATTAATTTGAATAATAAGACTGTGGTTGCTGGTTTTCTGAATAAGCATTTTCGAAGGTAGGCTTAACTCTATTTTGACTTGAATTGAAAAATGTTTCACTTAGGATTTTTGCAAGTCTCTGAATTAAACAAAATAACTGTCAGGAAGAGAATTTTAAATAATTGCTTTTACTATTGAGATGGAATGAATGGCAATCCCTATACCTCTGCACACGCGAGACACCAGCCATGGGCTGCACTTCTCTGCGAAAGGTGCGAGTCATACATACCTCCTCCTCCTGAGCCAACAGACACCACAGTGTTATTCAAAAGTCCTTTTTAGTGAAGACGGTTACAAAAATCACTTTTTTATAGGTGCTACAGTTTGGCTCAAAGCCTCCTAGAAGTTGAATGGTGCTGTTAAACCATTAACCACTCATCTCCTGAGCACGAGGGAAATTATGCCTGTGCAGACGGTGCCTAGGACTTCCTTCTCCAAGCCTCAGCAGCAGTTAAAATTAACAAAGGCTTATTCTTGTAATTAGGGCAGAGGGTGGGTGGCAGGGAAAGGAAAGGGGAAAAGTAGTTTGCATTATATCTTTCCCTCAGATAACCTAAAGATCTATACTTTGTAATGTAACACCACAAAATGATGTAGTTAACACTTGTTTGGGACACGATTTCAAACACAAAATGGAACTTACAAGAGAGATAAGCTACGTAAATGTTAGAAAGGAAACTAAAAACTAATGGTAATTTTCTCATGTATCACATTTCAAAGAGGAGCCCTTACAGTATAAAGATACCATGAGTTCATGACAGCTTTATTCTTAACTCCACAGATCCACCTATTGTTATGCTCTGAAACTGTAGGAACTGCTGCCATCTATAGGATACGAACGTAATAGCAGTGTTTTACTCTCCAATACCTTCTATTGGGGATAGAAATGTGCTGAATGTGTAAGCACTTTTCTAAACAGCAGGTGGCCTCACTTTTGCTACAGATTTGCCTCAAAGACGTTGGTTTAAAAGCTTTTTCATGTTTTGTAAAATAAATTCCAACTTCTGCTCACATCTAAAGTTGCTAGGTGATTTGAGATAGAAAAACATCAGAGCCTGGAACTCTGAAAAATTCATGTCCATAAACACAGTTTCACAAAGTCGATCCCAGGTTGCTAATCCGATCTCACTTAGAGCGACACTGCACCAAACAGGCCACAGAAGATGGAGGTGTGCTGCTGAGACTCGGGACAAAGGGACAAAAGTTAGGAAAGCTTTTAGTTAAGTTTAAAATGCTAGGTAGACACTCATTCCCATCTTCTGAGAATTCACCATACTCTGTAATGAGATGGCAATAAAACCAAAATGTCTTGGGGCTTCATTAGGTAATAATAAGCATGGTTGTACATCTTTAAAGCAAAGTTACACATTTTAACTGCAGAGAACACCGAAGCTCAAATCTTTTAATGGTAGCAACATGTGCCCAAGATGCCAGCATAATTTCCTTGGAAAGAAAATCAGTTAGCTTTCATTTCTTTTTATTGAATGAGCAGATAATTTCCCTTGTACTTTATTCTGGGGTGACTAATTAGTTAAATGACCAATGTTTTTGTAATCGTTAATATAAAGCATTCTAAACTTCAACCATAATCAAGGGCAGAAATAAAAGATTTCAGCATATTCAGAATTCAAGGAAAGTAGGTGTCTAAGTGGAAGAAAATCTGGTATCAAAGAGCCATTTGGGCAGAGCGAGCGAGGTGGTACTTGTATCCTGACAGTAAATACTGTCCACCATACTGCTGCAAAGAAGCCAGCAATGGTGCTGAGAACTAAACGACTATCTGTAGCCATAACCAGTGATAAACAAAACCCACAGATTTAGGACAGAGCAAAGAAACACAGCATGAAAAAGATAATAAAATTATTTGGAAATGTTTATTATTCTTGAAATATTAGGAGATAATTGAATGCTCTGCTGGGTATGCTGGCTTATGCCTATAATTCCAAGCATTTGGGAGGCTGAGGAGGAAGGACTGCTGTGAGTCTGAGGTCATCCTAGACTACACAGTGAATTCCAAGCCAGCCCAGCCTAGAACAAAAAAAAAAATGAGAGAGGAGGAAGGAAGTGAAGGAGGGAGAAAGAGAGAGGAAAAAAGAGACTGAGTTCCACCAATAATGAACTAGCGCCTTAAATAATGGATTTTGCATAAGTCTATACCTTTGGAGTTTTATACTTTTCCCAACTATCTATATAAATTATTTCTAAATGGTTATTGAGTCTTTACAGTTTAGGTTTCTCAATTTTGTTTTAACAATTTCAAACTCAAAGTTAAAAAAAAAAAGAGTTAAAAGTAGGTGTTACTGGTAACAAGGTGAATCAAGTATGTTTGAAACATATTTGCATAAATTGTATCACAGTAATGAAACTAATACTGCAAGACTAACAAGACCTTCTGTTCTCGAAATGGGTATGTGTGTGCACTGCAATACTAGCCATCAGTAGATCTTACAGTGGCATAATGAGTTTGTTGTGCATGACCTCTAAGTGCCTTAACAGATCAAATCTTCAAGCTACTGTGAGTAATGAACTACATTATAGCAGGCTTGACTTTTCCTCAGGAATTTTAACAAAACAGTGATTAGATACATACATACACCCTACATACATACATTAGTAATCTCCACTTTTCCATGGTTTGACTTTTTTTGTTGTTGTTTTGTTTTTTTAAAAGTTAGGGTCTCACTCTAGCCCAGGCTGATGTGGAATTCACTATGTAGTCTCAGGGTGATCTCGAACTCATGGCGATCCTCCTACTTCTGCCTCCCTGGTGCTGGGATTAAAGGTGTGTGCTACCACGCCCGAACTAACATTTTTTTTTAGTTTCCTAATTTCTCTATAACCTAACTGATGCAGATTAATTTTGATATAAAACCTTCTTTTTATTACTTCACGACATATTTGAATGTAAAATGTCTCCTCATAGGCTCATTTGTTTGAACACTTGGTCCCCAGCTGGCACAGCTGTTTAAGAAGGCTGTGGAAATTTCAGTTTAGAGCCTTGCTAGTTGAGGAAGAGGGTCAGGGAGACAGGCAGACCTCGATGTTTTTTTTTTGTTTTTTTTTTTAAATTTATTTATTTTATTTTGAGAGCGACAGACACAGAGAGAAAGACAGAGAGAGGGAGAGAGAGAGAATGGGCGCGCCAGGGCTTCCAGCCTCTGCAAACGAACTCCAGACGCGTGCGCCCCCTTGTGCATCTGGCTAACGTGGGACTTGGGGAACCGAGCCTCGAACCGGGGTCCTTAGGCTTCACAGGCAAGCACTTAACCGCTAAGCCATCTCTCCAGCCCCAGACCTCGATGTTTTACAGACTAGTCCTGCTTCCTGACTCTGCAATGTGAGGAGCCAGTCCACCACGTATTCCCTACTCTAAAATGTAAGCTAAAATAAACCCTTTACTTCCTTAAGATACCGCTGGTAAGGTATTTGGTCACAGCAATAAGATAGTACCAAACACAGAAAACTGGTACCAAGAAGTGGTGTTATTGCTGTGATACAAATGACCATGTGGGGCTGGAGAGATGGCTTAGCGGTTAAGTGCTTGCCTGTGAAGCCTAAGGACCCCGGTTCGAGGCTCAGTTCCTCAAGACCCACGTTAGCCAGATGCACAAGGGGGCACATGGGTCTGGAGTTCATTTGCAGTGGCTGGAAGCCCTGGCATGCCCATTCTCTCTCTCTCTCTCTCTCTCCCTCCCTCCCTCCCTCCCTCCCTCCCTCTCTCTCTCTCTCTCTCTCTCTCTCCTCTCTGTCTGTCACTCTCAAATAAATAAATAAAAATGATCAAATGACCATGTGGCTCACAGATTTTTAGAACTGGACAAATGTAAAAGGGCTTGAGAATTCTGGTCTAGAATGCTATGAGGCAGAGCTTAAGAGGCCATTCTGGTGGGAGTTCAGAAGGCCAAAAGCCAAGAGAAACAGAGACAGTGGAGACCCAGCTCATGAGGCTCAGAAGAGAATAAGGACTCTTATCAGGAACTGGGATGAAGGCAGCTCATGTGAGGTTCAGGCAAAGAGACTGCCTGCATTATGCCAATATCCTGAGAACCTGAATTAAGGCTGAGTTTAAACGTAATGGATGAATGTGTTTGGCAAAGGAAAGTTCAAAGAAGAAAAGCATTGAGCTAGTAGAGTGGCTTCTGTTGACTGCTCTTATTCATAGCTACAGTGAGAGAGCCCAAACACAGAAAGAAAAAAAAAAAAATATATATATATATATATACATATATACATACACAAATATGAGGTTTGGTAAAGAAAGGAATGTGATGAAGTTTAAAATTTCAAACAAGGAGACTACAGCTAAAACAGCAGCTATAATTGCTAAAGAGAATTACACCAATTAAAGAGAAACAGTTAAGAGAAGAGTACTGCTCCGCACTGAGACAATGGGACAGATACTCTGAGAGGAAGAGCTATTCGTTAAAGAGTCTAGCTTACCAAAACACAAATTTGTGTGAGTGGAGAAAAGCTGAAGGGAAGCTGTCACAGGAGGGATTCTTTGCTCAAGTGCGATGACCTAGAGAGGCATTTCACAGATCCCGCAACCAAGGCAAACGGAGGCTCCTACACTTGAGGTCCAAGGTGGCAACAGAACCAGGCAGATTATTCCTGTTTGACAGGAATAAAAAAAAATGCAAAACCGAGGGCGTTCTGGAGTGTTTCACCGTAGTTGCAGACAGCCGCTAAGGCCAGGCACTGCACAGCAGTGGTAGCGTCTCCACACGGAGGCCATAGGAGAACAGGGCATAAAGCCACGACGGTAAACCCCAATTTGCAACGGAGACTGAAGGATGCTAGAGATGCAAGGACCATGGGGTCAGCTGCCAAGAACAGCTACAGGCTCAGAGTCGATCCCACCCAAGAGACAGAGGCTCTGCTACAGGCAGCAGAGCTGCAGAGGCACACCCACTTGAGCGTTGTGGAACCCAGGCAATTTCACGTGGAACTGCAGGATTTGGTATTTGACCGGCTGTGTCTGGTCTTGCTTCGGTCCAACCTTTCCTTGCTATGCCCATTATTCCTCATTTGTTGCAGTGGCAATGTTTATTCTGTGCGATTATATGTTGACAGGTATACAATTTTCTTTTTGATTTTATAGAAGGGTCCACTTAAAGACTGCCTTGAGTCTAAGAAGGGACTTTGGACTTTGATCTTTTGAACACTGTTGGGATTGTTAAAAACTGTTGGAACTACTGAAGTTGGGCTGAATACAGCTTTGTCATGAGATGATAATGAGCCTATGAGGACCAGGAAAGGAATGCTGTCCCTCATAGGTCAATGTGTTCAGATACATGGACCCCAGCCAATGGCACTGTTTGAGAAAGTAATGGACACTTTCGGAGGTAGATCTCTGCTGGTGGAAGACGCAGGTCACCGGAGGCAGGCCTTGCAATCTTAAAGCCTGGTCCTACTTCCTCTGATTTTTGCTTCCTGACTCCGGCTACAGTGTGACCAGCAAGCCTCCCATGCCTTCTGCACCATAACGGACTATATCTCTTCAAAACGTAAGCCAAAACAAATCTTTCCTTCCTTATGTTTCTTCTGGTCTGGCATTTTTGTTCAGAGCAACTAAAAAGTAACTAAGCACCATGATACAATTAGTAGCCGCTCATCGTACTGCTTTCTATTGATAAGCATCAGTCCTTTACTCATCCTGTGAAATATCATCTCCATGTTGCAGATGAAGAAACTGAAGGGTAGGTAAATTATACAACTTGTCCAAAGCCACCAGTTCTGTGGATTATAAATTAAGAGCTTTTTCCATTAAGCGATTATGGATATAATCCCATTTAAAAAGAAAACATTGAGCAACTCCCACATAGAACTCATGATATAAAGCATTTCTTCCCACAAAATAGCTTACTGTATAAAATTAAGTTACTCAAAAGTCATTAAAATGTATAAAGTAGTATTAAAATCTGAATGTAACATGCTTTAATATTTCTTTTATAGTCTTGATATGCATTAAAATTATTATACAATAAAATGAACATATTTCACAGCAAGAAAGGAATTCAGTGGCTAGAAAATGTAAACAGTTGATCCACAAAGTGCTTATGTATCCCATTTTAAGAACATACTATAATATGCAAACCTGTAGAGGGACCCCATGTTGATAATGAGTGGGATCATTGGAATTTGCAATATTCTTGATCTTTAAGGAATTAACAATCTTCTACTTCATTTTTTTTTCAACAACACACTTTTACCATTTTTGTAGTGTCTTCATTTTGAAAGCACTTAGAATAAACAGTTTAAAAACTGTAATTTTCTTTGTAGGTGCAGTATTAAATTGTAATATCGACTCAAGCACTGGAGAAGTACAGTGCTACCCTGAGGGCAAAAGGCATCTCAGATGTCTTAAATATATTACGAAGAAGTCTTTTCTCTAAATCATCAAGCAAGGAAGCCTTATTCTTTTAAAAAAGCGATTTACTCCTGTTACAAATAAAAATGAAAAGCAACATTTCAGTTCCTACATGCTAGATAAAATGGAAAGATTGCAAAGGATATCCTAAAGCTTTGGTTTTATGAGACATACTGGCAGATAAGTAGGTGGTCTCTGAAGGAGGTCATGGAGATTCTCCTTTTCCAAATATTCCTGAGTATACACTTTGATTTGAAAGGTCCTGTTCACACACCCTCAATATACCTCCAGTAAATCAAAATTAAAATTGAATGACATTTCATTTTATAATGACAAGATATCTGACAGTTCTCTTCTTTTGGGTGGGACTGGGAAGAATCTCTATAATATACACAGGATTACTAGCTTCTTTGCTGTGTGTACACAGCTGTTGCTTTTAACAGTTTCTACCTAGGGGCTGGAGAGATGGCTTAGCAGTTAAGGCATTTGCCTGCAAAGCCAAAGGACCTTGGTTCAATTCCCCAGGAACCACGTAAGCCAGATACACAAGGGGGTGCATGCATCTGGAGTTTGTTTGTAGTTGCTGGAGGCCCTGGCACGCCCATTCTCTCTCTCCCTCTCTCTGCCTCTCTCTCTCTCTCTCTCTCTCTCTCTCTCTCTCTCTCTCTCTGTCAAATAAATAAAGTTAAAAAATATTTTTAAAATTTTTCTACCTATCCTTATCTATGTGTAAAAACTGCCCATTCCACATCACTTTCTTTAAGACAGAATGTTCTATCACTTACTAAGAGTTTTTTTTAGCTTTTCCTCAGCCTTCATTTACTTTAATTTTTAACTGATATATTAGTAAATTTTATTAGTGCTCAAGAGGATAGAAACAGATGGAACATGGAAGTACTAACCTAATGCCACATTCACTTCACAGAGTGCTTCACTGAGTATTCCAGAACAACCACAGTATGATGAACATATACTCGCCAATGCCATTTGGACACAGAGGAGGAAGGTTGAGAAAAACACCTAGCACAATTGTTTGCAGAACTTAAATGTGAAAGGGAACAGTCATTGCTTTATAGATTTGAGGTTTATTTAGGTTGACAGACTAACAGGAATTAAACAGTAACAATGGTTTCCTTGTTGACCTGGTTATACTTTCTTTGGAAAAAGGAAAAATAAATAAATAAATAAGGCCTACTCTTGTATGTTTCTCTCCATCTCCCTTTCTCTCTCATCTTCTTCCTCTTTCTCACAAACTAATTTTCTCTTGTCATCCAGGGATAATTGTGGCATTTTGGGCTCTGTAGATGACTTAGTGACTAAAGTGCTTGCTACACACCTTGGAGAACTTGAGTCCTGGTCCCGGGCAGCAGACCGTGATGGGCTTTTGTAGTCCCAGTAAACCTATAGGTGAGGATGAGGGTTACTAAGAAGCTCGAAACGGACTGGTGAGCAACGAGAGACCCTGTCTCAAACAAGAGGAAGGTGACGCCCGGCCCCACAGCTGTCCTCTGACCTCCAAACAGGACCATGCCACAAGCACACCCAGACTCTCTGTCTTACACACACACACACACACACACACACACACACACGACAGCACTGTGGCGGTTGTTATGACCGTCATTTATTACATATAGGTGAGTAGCTCCAGAACAGATCCTTTACCTTCTCGCCCTGTGCCGCAAGTAGACAGATGCCCTGCGCTACAACTCACAAAACTGCTGTGTAACAGTTATTCGATTTAGGTGGGGCCTCGTGGGTAATTTCCAAGAACAGCAGTTGCTTCCAGTTTGCTAGCTGAAAGGTACTTGTAAATGAAAGATTATGATTATAACCTGATCATAATGAACAAAACCACCAAATTAGCCACCAAGCACAATAATCTGAAATGGGCACCACCTCTTTAGGAGCTACATTTTCTCCTCATGGGCTTTTAGACTTTGCCATCTGAGTTCTATCACATGGTTTACTTATCTCAAGCATACGGGTTTTGGGAGTCTAACGCCATGTCTTCATGCTTACACAGAAAGCACTTCACCCTCTCAGCTAGCTCCCCAGCTCTGGCCATGGCTTGTGTTTTGTTACCCTTTTTTGATTGCTCAAATTTTCTTAATGAGTTTATAAATGCGTTTTAATTTTTAGAAGTTTTCAAATGTCTTATCTGCCATAATATAATATAATATAATATAATATAATATAATATAATATAATATAATATAATATAATATAATATAATTATAAGCTATAGGATATGAGAAATCTTACATTCATTTGATCATTTAATGCCATTTCGATACTTAGAAAACAATATTACTCTGGAGGCCGGGGTAGGAGGATTGCTGTAAGTTTGAGGCCAGCTTGAGACTGTATAGAGAATCCTAGATCAGCCTGGACTAGAGCAAGACCCTGCTTCAAAAACAACAACAACAGCAACAACAAAAGCAGTATTATAATCATCTTCAAAGTTAGAGAGAAAGGAAACATAGTTGGAAGTAGAAAAATGAAGCTTCTGTTAATCTGCATAAGGACTTCTTGAGCTTTTACTACTCATGAGTCCCTTTTACCCTAGAAATTTTTATGTGGCCTCTGGGTATATAAAATAGGTATGTAAATCAAACATTTACTGGTAACGAACCATACAGAAATTTATTTCAAAATTAGATGTGTTAGCACACACCTGTAATTTGAAGACTTAGAAGGAGGAGGTATACATGGTGAGTTCAAGTCTACCTGAAACTAACAAGAAAGAATAAAGAAAGAGCAAGAGAGAGAAGAAAGAAAGAGAAAAAAGAAAGGGAAAAAGAAGGAAAGAAAGAAAAAAGGAGAAAGAAAGGAGGAGAGAAGGAGGGAAGGTGATGGGGGAGGGGAGGGAAGAGAAGAGAATAGGAGAGAAGGAAGGAAGGAAGGAAGGAGAGAGATAAAAATGGATTTTAAAACAGTCCTCTGGTATACATATAACTTTTACCAAAATTATATTTTAACAAAGGCAAAAGCATATTGCATACCAATGAAATGGGCATATGTTTATTTTTACATAATTAAGTTTTGGGTGAACAGTTGGTGCTGCAGGACATAGAGCATCTCCAATATTTTTCAGACTTGATTGACAGTTTGAGTTTATAATAATCAATTCTGGGCATGTTACTTTATGTAAATTCAAAGTATAAAATGGCAGATGTATGTCTAGGGCATTTCAAAAATTGTTGGGCTGGAGAGATGGCTTAGTGGTTAAGACACTTACCTGCAAAGATTAAGGACCCAGGTTTGATTCCCCAGTAACCATGTAAACCAGATGCAAGAGTGGCACATGCATCTGCAGTTTGTTTGCAGTGGCTAGTGGTCCTGGCATGCCCATATTCATTCATCCCCCCCCCCCACCGACTCTCTCACAAATAAATAAAATATTTAAAAAATTGTTGGAAATTTTGTCTTAATTCCAAGCCAATATCCATTAAATAATTGTTGATTGAACTCAAGTCAGCAAATTAAACAGTATTTTTTAAAAATTGAACATTCTAAGCCGGGCGTGGTGGCGCACGCCTTTAATCCCAGCACTTGAGAGGCAGAGGCAGGAGGATTGCCATGAGTTCGAGGCCACCCTGAGACTCCATAGTGAATTCCAGGTCAGCCTGGGCTAGAGTGAGACCCTACCTCAAAAAACAAACAAACAAAAAAAAAAACATTCTAATACAACATAATCTAAAACAGATTCATTCAATACTCACGTGCTAAGGAATGACTATAGGACTACATGGAAGCCTTTATGTTTCTAAAAGAGCAGAAACCGTTGTACAGTAAAATCGCTGCAATTCACAACACGGTTTCCAACCTCAGCAGTGTCTGTTGGTGATGTGACGCATAGTGTAAGGAACTGAGAAACCAGACTGTCTCCTACCTGCTAGGGAAGTGAACTCTTCTAGAACACAAGGGTAGCAAGTAGAGAGTGAGGGACGAGAGCAAGTTCACTCTGATGTGATCCACTGAGAAATTCCACACAGCTATGGTAAGCAGACTGTGGAGCTGGGGTACACTTAGTCTTGCCAGTCTTAGTAATTTATCGCACGGCCATCCTACCTGGTACTGAGGTACACTCAAAGGCCTATACTTATATAGGGCACCTGGCAAAGCAGATGTGGAAAATCTGAAGAGAATGTCTGATAGACTTTGGGTTGGTATATATAATGCTCATTTATACCCGCTCGTTAAGCAAATATTTAGTGAGCCAAGAAAGAAAAACGCTTTTCGGTGCTAAATGCAGAGAGAGAGGTGAACAAGACAGATGCGCTCCCTGCCCTCTAGCACGTGCGTTTCCAAGTAGCGGCGTATTTCCCGCTATACCAACCTCTTCATTTGCCATAGAGTTCGTGACTAAAGACGCTGACCCTGGAGTCCGACTGCTTAGGTTTGAATCCCTCCTCACCCATTTACTAGCCAGAAAACCCTGAAAGTAATAGTACTTCCTTCAGCCTGGTATGTAGAAGAGAGCAGTCAGACATCATATACTCAGAAAGCTGTGTGTGTAGAGTCTGTATGAGATCCTTCATGGAGATGTCAGCATGGGTTACAACAGGGAATACAAAAGCACTGAACTTTTTTCCACAAAAATTTATAATTTTCTTTATATTTAGTCCTTTTTGTATACAAAATCATGCTGCATAGTCTGTCCTCAAACATGATCCGGGCTGTCCTCAAACATGATCTTCGTGCCTCAAACTCCCAAGTGCTGAGTTTAAAGTGTATATCATCATATTGAGCCTATTCAGACATTTCTGAGACAGTCTAGAAAGACAGCGTACTTGATGCCTGAGTCTTGTTTAGAAAGAATATAATCAGGGATGGAGAGATGGCTAAGTGGTTAAGGTGCTGGCCTGTAAACCCTAAGGACCCAGGTTCAATTTCTCAGTACCCAGTAAAGCCAGATGCACAGGGTGGCACATGCCTCTGGAGTTCCTTTGCAGCCGCTAGAGGCCCTGGCATAACCATTCTCTTCTCTTCTCTTCTCTTCTCTTCTCTTCTCTTCTCTTCTCTTCTCTTCTCTTCTCTTCTCTTCTCTTCTCTTCTCTTCTCTTCTCTTCTCTCTTCTCTTCTCTTCTCTTCTCTAATCTTCTCTTCTCTGAATGGTCATGTGTGTATGTCTGTCTCTCTTCTCTCTCTGCTTGCAAATAATTTCTTTTTAAAAAAGAAGGCAATCAGGCTGGGCATGGTGGTACATGCCTTTCATTCTAAGCACTTGGGAGGCAGAGGTAGGAGGATCAACTGTGAGTTTGAGGCCACCCTGAGACTACACAGTGAATTTCAGGTCAGCCTGAGCTAGAGTGAGACCCTATCTCAAAAAAACAAACAAAAAAAAGACAATCAAAGTACACTCTGAACTGTATGAACCTATCATTCTCAGAACTTATATTACTTCCATATTTGTTTATGCTTATTTTTATTTTATTTTTGAGGTAGGGTCTCATTCTAGCCCAGGCTGACCTGGAATTCACTATGTAGTCTCAACCTGGCCTCAAATTCACAGTGCTCTTCCTACCTTTGCCTCCTGAGTGCTGGAATAAATGTGTATGCCACCATGCCAGACAGAGATAAAGGGAGAGGGAGAGGAGGAGAATGGGAGAAAGAGACAGAATGAGTGTACCAGGGCCTCTAGGCACTGCAAACTCCAGATGCATGTGCCACCTTCATGTGGGTACTAAGGAAACAAACTCGGGTTATTAGGCTTTGCAGGCAAGCGCCTTAATAGCTGAGACATCTCTACAGTCCAACATCAGTATTTATTTATTGTCTCCTTTATATGTAGGAAAAAAAAAAAAGGACAAGCACATCACTAGTGCCTAAGATAATGCCTGAAATAAGAATGCTCAAGAAAGGTCTCATTAAACGGACAGAATCCCCATAAGACAAATATGAATTCAATATAATCTGAACTAGCTATTTTTGATAAGCCAACATTCTCAAGTAAAACATTTGAAAGCTGGGCCTGAGAGATGGCTCAGCAGTTAAGGCACTTGCCTGCAAAGCCTAACCACCTGGATTCAATTCTTCAGGACCCACATTAAGCCACGTGCACAAAATAGTGCATGTGTCTGGAGTTCATTTGCAGCAGCGGGAGACCCTGAAATGTCCAATCTTTTTCTTTCTTTCTCTCTCTTTTTCTCCTTGCAAATAAATAACTTTTAGGTTTGAAAGTTATATAAAGGTACTCAAACAGGACCATCCATCATAGTTTTAATATACTTAGCAGCAAAAAGAAAGGAATGAAAGAAGTGGTGTAAGTGGACAGCCGGTTCTCTAAAATGTAGCCACCTGGTAGCTGTGCTCTGCAAAGGGACTGCTCTCATTCTGGTATTGTTCATCTTAATTTTCTTACGCACTAATGGTTTTGATTTCTCTGCTTTAAAAGAAAAATTAATACCCAAGTTCTTTATCATTTTGGTGGCTATACTGATTTGCATCTTTTGCAAAACCCATGTATCCAAAGGTATCTGGCTTAACACAGTCAAGTTTTGTATTTGAATCAAATTGCTAATAAAATTCACATACCCACAAAAAACTTTATTACATTTCATATCCCTGAAGATCCTTATTATCTAACCTCACCCACACAACTGTGCCTATGATTTAATTCCAAAGAAATCACATAGAAAAATCTTTCAATTATATGCTATCCTTTTTAAACAAGTTATTTACATTTTTATGGAAACATTTTTGCTGTGATTCAAGATTAACAACACGACAGAAGTAGGCACAGTTGTTTTCCCCCTCTCATGTCTTCTATGGGTGGAAAAATTAGAAGCTTGACTATGCAAATTAAAGCAGAATCTATTATCTTCTTCCTGATCTATGTACTGATCATGGAGGGTTTTTAAGCAATGTTAGTTCTGCACATTAGGAATCGCAGTCAGTTAACTACTGCTGCTAACTGATGAGCTATATCTGCCGACTCTATCAGTTTGACCCAGCTTCAGAGCTTAATGGTCCTCCAGGCTAAAAGAGAAAGCTGATCCATCAGGCTTGCATTAACATAGCCACACTCGAGCTTACTGATGTGCGTTCAGCACAACTACATTGCCAGCCACCCAGCCCCGTCCATTATCTCCATTGTGCCTCACATCGCTTGTACGGTTGTCTGCCCCAGTTAAAGCTCCAGCAGGACTAGTACTTAAATGTATCTGTGAGAAAGGAACAAATGCTCCCTGACCCTCAGCACTTTGCCATCAAGGCTTGCTAACATAGAATCTACTCATTCTCAGATCCACTTGGTGAGCATATCAGGAATAGCCTATTGCAGGAGGAGAAAAGTCACTTACTACCCTATTAGCCAACAAGAAGTGTGATGATTAAATGATTTTTTTAACTGTAATTTTAAAGCACTGTTCTCATTTTTTGCTGAAAGCTATTTATAAAAAATAAATTTCATAACAGCTACGTCTTTGCTGCCTAAATACCTTTCTCTTTTAAAATACAGAACACACACTAAAATAAATGTTCTCAATAATAATACATTTCATCCCTAGGAAAATGTTACATTTAATGGTAACAAGAAAAACAACAATCTATAACAACCAGACATTTAATGTGCACAAAACCCCATAATAAGAAGGGATTTAATGTGTGCATAAACCCTGTAATGGGTTTGTATGTAATCAAGCATTTGAGGTATACCTAAATCACTTTAATTGTAAATCTTTAAAATGAAAATAAAGTGCTTCTGTAGCTGTTTTGAATATACAATAATAACTACTGAAATTCTAAAGCTACTCTCAAAACTACTTTCATGAATTTACATAGTCCTCAGCTACAATTCTGAGGGAATCAGAAAGGAGTACTATTCTTAAGGCCTGTGTGCATTTCTCCACACTTAGAAGTCTCAATGTGCCCGGCCCAGTTCCCACAGCGCAACCAAAGCGTGGAGAGTCAGGGGTGGATTTTCCGTTGGTTCATCTGTTCACTTGTCATTCAAGATGTGATAGGTTTACCTCGGGTGCATTTTCATACCGGGAGAGTTAAGATACAACTTACGAGTCTTTGCGTCCCAAGTAGACTTCCTCTCTATCTCCAACATAACAGCTTTTCAAAATCTCCTATCCCTCCGGCTCCAACTCAGGAGAAGCAACCACTTTATTTTTCTGGTGGTAGGGGCTGAACCCAGTACTTCAGGGTGCCTCACTCCTGCTAAGCAAGTACTCTGCCGCTGAGCTACACACCCAGCACTCACAGTACTGCTAAATAATTCAATCTTTCAAGTATTATGGTAAAGGTCTTTATCTCTAATTGTCCTTCATTCACGTTCTCAGTTCCCTGACAGAGATCATGGGAAGTTAACTTTGTAAACTGTTAAAGTGCTACACAAAAGTGGTTCTTAGGTAAAAGATGTCTGTAAGACTTTCATCCTTACAAGATAATCATATAAAAACTTTCTAAATGCTGTTTTCAACTTGAGAAGCACAGTGAGACCCTTCTGTTTTAAATGTAACCATGGATTACTGAATGAAGAAGTTAATCTTTATTGAATACCTACTTTGTGTCAGATACTAGTCACTTACATGACATTCACTTCATCCTCTGTAACAGGGTACAAGGTTTAGTTTGATGATTTCACAAAGTCTCAGGAGGCGACTCAGGCATTGGCTAAAGGTCACAGGACTACAAAGTCCTCATGCTGGTCTCTAAGCCCAAATAAATCTGATCCAAAATGGAACATGCTTTTCTCTACATCATTGTGGTAGACTGTTCCAGGCTTCCAGCAGAATCTTAGCATTCACAGACATTTCCGGGGACACGGGCCTTCAGTAAACCATGGAAAACCTAGCCTTCTCAGTGTTGTAATACCTCAAATATCTGTCTTGAGAATTTTCAAACCAGGAGAATAGTTACTGAAACCCCCCAATCCGTCTTTGCCTTCTATCCTATTTCTCTTTTCAAAGATTCTTACACAGTAGGCACTTTAAGAAAACATGGCTCAAGACAAGTTGGAACCCTCAGAAGTTTATTATCATCCCTTGTCCTTCTAGAAATTGATTACAAGAGAAAAATTGTCTCCTTGTTCTAAGGAAATAAAGATATATCCAACATATGCTTTTGTTTGCATGCATAAAATAACCCTGGAAAAAATACAAAAGCAACTCACTATTGCGGCAGCTTGCGGGGAGGGAACTGAGTGAATCAAGGAGAGGGACAAGAGGGAGACTCAGAAGTTATATTCAACTGTCTTTATGATGTATGCTAACCAATGCAACCACAACCCTTGTGAATATAGTCTCACAGGGTGTTTAAAATAGAATTTATTCTGCTAATATAGCAGGGAAGTGTACTTGAATGACCCAGAATAAGTATCCTAGACACTAGCTTTGTAGAAAACACAACTAGGCTTGAGGAAAAAAAAAATATCTTAAAAGGAAAAAGCCAGGATAGTTGATTACTGATCTACCAGAATATGAGTTTCTGCTGTGATTATAATTACCAACCATCATGATGACATATACTGGTAGGATGCCTTGACCAGCAAAGTTTTTCTTAGGTGAACCATCTTCTAGGGAATATTTTCCACTTAAGCAAAAAGGAGGGGAACTAGCGGTTTGTCTTTCATTTTCCCCTTGGCGCTTCCTCCTCAGAAAGACAGGTGACATGTGAAAAGGATAAACTATGCTCCAGTTAAACCTGTCTTTTTGTCTCTTCTTTCACATAAGTATATACATATATAACATGCCATACTGCATACAGAACATATAGCATTATGTATATATAGAGAGAGAGCATGCTAAAAGGGATTTTCAAAGGTCTCTATTTTTCTACAGCAAATAGACAGTTAAGTATCAAATGGTAACTATTCCTTAGCATTTATACACTTTATTAGCTATCTTAGTAAAAGGCTAGAATGTTTCTTAAAGGGCTGGAGATATGGCTCAGTAGTTAAGGGCACTTGTTTACAAATACTGGCAGCCTAGATTCAATTTCCCAGAACGCACATGAAGGCAGACACACAAAGGAGCGCATGCATCTGGAGTTTGTTTGCAGAGGCAGGAGGCTCTGGCACACCCATACTTACACTCTCTCTCTCTCTCTCTCTCTCTCTCTCTCTCAAATAAACAAACACTTTTTAAAACAAGGAAAAGGTAACGTAAGAGGACATTTACACACACACGGAGTTGCCCTGATCAGCCACACATCGTGGTGCATGCCTATAATCCCAGTAGTCAGAATGCTAGGACAGGAGAATCACTACAAGTACACGTCTAGCTTTAGCTACACAGTGAAACCCCAGTTCAAAAACAAAACAATAATAACAAAAAAAAACCCACAAAGTTGCCCTGATCATGTGTCGGATATGTACCACCAGTAACTTATAAATCATATTTGACCTGACTTTCACCTTCTAAATATTTCAATTATATGAGGCACCATATAGATTATAAAAATAGGTGGCATGCAGCATGTCCCCAACTCTCAAAAGATTTACTAGAAGGAGAGAAGTCATGGTTTCAATATTTTATAAATACCATCCTATTCTATTTAATAGCTGACTGATCAGTGTTAATCAAATTGCACTGAATTTTCCCTTAGACTTTTTTTTTTTTAAGAGTCTTAGTGACTTTAACCTTCAATTCTGGATGCAGTCTTTAACAGAGAGCATTCCTACTCTAGTGAATTCTGAAATTAATGTTTTAATTTATAAAAACTAATTTCACTTTACCAGTAGTTTCTCTCCATGTATATAATACCTCCAAATATTATATGTTTTTCTTATTAGAGGATTTCCCCAATATCATCGTTTCACTTTCTCAAATGATTCTGATTTCGAGACAGTGAAAATATCCTTTCATACTTGGCCTAGCATCCCATGAGGCACAGAGAAGCTGGACAAGTGTGATAATACTCTTCTGCTTCATACAAGGTCCTCTATCAGTGGGGAAGCCAAGATTTCAAGAGGGTCACAACACAACAAAATCAAGAGCTCAAGGTGCAGGCTACAAACTCGTAACACCGCTATAAGAAATAAGCTAGATCGTGTCAGATGAACAATATCCTCTCTAGGTTTAAATAAAATCTTTATGGAGGCACAACAATTCTTTCATGTCAAGAAATTCTTTTGATTCGCTGATAAGATCCAATTCTAAAAAGAATGGTACTGACCTAACACGACAGCCTCTCCAAAGCTGCTTGACTTGTGTATAGCTTCACTGCTACATTATGTCTTCCAAGAGACAGGTGAAAACCAGAAATAGCCTGCCAACAGAAAAGTCTGCAGTCTATTAAAGGTGGTTTTGCCCCATTACTCTACTTTAAAGCATAGCCACTAAGCTATCACTCAATTGGCCAGTCCTTTGGGAACTCAGAGGACGTGCCCTGGGATGAAGGCATGTGAGGAGGAAATGCCAACAAAGATTTCAGCAATGCGTTTGTAAGGGAAGGGCTGTGATCACCTTCAAAAGTCTCTACCGCAGTAAGACAGGAGCAGTAACAAATGCTCAGTAGTCTACCCATGGCTGACAAGAGCTCACTGGCTATTTCAAGATAGCTGATAGTTATCGTGAATGTCCTCAACACAAAGAAATGACCTGTGTCTGACTGACAGATATGTCAATTATTCTGATCTGAGAATTACATGCTGCAAACATGTATTGAAATGACCTACTGTACTTGCAAAAACATGCCCAATTACAATGTGTCAATTAAAAATATTTTAATTGATAATATTTCTACCACTAGAAATTTTTCTTAGTTGCTTTTATAGCTTGGAAAGAAACATGATTGGGTAAAAGTAAAAACTTAAAGTGCTCATTTTACACATAGAACTTGTCCAAATTTCACTGAGTAATGGATTACTTTGTTTTCAAACTACACTGAGCACAATCCTCAATGCCAAACCTGAATTCTCTATCTTTTAAAAAATATTTTATTTTTATTTATTTATTTGAGAGAGTGAGATACAGAAATAGGTAGGTAGAGAGAGAGAAAAAATGGGTGTGCCAGGGCATCCAGCCACTGCAAACAAACTCCACGCGTGTGCGTCCCCTTGTGCAACTGGCTTATGTGGGTCCTGGGGAGTTGAACATGGGTCCTTTGGCTTTGCAGGCAAACACCTTAGCCACTCAGCCATCTTTCCAGCCCTAAATTTTCTATTTTAAAAGCTGTAGAAACTAGCTTGGCTTAGAAAAAGAACAACTGGAGTTCTTAGATAACCTCTGATATAAAAATAATAATTCACTGATTCTATTTCCTTTTTCTGTTTTTTTTAAGAGTCATAAGGCATACTTTTACAACTTTTTTCCCTAGGAGGGATAAAAGGCAGATGTTATTATCTCCCTATTCCTGAAATATGAATTTCTCTAAAAGTATCAGGTAGATATTTTCTTTCTCTCTCTCCATGCAATTCTATCTCTTACTTTCATTAAGAAAATACTGCCGTAAGCTTAATGTCCATTTCCAAAGACTGTCTTTTTTTTAAGACTGTCTTATTTTTTAAAAGTTATTTATTTTAAACTCTGAAACACTAAAAAGCAATATTGGAAAATACCTCTTATGGTTTAGTTACTCTTAGTCACTGTTATTAGACTGCTCATACATATGGCGAGAAAGAAAAATCAGAAATCAACTTTTAAATCTAAGTGTTAGAGACAATGTCCCAGTACCTGAGAATATGCTTCAAACACATTAGTAAAACACATTACCCTCCAAAACAAGCAACATTTTCTTTTAGTAAAAATATGTTTTTTTTCCTATAGACTATATAATACAAATTTCCTTAAGACAAATTAAATCTACTCTAGGATAAAGATGACAAAAATTATCCCACTTGCTGAATCTCACTGCCAAGCTGCCAACTCAAGTTTCTTCTGTTTGAAAATAGCTGTTCATTATGTTCAGTAGTGGACTGTCAAAGCATCACGGCAGTGGACCTGTGTCCCACACAGAAGCAACTGGGCAGGCGATGTGCATTACTGTGTTGAGAGGACTGACAGTCTTTACAAGACCCTGGGCTAATTGTACATGAAGTGGTTAACTTAGGATGAATGAAAACCTATTTTGTTTTACCTTAAAGCTAATGAGTATGTTTCCATTTGTGACTCACTACTGCAAGCATGAAGGACACATGAAACAAACTGCACTGAATATATATATGTACATGAATATGTACAATGAATAAAAACATGCACATGTTTATGGGTTTGTATGTGGTTTTGCTCCCCCTAATCATACCAACTTTTAATGATAACAATAATAGTAGATTCATTAATTATAATGCACTATAACACAAGACACACCAAATTAATTAGATAATATGATCAATATGGGGACATTTCCTATTGTCTTCATGAATATAAGACAGGTTGTTAACTGAAATCCTCACTCCTGAAGCATATAGCTTTTGATAGTTAGGCATAGTGTATCAATTAGGCATCTTCTCACTATCTAATGTATAATAATTCACCACATAATTTAACATGGGATATTGTGAGCAGTGATGAAAGGCACAGAAAACCTGCAGCTGACCCATTCTTTACCAGCATGAGATCATAACCCCAAAGGCATGTTATAATGACTACAGGATACAAAAGAGATCTGATCACAGAAGACTTGTAAATATGTCTAATGAATGCAAGGACCAGGTTAATGGTTGGAGGTGGGGTTTTCTTTTCACTAGTCTTCATTTTCATTACTTTTAAAAAAGCTATTAGGTAAATAACATAAGGAGACATAATACTCAGGTTAAAATAAAATTTACTTAAATTCATCTCTAGATTCCTACCTTGGAGCATCCAAAGATACTGACAAATTCCAATTCCAATGGTATCACTACATAAGATATGCTTCAGTAACTCAGTGAGATTAAAACTCTCTAAAACAAATCTGCCAAGAAATATTTAAGGGCAGAAGTAATAGTAATGTTGATTTTTTTTTGGTCCTTCATTCAAAGTAGGTCACAAAATAGGAAAAGGTGAGCATATATGCACTAATACAATATCATTTCTATGTGTTAGCCACACATCAGGTCCCTATGTGGCAAATGCTTAGTGAAAATATTTTTTTAAAACACCCTAAAGAGGCAGGTATTGCCTTTAAGGACAAAATGACAATAGTATGCCTAGTGAGGAGCTTAACAAATACTACTTGACATTTACCAACACTTCAAAATATGACTGTCAAAGTATCGGACACCAAGAATGACTGGAAAGAAAATTTATCCTGCATTAAATTATCCTAAAGCTCTCTACACAAAATACAAAATGATTCTGTATTAAAATTATTCATGTAATTTCCTTGATTAAGTTCTTAAAGTATGCATAAACTAGGTATTTAGAACATCAACCAAATTATGAATGGAAATACAGATTTACAATTAAAATTCAGCTTTGGGCTGGGGAAATGGCTCAGTAGTTAAAGGTGCTTGTTTGCCAGGGTTTGATTCTCCATTTCCTATGTAAAGCCAGATGGACAAAGTGGCAAATATATCTGGAATTAGTTTGCAGTGGTAAGAGGTCCTGCTGTGCCCATATTCACTCTCTCTTTCTGCCCCCCCATAAATAAATAAATGAAAACTCAGATTTATCTTTTATTGACTGGTTAAATATGCAACCTTACTAATATATAAGTTCTATTGTATTTTCATATCATACTTTCACAAGTGAAAAAAATTAAAATGTTTATCACATGTTTCCAAAACCAAATGGGTTCTTATGTTCAATTATATAGCAACTCTAAAAGAAGCATATAGAAGATCCATATACCTGCCCTTAGCCTATCCTTAACATTTTACCATGTTTCCCACTTATGTATCCAGCTAAAGTAAAAATTTAATAAAAGATAAACACAATTCAAAAGAATAATGAAATAAAGAATAATGCAAAAAAACACAATGTGCTTCTTAATAATGAACTAATAGTGATAATAGTTAGGCTTTTGATTGCAGCTAGATTTTCACAAAAGAGTATTCCCATTTTTAAAAACTATGATATTGCTTTGTCTTAATAGAGACAATTGAATCTAAATTAATTCTATATTAAATTCTGAGTGATTATTATATCTTAATTTGAAAGGCAAGGTTATGACAGTAACAGTAGAACATATTTTATCAGCCGTGTAGAAAGCATAAAGACCTCCAAGACACAAAAACATTCAGTTTTGTTTTAGAGTTAGGTGAGAAGTAGGATAATGATTTTTCTAATCATTAATGCATCAGATAGTGCAATCATTCTCATTCAACAGGGCATCTACTATAACACATATACATTATGAAAAAACAACTTTTCTACTTCAAATGTATACTTCAACAAAAAAAAATGCCACCCATGTTACTGTCTGTAAGAATTGAATGCATTTATTTTGATAGAACAAAATTATTTTTCACTTAGACAATTAAGATTCTAGAAGATGTAGAAAGTTTATATCCTTTCCTTTTTCCCTTCTACTTGTATGAGAAATAAGCATTCAGCTTCGTGTCACAAGCAGGAGCACGGGCTGAGAACTTCCTTAGCTTTCATTTTCTCAGAGGGGCACCTGCAGAGGCCCAGCACTGCTTGTCAGACCCTTTGATCGGGTGCTTCCTGCGAGGCTCCTACAGGTCAGAGAGCACATGGCATTGCAAAACAAAAGGCAAAGCACATTCTTAATGCACAAATAATTTGGGGAAATTAAATATTTAAGTGAGAGATCACTTCAAACTTCAAAGCCCATTGTGATCGAAATAACATTTGAAGTATTACTAAGAGAGCTATACATTTTCATTTTGTTTTACTGAAATATTTTTGCATTTAAAATTATTCTGAACTACACATAGAATAATGAATTGTACCTTTTATTCCTCTTTCATCAAGTGATAAGAAAGTGTGTGTTGATTAAGAGTGAATAAACTTTTTAATACTTATTATCCAAAACTGAACTGAGCATTTAATTGGAATATTCAATTTGAAACAATACAATAAAATGCATGGGTGAAAATGTATCTAAAAATGTTAGTGTACACAAAACATTCTTAATCATATAAACTATGTCTAAGCAGGGTTGGAATGCGTCATACCCCTTTTTAACATTTTTATTTGTTGATGAGCCAACAATGTTTGGCATAATTAACGCTAAGATCTTCAAAACTCAATGACTGAAAATAATTGCTTCTCTCTTTTCTTTCCTGAGTACTCTGAATCCCAACCTAAAGATTTAGAGCTGACTAGACAAACATAAAGGATGTCAAAAACAGTGACCGCTGACAAGCCATTCAAGGCACATGGAAGAGAGCTCAGGCCTGAATGCCTCCAAACTGCTCACTGGTAAGATCAGCTATCAGCGAGATGCAGTGTAAGTCAGCATTATTCACTGAGCCTGCTATGACCTTAAAAATCACTGCTCCTGGGGCATGCTCACCCACCAATTAGTTCACATGCTCACTGGAGATGCACCGCGCGGTGAATGCGCCGGGCTCTCATTCCATAGTGCCAATGAAGTGTGTGCGATGGCTTTCTCTATGCAACGTCACTCCGAGAGCTGACCACCTCAAGCTGATGAGTTCAGGTCACCTGAGCACCCCTTCGTTATCGTGGAATGCCACACCTGACTTCAAAAGTGCCTCAGTTTAAACTTACTAGACAAACATTAATGCTATGGTAACCATGAAAGTATGTATGTAGACCACAGTATAAATCAAAACTGAATTTTGTAGTCTGTCAAAGGAGAAAAATCACTAATAATAACTACAGCCTAAGATTTGTTTAAAAAAAAAACACATAAAAGCAGAATCTCTTTTACTCACATTTGTTATTTTATGTCAGCTACTTATTAATGCTTTTGAAAAGAGAAAATTCCTTGTTTTTGAGAAATCACTAATTAACACAAATTATCATTCCTATTGTTTCTATTCGGTTGAAAAAAAATAATTGTTTTTCTCCTTTGGTAAGGAGAAAGTCTAATAAACAAAAGGAGGCATATTTTAAAAATAACTTTAAGATAATATGATATGACATGATAAAAGGTTGGATCTAAAAAAGGATTGCAAAGGTATCTAATCAGTCAGCTATAAAAACCATGGGTACAGCAGACACTATATTTTTGAAGAAAATTGGTGATAGGTTATACAAGTTAAAATAACCTAAAATAATTGCATACAGGGGATGAGACAGGAGTACATCAGTCATGAGATTGCTACTTGAAATGACTCACATGGTTTATTTTCAAATAACTTGATGAAAGAGCCTGGGAAGAAAACTGTTCTGATTTTTCCCCTTCTATATATCACAGAGGTAGAAAATCTTTCCCTTAAACTAAGAGGTCAGCCTTTAATTCATGCCCAACCTCCTTGGAAAATGATCTGATTAAGGTTTTGTTTGGTTTGGTTTTGAACAGCTTTATTAAGATTTAATTCCCATGCCACAAGATTTACCTGTTTCAAATGTAAATAACTGAACGGTCTCTTACAGACTTACAGAGTTGTGGGGCCATGTTACAGTTAACTTTTGAACATTTTCATTGCCCCAAAATAAACTCCATGCCCTTCATCCTCTCTAACCCCCTGCCTGAAGTGACAGTTCATCTACTTTCTGTCTCTATAGATTTACTTGTTCTGGACAGCTCATATAAGTGGGATTTTAAATCCATAGTAGTTTGTGACTGACCTCTATGTTTTCAAGATTCATCCAGTTTGTAGCACATATCAACATTCATTCCTCTTAATTGCTGAAAAACACGTCATTAATAAATTGTTTATTCATCCACTGACTTTTAAAATAATACAAACTAATCCCTGAGAATAGTCATTCATAGCATATGTTTAGAATCAATAGAATCTATTTTCAGTTGTAAATAATCATTAGCTACATATGTGTTCTATAGGTTGGTGAAGTTAATTCACTCATAAAACTAGTAACTTGGATTTACAAGATATATTATTGCTACATATGAATAACAGGGAAATTCATTTATTTACACTCACAGAGTAACACATGGAGATACACACACACACACACACACACACACACACTCCTAACAATCCTGCACCTAGGTTTGTGGGTCAAAGATATTCTCATCACTTGTAGAGAACTGACAAAAACCTAGGTGAGTGGATAAACTGCAGTGGGTGTTCATCATGAAATACTGCGCCTTCACTAGGTATAACAAATTGGTAGGTATGCAATAATGGTGTATAATCTTGTAACAAAACACTGAGTGAAAAATAATCCAGAAACAGAAGACAATCTTTCCATAATACTATTACATAATACAAACTTAAAATATATACTTCAAATAATAGCACACATTTTATACGAACACATTAAAACAATGGAATTTAAAAGAAAGTGGCCATGCAGGAACCCATGACGACAATATGGTACAAACTGGAAAGCATGAGTTCCTCGACACCTGGTATCAAAGTCACAGATTTGTTGCCTCTATCGGTAGAAAGACTGAGCTTTGCCACTCTGTTGATGATAACCTATGGCACAGAAATTGCTCGAGCCAAGAAAATATGTAAACCAAGTTGTTCGTAGTCCATTACATCATTAATGATCTCTTTTCTATCTAAAACTGTTCTAGAAATTGACTCATCTCAGACTGAAGGCCACATGGAACATAGCTACAATAAGCCCAAACTAAACATATAACATGAAACTTTAGTGCTATAAGCTTCTGAAGTTATGGGGTGGGCTTATAACTTACCTCATTATGACTGATATAATTAACCTATACTTACATAATAACCTCTTTCTTGAGTTTCTCCCATACTACTATATAACACTACTAGTTTTTATACTATTTGGGGAAAGGATATAAGAGAATATGCAGATTTTGCCTTTTGGAATATTATAAAATTTTTAAAAGTGTGATAAGAATAAAAGGAATCAGTTACTCAAGTGGAATATATATGATGAGCTGTAAAATGTGAGCTTTAATCCTATTTGACCTACTTATTCACAGTCTAGCAACACAGCGTCTTGTCTAAGGGTTACACAGGATAATAGTCAGCCTGTTTTGTTGCAGTTTTCATCTCCCAGAGGTGTGTCACATTTGGGGTTAGTCATGTTTTCCTGATCAGTGTCCTTCTCCACCTCTAGCCAGCATTGATTTCACCCATTTCTGTTATTTATAGCCTTGGTTTGGATGGCTTTTCATTTAGAACTTAATTTTGTATTACCTTGTACTGATTTTTGTTTGTTTTAGGTCAAATTATGTGAATATGCAAGAGCTGTTTGGTCAGAGGATTAGGATTTTTTTTTTTTTCAGGCAGATTACAAAAGTTTTACAAAAGGGAGCAAATTACAAGTGTGCCAGAGAATTCAAGGTGTCCTAGCATTTCATAAAATGGGAGAAATTGGTGAGTGAGACTATATAAGCTACCATTTTGTTGCAACGACAAAATACCTGAGGACAATCAGCTTAAGGAGGAAGCTCACAGCTCCAGGTTACAACCATCATGAGAGGGAAGGCAGGGCAGCAGAAGCTGGAGGCAGAAGCGACCTTCAATCCACAGTGAAGGAGCAGAGAGTTGATGAATGCCAGTGTTCAATCAGCTCTGTCCTTTTCCTACAGCCCAGGACCTCGGCCCACGGGATGGAGCCACCCACAGTTAAGGAGTGTCTTCCCATCTCAACTGACCTAATCAAGATAATTCTTTTTTTTTTTTTTTTTTTTTTTGGTATTTCCAGGTAGGGTCTCACTCTAGTCCTGGCTGACCTGGAATTCACTATGTGGTTTCAGGGTGGCCTTGAACTCATGGCGATCCTCCTACCTCTGCCTCCCGAGTGCTGGGAGTAAAGGTGTGCGCCACCACGCCCAGCTCAAGATAATTCTTAATAGGCAGGCCCTAAGGAATCACGGCAAATAGAGAAAAGAGGAAAGAAGAATATGGAAATGTTGATGTTTTGGAAAAGGGAGAGAAGTATAAATAAATTTGCAACAGTATAAAAACTAGACAAATGTTTCATTTTCCTAATATCAATAAACAGAGTTAGAACCATACCAGTATGTCACGGGTCACACGGAACAGAAGCCCAGTGAAACTAATTCACAAAAATGAAACTAATTCATGAAAGTGAAGGCTATTAGTAGACCCAAGGAATATTTGGGTGAATCTGAGGAAAAAAGGGACCCAGGGAGCCCCTGGGGCTCCTCAGCAGCAGGAGTAAGAATACTGGCCCTGCAATGGTGACCATGACAATGCGGATAGCTCCCACTCACTCAAGTGCAGACACCAGTTCAAACTCCTGAGAGAGGAACAAAAAATCCAAGTGGTACATGTACTCTAGAATTATCCACTACTGCTTCACTTAAATGTGAACAGGGAGGGCTATGTGTTTGGTAAAATACCTAGAAGAAGCCGGGCATGGTGGTGCACCCCTTAAACCCAGGACTCGGGGGACAGAGGTAGGAGGATCTTTGTGAGTTCGAGACCACCCTGAGATTACATAGTGAATTCCAGGTCAGCCTCAGCTAGAGTGAAACCCTACCTCAAAAAAAAAAAAAAACTAGAAGAAACTCTTAAAAAGGAGTACAATCACGACTAAAATTGACCCAAGTTAGAATTCTAAATTTAAATCTTGTCTTACCACTGGAGAAGATGAGGATTCAGGACTAAGACAATCAGCAATGAAAAGTTAAGAGGCGCTGGAGGAAAGCTCAGTAGAACAACATATGCTGAGACTATGCCAGGCCCTGGGTGCAGTCTCCAGAAACAGAAAGACATCACCATCACTACCCAGAAGCCCTGTATCTGTGATAGAGTGTAAAATCTAATTTTAATAATAGTTTTTTTGGGGGGGGTTGTTCAAGGTAGGTTCTATCTGTAGCCCAGGCTGACCTAGAATTCACTAAGTAGTCTCAGAGTGGCCTCAAACTCACGGCAATCCTCATACTTCTGCCTCCACAGTGTTGAGATTAAAGGTGTGTGCCACCACACCCAGCTCAATCATCTAAAAGTTTTGTGCAAGATATGTTATAGAATTCTCTAATCCATAGATTTCAGACCATTTTGAATCACATCTAATTCTACAGGACAAGAGTAGTTGTGACTCCACAGTTAAATAAGCACCTCTTGTTGAGCAACCTGCTTAGCCTAAATCCTTCCCATGTAAAATAATTGAAAAGGACTAAATTTGCATAATGTTATGTTCTTAATTAGATAAAAATGAACAATAAAGCTACTCAGGCACACAACTTATACAGCAACACGAAATAAGGACATATAAATTTTTTGGTTTTGTTTTTCAAGGTAGGGTTTCACTCTATTCCAGGCTGACCTGGAATTCACTATGTAGTCTCAGGGTGGCCTGGAGTTCAGAGCGATCCTCCGTCCTCTGCCTCCCGAGTGCTGGGATTAAAGGCATGTACCACCATGCCTGGCTAGGACATATAAATTTATGTCCACTGCATTACTTAGCTGGTTTTCATAACCGCATTTAGTCACATCATTTACAATGGCATAATGGTAATAAATGTTTAAGACTGGTTGATAATTTAGTTTTGTTTTGGGTTTCTCAAAACTGAGACAAGAACTAGCCAGGAGTTCACAGAGAACATTTACAGATATTGTGACTCTAGCTCACTGGCATCACCCCTCTAAACTGCAAATATGCATCCACGTAATTTAAGCCTATCATTTGGGTTTTTAAGAAGCATCCTCATTTCTTTAAAGACTTTTTTTTTTAAGACAGGGCCTCATGTATGTCAGGCGGGCCTTGAACTTGCCATGTAGCTAAAGATGACCTTCAGCTTGGGATCCTCCTGCATCCTGAGCCGCTGGGATGACAGGAGTGTGCCACCATACTTGGGTCATGTGGTGCTAAAGATCAAACCCAGGGCTCCAAGACAGCCCTGTAAATGGTTCCTGAATGCTACTATGGACATGATATATCCAATCCAGTGTGTTGGGTGCTACTATGGACAGGATATATCCAGCCCAACGTGTTGAATGCTATTATGGACATGATATACCCAGTCCAATGTGTTGAATGCTATTATGGACATGATATATCCAGCCAAATGTGTTGAATGCTATTATGGACATGATATACCCAGTCCAACGTGTTGAATGCTACTATGGACATGATATACCCAGTCCAACATGTTGAATGCTACTTTGGACATGATATATCCAATCCAATTTGTGGAATGCTACTATGGGCATGATAGATCCAGTCCAACGTGTTGGGCATGGTGGCTGATTTCATGGGACTATTCAATTCCATCTGACTGAGAATTGAAAATCAATGGTGACACAGCCACCCTCATTAGTTCTTCACGGATATGGTACAGCTTCCAGCGTGCTGGTTATCCCAACTCCTCCTTTTTACGTTGTCACTTACACGCATCCCTCTTTTCCAGAAACAAACAAACAAAAAATATTTAAGGTCACCAAAATGCTGAAGGTCAGTTTGTACAGAGCTGGATTAGAGGACTTTGACATTTGTTGTCACAAAGCCCCTTTCACCACTGGTACTCCCTCCATTCTGGGTCACGGCGAGGCAACCCAGGGAGAGTAAGACGCCCGAATGCAGGGTCTTGCGTTAGGAAGTGTCCAGAGGACCGCGCGTGAGTATGCGGCAATGCGCTGCTGGTCAGCGTGGTCCCCGAAGCCCTTCCTGAGAGAGGCTCTGGAGAGGGCAATGATTTGTTGAAGATTGGTTTTACATGAGTAATTTTCTGTTCTCTTTGTCCATTTCTGCCAAGACTGCGACTCTGTTTTTGTTCTGGAAACCTTGTCCTCAAGGATTTGCTGCCATCTTCCTATTTTCGGTTTCAATTATATCTGTTAACAACTGGTCATCGCTTTACAACCGTCTCGGACGCGGCCCTGCGGGCAGTTGCGGCGGTGGGGGGGGGGGCAGCCACCACTCAGAGCCAGGCAACATTCCCGCCCGCGCCACACTTCCGCCTCCTCTACAAAAGGTTTTAATGGTAACTAGCATGATAAAATTTTGTGACAGATTAGTAGGTGGTTTACACAGTTAGAAAATGAGGCAGTGTTCAAGAGTAGACCAAGTATGTGCAGGAACAAGTACCAGAAGATTCTCTCTTCCCTTAACCTTGGTCTTGACTTTTCAGCATCTTTAGCAATGATTTAAAAGTATAAAGGGTATGACTATCAAATGCTCATGTGACATATTGGTTAACGATACATATAATAACAGAATCAAAATTTTAAATGATCCTGACAGCTTAAAATAATGTCATTCACATATCTAGCAATTCCAAGGAATTATTTCATGGATTTAATTTCTGTCTACCTTCAAATGCTAAATTCTTCAAGGCAGGATGGAATCTCGTGTTCTTTAAAACCTCCTATAGTACCCAGCAAAGTTGAACATAGTAGGTATTTCATTGATACTCAAGGAATTGAATGGGACTTGATTAAGAAGTGCAGAGAAGTTTAGAATAAAGCACTCACTTAGGCAACACAGTATCTTTTTACTTTCCCATCAGCAGTAATACTTATTTCCTCCAAAGATCCTTCAAAGAGAATTTTTCCAGCATACCTTTCCTGAGCCACCACCAGCTCTTTAGAGAGAGGAGACAATAAATAAATTTTTGCATGGTACTTGAAAGTCTTTGCATTTCATGTGTTCTTGTTTTGGTATTAAGACCAGTTCTGTGTCATTAGAATTTAAGATCACAAGGCAGCATTAAAGGTGTTTTAAAGCTTCTGCCATGCACGTGAAGGAAGAATAGATGCACACCCCCTTTGCAGAGCTGCACAACATACCATTTTCTTGTTACAATTCAATACCATTGCCGGGAGGTAAGCACACGCCATAGTCTAATGTAACAGGCATGAAGAAGTCACGCTCTATTGTTCAATGTCACAGCCATCCAGCCCCTGCGTGATCAACCTTTATTCTTTCCTGGCTTCATTATAAGGATGATGCCTTTCAACTGTGGTGACTAAATCTGCTAAACTACAAAGCAAGAAATTTATAGAACCTTTTTAAAAGTAATACTGAACAGCTTAAATGTAAAACCTACAATTAAATTCCAAAACTAAGCACTTCACCCCCAAGAAAATGCTAAGTAGTTCTTTAGCAAAATTCCTGATTTACATACCCCAAAGATGACAGGACTTATATACATACATGGTACAGTGATATTAATAGTAACTTTTCAAGTACTGTTCCATATAAAACGTGGTAATATTAACCCATGCATTACAAAACTAACAAATTTCTCTTTAGCATGCCAGGGACAGGAGCTATGCTTAGCATACCATGGAAAGGAGTTCTTTCACTTTCAAAAGCTTTCTTTTGTCAGATGAAAAGCCCCGAGAGTAAAATATTTCAGTATAGTTCAGTGTTAACAATGGATATGCCATTAGATTACCATACAAGTGAATAAAGTACCAAATGATACGAACGTTTTTTTCACACTTTAGATTTTGATGTGAAATGAGTCTAATTATTTATTCATAGACTTTTCCTCTAAGGAGTTCAAAGCACTATATTTTAAATCTTCAAACAAAGATTTCCTAAGCTCTAAGATCTGCCAAGGAAGACAGAAGAACATATGACAGGGAAGAGGATAAGGTAAGGGCTGGTTGGAAGAGCTGAGGCATGGTTCAGACACAAGGTGGTATGTTTTATTCATTCCCTTATCCTTTCAGTCATTCAAGCATTTATTGAGCACCTAGGCTAGATGTCAGTGATGCAAAAAAACCCTGTTCTGGCAGCTCTCCAGGCAGAGGGATGACAGACAACAGAATGATAATTGCAGGTGCCAAGTGCTAAAACACAAGGAACTTCTGGATCTGGGAGGCTTTCAGAAGAAGGTAAGATGCCAGTTATATATAGAAACACTAGCAGAAGTTTGTCAGAGAATTTGAGACAACTTGGAGGCAGAGGCAATGTTATGTTGAAATGCTAGGAATTGTCAAAAAATTGATCTATTCAAGTTATATGAGAAATACATCATGGCAAGCAATTACAGCATGCAGAAATCATAAGCTTCACGTCTGTCTATGAAAAGAATCCATGAGTGTCATAATCATGAAAATACTGGACTAGATTAATCAAAACAAAATAATCAGATATAAAAATATACATCTGGTTTACATGTATAGAGTTTTGTTTTGTATGCACGCACGCCCCAAAGCTCCATGGGAGATCTCAGTTGGGGCTACTGGTCTTCTGCTTGTCCTCGGTGCAGGTCTCGGCTGCTTCTGTAAGTCACTCAGTCAGTGTAGAGGGACAAGCCACAGAGGCTTTTTACACTTGCTCACCTCGTCTCTGCAGGTCTTTCTTCTCTGACTGCAGTCCTGCTTAGACAAAGTTACCTAGCAATGTCAAGGATTTATTTCATGGATTTAATTTCGGTCTACCCCCAACATATCCATATGTATTCAGCAACAAGGAGGAGGCCTGCTTCTCAACAGCCAACTTCAAGGAGAGCTCAACGTCTTTTCTCTTAAGCAAGTTTCACAGCAACCCTGTATATAGTTGTACACAAGAGATACTAGGGGGAGAAAACAACTTAAATCTTAGAAGAGCAGAATGGAAGGATATAGGCCTGTGTATTGTTTTAAGTACAAAAGCAATGTCAAAATTCACAGAAGCTGATTTTAATCCCAGTGCTTGGGAGGCTAAGGTACATGAACTGCTCTGAGTTTAAGGCCAATCTGGGCTTCACAGGGAGTTCCAGATCAGCCTAGGGTAGAATAAGACTCTGCTTCAAAAAAAACGCACAGGGCTGGAGAGACGGCTCCGCGGTTAAGGAGCTTGCCTGCAAAGCCTAAGGACCCATGTTCTGCTCTCCAGATCCCACATTAGCCAGACACACAAAAGTGAGGCAAGAGCAAGGTCTCACATGCTCACTAGGTAGCACAAGCATCTGGAACTGGATTGCAGTGGCTGAGGTCCTGATGTGCTAATTCTCTGTCCTGTCTGTCTGTCTGTCTGTCTGTCTCTCTCTCTCTCTCTCTCATAAAAAATTAAAAATGCACAGAAACTATGACTAAAAGGGAGTAGGTAATAATCTGATTTGTAACTATAACTTTTCAAATCACCTTCTACAGTAAAACTAATTGATATAATTGATATAATGCTGATATACAGTTATAAGATAGTTGAATAAGAACTTTCTAAATTATAACTACTATAGCAATTCACTAAACTAAAAGGTATACTCATTCTGTGCTGGAAAAAAAAAGGAGCAGATGGTTAACCTTACAACTTGCCTTTTTATCCAGTTGAATATATATTTATATACATTGCTTGATACTATGCCATGACACAGTAACAAGCATATCATTCTAGAACGTGACACAGTATCAAGCATATCAAGACACAGTCTTGATTGTCAAGACTCTTATTTGTAAGCTTGAAGACAGATGGTGAGGATTGAGACCCTAATATAATCATTCTGATCCTATAACTCACTTTGGATTTAGTCTAGATCTTATCACCCACCTTCATTGATTTAGGCAAATTATTAGTCATAATTTAAAGGTCAAAGAATTTTCTAACCATTAAAACACATGATGCCAAAAACAAATAGCTATTTTCCAGCAAGTCAAACCAAAAGACATAAATAGTATCACGACACCTCAAACTAAAAAACAGACTTGAATAATAAATGTGCATTGAGTCATGAGAAAAGTGTTCTGCCATTTAACAGAAAGCAAATAATAGGGAAATTAAAAAAAAAAAACTTCTAAAGAAGTAAACATAAGGAATACATGATGGGGAGACTATGACCTGCTTGGTTGGCACACCCCTAACACTGACATCCCTCTCATGATGCAGCATCAAGATCAGTAGAAAGGGCAAGGCAAATGTAACACAGTCTATGTTGATGAAAATCAGAATGACAAGTGCACAGAGGAAGAGAGAATTCTGCTACTGTGAGTTAAAGAATTCACTGGAAACATAACATTCAAAATGGTTAGTAAGAGAAAAAATAAGGCAGATCCACAACCAGGGTCATTACCCACAGCACAGACCTTTCAGGTGGTGGAGTACTTCTGTAGAGAATAATGGGGTGGCCAGGCAGAGTTCCACATACCTGTAAACCCCGCATTGGGAGACACGGAGGGCAGGAGAATCAGGCTTCAAGGCTGGCCATTCTCTTTCAATGCAAATATGAGGCCAGTCTGGGCTATGAGATCCTGTCTCAAAAAGAAAAAAGAAAGAAAAGGAAAGAGAAGGGGAAGGGGGAAGAAGAGAAGAAAGAAGAAGGAGGAGGAGGAAGAAGAAGAGGAGGTGGACGAGAAGGGAGGAAGGGGACAGGACAGAGAGGGAGGGAAGGGGAAGGAGAAGGGAAAGAAGGGGTACAGCAGAGCCCCACCTTAGAAAAGGACAAGGACAGCAGGGGAATGTGTCACAAGCCACACTGCTTTCCTTGACCTTTCCTTTTTTGGCATGTGTACGTGTAGTATGAGTGTGTGTGTGTGTGTGTGTGTGTGTGTACGCGCGTGCACATACATGGAGGCCCGAGGTCAACAACAAAGACTATCTTTCTCAGTGGTGCTCCGTGTACTTTTGGAGACAGAGCCAGTCTCTCCCTGGACCTGGAGCTTAGGGGCTAGGTAGCCAGTAAGCTCTAAGAATCCCCGTCTCCACCTCCCAAGAACTGAGATTACAGGCACATGTCACCACACCTGACATTTTACATGGATCTTGGGGATCCAAACTCAGCTTTTCACACTTGTACAGCAAGCACTTTACCCAAGAAGCCATCACCCCCACCCTCAACTGACCTAACAGAGACGCCCCACGTCTTTCCCATTCAGTAGGATAGTTATTAGCCACATGTTGCTGTGGTGCACTTACTCTGTGCCTCAAAGATAGGGAAACAAAAATTTTAGTTTAATTGTAATGCTATTTATTTACATTTTACTGGAATTCATTTTACTTGTGTTTTAGAAGCCACCGTGTTAATGGCCATCACACCGGCTAGTGTAACTTGTTAGTAGAGAGTCTGCGTGTCTCTCGTTGATGGGAAGGCGGGCTGAGCACATTCCATGAAGTCAGATTTCAGCTTCAAACCCCAGCCTTGACACTTATCAGCATGGTATGTTGGGCCAATCTGAATACCAAACTTGTGGTGGTTTTAATGTCAGTTGCTCCCATATTCTCAAGTGCTTGTATTTAAGCTTCTGACTTAGTTCCAGCGGGTGAAGCCTATGGGAGGTGGATCCCTGCTGGAGAAAGCGTGTCACGAGCATGAAGAGCGAAGTCAATTAATACCATGTGCTCAAAGCCGCCCACTCTTGTCCCTGCTAGTCTCTGTGCTGCGGGTGCGCAATGCTCTGAGCCGGTCGCTTTCCTCTACCATAATGAAGCTTCCCTGGAAACTGTGAGCCTGACGTAAACGCTTTCCTCGCATTGGCTGCTTCTGCTCAGACACTTTGTCCCAGCAATGAGAAGCTAAGTTGCTACAAAGCTCTTTATTTAAAAAAAAAAAAAAAAAATGAGAGCAACAGTACATTTTCTATTACTACCCTGAAGACCCGCTCTTAGTATTATTTCTATGTGGTCTTCAGAAAACTTAAAAGATGAGAACTCCCACCCTGGTTTTCAGAATCTTAGGAAACTCAAAGACATAACGAACTGCAGGAGAACCGTGGGGCTAGCAGACACAGAATCCCAAGCCTAGCTTTAAATGAGCACATCTCAAGAAGACTGGTACGGGTTTAAAAAATTTAAAAACCAAACAGCAACAACGCCACCAAAACCTTTCCCATCATTCCCTCCCAACCTAACACCTGCGCTGCTCGCCACAGCTCCTCCTCCTTCAACCCGGCACCAGGAAAAGCTGGATGCCATGAGGCGGCCGGAGCAGGAAAGATGAGAAGCTGGGGCTGCCAGGGAGACCTCGCTCTACTTAGACATCCTTCTGCAGTTTCATCTAATAACGCTACTGTTGGCTCCCAACATTTCTTGACTTATGGCTTTTAAACTCTGCAAGTTCCAGATGGGTCCAGGTACTGCCAGCATACTGACGTCTTTGAATCCAGCACCGGCAGGTAAACGGCTAGTGCCAAATAGTTCCTTTCTAGGAAAAGAAACCAAGAGAAAAGGTAGAGTAAGTTGTCTGAATGGAAAGAGGGTTTGAGCCTACAAGAAATAATGGTTATATGGTGTGCACAAGCCCCAAAAGCGTTTTTTAGGCTTTAACAATAGCTGGTGGTAGTAGTTTTAATTTCAGGTTCCAAAAGGCAGTTAGAATAAAAAAAAATAAAATAAAATAGTAGCTTCAGGAAAATAAAGCCAGCCCTGAACAGAAACTGGTTGCTCTTTGCTATAATACATTTAGTACCTCTCCAGAGCTTTGCTCAAGTCATCAGCTTCGTGTGAAATAGGTATAATAAACAGTAAACAAGTTGTTAAGTAAAATGATAGAAGGGGGCTGGAGAGATGGCTTAGTGGTTAAGCGCTTGCCTGTGAAGCCTAAGGACCCCGGTTCGAGGCTTGGTTCCCCAGGACCCACGTTAGCCAGATGCACAAGGGGGCGCACGCGTCTGCAGTTCGTTTGCAGTGGCTGGAAGCCCTGGCGCGCTACAGGTTAAAAGAAAGGACAACTACTAAGCTCTGAGAGAGGCTGACAGGATACTGCCTACCATGGCACCTTGTTTGAACTGAGGGTGGAGCTAAGAGATGACCCTACACAAGAGGCAGAAAGACAAGAGAAAGCATACCTGAGCTCAGTGTTCCCAGAAGTATACAGTGTAAAGGTGGAGATGGTGAGAAATCAAAGTGAAGACAACAATATATCTTGAAGGAATTCTATAGCATATTATGAGCCTGGCTTTATGTCACAAGCTAGGGCTTATTAACTTAAGCAATTAAATAATTAAACAAATAGAAAAAAGGTTTGAGGACTATTATGATGTTCACAGAGATTATTTTAATACTGTTCTTCATATACAAATATAGGTATACCCTCCTTGTATTTATAACTTTCATAAAGCTATGATACCAAAACAAGTCTACAAATTAAAAGCCAAAATCTCAAGGCCAACTAAGTTCAAACTGAGGTCAGTATGATGAACAGTGTTTAATGGAATCTTACCCATTTGCAAGAGTAGGAAGGTCTGTGCTTAGTGTTATGTTTGAGAGCGTGTTATATTAGAGTGGGATGGTTAGGAAATTTGGAGCAAGGCTACCTGAGTCCAAATCACGGCATCCCACTTACTAGCTGAGTGTCCTGGATCAAATCCTTCATGAGGTGAACAGTAACTTCCTCACAGAATTACTAGTCATGCGAATCTTGGCATAAATGAATTTATCTAACGTGCTGAGATGAGAGAATAAAGAGATGACAGAATAAAAGAGCACAGAGTTGGTGGATCTCTGGAATAGCTAATGTCAAAAGGAGGAGCCAGTCAACAAAACCAGGACGTGTGTACTTTTCTCACCTCACAGACATCCCCACTAGCGCTGGAAGAGTGAGTGAGTCCTATGTACAACGAAGGCTAGTCCTTCAGAGTTTTCTGTCAGCGCTGGGCTACACGCTGTCACGATTCAGACACTTCTAACCATCATGTCATCAAGTCCCAGAGGAAAAAAATTACAAAAACGATAGATGAGGGCTAGAGAGACATCTTAGCAGTTAAGGCGCTTGCCTGCGAAGTCTGAGGACCCATGTTCCACTCTCCAGATCCCACGTTAGCCAGACTCACAAAGGCGAGGCAAGCGCAAGTTTGTACATGCCTACTAAGTGGTACAAGCATCTGGAGCAACTGCAGTGGCTGAGGCCCTGGAGTGCCAATTCTTTGTTTTCTCTCTCTCTCTCTCTCTACCCCCTCAAATAAAAAACAACAGATGAAAATAATTTCAAATCAGATCTGTCATATGAACTTTTTGGACATACTAGTCCATTAAATTAAAAATGAAGGTTAAAAGGTTTCAACAAGGGCTGGAGAAATGGCTTAGTGGTTAAGTGCTTGCCTGTGAAGCCTTAGGACCCCAGTTCGAGGCTTGATTCCCCAGGACCCATGTTAGCCAGATGCACAAGGGGGCGCACACATCTGAAGTTCACTTGCAATGGCTGAAGGCCCTGGCACGCCCATTCTCTCTCTTTCTATCTGCCTCTTTCTCTCTCTGTTGCTCTCAAATAAATAAAAATGAATAAAATATTTTTTTAAAAAGTTTCAACAAGCCAGGCATGGTGGCACATGCCTTTAATGCCAGCACTCGAGAGACAGAGGTAGGAGGACTGCCATGAATTTGAGGCCAGCCTGAGACTACATAGTGATTTCCAGGTCAGCCTGGACCAGAGTGAAACCCTAAAAAGCTAAAAAGTTCCAACAAAATTAGTTTCTTAGAATCAACACTGTGAAAATGAACTGGGCAAAGGAATAGCATGATAGAAAACTGGAAACAAATGACAGGTGCTGATTTGGGTACTCCTAACAATTCCACCACAGCAAACAGCCTTGACACCCCATAGTTAACTAAATGACTACTATTTCATTCTTGTTCATTCTCTCTCTCTCTCTCTCTCTCTCTCTCTCTCTCTCTCTCTCTCTCCGTCTCTCTGCCTCTCTCCTTTCCTCTTCCCTTCTCCTTCCTCTCTCTTCCTTTTGGAATACTGATGATTGAACCCAGTGCCTTGCACATACCTAACCCTCAAGCTACTAATTTCTGCACAAGAATCCTTCTCAATTCACCTTTTTGGTTCTATATCTCTGTGCCCTACTGCTTCTTTCTAGCCAGTTGCCAGAACGACAGCTCCATTCCATACTTCACACTGTAGCTAGAATGAAAATATTTCTAAAGAACAGAGTTGATCATATTTTCATTAGCTCCCTACTGCTTTTGGGATTGGGTACAAAAGGCCTTTTGCAATCTGGGCCTCCTGACCCCTGCAGCCTCCCTTATTTTCTGCCCCAAAGGCTCTAACTCAAACCTCACTAAATAGCAAGCAATAGCAACTTCCGCTGAGCCCTCTCTCTCTTCTCTCTGGGTCTGGCGAGTGCCACTGATTCCAACTGAGGTGTACCTTTCCTACCAAGCTTAATTTCTGCTTCTCTGGGGAGTTCTAGACTTCCTGTCTTTAAAAAGTTCTTGCCAACTTCTCATCAGCCACACTGGATAAGCCTCCTTGATACTTCCCGTATGCTGAAATTGACTCTTACCTTTTCGTACCTATCACTGTTGTTGGAGCACAAGATACCCACAGGCAGGACTATATGCCACGTGCCATTCAGTCCCTTCCTCTTCTTTTATGCTGGGATCAAACCCACAGTAGTGTACATGCTAAGCAAATACTCTACCACTGAGCCACACGCCGTCCTCAAACTAGCTTTTCATAAGAATAAGACGCCATCTTCACAGCGCTTCTATTCCCCAGTAGAATGTGTGTTGTGCCTAAGAGGACCTGGCGGTCAAAAGTATCAAACTGTGGAGTCAGCCTGAGCTCAGTGGCAGAATGTGTACTTAGGATGTCCAGTGGCTTGGGTTCAATCCCCAGCACCACCAAAAAACTAGGGACACAAGACAAAACACTCAAAAACTGAAGAAAGATTTTTTTTAAAAAGTAACATTAAACAGGTTTTAAATTAAAACGGCATGTTATAAATTCTGACTGCCAAAATCAACTTGCAATATAACCTTTCATTTAATTCATTTTGAAACAAAGTGTTCCCAATAGTTAAATCTTACAAGCATCATTATAAATACAACTTTAATTTATTCATGAAAGTCTAAGATGGGATGTTTACATGCCTTCTTATAAAGAATATAATTCACTGGGCTGGAGAGATGGCTTGGCCATTAAGGCACTTGCCTGTAAAGCCTAAGGACCCAGGTTCAATTCCCTAGTACCAATATAAGCCAGATACACATGGTGGCACATGTGTCTGGAGTTCATTTGCAGTGGCTAGAAGCCCTAGTGTGCCTATTCTCTCCCCTTCCCTCCCTCCCTCCCTCCCTCCCTCCTCTCTCTCTCTCTCTCTCTCTCTCTCTCTCTCTCTCTCCTCTCTCTCAAGTAAATAAATAAAATACTTTATTGGGCTGAAGAGATGGCTTAGCAGTTAAGGCATTTGCCTGAAAAGCCAAAGGACCCAGGTTTGATTCTCCAGGACCCATGTAAACCACATGCACAAGGTGGCACATACATCTGGAGTTCATTTGCAGTAGCTAGAGGCCCTGCATGCCCATTTTCCCTCTCTCTCTCTCTCTCTCTCTCTCTCAAATAAATAAAATAACATAAAAATATAATTTATTCATTTTCTAGATACTTAAAGGTCATTTTAAAAATGAGTATAAATATTTTATTGTCACCTATAATTGCATACCTCCATGGTTTACTGACACTTTCCTAAACAGAGGTTGCCAAATGCAATCCTCAGCCTACTTTAGAGGAGTTTTGTATTCTTAAAGATTTGTTTAAAATTAGCCTAGGATGGTAGTGCAAGCCTATAATCCCAGGACTCAGGGTGCAGAGGCAAGAGGATTGCAACAGGTTCAAGGCCAGCCTGTGTCTACAAAGTGAGTTTTTTTATGGGCAGAACTACATAATAAGACTGTCATAAACAAACAAAATTTTTGTTAAAATTAGAAAGAAAAATATGCAATAAGGATCTTAGGTGGTCCTTTAGGCCTAGAATATTTACACTATAAACTTTTACAGAAAAAGTTTGCAAGCCCTTCTCCAAAATGATCCCAGACTAGTGGGCCTTATAAATTACTGTTCTCTTTCTTCCCTTCCTGTATGAGGGGGCAGAGGCCTGTAGTTAGAACTGACTTTGCATCCTAGACTAACCACACATGATCTCTACATCCTTGGGAATCTCCCAACCTCTCTGAGTCTCAGGTTAGTTACACATAAGGTGGCAATAAACAATCCAACTTCACAGTATTTCTAGGTGAATGGCTTACGTACTATAACACACTTATAGTAAATGAAAAACATTACCATGCTTCACTAGACAAAGACTACCTCCAAAAAGGAAGACATACAACTTCACATGGACTAAGGAAGCAAGATTCAAATTATTTTGTTCTAAGTTCTCTTTAAAGGGTCCATCTGCTATATGAAAGACAACATGTCTTCAACCTTAATATTGAACTTTTTTTTGATTCAGAAATTTATCTAAAAGCTAAAGACAAATATCCACCATGATAGGCAGGCAGCTTCTGAATTCAGAAGCATGCAGATTAAATGGCTACTGGAAAGCCAGGCCACCTTTGATTCGTTTGGACCACCTTTATTTCATTATACATTCTCTAACATCAAAGCAAAGCACCACATAATTTCAGGCACTGAATCACCATCAAACGGAGTTGCAATTAAGGATAAGAACATCATTAAGTTTTAGGTAATGCTTGCAATTGTAAAGAAGCAGTGTCTTTCTATTCTTCTGGAAAATGTCATTTAGGAGGTTTCCACAATTCTCCTAAACCTAGACTGTAAGTGCCATGCTTGAATTTTTTTTGGATGTATGCCCAACAATAAATGATCCACAATGATCTGAGGACAGCACTCCCATCCAAGAACTTAATCAGATTAATGATGTATTTGTTTTATAAAAATGAAGTACATTAAGCCTGAGAATACCTAATTTACATACTAAATGGTTGCTAGGGACCAAAAATACTAGTGGTTTTTATAAAACTGAGGTTATAAAATTGTCTATTGTCTTGAAATCTGTTAGTAAATAGCAGTGAAATGCAAAATAATAAACAAATGTTAATCAGTATATTTATGTATGTAAATTTGGTAGATGCTGTACAGTTGTTCAAAAGAACCTAACGATGCTCTTATTCCAAAACATACGCCACCCAGAGACACTATGATGCCATTTTGTGATGCTGGCTATGACAACAAAATGACTTATAATGTTTTCTAGTTGATTTGACCTCTAATCATATCCACATTCCACTGTAATATTTTCATTTGGGGGTCCTAAATTTATATATGCAAATATAAACAGCAAATTAGAAGTCTGCCATTTTTGGAGAAAGTCTCTTAGCTATCTTCAACTAAAAGGGGGAAGGAGGGCTTTCACAAAATAGCTGAATTTCAACAGATTCTTAAATGAGGAGAATTAACACCATTTTGGGTGTCCTCTCGAAGAATCACCCCCCCACACACACAATACTAAATTCATTCAACAAGCTTATGTTTATTGACTCTGGGGAGACAAGAGTGGAAAGCATGAAGTCACTACTGGTTCGGCTGGCAGCACTGGCAAGTCAACACAGTTATAGGACAAAAGGACAGCAGGACAGTTTGATTATTAGGCAACAGCTCTGGAAACGAGAGTAACCAGCCACCAATTCTGCAAAGTCAGGGGCTAGACCTCAGAGGAAGCAACTGCTCACTGTCCTGATCAGCTGGAGTAGAACGAGTGTGCAAGGAGCAAGAGGAGTAAAGAGCTGACAGAATCAGGAAGGGTACAAATCTAGAGGTCTGCAGACACGGTACCTTCATCAAAGGATCCAGGCCTGGAGAGATGGCTTAGCAGTTAAGGCGTTTGCCTACAAAGCCAAAGGACCTCGGTTTGTTCCCCAGGACCCACATAAGCCAGATGCACAAGGGGGCACATGCATCTGGACTTCGTTTGCAACAGCAAGCCCTAGGTTCAAGTAGGAGGCCCTACCTGTCAATATGTTGGACAGTGACCAAGGAAGACACCCAACCTCTGGCTCCACACGTGCAAACACACATAAACACATGCACACAGACCACACAAAAAAACAATAAACAAAATTAATAAAAAGAATTAAACCATGATGGGTTTGCCTTTAGATCTATGTGTGAACATGAAGCAAATCATCACACGGTGCAGCATAAAAAGTGTTAAGGGCTGGAGAGATGGCTTAGCAGTTAAGACGTTTGTCTGCAAAGCCTAAGGACCCATGTTTGACTCCCCAGATCCCACGTAAGCCAGAACACAAGGTGGCGCACACATATGGAGTTTGATTTCAGTGGCTGGTGGCCCTGTGCAACAATTCTCCTTTCTCTCTCTCTCTCTCTCTCTCTCTCAAAAAATGTTACTCAAAATTAAGTTAGGGGGGCCAGGTGTGGTGGCACATGCCTTCAATCCCAGCACTCGGGAGGCAGAGGTAGGAGGATCGCCATGAGTTCAAGGCCACCCAGAGACTCCATAGTGAATTCCAGGTCAGCCTGAGCTACGGTGAAACCCTACCTCAAAAAAACCAAAAATAATAATAAGTTAGGGGCTGGAAAGAGGGTTCAGTGGTTAAAGGCACTTGCTTCCAAAGCCTGATGGCCTGGCTTCTATTCCCCAGTACCCAAGTAAAGCCAGATACACAAAGTGGCTCATGCATGTGGAGTTTGTTCACAGCAAAAGGAGGCCTCGGCATGCTCATATACTTACTTATTCTCTCCCCCCCCTCCTCTTTCTCTTAAAGTAAATAAATAAAAGTTTTAAAACTAATAATTAAAAGTAAGAAATGGGGCTGGAGGAATAGCTTAGTGGTAAAGGCATTTGCTTGCAAAGCCAAAGGACCCAGGTTCAATTCCCCAGGATGAACATTAGCCAGATGCACAAGGGTTCACACATGTCTGGAGTTTGTTTGCGGAGGCTGGAGGCCCTGGCACACCCATTCTCTCTCCCTTCCCCCCTTTCTCTGCCAAATAAATAAATAAATATTTTTTAAAAGAGTAAGAAATGCTAAGATAAATTATGACAGAAGAAAAAGAACTTTTAGAAGCTAAACTATGCATGTGAAATCGATACAAAAAGTTGACGGAAACAATACCCAAGAAGCAAGCATCATACCTCACATAATGACACCACCAACAACATAACAGACAGCATTCACTGAGCAGCCAGCTGGGTATGTGGACTTGTGTCTAATGTTAGAAATGTTGGTCTGCCAGCTTGAGACCGTCATACTCACCTGTCAGCCTGCTGCCCAACTTCAATAACCAAAAAGCTTTGTGCAAAGAAAAACAATCTTCCCTGTGGCTGTCCTTGAGACTAGTGTACATTTCAATAAAAGATTTTTCTGACTCTAATCCAGGACATATTATCCATTTATCCCTCAATTATCCATAAACAGGTACCCTTCTGATTACCTAAAACAATTCTTTCACTCAGGTAAGTGGATCCAGAGATATATATTATCCTGCTATCGTTACGTCATCACGTATGTTTACGTCTCATTTCATATGTGTTCCTAAACTAGTAGTCATGATGACAAGAGGAATAGGTTCGCACACCTTGAATCCATAAAGTCTTTTAACTACTAAAAGTCCCCTGCTTTGTTTAACAATGGCTGAATATGCCTAATATGCCTATCCTCTGTCCCTTTATGCCACAAGAGTTGAAAAAGAAAACAGGTATAGGAAAATGCCAGGATATATCCAGGGATAAACTGGCTACTGAGCTGTATCTTATATGGGAAAATCCCCTTAAACCATGAGAAAGAGTTAAAAATAAATAAATAAATAAAGCATACCCCTCCCAAGAACTTGATAAAATGTCTGTTTGTGTTTCTTTCCTATCAGTGGACAGCCTAAAATCTAATGTTGCCCCCTTTTCCTCAATTTCTTTCCCTCCAACTGAAGTTTGATTTCTGTTGTCACTGAGGCAACTCCCACATACCTGACCAGTATCATTCCCATCTTAAAGCAGAAACAATATATTTAAGTAGGGTTACAGAAACAACACAAAGCAGGACGTCAGGCTTACAGAACTTACTACATACTTCACAAGAACAAACATAAACACGAAAATTGAAGAAACAAAAATAGAAGTGCTGTGGAAAACTCACAAAGAAAACCATGGCAACCTGGGTTATATGTACAATAATTAAAATAACTATGCATAATAACCTCTTTTTTTTAATTAATTTATTTATTTATTTCAGAGCGACAGACACAGAGAGAAAGACAGATAGAGGGAGAGAGAGAGAATGGGCGCACCAGGGCTTCCAGCCTCTGCAAACAAACTCCAGACGCGTGCGCCCTCTTGTGCATCTGGCTAACGTGGGACCTGGGGAACCGAGCCTCGAACCGGGGTCCTTAGGCTTCACAGGCAAGCGCTTAACCACTAAGCCATCTCTCCAGCCCAATAACCTCTTTTTATAAATTGTCCATGAAATCAAGATGGAGTAAATACATCTAACCTTTAGGTTTGGCAAAGCCAGTGACACTTAGTGTTTTCTAATAAGAATTCTGGAAAATATTGAAAAATATCAAAACATGTCAAAAGTAGAGCTTGAGAAACATGGGAACAGATGCTTTAACTCAACAGAGAAAGTTGAGTCATCTGATAGAGATTTGTAGACCAAGCTGCCAATGACAGCATTATGTTAGAATGAAATCAAACCTCAGCCAAAATGTCTTAAGACGTGTAAATATTGAAAGACAAAGACTTAGTACTTTGAGAAGCAACAAATTCCTCCAGAAGGGTAAACCTATTGCTAAGCCATCTGCTATTTGCAATGCACATAATAAATTCAACAGATTGATGCACCCTCTGCTTCCTATAAACAGATGGGGTTTTTTAAGTCTAAAATATCCTATCAATGAAGCCCTCAAGTAATACCAAAAAAAAAAATTCCTCTCAACCATGTAGCTCACAGTTGAATGCCTGGTTTTGTTCATTCAATATACACATAATAAACATGTACTGCAAACACTAGACTAGCATCCTTCTGTTACCATGAGAGCAACATCTTTTCTTCATGAAACACGTGTGGATACAAAGGAGAGCTATTCAGTTGAACTGGGTAAGCATCCTGGAATGTTGATGATCTATCTACTTGGCAGGCAGAAGCAGCAGAGCAGATAAATAGCTCACCTACTTCATTTACTTACAAAATGCACACATGAACGGCCTACAAAACAAATATACCCAGAGCCCACAGACCCACCACCTCACAAACGAATGCATTCGTTACGGAAAAGAACACGAAGATCCCATTAGAACAAGATACTTGGTTCTAAGATATTTCTCTTGGGTTGATGAAGAACTAATACTCTTACTTGAGACATATTAGAAACTTTTTAAGAATTCTACTCAACACATTTATATTATAAATGCATTGTCAAAAGCTAATCCAATGTTAGCATTTAAACCATACTGAGTTTTGGATATGATATTTACATGCTCAGCCGAATGTTTTCCTTTTCTTTCTTTCCGAGGTGCTGGGATTTCAGTAGAATAATTTTATGTTAGTGAATAGTTTAGAGTCAATAAATGGAAATTATTTCATATGAAACAAAAACGAAAAAAAAAGAAACCTAAGATCTTTTTTGTAATTTAGGTGAAATACAAAGTGATATGAATTTGCTTATGTTTTTCTCTAAAAGAAATGTTGCAGGGGACTGGAAGGATGAGTTAGAGGTTAAGGTGTTTGCCTACAAAGCAAAAGGACCCAGGTTCAATTCCCCAGGACTCACGTAAGCTAGATGCACAAAGGGACACACATGTCTGGAGTTTGTTTGCAGTGTCTGGAGGCCCTGGCACGCCCATTCTCCCTCTCTCTCCTTCTCTCTCTCTCTCTCTCTCTTTCTCTTTCTGTCTCTCTCTCTCTCTCTCCCTCTTTCTCTGTCAAATAAGTAAATAAAAATATTTTTAAAAAAAGAAATATTGTGGTTATGAAAAATGTCTTGTAGTATAACATTCAGTAAAACCCCAGATCACCAAATACTTCTCATATTATTGACAACTTTGATATGGAAGAAAACTACACTTCAAGGTTACAAATTCAGTAAAACTATAAAATATTTATTACTGTTTTAATTAATCTTTCTTACCTTCTATTTAGTCATGAATGTACAGACCTTGGCTTACACTGATTACTTGCTTAGAATAAATTAAAATAGACATTTTTATGTAAGATATGCAACAGGGGCTAGAGAGATGGATTAGTTGGTAAAGCTCTACCCATACGGGCGTGTAGACCAGAGTTCAGATCCCCAGCCCAAAACATAAATGCCAGCCAGGTGTGGTGGCCTTCCTATAATCCCATCACTTGTGAGACAGAGACTGGGAATTCCCAGAGCAAACTGGAAGAGCTGAATTTGCAAGCTGTGGATTCAAGTAAGAGACCTGGCATCAGAAAACAAGCCAGAGGGTGATCAAAGAAAATACTCGGGCTGGAGAGATGGCTTAGCGGTTAAGCGCTTGCCTGTGAAGCCTAAGGACCCCGGTTCGAGGCTCGGTTCCCCAGGTCCCACATTAGCCAGATGCACAAGGGGGCGCACGCGTCTGGAGTTCGTTTGCAGAGGCTGGAAGCCCTGGCGCGCCCATTCTCTCTCTCTCCCTCTCTCTGACCTTCTCTCTGTGTCTGTCGCTCTCAAATAAATAAATAAAAATTTAAAAAAAAAAAAAAGAAAATACTCAACATGAACCTCTGTCCTCCACATATGCACACGCACCCACACACACTGACATGTGTTCACACATGGGTAACTACACACATACACCACACAAACACACAGAGTTAAAAAAAAAAAAAAAGGAGAAATGCCTTGGAAAAGAATATGTAATTTTAAATATATTTCAAATGCAGTGTATTAAATATTCTCTACTATTTTAATTAAACTAAAATGAATAAAAAAGATAGCCAATAGGAGAACAGCTTTAATATAATATAAGTACTGAAAAAAAATGATCAGGGCATCAGATTGCTCCCAGCTAACTAGAACACATTAGTGAGACAGCATAAAAGGAACACCGGGCGTGGTGGCCGCACGCCTTTAATCCCAGCACTCGGGAGGCAGAGGTAGGAGGATCACCGTGAGTTTGAGGCCAACCTGAGACTCCATAGTGAATTCCAGGTCAGCCTGGGCTAGAGTGAGACCCTACCTTGGAACCCTCCCCCCCCAAAAAAGAAAGAAATACTCTTCCCAAGTATAATGATTACTGCTATGTTTTAACATGGCTGACACTTACCAGTTGCCAAGTATTAAGCACTTTTCATGATTTACCTTATTTAGTTCTCACAACAGCTGTTCAAATTAAGAGTAAAATATTAGAATTAGATATTTTTTGGAAAGAACATTTATTTTTAAAGCTACATGAAAAGGGCAACCCAAACACTATCTCTATTAGCCACCAGAAGACTAGTTTAGGAAATCATTAATTACAAGAAAGAATCAGCGGTTAGAATGTGAGCTATATCAGCTCTGCTAGTCTAAGTGAAAACTTGGTCTGACCTCAAGCATCAAAGTTTCAGAGCACCATAAAATCATACACATCAATTAATCATCATCATCTGCTGAGTCAAACATCGAAAAAGACTGTCAAGAAGTTACCCTGTAATTACTTTGTGGCTCCTTGAAAAACCATTTGACATAATCACTCTATGACAGCTGCAAGAGGGAAAGTGTTCTGTTTCTTCTCCCACCGGTACCCTCTTCTGAAAGCCGGGGGCATCGCTTCTCAGCACTTCCTGATCTGCCAAATGTTTATGAGGGAAGTTGTGGGGTGCCTCCATAATCAGGGCTCCTGAGAGCTGTCAGGGGTTGAGAGTTTCCAATCAAAGCTGTGGATGCAGGAGAGCCACAGTCGGGGGACTGTGGGCGATGGGCTTATTACTTATTACCAGTGCAAGGTGGAAAATTACTCAAGTACAAGACAGGAGGCTCTGGTTTTAGCTAAAAGAGCACGGTCTGACATTACGTTTCCATTTGCAAGGGAAGTCCTCAGAATTCACATTATAATATGTTCTGCATTCTCTCTTGTCTGTATGTGAGGTGAGGCTTAATTTCAACGATGACTCCTTCATGCAAACCCAGACATGGTGAACCCAGCTGATAAAGCCAGTAATTTGTATTTAAAGTGTTTTAGGCCCAGGACCACAACTGGATCTTATACCTACTGAGCTGATACGAATAAGCTAGGGCTTTAAATGAAAGTGAGGCCATGCTCCCTTGCACTTCTTCAACAACTCTTTTTCCAAGATGTGACTCTGGTACAATTTCTTCCCAAACACTTACTAGGAAGCTGACATGTGAAACCCGGCCACTACTTCCCAAGAGGTGAGTTTTCTAATGTTCTATTAGAAGTGCCCTCTTGGTTTTCCTCTAGGGCAACCAGAACAATGGCCCTACCCAAAAGCACAACGTGACAAACAAAGCCCCAGTCCTCAGCAACAGAGTGTGAGAACAGCCTAGAAAAACAATCCTATTGTGGGAAACTAGAACCTTGCACAGCACTGAGAATAGCTGTGTTCTTATTGTGGCTTTTTAGTTTCTCCCATCAGAAGAGATATGAGTGAGGTCTATGACAGCATGATTTAAAAAGTCTATGGCATTTAATGAAAATGTCATTGATGCAGCATCTTACACTTCTATAGTAAAAACCCAGCACTTGAGAGGCTGAGGTAGGAGGATCACCATGAGTTCCAGGCCAGCCTGAGACTACATAGTGAATTCCAGGTCAGCCTGAGCTAGAGCAAGACCCTACCTTGAACCACCCCCCCAAAAAAAAACAGCTGGGGGAAATGAAGAGGAAAAGAAAAAAACAAAAATTCTTTTAAAACAACCAGCCAACCTTATAATAAATTATGGTTTTTGGCAGACTATTTTATCCCACTGACAAGGACAAAAAGAGGAAAGTCATTTACATACTTTGGTGCCTGAAACTGAATTGAGAAGTGCTTAATTGTATTTTCTTAATTGTCTCAGTTTCTGAGCTTGTCATCAGAAATTAAAGCAAAAGATAAATTATCCCTCCTCTTAAGACTGAAACTTAAAGGAGAAGAAAGTATCACTTAACCAAAAAATCATTTTTATGATCACTTCAGTAATAAAAAGCACCTACTTAATGTACGAAGGTGTGAAAAATGTTTCACTAAGAAGGAATACATAGGGCTGAGGAAATGGACCAGTGGGTAGGAGCTCTTGCTGTGCAAGCAGAAGGACCTGAGTTCAGTCCCTAACACCCATATAATACCAGAGAATGACTGTACATGCCTGGTGGTACAAGAACGGTAGAGGAGGACACCCACTGTCCTTCTCTACGCTCTACCTCTGTGCACACATCTGCACACACACACGTGCTCCATGTACCTCCCCTACACACATATTCCATACAGATATGCATCCAAAATAAACACTAAATTTTAAAAGCGAATCCAGGAGTGTTGGTGCAGATCTTTAATTCCAGCACTCAGGAGGCAGAGGTAGGAGAATCACCATGAGCTCAAGGCCAGCCCAGAACTATACAAGGAGATCCAGGTCAACCTGGGCTAGAGTGAGACCCTACCTCAAAAAAAAATAAATAAATAAAAATAAATAAAAATAGAAATGAATAGGTCACGTCCAGAAAGATTGCTCAGTGAATAAAAGCTCTTGTTCCCAAATGTCAGTGCGTATCTGAGTTCACATCCCCAGAACTTCAGCCTTAACCATGAGCATCTGCCAACCCAGTGCACCAATGGCTAGACAAGAGGTAGAGACAGAATTACACGCCCCCCCAACCCGCCACATCCGCCCAGAGCCGGCGGGCCACCTCACCTGGTAACGCAGCAGTAGACAGTGAGGGGCCCAGCCTCGCAGAACACAAGGACCCACACCCAAAGTTGCCCTCTGGCAGTGACATGTATACATGGGGTGTGCCCCCACCCCCAGTACACATGCCACCAACACCACCAAAAAAGGAATAGATAATTAACTGCACTGATCTAACTGAAGCCAAGGCCTCTCTTTTTTGTCCCCAACAATGTCACTTGAAAACTATTCTAAACTAGTATTTTGAAACGACTTTTTTTTAATATATAATGATAAGATACAATAACGACTGTCTTATTAAAACCTTATTTGTTGACAGGGTTGATATCTTTGTAAATTTTTACTAAGTTAGCATGACAATCTGTATCTTCTCCTAATCCCATGTAATGTATCCTTCTTAATTCGTTGCTTCCGGACATGCTACATTTTTTGCCACCCAATGGGTTTATTTCACTGGCCATTTACTTTTAACACTGAAGCCCAACTATTTGAAGGAAATAATCTCCGGGCAAATCCAGCACAGGGAGAAAAGACTCTTATTTATCCAGCATTTGGTACCATGAATTGAAGCTTTATTGCAAAGAGTAAGCAATAAACAAAAACACCTCGGGGGCCTGGGAGGAGCAATGTAACCAATTACATTTAATTAAATCAAAGGATGGGAGCCCCGGGGTTGAGTGAGCTGAAGAACAAATTTGCATTAACACCTAGCAGCCTAACGAGGAGCTCTGGGCCTAGTCTGCAAAGCAATTGTTGCCATGTATTCTCTGCACTGAAGGGGGGCCATTAGCTAAATTCTTAGGCATTGTTTGTCCACTGATGAGAGGCTGCCTTCTCAACATTTCACTCCATAGCACGGGAAAATTGGCTACTAAAATAAACAGCTTCCTCTGAAAGCTCGGAAACAAACATTACTACCTGACTCCAGTTTGCAATTTGGTGAAAACTTCGGGGCCAATGAAGGAAACAAACAGAAAATGAATGGTGTGATGCCAGGCCCTAACTGCATTCCATGGAGATCATATGTCTGCACAGATTCTTTGGTAAAATCGGTGACTGCAGGCTACGGCTATTCCTGAGGCTCCACCCAGTGCCTGAGGCTCCACCCAGTGCCGCAGTTCTAGATGGAATACTGAGGGTACCGTACAACATGAGGGTCTCAAATACTCGTAGCCGAGAGCCAATTCAAGATTCAAGAAAGTCACTCCAGTGCCGCAGTTCTAGATGGAATGCTGAGGGTACCGTACAACATGAGGGTCTCAAATACTTGTAGCCGAGAGCCTGCTCTATGATTCAAGAAAGTCACTCCAACCCCTAAGTGCCCTCAATGTGCAGAGCTTTCCTCTGGAAGGTATTTTCATTAGAGACCTTTATCTTGGGCTGGAGAGATGGCTCAGTGGTTAAGAGGATCTCTCAAGCATGAGGGTCTGAGAGGCCTGAGACCTCATAGAGAGAATCTCATCTGCAGAGCCTCCCGCTTAAACAGCTGGGTGCAGTCACTCATGCCTGCAGCCCTGGCCCTATGGGGAGTGGAGAATCACTGCGGTTTGTATTCTGTTGATTCCACAGCTAGCTCTGGAATCCGTAAGAGACTTCCTTGCAAAATAAAAACAGGTGGGGCCCGGCATGGTGGTGCACGCCTTTAATCCCAGCACTCAGGAGGCAGAGGTAGGAGGATCACCTTGAGTGCAAAGCCAAAGGACCCACGTTCAATTCCCCAGGACCCACGTGAGGCTAGATGCACAAAGGGACGCGTGCATCTGGAGTTTGTTTGCATCGGCTGGAGGCCCTGGCATGCTCATTCTCTCTCTTTCTCTACCTGACGACTTCTCTCTCTCCTCTCTCAAACAAATTTTAAAAAGTCATGTTCCATTTAAAAAAAAAAAAAAAAAACAGGCGGGCGAGAGATGGAAGAGGACATTCACCTGTCTCCTCCAGCCTCCATGGGCGAACGCATAGGGCACCACGTCAGCACAGGCACATGGCATACACCACACACCCCCCCACCACACAGCCCCCAATACACACCCCCCACCACACACACACACACACACACACACACACACACACACACAAAGAATTTTATTTTAATATATTTACATATGCATACATTTCATACATGATGATCTATTGCAAACTCTACTTAGCAAAACCCTAATGAGAGACTACCTAATCATGGTAAATACCTACTCTAACACCAATAGTTCTAATTCTTTTTTCTTATACATTCTTTCGTAGTCTTGTTAAACCACCACACTCAAAACAAGCACAATGACAACCTTAGAAAGAGACTTAATAAGATTTTACCAACTCCATAACAATAAATAATAGAAAAGAAAAATAACACAAAAATAGGGGCCAGGAAAGAGGCAGACATACAGGGTTGGCTAAGGCTATTTCAGATTGAAAACCTATTTAGAAACCTTTATTGCTAATCTAAGTTATCAACGTGACAAGTCTCCATGTGTAAGACATTGCAAAGTTGTTGTATTGTTAATAAAAACCACTTGAGTAAACTGGGGCATGGTGGCAAACCCCAGTAAAGCCAGCGTTGTGGAAGTCTCCAACAGAGAGGCTGGACACAGGGTTTTAGAGGAGGCAGCGTTCAGTCCTTTAGCACAGGTACCACCGTGGATCCACATCCAAGACTGAGCTGCGCGCTCAGAGGGGCGTTGCTTTATACACCCTGTTAGTTCCCCTTTACATCTTAGTACCTTTGCCTCCCTTTTACGGTCACACATATTCTGATTGGATGTTCTATGCTACAGGTTTGCTACATGCACCCAGACATAGAGCTACTGATTAGGCTACGTTGCCTTCCCTTTGTTCTGTGAGTGAGGAGGGCTTTTAACACACCAGCACCTGGGATGCTAAGACAGGGGTTCGTGAATTTGAGCCTAAACTGGGTTACACAGCCAGTTCTGGGCCAGCCGAGGCTACATAGCTAGACCCTATTCTCAACATCCACACCTTCTGAGACCCTGCCTCAAAAAAGTTCCTGGACTGGAGCAGCATTCATCACTATCTGCTTCCTCACTATGGACTTGATAACTTTTAAAAATCTTTTACTAACAACTTCCATAAATACAAATAATATGCCATCAACACAATCCTCACACCATCCCCTCATTTTCCCTTCCCAATTTCCTCCCCAAGAAATCCCTTCTTCTTTCTAACTAGTCTCACTTCTACTTTTATGTCATCATTCTTGTCTCCTATTAAGCAGGTCTTATGTAGGTAGTATCAGCCAGTGAGGTCATGAAAGTAAGGCCACTTTGTGTCTGGAAAACAGTACTATAATGGGCTGGAGAGATGGCTTAGCGGTTAAGCACTTGCCTGTGAAGCCTAAGGACCCCGGTTTGAGGCTCGATTCCCCAGGACCCACATTAGCCAGATGCACAAGGGGGTGCACGTGTCTGGAGTTCATTTGCAGTGGCTGGAAGCCCTGGCTCACCCATTCTCTCTCTTTCTTTCTCTCTGTCTGTGGCTCTCAAATAAATAAATAAATAAAAACTTTAAAAAAAAAAAAACAGTACTATAAGCAGTCCTCCCCTCCTTTGGCTCTTACGTTCTTTCTGCCACCTCTTCCCCAATAGTCCCTGAACCTTGGAGGGTGTGATAGAAATGTCTCACTTGGTGCTGAACACTCCAGTGTCACTTTTCAACACTTTGGTGAGTTCTGAGTTTCCCTAGTGGTCACTGCCATGAAAAAGAGAAGCTTCTCTAATAAAAAGTGAGAGTTGCATTAATATATGGGTAAAAACATAAATATTTAGAGGGCAGTTTGGTGGGCATAATATATCAATTTAGCCAGACAACAGCAGTAGTTTCTCTAGTAAGGCTACTGACTTCCCAAGCCATGGGCTTTGGATTGGGGTTTTAGTACCAAGCCTGCATTCCCTCCCATGAAGTGGGTCTTAAGTCCCATCAGAGAGCAGTTTGATTCCCCTATAACGGACATGTCACCATTGCACCCACTGGTACAGTTGGCCTGGCTGGCCAGCTACGAAGCTTGCTGGGTCTACCGCTGGTTAAGACTCGATGGATTTTTCTCCTCTAACAGACTGAATAGGACTTTCCAGTATCCTGACATCTAGCCAACAGGGCGGAGGCTTCCAGCCTAGCTCCAGCTTGATTCCTCAGTGATCTGCAGCCCAGGCACGTGGACTCTTCAGCAATAAGGTCTCACTATCTAGTTCTGGTGGGAAACTAATAGCCTCAGTAATAGTCTGTAATGTTCTGGGGGCTAAACGGGGCTTCCCTGGCCAGTAACTCTCTGGAAAGTATCCCACTCCTGGCACTGAAATTTTTCAGCTAACAATCTATGGCTTCTGGGCACAATGTTATATACCTCCACAAGATACCTCTGCCCAGACTCTCCTTTTTGTTGTGTGCCTTCCCACCATGATGAACTGAGCCCTGGAGCTGTAAGGTGAAATTATCCCTCTCCTCCCATAAGCTGCTGCTGCTGGTTTCACCTGGCAACTAGACAGTGACTGCTGCGGTCCAGCACGGTGCCTGGCCCTCTTTAATCTCAGCATGCCCTGCCTGGACGTCCCCTGCCTCTGTCCTTCCTACTCCCACCCCTCTCCTGAGCCTCACACACGCATACACAGCTGCCTGCCAGACAATTCCGCTGTGGGTATTTCACAGGCTCTGCAAAAGCTGCAGGTACAGAGCTTTCTACTAACCATTCTCACCTCCTTTTCCTGAAGTCTCCATCTATCTATGCCAGGCTAGAAACCCCAATATCTCTTTCCTTCATTTCCACATCAGCCAGTTACTGGGACCCTTTAATTTCACTTCTTCCGAAAATCCTTGAATCCATCTATATCTTTCCACTCAACTGTTGCCCAAATCCAGATCACATGGACAGTGCTTCCAGCACACCTAGTGATACTAACAAGTGAGCAACTTCTTCATCCATCAGCTCCTTCAGTCACACCTACTCTGGTTATGCCGTAGTCAACTTCATGGTGCTGGGATGAACATCCAAAGCAGGCACAGATGATGGGAGGAACAGGATTTATTGAAGCTTACATGTCCAACGGAAGTTCCATAATGGCAGAAGAAGCTGGCCCCCTTTCACAGGACCATGCAGAGAGAAACACCACCAGCAATGCCACGGGGCAGCACACTCCACGAAGCCCAGGCAGAGCCTCGACTGCTCTCTGCACACCTTAGGCTAGAATTCCAGATCCACCCACAACCACATCTTAGGGCTGGACCCTAGGAACTGCCCCCAGTGACACCTCTTCCAGCAAGTTACAAGCTTGAAGAAAACCCCTGAATCTATTGCGAGATGTCCATTCAAACTACCACAGGTTATGAGCTGCTATTACTGCTAGTTGACCCATTTACAGTTAAGAAAATTGAAGTTTACCGAAAACAACTTGCCCAGGTTGGTAAGCCCTAAAGTTGAAATTTAAGACCCTATAAGCCTTGTTCTTTAATGCCTTTCTACCTAATATACCCAATATTGTTTAAAGTAGTTTTGCTTATTTGTAAGGAGGGAGAGAGAATGAAAAAGACAGAGAACAGGGGAGAGAGAGGGGGAGAATGGGCACACTAGGGACTCTTGAAATTGCAAATAAACTCCAGATGCATGTGCTTCTCTGTACATCTGGCAAAAAATAATAATAATTTTTTTTTAATTTCCTGACTGGCCTTAACTGAAAACAGATAATAAGACCTCCATTTCAGAAAGTGCTCCACACTATGCTGGAAAGAAAGAGTCATGCACAGAAAAGCCTAGAAGAAATAAGCACAGGTGTCTTGGGTAGGTTTCCCACCCAGTCAATCAGTATTAGATCACATACTTTGTATCTAATCACATTTCTACAAGGCAGTCCATGTTTCATCAAACTTAAAACAATGGCTGGAGAGATGGCTTAGCGGTTAAGCGCTTGCCTGTGAAGCCTAAGGACCCCGGTTCGAGGCTCAGTTCCCCAGGTCCCACGTTAGCTAGATGCACAAGGGGGCGCATGCGTCTGGAGTTCGTTTGCAGAGGCTGGAAGCCCTGGTGCGCCCATTCTCTCTATCTCCCTCTGTCTGTCTTTCTCTCTGTCTGTCGCTCTCAAATAAATAAATAAAAATTTAAAAAAAAAAACTTAAAACAAAAATGAGTCGCACCCTAGGCCTTTGTGTTGTCATTCGGAAGTTCCTCGTGCCATGTAAACTATGATCAAATATGTTTGCTTTGCTTTCTTTCTTGTTAATCTATTTTTTTGTGTGTGTCAGAGATATCACGGAAACCCATCATGGAAAGGGTTAAGTCTTTTCTTATTTACCTTAAAGCATTGTGTTATAAGATGGAACATATTCCCAGGAACAAATGCCAACTACCTGTGCTTTAAGGTTCTTAAAAATATACAGTTTTTACAAGCTAAAGGAGTCATCATAAACTTGTGCCCAGACTTCTACCTGGCAGAATCTGTGTCACTGTGGTTAATGTGTTCCATACTTCTAAGATAATGGCACAGTATGAAACATAAAAAAACTGGAGATAAACATATACTGTACACATAGGGGAATATTACATACATATATACAAGCATGCATATAGAATAAACATAGACATACACAGGATTATAGAAAACTCCTAAGATGGCATTCACTAAAATAACTATATCTATATCTATGAACCCCATATTTTCACTAGATAAGAAAACATATGCTCTGGGCTAGAGAATGGCTCCACAGTTAAAGGTGATTGATGGCCTGGGTTGAGATCCCCAGAACCCACATAAACCCAGATGCACCAAGTGGTACATGTATCTGGGTTTGTTTGTAATGGCAGGAGGTCCTGGCATGGCTATACTCACATACTCATTCCTTCTCTCTTTCTACTCTCCTCCCTCCCCCAAATGAATAAATATATTTAAAAATAGGGCTGGAGGGATGGCTTAGCTATTAAGGCACTTTCTTGCAAAGCCAAAAGACCCAGGTTTGATTCCCCAGGACCCACATTAGCCAGATGCACAAGGGGGCGCACATGTCTGGAGTTTGCTTGCAGCGACTGCAGGCCCTGGAGCACCCATTCTCTCTCTCTCCCTCCCTCCCTCTTTCTCTGTCGAATAAATAAGTAAATAAAAAATATTTTAAAGGGCTGGAGAGATGGCTTAGCGGTTAAGCGCTTGCCTGTGAAGCCTAAGGACCCCGGTTCAAGGCTTGATTCCCCAGGTCCCACGTTAGCCAGATGCACAAGGGGGCGCACGCGTCTGGAGTACGTTTGCAGAGGCTGGAAGCCCTGGCGCGCCCATTCTCTCTCTCTCCCTCTATCTGTCTTTCTCTTTGTGTCTGTCGCTCTCAAATAAATAAATTAAAAATATTTTTAAAAAATATTTTAAAAAATAAATTAAATAAAAAGGAAAATATACACCCTGGATTTGGCCATATACTTGTTATAACATAAACCTAGTATATTTTGTAGCAGCTATTTACTGAGATCTTGGGCTCCATATGAATTTATAAATGAAGTGTAGCAATATTTTGAAAGCAATATGTTTATGCCAGTGTATTATTCATTTACTTCTTAATTACAAAATGTTCCTAGGTATCTCAATTTGGTGATCATTGGTGGTGATCTTACTCCCTGAACCTTAAGCACACTTCACTCTCACCAGATAACTGCTCTTACGAAGGTAAGTGACGACAATCGAAAACACAGATTCACAGTATCACAGAACTATTCCCCACACCAAATATTTTCCCAGGATTTGTTTTGAGTTTTTTGAGACAGGTTCTTGCTTTATAACCCAGGGTGCGCTTGAACTCACAGCAACCCTCCTGTCTCCACCTCTCTTCCCGCATGCTGCAATTACAGGTATAAGCCGCCACACCCGGTTCTTCACAGGTATTCTAATTACTAGATTTTCTTAATTGCTAAGTACTCATTCTCAATGGTAAAACTACAGATTCAAATAATTTACTCACAATCAAGCAACTCCATCACAAAATACAGTTCCTTTTTATTGAATATGTTTATTTGTCATTGCCTTTATCCAATTCCATTTTATACGAACACTAAAATTATTTCCCACAAAGTTTAAACTATGGTCTAGATTTGGCAGAATTTCCAATGAGTCTTATAAAGCAGCTATCTGTTTAAATGACTCTGCATATATGTGTATGTGTGGTGTGTGCATATAAGTTGCAGACAAAGAATTTACCTATCTTCTGCTCCCTCTTCAGATGCCTCTATAAGGATCATAAAGAAGCTGAAGGGTACAAAGTGACCACAGCAGAAACAGAAAGGTGACCTTGTAGAGCAAAAGTTGGTTGCATGGAAGATGGAAAAGTGATAATTAGTAACTCAAGACAGAAGAACTGCCAGATGTGATGGCACACATCTTTAATCCCAGCACTCGGGAGGCTGAGGTAGGAAGACTGCCATGAGTTTGAGGTCAGCCTGGGCTACACAGTGAGTTCCAAGGTTAGCCGGGGCTACACAAAGTAAGGCCTCGCTTCAAAAAAACAAAAACAAAAAGAAGCTGGGGAGATGGCTAAGCAGCTAAAGATGCTTGCAAAGCCTGATGGCCCAGGACTGATTTCCCCAGCACACACATAAAGCCAGATGCACAAAGGGGCACATAAGTTTGGAATTCATTTGCAGAGGCAAGAGGCCCTGACAAGCACATACATTTCTCTCTCTCCTGCTTGCTCGCTCTCTCTCTCTCCTCTCAAATAAAAATAAAATATCTTAAAAATATTAAAACCAACATAAGCAAACAAAACTATGAGATAGATAAAAATACAAATTTGTCATATAGGTTAAAAAAATATATCGGGAGATGGGAAGTTGGCTCGGTAGATGCAAGCCCAGGGACTGCAGTTCAGATCCTCAACTCCCGTATCAATGACTGGTGGGCATGGTAGCTGGCCCATAATGCCAGCACTGGGATTTGGGGACAGGGGAACCCTAGGACAGTTTAGCTGACTAGCTACACTAGGTTTAAGTGAGAGACTCTGCCTCAGGAAATCAAGTCATCTTTTGATTTTTAAACTGACACATTACCAAAAACCTGAAGTTATAGCTTTGTTATCTCAGTTAAAGGAGAAGTACAGTTCTAGAAAACAAAAATCTGAGCTGAGAAAGCACCTTCGTTTTATACCTGCAATTTTCACAGGGAAGTTGTTGCTGTTGTTGTTTTTAATCTTTGAAAGAAAAACCCATGGACGTTCTTACCAATCATGAAAATAAAGGACTGGGCTTTAAGCACAGTGGTGCCATTTGACTAAGAGAATGAACATATACAGACAGACAGGCGCCCGTCCTCCCGGGTAGGGTTACCTTAGGACAATTCCATTCCAATCAGAACAGCCAGTAAAAGAAATGCTGTTCCTCATGGTGACTACTCAGAGAGAATCACTTGTGGTACTTCTATTGTTAGTGCACATTCCTCAATCTTTACTGACATCTTTACAAATTACAGGTGTCAAGAACTTGCCTAACATGTGTGAGACCCTGGGCGCAACCCCTAGCAGTAAAAAAGTAAAACCAACCAGTAAACAAAAATAATAAAATTTCTTCACATTGTGAAAATATTTCAAATGCCTTTAAACAAAGAACTTACATTTAAAGTAACTACATGAATAGGAGAATATTTTAAACCATTCTGAGGAAACATTAATTGTGACTTGTAATGATATCTGTTTTATTTCTTCTGATTTTACTCATTCATTCAATATTGCTCTAACATCAAATCTTCTCCCACAAGCACATCATTAAAACTGACCTCTCTCAAGGGCTGGAGAGATGGCTTAGTGGTTAAGGTGCTTGCCTGCAAAGCCTAAGAATGCATGTTTGAACCTCCAGGTCCCATGTTAAGGAGATGCACAGTAACTCAAGAGCACAATGTTACATGTAAGCACAAGGGAGTGCCCGCATCTAGAGATCATTTGCAGCAGCTGAAGGCCCTGGCGCACCCGTTCTCTCTCTCTCTCTCTCTCTCTCTCTCTCTCTCTCTCTCTCTCTCTTTCTCTCTCTCTTCCCCTTTCTCTCTTCTCTCTCTCAAATAAAAAAAAATTACCTCTCTAGAAATAGTTAATTCGGCCATCACTATCCTACAAATGTTCAAGAAAACATAGAGCAGATATAGAAAACTGCTGATGACTTTCGTTGTGAATAAAGATTTAGTACTTTCTTTGTGATCATTTTGACCAAGGTTAACAGATGACAGACAAAACTTCTGAGAATGATTAACTGATAGTAAGTGACAGTTAATCCCTTAGACAGTTAAAAACAACTACAGGACTAGAGTGATGACTTAGCAGTTAAGGCACTTGCCTGCAAAGATAAAGCACCCTGGTTCAATTGCCCGGGACCCACATAAGCCAGATGCACAAGGTAACACATGTGTCTGGAGTTTATTTGCAATGGCTGAAGGCCCTTCCACACCCATTCTTATTCCCCCAATATCTCTCTCTCTCTCTCTCTCTCTCTCTCTCTCTCTCTCTATCTATCTATCTATCTATCTATCTCTGTCTCTCTCACACACACAAATAAATAAAATATTTTTAATAAACTTTATGCAAGGCAGGGACAGGGGTAAACTTATACCATCAGAATGCAAGCTATGAAAAAAACATGGTACTATGTCCTGAAGGACATGCCTAAGCCCAGCCTCATCCAACTAACTAATATTTTAAAAAATATAACTAAGGGGCTGGAGAGATGGCTTAGCGGTTAAGCGCTTGCCTGTGAAGCCTAAGGACCCCAGTTCGAGGCTCAACTCCCCAGGACGCACGTTGGCCAGATGCACAAGGGGCGCATGCATCTGGAGTTCGTTTGCAGTGGCTGGAGGCCCTGGCGTGCCCATTCTCTCTCCCTCTCTGTCTCTCTCAAATAAATAAACAAAAATAACAAAAAATTTATACATATATATATATAAACTAAAAGGTTTTAGCTCCAAATTATCCACACTGCCTTCAAGATAAAATCTCTGGTAATGTCTTGGATGTGCCTCGACGTTCCTAGGTTTTGTACATCCTCCCTCTCCACGTATATAGTCTCTCCCTTACAACTCGAGAGAGGAGGAAGTATTAAGTTTTAAGACTAAAGAAAAGAAAAGAAAAGAATGAAACTAATAATAAATGTTAATTAGAAAACAGTCTGAGGCTTTAATATATAACTTACATAGAAATATGTGATTTATAGGTAAGGAAACATGCCAACTTTTTATTTCTCATACCTGGATGTTCTTGGAAATTTTTCAAACAGCCAGGGATTTATGCCATATTCTCTCACTATCAAATTCATATTAGGTTTATAGGAGTACCAAGTGTCTGTATGTAGTTGCTTAAAATAACTGTACAGTATCCTCTCCTGGACAGTCCTGTAAACTTGAGTGATTAGTGGTCAGATATGAGAATTTTTTCAGGTAGCAAAAAGCTCTGAATACTAAAAAAAAAAAACCAATAAAGAAAAACACCACCACTATTTTCTGATAAGTGTGACTTTTTTCTTTTCTTTTCTTTTTTTCATTTTTTGGTTTTTCGAGGTAGGATCTCACTCTAGCCCAGGCTGACCTGGAATTCACTATGGAGTCTCAGGGTGGCCTCGAACTCACGGAGATCCTCCTACCTCTGCCTCCTGAGTGCTGGGATTAAAGGCGTGAGCCACCACGCCTGGCTTGAGTGTGACATTTTTAAAAAGTTGTTACCAAAGCAACGGGTGGGGAACAAGTTCCAGGTATTAGTTGAGCTCCGTAAAATGCATGTAGCTATAGATTTAGGGAATCCAGTAAGAAAATCGGAGAAGAAACTGAAAGGCTCCTTCAAAAAAGTACTGAAAGTTTCCAACATGAGGATGACACCGCACGTTAATTCTGAAGGAATCGTCACAGTAAGTAAAGAAGATCAGAGCAACGATCCAGAACAATTACTTCCAGTTGCTACCTATTTAGAAACGCTAACTTTGGCTTGATTTTGTGACACACTTTCATTTCACACATGTATGCCTTCCTTCTTCTATGGCACATTATATATTAACCTTAGAGCTCAAAGAGAGAAATCACATCTGCGAAGACATGACGAACGCTAACGAGTTGTGTCTTCTTTGCGTCAATGCGGTGCACATTCAAGAACCTCACCGCCCCACTACGGTCTCCTCCTTCCCAGCAGGGGGTCTCATCACTTATCAGTACTGCTGTCGCCACAAGCTCTCACTGGGAAAAGCCACTTTTTTTTTTTTTAAGCTAGCCTTTTAGTCCAAATTTGGAAAATGTATCTCACCGAAGACACCAAAAAAGAGTTTAAATCAGTTTCCTTAAAAAAACAAGTAACAGCCGGGCATGGTGGCGCGTGCTTTTAATTCCAGTACCAGGGAGGCAGAGGTAGGAGGATCACCATGAGTCTGAGGCCACCCTGAGACTACAGGGTTAATTCTAGGTCAGCCTGGGCCAGAACAACCAAAAAAAATATCAAAGAATAACAGGGCTGCAGAGATGGCGTAGCAGTCAAGGCACTTGCCTGCAAAGGCTAAGGACTCGGGTTCGACCTCCCAGGGCCCACGTAAGCCAGACGCACGAGGTGACACAAGTGTGCAAGGCTGCACATGTGCACAAGGGGGCGCAAGCGTGTGGAGCTCACTTTCAGTGGCACGAGGCCCTGGTGCACCAATTCTCTCTTGCGTGTGCATATTACATTAAAAAGGGGGGGGGGCAGTCTGGGGCTGGAAAGGTAGCTTAGTGGTTAAGATGCACGCCTGGGAAGCCTAAGGACCCCGGTTCAATTCTCCAGATCCCACAATTAACCAGATGCACATGGTGGCACATGTGTCTGCAGTTCGTTTGCAGTGGCTAGAGGCTCTGGTGCACCCATCCTCACTTCTCACTCTCTCTCTCTCACTCTCTCTCTCTCTCCCCACCTCTCTCTGTCTGTAATAAATAAATAAAATCTTTTTTAAAAAATAGTAAAGGCCAGTCTGTTGACTTACCTCAAAAAAAAAAAAAAAAAAGGAGCAACAAAGAGAGGAGGAGTGCAGATGTAAAGGGAAACAAGACATTCAGCTTCTAAAACAAAACTCATTTGTTTGCGCATACTGCTAACTGGACACCTGCCCGTTGGTGGGCAGCCTGCATCTTCAGTCTGAGCGTTCCCACAGCATGCGTGCCTTCTTTCCGCAGTAGGAGCAGGGACAGTCTCGTCCGACGGGACACACCCGCACACGGCTTGATTTTGCGAGCGAGTGGAGACGTAGGTTCCCAGTGGGCACGATGTTTCACTGGGCAGTGGGGAAGGAGTCTGCTCTCCTGGGGGCAGCTGTGCCAGAGCGTTGAGCGTTCCACCAGACAGCATTTTCGGTGCCAGCTGGCAGCAGCAACAATGAAACCTTTACTGGAGCAGTTGCCCAGTGTGGTATGGGCATTGCTCCTGATGTGTCTACGCAAGTCTGTCTTTCTGGCTCAACTGGGATTCCATGAGTTCTAGCACTTTAGTATATTTCCTCTCAGTTAAATCAACTAGAGTGGACTCTGTTGTTTCCAACTAAGAACTCTATCACAACACTGCCTCACGAAGACATACCCAGATGCTGGTCAGCTTCCTTGTAGCAAACACGCATCACTGCCCAACGTTCAGCACACCGCTAGAGATCTACCGCCTTGAATATAGTAAGATGGAAACAGTCCATATACAGTCCAACTTCTTTCTAGAATGTCTTCTTGTACTTCAGACGCAGGAAATTTACAACCACTATCCCAGAGTGCACTGCAGCTGACGTCCTAGGTGTGAATGAGGCTGCACTATAAAGATGAATTTACATGAGATTTGAAACGTGAGCAAAGGCCCGCGCGGGTTCTCCTGGAGGAAAGGGGAGGACGTGGAGTAGCCGTGTGACAACATTCCAATGCTCTGTTATTCACAGGGGACACAGGAAGGTAGATGTCAGCTTTCCCCCTCCCCCACGTCCCAGGCATGCTGTCCTGAAGTCAGTATCATGACTGTTGCCCTCCTCATTTCCCATCATGAAACGCAGGAAGAGGCAATGAGCAAATGAATGTGGGTAGCACCCTAAAGTGGGAAATAGGAGGATCCTCTCTGTGCCTCCAGAATGGACAGCAATCTGTGAACACTGCGATCTTATCCCTGTGTGACTTTTGTCAGACTTATGACTTTGAGAACTATAATGATCATAAATTTATGTCATTTTAAGAAACTAAGATTGTAACAACTTTGTGCCAGCAATAGGAAGTCAGCACAAAGTGTATACTTTGCAGTGCTGTTTAAAATATCAAAAGGTCAAGGAAAATTCAAATGTCAACCAATATGGAGAGTCTAAGAAACAGATGACAATACTGTACTGTGCTGCGATTAAAAAGATGGACTAAAAAAAAGAAAGAAAGAAAGAAAAAAAGACAGGCATGGTGGCGCACACCTTTAATCCCAGCCCTCAGGAGGCAGAGATAGGAGGATCGCTGTGAGTTCGAGGCCACCCTGACACTACATAGTGAATTCCAGGTCAGCCTGGGTTAGAGTGAGACCCTACCTCAAAAAACAAAACAAAACAAAAAAAAGGAATATTTAGCATATCAATTATGTTAAAGAAAAACACGAGTACAAAATAACAAATACATACTCACAAAGATTAGCCACATTTTATACATGATATTTATATGTGCATAAAAAGGTCTATAAGTAACTTCACTAAACTTTAGCAATGACTATCTCTCCAGGCCAGTTTCAAGAGAACTTTCCATTGACTTTTCCATGGAAATGTATCATTTAGAAAAGCAATAAGTATATCTTTATATTCAAACAGATCATTAAAAGAAATCAATTTTTCAATAAGTTAATATTTATGGAATTTAAATTTTACTCTTGTTCCGATGACCTAATAATTTAGCTCTGATGGAAGTAATTCAATATTATTTTCCAACACATTAGACCATTCAAACTATGTTATTTAGCTAAGTTTTTGTTTAGGTGATTTTCTTTTCTTTGAGGAAGTCTCACTCTAGCATAGGCTGACCTGGAACTCACTCTGTAGCAGAAGATGAGCCATGACTGAACTGGCGATCCTCTTAACGCAGCCTCCTGAGTGCTAAGATTACAGGTGTGAGCTACCATGCTCAGCTATGATTTTTTTTTCCTTTTTCAAGGCAGGGTCTCACACTATCCTCCTACCTCTGCCTCCTGAGTGCTGGGACTAAAGGTGTGTGCCACCATGCTCGGTGCAGCTACAATTTTTACTAAAGCAAAATAATAATAATAATAAAACAGTAAGAATAAGATCAGAGTAAGTTGACAGAGAATTAGTGATGAAATAGTTAAACAGGAAAACTAATAAACAGTTAATGTGCAGTACAGAGTACATGCCAATTTCAAAATCAGTTCAGACAATGCCATGCTTTGCCAAAGACTTCACTCAGTGGGTGTAACCAGTGAGTATAATGAGAGTCTAAATACAGAAGAAGCAGTCCTAACATCTTCACATCTGCTCAAGTTTGAGAGATAGGGCCTCACAGAGCAAAGACTATAAGGTACAAGGGGCTGCTGTGTGGGTCTTATGTATGCTGACATATTCATTTAAAAGTTAAGATCCAGTCTGGATAAGTGTATATACTATGCTTATCAAACTGCCCAGTAAGCACTTCTCATAATATTTATATCCTTATATTAACGCTACTCTCACTTTGGGTAGAGAATCTTCTCTTTTCAGATGGCAGTGACCTTGGGATGACTCAGAAGGTATCATAGTGCTGGAAAGAAGTCACTGGAGTACTGAGTAACATCTCAATCACACCTTCCAAGGCTCAGGGTCTAATGCGGAAGAGGTGGCAGAAAGAATGTAAGAGCCAAAGGAAGAATAGGGCTCCTTACAATGTGCTCCCTCCAGACACAAAATGGCCTGCATATCTATGACCTCACCATGCCTTACACTACCTACACAAGACCATCATAAGAGGAGGAAAAGATCATGACATCAAAATAAAAGAGACTGATTGAAAGAGGAAGGGGATTTAATGGAGAATGGAATTTCAAAGGGGAAAGTGGGGGGAGAGAGGGTATTACCATGGGATATTTTTTATAACCATGGAAAATGTTAATAAAAATTGAGAGAAAAAAAAAGTTAAGATCCACTTAGGCTTTACTATTTCAGGGCTAAAAGTGAAGAACAAGGGAAAGGGAGAAGGAGCAAAGTGTGTATCAGACACTACATTAATAATTTCAAAAATTATTTCTATGACACTTTAACATGTAAACACTGGATTTTTATTAACATTACATTCAAATATGTACCCATCATTTACTATTATGGAAGTCAGTGGTATTTTCCTACAAATGTTATGAGGATTTATAGCATATTATGTTATAATCACATACTTGTTGGCAGAGGAGTCAGGTTAACATTTCAGCTGGTGATAAAGAAGAGAAACACAACCTGGAACTTGGATTACATGGTGTGGTGGTTTGATTCAGGTGTCCCCCATAAACTTAGGTCTCTGAATGCCATCTCCCCAGCTGATGAAGATTTGAGAACTAATGCCTCCTGGAGGGAGTGTAATGTTGGGGGCGGGTTTATGGGTGTTATTAGCCAGTTTCCCGTTGCCAGTGTTTGGCACACTCTCCTGTTGCTATTGTCCACCTGATATGGGCCAGGAGGTGATGTCCACCCTCTGCTTATGCCATCGTTTCCCCTGCCATCACGGAGCTCCCCTCTCAAATCTATAAGTTTAAAAAAAAAAAAAAAAAAAGAAAGTTCTCCCACAAGCTGCTCTTGGTTGGGTGATTTCTACCAGCAATGCGAACCGGACTGCAACAGTAATATTGGTACCGAGAGTGGCGTTGCTGCTAGACACCTGACTACGTGGCTTTACCCTTTTGGAGCTGATTTTCAAGAGGAATGTGGAAGGATTTGAAACCTTGGCCTAGGAGATGCCTTGCAGTGCTGTAAGTACAGCTTCATGGACTATTCTGGCCAGAGTTGAAAGACCTGAACGCAGTATAAAGTATGGACTGTGAGGTTTGCCCTATAAGGGTGACAAGGGCTTTGCTTGGACTGAGCTGGCAGTCTGTGTGAGGCTTGCTGTTAAGCTCGTGTCCGGAGAAGGTGCGCAGGGTTGCTTTGCGTAGAAGTGGACTGGTGTGAGCAGAGAGACATGGCACTGACTAGAGTTATTGGATTTGGAGCTAGAGAGTTTGATGCTTGCCATGTTTAAATCTTTTATTGGTTAAATATTTATGTGCTATGCTCAGCGCCATCTTTTGCAGTGTGTTTATTCTGTTATGGACTTGGGGGGATATTTTCGGTATTATGGCTCAGTTAAGAGACCTTGGACTATGGGGATGCTGGACATCACGGGACATTGAGCATCATAGTTTTTATCTATGGGGACTTCTAAATTGGACTGAATGCTTTGCATCTGACATCATGGACAGTTATTTTATGGGGGTCAGGGGTGGGATGTGGTGGTTTCACTTTATGTGTCCCTCATAAACTTAGGTGTTCTGAATGCCATGTCCCCAGCTGATGGCAGTTTGAGAACTGAACCCTCTTGGAGGCCAAGTACTTTTGGGGGCGGGCTTATGAGTGTTATAGCCAGTTTCCTCTTGCCAGTATTTGGCACACTCTCCTGTGTTGTCTACCCGATGCTGGCCAGGAGGTGATGTCCACCCTTTCCTCATGCCATCGTTTCCCCTGTCATCATGGTGCTTCCCCTCAAGTCTGTAAGCCAAAATAAATAAACCCTTTCCCCCCACCCCACAAGCTTCAATTGGTTGAGTGATTTCTGCCAACAATGTGAACCTGACTGCAATTATGTTCCAAAGGCTCAAAGAAATAAATTATCTGAAGGCAGTAATTCGAGGTTCTATATCAAGTTTACTGATTAACAAAGTCAGAAAAGTAGCCAACGGTCTCATTTAAATTTGTTAGCTGTATGGGATGTAATATAAGCAAATTCAAAACGACTGTTTCCATTGAGCATATGTTGGGTGTTAGCTCAACAGTACAATGCTTACCCTGAATGCAGGAAGCCCTGGGTTTGATCCCCAGCGCTGGAGACAGAAGAATGGGAGAGAGAGAGGAGGGGAGGCCTGAAAAGCTGAAGAACCAGGTTCAGTTACCTAGGATCCACATAAGCCAGATGCACAGGTAGTGTCCGCATTGTAGTTCATTTGCCCTGGTCAAAGGCACTCCTCTATCTGCCTGACTCACACACACACACACACACACACACACTATATCTATCTATCTATCTATCTATCTATCTCTCCCTCTCTCTCTCTCTCTCTCTCTTGCAAACAAATAAAAATAAAAACATTTTAGTTATTTTCTACTGATTCATGAACATGGCAAGTCCTCTCATCTTTTTTAAAATATTTTATTTTTTTATGTATTTATTTGACAGAGAAAGCAGGGGAGAGAGAATGGGTACACCAGTGCCTCCAGCCACAGCAAACAAACTCCGACGCTTGTACCCCCTTGTGCATCTGGCTGACATGAGTCCTGGGGATCAAACTTGTGTTCTTTGGCTTTTCAGGCAAACGCCTTAACTGCTAAGCCATCCCTCCAGTGCCTTCCCATCCTTTAATATCTTCAGGGTTTTTTTCTTCAATGTTTTGTACTTTTCATTAAAGTGGTCTTTTGCCTCTATGGCTAGGTTTATTTTATTTTATGTTTTGAGACTACTATTTTCCTAACTTCTTTCTCAGTATGTTCATTATTGGTATATAGAAAATCTACTTTTCTGATTAGCCAGGCATGATGGTGCATGCCTTTAATCCCAGCACTCGGGAGGCAGAGGTAGGAGGATCACCATAAGTTTGAGGCCACCCTGAGACTAGAGTGAATTCCAGGTCAGCCTGAGCTAGAGTGAGACCCTGCCTAGAAAAACCAAAAAAAAAAAAAAAGGAAAAAAAAACGAAAAGAAAATCTACTTTTCTGAATGTGGACTGTGTTTCCTGTTGCCTTGATAAAAGTGTTTATCAGATCTGAAAATTTCATGGTAGTCTTTAGGGTCTGTTCTACATAGGCCATATCATCTGCATCTGAGAATAATTTGACCTCTTCCTTTCCTGTTTATTTCTTTATCTTGCCTTATTCATCCAGCTAAGACTCCAAATACTATATTAGATAAGAAGGAAAGAGGTCTGGAAAGATGGTTTAGTGGCTAAGCGCTTGCCTATGAAGCCTATGGATCCCTGTTCAAGGCTCAATTCCCCAGGACCCACGTAAGCCAGAAGCACATGCAGCAGGAGTCTGTTTGCAGTGGCTGGAAGCCCTGATACGCCCATTCATTCCCTCCCCTCCCTTCCCCTCCCTTTCCCCCTCCCCTCCCCTACCTTCCCCTCCCCTCTCTTCCCCTCCCTTTCCCCCTCCCCTCCCCTCTCCTCCCTCCCCTCCCCTCCCCTCCCCTCCCTCCCCTCCCCCCCCCCCCCCTCCCTCCCTCCCCCCCTTTCTCTCTCTCTCTCTCTCTCTCTCTGTGTGTGTGTGTGTGTGTGTGTGTGTGTGTGTGTGTGTGTGTCTGTCTGTCTGCCGCTGTCCAATAAAAAAAACAAACAAAAAATTTTTTAAAGGCAAGAGACACCCTTATTTCGTTTCTGATTTTAAAGAAAATGTTTTAATTTTCTTTCAGTAGAATGTTGGCTATAACTGTGTTATACATAATCTTTATGTTCAGGTTTGTCCCTTCTATAACCACTTCCTTCAGGGCTTTTATCATGAAAAGATGGTGAACTCTGTCAAAAAAAGGCATTTTCTTCATCTACTAAAATGATCATGGAATTTCTATCCCTGAGGGTATGTGCTGAATTACATACTTATTAACTTGTATATGTCCATCCAGCCTTGTAGCCCTGGAGAGAAACTAGCTTAATCATGGTGTTTCATTTTTTTTAATGTAGTAATTAATTCAGTTTGCAAGTATTTTATTGAGAATTTTCACACACGTGTTCATCAGAGCATATGTGCAAAAACTACATCCATAGTTTTCTGTTTTTGCTGTCCTTATCTAGCTTTGTAAGAATCAATTTAGTCACATTACTTCCCCTTTTATTTTATGGGAGAGTTTGAGGTGCAATGGTGTTAATTCTTCTTTAGAGTTGGTAGGGTTCAGGGCTAGAGGATGGCTTAGCTGTTAAGGCGTTTGCCTGCAAAGCCAAAGGACCCAGGTTCAATTCCCCAGGACCAATGTTAGCCAGATGCACAAGGGGGCGCATGCATCTGGAGTTCATTTGCAGTGGCTGGAGGCCCTGGCGTGCACACCCCTCCTTCCCTCCCTCCCTCCCGGCCCCCCTTCTCTCTCTTTCCATCTCTCTCCCTTCTTCTTTCTCCCTCCCTCCCTCCCTCTCTCTCTCTCATAAATAAATAAAAATAAAATATTAAAAAACAGTTGGTAGAATTCAGTAATGAATTTGGTTCAGGGCTTTGCTTGGGAGACTTCAATACTGTTCAGTCTCATTGTTCATTATAGACCTGTACATATCTTGATTTAATTTTCTTAATTTTTGGCTTATTAATTTTTATTTGTCATATATCTAAAAATTTATCAATTTCTTCTATACTTTTTTTTTTTTTTTTTTGGTTTTTCTGGCTCTGTGTATCGATGTTTCACTCTCCATTACACTAATTTCCACCCTGGTCTTTTTCTTTTAGTCTACAAATCATGGAAGTGACCTGTTCGTATTTTTTCTAAGACTTGAAGAGGTATCACTGTTCATTTGAGCTCTTTCTGCTTCTGCTTCTTTACTATAAGAATTTATAGTCATAAACTTCCATTCCAGAACTACCTTAGCTGGGACCCAAAAGTTCTTATGTGTTATCATCTTCATTAGATTCTATGAATTTTTAAATTTCTTCCTCAATTTGCTCAATGATTCACTGATCACTGAAGAGAATATTATGTCATTACCATTTGCTTATAACTTTTATTCCATTATGATCTGATAAAAGAAATTACTATTTTTGTATTTGTTAAGACTTGCTCTCTTGTGATCTATCTTGAAGTAAGTTTCATTGCCTACTGAGAATAAACTTTCATAATCTTAGCATAGGCAAAGATTCCTCATATATGACACAAAAGCATGAGTTACTTAAAAGCATGTTAATAAATGGGCATTAAGAAAATTTAAACATTGCCAAGCGTGGTGGTACATACCTTTAATCCCAGCACTCGGGAGAGAGAGGTAGGAGGATCACCATGAGTTCGAGGCCACCCTGAGAATTCCAGGTCAGCCTGGGCTAGAGTGAGACCCTACCTCAAATAAAAAAAAAAAAAAAGAAAGAAAACAAATATTTAAACACTTGTATTCTTTGAAAGCTAGGATTAAAAATAAAAATAAAAAGACTGCCGGGTGTGGTGGCGCACACCTTTAATCCAGCACTCAGGAGGCAGAGGTATGATGATTGCCTTGAGTTCAGGGCTACCCTGAGACTACTTGGTGAATTCCAGGTTCAGCCTGGGATAGAGTAAGACCCTACCTCAAAAAACCAATAAATAAAAATAAAAGGAAAGAAAAGAAAAGAAGGAAAGGGAAGAGGGAAGAGGGAAAAAGCTGGAAGAACATAGTCTCAACACATGCTTGACAAATGCACAAAGAATTCTTACAACTCATTAATAAGATGATCCAAATTATACCATGTGTTTACACGTATGGGGGCACATGTGTGTAGATCTTCATGCATGTATATGCACATATATGTGGCGTGAGAGTCTCCTCATGTACCAGCTTAGTAGGGTTCTTCACTTGAAACCAGAGGTCACTAACTTGGTTAATCTAACCAGCCATCTTGCCCAACCCTATCTTGTTCTCCCATGTGCTGGGCTTACAAGCAGGCAGCCATACCCAACCAGCATTTATAGGGGTGCTGTAGGTCCAAACTCTGGTCCTTGGGTCCTCATGCTTGTGCAGCGAGCACTTGGTCTCCAGCCCCCAATTAAAAAAATATATATATTTGACACACTTCACAAATGCACATACTATGTAAATAGCCAACACACACGATCATCAAGGCCATTAGAAACATGTATTAAACCACAACAATATACACGACGTACCTTGAAGAATGGCTGACAGTCGGCAATACTAAGCATTGGCAAGAATGAAAGCAACCTTGCTGGCGACAATATTAGACACTGCACATTCTAGATAACAGCTCGCTAGTATCTTACAGAAATGAATGCACGTGTACGCAACCTAGCAAACTCTACTCCTGGGTATGTACCCAAGAGACAGGAAATTGCAGGTCCACACCACACACCAAAGCTTGTACACGGATTGTCATAGCAGTTTTACTCAAAAACAGCCCCAACCAGGAAAAATGTCTGCTAACAGATGAGTGGATAAACAAACAGTTAGTAGTACTACCCAGTCATCACCAAAACGGAAGAGTCTCAGGGCCATTATGCCAAGTGTGAGGTGCCAAGAGGTGAAAAGTGTAAGTAAACAAACATTTTTTAATGAAAACACTAAAAAATTCCCATCTAATGTACAGTGGCAGAAAATGGGTTAGTAGCTGCCTGGGGGAAGTAGGGAATGACCAGAAAAAAGGCCCAAGGGAACTTTTGGGGAATGATATAAATGAGCTAGTAATACCAGAACTAAATGTTCTGATGATTACACAAACATATAAAGTTTTCCAAACTCATCAAATTTGGTATATTTCATTTATACAAATTATATATCAAGTGGATATTTAAGCAAATTAAATTTTTAAAAATCAAGCCAAGTCCTAAACATTACTTATGAAATTTTCAATGATCTCCAATTTGGTTTTTAGTTAAGATACTCAAGTCCCTCTTTCTTCAAACATATGAGCACTGAGAAGTTACCCATTAACATTTAATTATGTAGATATGTACTTATTACTTTTTATTCAAAAGTAAATGTACTAACCTCAACTATTCTTCAAAATTGATATTATTTGGTAAAGCATTTAGTTAACTGAAACAATTATTCAATGTCTTGAAAGGATTTTGAATAATATTAGTTCACATTTAGATTGACATGAGAAGAATCAAACCTACAACCATTTACTAAACTATTATGTGCAGCTTAGCCAACATTAGTAGCAATTTCCCTTTAAAAACAATATTTGAATTTAAAACATAAAACAGTATTATGAATCACAGCATGATTCAATGTGTAGGGGTTAGAAATGAAATACTGAATATATGTATAAGGGGATGCAAAATACTTTGAAAAGGAATACTATGATTTCTAGCGTACTTCCCACCCAGGGATTTCAATTTCCATTCTATGGCAGCCACTTGAAGAAATGTGGAATCATTGTTTTCACAGAATTGAAGACTTAAACGTATAATTCCTTCTCTAAACTGTGATTTCATTACACAGTTCATACATATGCATATATATATATACACATATATATACACACACACACACACACACAATCTTCTGTACTTCTCTATTTAACATTAGAAATTCATAGAAGTAATACAAAGTGACTAACTTAAAAGCCAAAGTATATTCAGGCACTGGTTCATGTTTATCCTTGTGCTTCTCTTAATTTCTATCACTGTCACAATCACCACAGGGGGAATGACTAATTAATACAAGATGGGCAAGTTTCATTTGTAACTAAGTATTGCTACAGAAAAAAAAAAAATCAATGTCTAGCCTGAGTGTCTTGCAAAACAACAGAAAATTCTCTGTAGTGAATAAGGGTTATAGAGAAACAATTAAAAAAAAAACTCATTTGCTTAAAGCTCTCTTGCTAAATATCTTCTTTGGCTTGATGAAATCTAGCATAAAGGCATCTTAATGATCTGACTTATTTTAAAAAAAATAATACCCAGGATTTATTGTTTTAATCACTCAAACTGAACTCTTTCAGCTACCTTAACCTAAATGTGAGATGACTCCCATTTGGGGTCAGAGACATACAAATATGCAGCTAGACCATCACCACTGACAACATGTATCACAGGAAGTCTGGTGGTAAACAACAACCATGCCAGCCTCCAAGGCAGTCCCCAAGGAGCCTGCATTCCAGTACCTAAGATCTACACCCTTGTGTCATCCCCTCTCCTCATGCCCCTCCCCTGATGGTACTGGGGTGAGCTGCCTGACTAAGGAACAGTACATGGCTGAAGTGGTGGTGTGTAACTTCTAAGGAGTTATAAAAGACGGCCTCTCCCCTTAAGTTGCTGAATGGATCTGAGCGGCGCAAGCAGGCTCACCCAGGACGGATGGAAGTGCCCAACCCGCAGCTAGCAGGGACCTGAACACCGCGGCAGATCCGCATTGCTTTCCACTTGTAACTCATTTCAAGCCATCGTCTTCATTTTACCTTAGGACTATTCTTTTTTATTTTTATTTTTTTAAAGTTTAATCCCATTCTCAAAAACATGAGGCACTTCCACACTATTAAGGACCCTAAAAATCTTTAGGGAACGTCTATCCAAATGTACTCACTGTACAGATTAAGAACACAGCACATTAAAAAATGAAACACAGGCTGGAGAGATAGCTCAGTTGTTAAGGCACTTGCCTGCAAAGCCAAAGGACCCAGGTTCAATTCCCCAGGACCCACATAAGCCAGATACACAAGGTGGCGCATGCGTCTAGAGTTCATTGCAGTGGCTAGAGGCCCTGGAGCATCCATTCTCTCCCCATCTCTCTATTTGCCTCTCTCTCAAGTAAATAGAATCTTAAAAATGAAAGAGCATACACAAGGTTAGTCACTTAAAATATTCAATAAGTATCAAAACAGTATATTTCCTTCAATTGTAAATCAACAAAACTTTGATGTGAATTTTTTCTTTTAAGCTGGACCATGTCTTTTCCTTTTGTTACCTTTGTATGTCCTAGCACTTAACACACACCACCCAAATAGGTACTAAATGAAGGAAACAATAAATGAATGAATGGATGAACTCTCAGCAAGAACAGTATGAATAAATCTTACTTAACCAATATGGAAGCCTAGAGGATTACATAGAAAGTATTGTTCACAAAGACTACAAATTAGCCAGGTGTGGTGGCGCACACCTTTAATCCTAGCACTTAGGAGGCAGAAGCAGGAGGATTGCCCAGAGTGCGAGGCCACCCTGAGACTACAGTGAATTCCAGGTCAGCCTGAGCTACAGTGAGACCCTACCTCAAAAAACAAAAATATAAATAAATAAAACAAAAAAGACTATAAATTATATTTTCCTTAAATAAGAGAAATAATTCATAAAATGACATAATCTAATTTCATACTTTTGGAAATTCTAACTAGCAAAAACTAAAGAGTAGAATTGTAAAAGTCATCTCTTAGAATTCACTACTCAAGGTTGTATAGTCAAATAAAGACTAATCCAGGTGTGGTGGTACACACCTTTAATCTCATCACTGCAAAGGCAGAGGTAGGAGGATAACCATGAGTTCAAGGCCAGCCTGGAGCTACAGAATGAGTTCTGGGTCAGCCTGGACTAAAGTGAAACTCTGCCTCAAAAAACCAAAAAGGAAAAAAAAAAAAAAAGATGATGATTAAAGTATATGGCTACAATAGAAAAATCTAAATCAGGGCCAGGCGTAGTGGCACACGCCTTTTATCCCCAGCACTCGGGAGGCAGAGGTAGGAGGATCGCCATGAGTGCAAGGCCACCCTGAGACTCCATGGTGAATTCTAGGTCAGCCTGGGCTAAAGTGAAACCCTGCCTCGAAAAAACAAATTAAAAAAGAAATCATGGTATTCAGACAAAAACACACACTGGGACCAATGGAACAGAATAAAAGATCCAGCTACAAGTTCAACTACCTACAGCCACATTATCACTGACGAAGAGGCTGGAACATCACACAGAGGAGAAAGGGCAGCATTTTAAATAACATGGACCTAGGCTGGAGGGATAGCTTACCAGTTAAGGCGCTTGCCTGCAAAGCCAAAGGACCCAGGTTCCATTCCCCAGGATCCACGTTAACCAGATGCACAAGGGTATGCATGGGTCTGGAGTCCATTTGCAGTGGCTGGAGGCCCTGGCACGCCCACTCATATTCTCTTTCTCCCTCTTACCCCCCTTTTCCCCTCCTTTTCTCTCTGTGAAATAAATAAATAAAAATAAAAATATTTTTAAAAAATCATGGTCCCTGGGGAAACTAGATAGCTACATGTACAGGAATGAATCCAGACTCTTCTCTCTCACCCTGCACAAAAACCAACTCTAAATGTATCAAAGGCCTCAATATAAGACCAGAAACTCTGAAACACGTACAGGGAAAAGCAGAAAGAACACTACAAGATAAAAGACATACAGAAAGACATTCTGAGTTAGAACCCAATACCCTAGGAAATAAGACAAACATTCAACCAATGGGACCTCATGAAATTAAAAAACTATTCTACAGCTAGCTAAGCAAGCCATCAACAAAGTCAATATACAACCTACAAAATGAGAGAAAAATCTTCACTAGTCATACATCTGACTGAAATGTATTATCTAGAATATAAAAAGAAAAAAGTAGGAAACATGGCTCAGCAGTTAAACACACTTGCTTGTAAAGCCTGATGGCCTGGGTTTGATTCCTCAGTGCCTATGTAAAGCCAGATGCACAGATGTGTCTGCAGTTTACTTGCAGTGGCAGGTGGCTCTGGCATGCCCACTTTCTTCATGTTCTCCCTCTTCTCCTCTCCCTTTCCCCCTCTTCCCTCCCTCCCCCTCCCTCCCTCCCCCTCTCTCTCTCCCCTTACAAATAAAAACTAGATATATTTTTTAAAATAATAAGTAATAAATAAAACTGGTCGGGGAGATAGCTCAACAGTTAAGGCATTTGCATAAAAAGCTAAGGACCCAGGTTCAATTTCCCAACATCCATGTAAAGCCAGATGCAGAAGGTGGCACATGCATCTGGGTTTGTTTGCAGTGGCTAGAGGCCCTAACATTCCTATTCATTCATTTTCTCTCTCTCCTCCCCCCCTCCCTCTCTCTCTCCCTTCCTCCCTCCCTCCCTCTCTCCCTTTTTCTCTCCCTCCCTCTCTTTCTCTCCCTCCCTCTCTCTCTCCCTCCCTCTCTCTCTCTTTCTCTCCCTCCCTCTCTCTCTGTCTCCCTCCCTCTCTCTCTCTCTCTCCCCCCCCCATGTGTATGTGTTATAAATAAGTATTTTTTAAAAAAAATAATTATCACCCAAGCCAAAAAAAAAAAAATTGGGCCACAGGGAACTGAACAGAGAAGTTCAAACATCCTTAGCCATTAGGGAAATGCAAATTAAAACTGGTTTGAGGGGACTGGAGAGATACCTCAGCAGTTAAGGCATGTGTCTGCAAAGCCTAACAACCAGAATTCAAATCCCCAGTACCCACATAAAGCCAGATGCACAATGGTGAACGTATGTAGAGTTCGTCCGCAGCAGCTGGAGGCCTGGCATGACCATTCTCTCTCTGTCTCTCTTTTCTTTCGCCCTCTGCTTACACATAAATATTTTTTTAAGGTGCTTTGAGATTCCATGTCATTCGGACCAGATTGGCTATTGTTAAAAAGATCAAATGACAACAAATGCTGGCAAGGGTGTAGGCAGGGATGAACCCTTATCCACTGTTGGGAGAGGATACAGCCACTATGGAAATCAGTATGGAGGTTTCTCAAAAACCAGGCGTGGTGGTGCACGCCTTTAATCCCAGCACTTGGGAGACACAGGTAGGAGGATCACGGTGAGTTTGAGGCCAAGACAGGACTATAAAGTGAGTTCTGGGTGAGCATGGGCTAGAGTGAGACCCTACCTCAAAGAAACAAACAAATCTTAAAACAGATCAACTGCATGATCCACCTATGCCACTCCTAGGCGTATGCACGAAAGACCATTCTTTACCATAGAGTATTTGCTCAGCCATGTCTGTTGCTGCTCTATTCGCAATAGACAGGAAATGGAATCAGAGAAGATGCTGGTTAACTGATACACAGATAATAAGGATGTGGAACAACTCCACTGTAGAGTTCCACATAACTATAAGGAAAAATGAAATTATGAAATTCACAGGAAAATGGATAAAAATGGGGAAAACATATTAAGTGATGTGACTCTGGCCCAGAAAAAAAGCATGCTACATGTTCTCTCATATATGTGGACCCTTAGCTTAGAATGGTTAGTTTTGTTTGTAAGTTTTAGCAAGTACCCGTAGAAGTAGTCAGAAAGCCCGAATGATGCTTGGAAAGAGAAGTGGGGAGGAATTGGCCAGGCAAGTGGAGGAAAAGAATATAGGGTCTGGGAAGTCAAAAAGGGGAAAGGGAGGGAACGACACACAAAACTGAAGATGGCATGCATAAATCCCATAGAAATCTATTCTATTAGCTAGTGAAGATATAGTTAACAAGGGGAAAGGGAGGGAACGACACACAAAACTGAAGATGGCGTGCATAAATCCCATAGAAATCTATTCTATTAGCTAGTGAAGATATAGTTAACAAGGGGAAAGGGAGGGAACGACACACAAAACTAAAGATAAATCCCATAGAAATTATTCTATTAGCTAGTGAAGATATAGTTAACAAGGGGAAAGGGAGGGAACGACACACAAAACTAAAGATAAATCCCATAGAAATTATTCTATTAGCTAGTGAAGATATAGTTAAAAAGGGGAAAGGGAGGGAAAGGGACACACAAAACTAAAGAGGGCATGGATAAATCCCATAGAAATCTATTCTATTAGCTAGTGAAGATATAGTTAGAGACAGACAGACAGACATCATCTGGAGAACTATGCTGCTGCGGTGGAGAAAGCTCTCTCCTGAAGCTGTAGGTTGTTACAGGTCAATCCCAGTGCCAGAGACTGGTCACCCCTCCACACACACAGTGTAATGCTGTTCAGGAAGGCCCACGAGGCCCCTGAAACAATACAGGCTATCCACTAGAACGAGCTGGAAAGACTCTCTCGCTGACATCACCACAGGCTGAAGTCAAAGGACACTGAGAAATCAAGCTGGAACTGAGATGGAAGACATTTCCCTGCTGAATAGCTATCACAGTGCTGGAAAGCATTATGCAAGCAGCGGATCCTGCAAGCTACATCAACCAGTCAGGCAAGATGTACCCACGGGTACAACAGTGGCACATTAAATTATGGGATAATCAATCAACTGCTCTCTGATTGAATATGAAGCCCCCACTCAGTGAGAGGCCAGCCATGCCTGGTACTGTGAGCTGAGTCAAAAGCCGACAACTCAGAAGGTCATACACCCCAGAGGGAAGCTTCCACTGTAGTTTGGCTAAACAGAAATGTGATATCCATCAAAAGCCTTCTGTGTGTTTGTATTTATGCCCTTTGATTAATGTTGATCTCACGTATGGTTAGAAAATCTTTTTATAGGTGGCAAGAAATAACAGGGAGACCCATGACGCCTCCAAATGACAAGGAGAGCAAGCCCGGTGCTTGGCACTGGACAAGTCATCTTTGTCATACCTGCCAGGGCTCAGGGAAGATTGTCAGGTCACGGTGGAATGAACACGGGTGCTGCTCTCACTGCTAGCCTGAGAACCTTCTATACGGAGAGGATGGCAGATGCTGAGAAATCTCAGAACTCATTAAAGCATGAAAGGAGATTTCTATCACGTCCTCAAACTCAGGCAACATTGTCGAGGAAGGGATGTAAGGAATGTGAGGGTCACAGGGGAACAGGCGGGTTTTGGGGCACTATTCTCCCGACGTGAACCACCGGTGCACACGGGTAACTGACACTCCCACAAGACCAGTGCTGTTCTGAGCCCTTCGACCCCTGAACATGTAGAATGGAGGAGGGCAGAAGGAAAGAGACAACAAAATGAAGGACAACCCAGAGAGAGGAGAGTCCACAGGGGAAGGAGGACAGAGGAGAGGAAAGAACAAGAGGACAATGGGACGGGAACACGACCACAATACTGTGTGTTCATTGAAGTTCTCAATAACTTCTTTATAATTATCCGTGCTTCACGTTGGCATACAAGTATCCATATGTATCATGCAAAAATAACCTCTCAAGATATAAATAAACCATATGGAAACCTACTTTTTTGGACAATGGAACACTCAGGAGCCATAGATTACTGCAGGGGGAAAAATATGCATGTATTACCTTAGGCTACAAGAGCTTGAAGCTTTAGATCAGAATTACTCGACACTGCCCATTCCCATTCTTCACTTCTGTACTGAGCATGTTGAGCCTCTACTTCTTACAGGGGTTTAAAATTACTTATGGCCTTAAAGTAAAGCCAGCTGGCACCAAAAGCAGACTGAGCCAGGTCCCAGTTCATTCCATAATAATTCAGTGGTTGGGCTAAATAAGCCCCAGAGAAGCTGTATTCAGTCTAAATCGTTAAGAACATCCAAGCAATCCCCATAGGCTATTTTAGGTTATGTTACACAATTATATTTCTCCTCTTCTCCCTCTCTCTCTCTCTCTCTCTCTCTCTCTCTCTCTCTTTCTTTCCATTCCACACCCCAACCCACTGGGTTTGCTCATTGATAATAACTTCCACAAAATGTGGTAAATGGCCTGTGGCCCATCTTAACACGCCCAGATCGGTTATGTGACACAATGGGCCAACATAGTCACAGGTGCAGTCACAGAGTCAAATGTTCACGGCCCACCTACTGGCCAGCAGGTAGCTTTAGATACTGCTTAAGGCTATGATAAAGCACAGAGAAGACCTTTGCTTTCAAGTTCTCCTCAAGGAGAAGAACCCAGAGATTAAGCAAAGAAATAAAGTAATCACAGGTGACAAATAACAGAAATAAAATGAACAACAGATTTTAGAAAAGTAAATACATTCGGTAGGGCAGAACAGGACAGCCTCTCTGAAATAGGACAAGTAAGCAAACAAGTCAGTCCGTGGTGTGGTTGGTTTCGGAGACAGGCTTCACCCGGTAGCTGAGGCTGGCCCAGAACTCACACACACCCCTCGCCTTGGCCTTCCAAGTGCTGCGGTTACAGGCATGAGTCATCCTGTGTGGGTCACCACTGAGTCGGAAATGAAATGTGTCCGCCCGTCTGGAACACCGAGGAAAGAGACGGCAACTGCAACAGCCTATGAGGATGGGTGAAGAAACCCTTTTTTCAAAAGCCCTTCTACACAGTTATGGCTCAGTGATGCAAATCAGGACATAAGCACTGCCTCAGTGTTACCATCGAATCCACAAACTGCATTCAGTCTTCCAACTGTGCAGAAAGGTCCTTTGCAGGCCCACGTTCATTCCATGATCATGCTACCTCCAGGTACCACAGCTGTAGTCTACTTAAATCTGCAAGGGCAACTCTTCAGTCTTCCCCTGCCTTCCATGGTCTGGACATCTCTGAAGAGGATTAGGTCAGTTACCCGCCCCAGGGTGGACTTGGACTTTCCCTGTGATTTGTGATTTGAGGTTAGAATGCTGTGGCCCTGGGGCATCACAGTAGGAAGGACGAGGCGTTTGCTTGTAATACCTGCTTAATTAAGGAGGTATCTACTGGGTTTTCCTGAGCAACACTAATTATAGGAATGTTGTGTCTATAAGCAGTAAGTTGGTAAGTAGGTATTGAATGATTACTTTGAGATTCATATCCAATTTCTCATCAGATTTTCACCAACTTTGGAATCCACTAATAATTTACTACTTAATTAGTTGTTACTATGATAGCTAAAAAAGAGTACTTTCCTTGTTCTAGCATTCCTTCTAAACCAATTCTCAAACAGCAGAAGAGCTGTTCTATTCTCACTGCTTTCCCACAGACATTTGGCAGTCTAAAGACAGTTTTGGCTTCCTTGAGTAGGGAATGGAGGTAGGGAGACATGCTACTGGCATTTATTTGGTAACAGCCAAAGACGTTGTGACAATGTATGGCACAGGTCCGGGCCCACAACCAAAGAATTATCCTGTCCAAATTATCACAAATGCTGAGGTTCTAGAATTATCAAGTGCCATAGGTCAAATGACATTCTAATTTATATGCAGTTTTCCACTTTGCCTCATTTATATATGTATAAATATCGATATGTATTCAGAGAGTACTGTGGATTCACACAGCTTACATCAGTGTGTAACCCTAAGGGTTACTACGTTTTTTCAACAGAATTTATTTGAATGTCCACTTTGTCACCAGTAACTCTCCAAGCCACCTCTTGTCTTTTTTTGAGCATGTGTCAATCACTCCAAGTACTGCCTCTATTATGCCACAAAATGTCTAGCTCTATAGCCAGCTGTTCTTTTTAGTGGACAATGATATTTAGAATCCAAAGTGAATGATAGTGTATTTGCTGCAAACTGGCCAAGACAGAACTAGGAAATAGGGTATTAACACCCCATCTATCCGTCAGTCTGTCTGTCCACCTCTCCTTAAGGCAACATATTGATACATTCATTTCCAATCCAACATTAAAAGATCTGTTTTAGCCTTCCTCCTTACCATTACTTGTAAATCTCTTTGTGGACACTAAAAATGTGACTCCCATTATCTTGCATCTCTAATCTCTTTCATGGAACCAAATTCCCAGCTGCAAAGCAGAAAACTAAACCCCAGAAGCACATACCTCCTCCTTCCCAGTGTCTGTCCATATATCCAAGCCTCAACACTGGCTCCAACAAAAGGGACGTTCAATTAGAAAGCTTAGCTCTGGGCTGAGGGCTCACCACTACAGCAATTGCCCAGCATGTGCCAGGCCTCAAGTTTGAGCCCTAACACCACCAGACTAAAAAGAAAAGGCTGGGCCTTAAAGCAGCTCAGGAAGATTCTGGGGGCAGATTCTGTTCTGGACCCTGTGTGAGTACAGGTGTTCCTTGATGTGGGAAAGATTTCTAGGTTTACCGAAACAAAACAGTCTAAGCTGCTCTTTGTTAAAAGTGGGTTGGGGAAGAGTCAGTAAAGAGCATGCTTTGTCAGTATGAGGGTCTGACTTTGGATTCCCCGCACCCTCTAAAAAACCAGGCTGGACGGTAAGTACTGTGGTCCCAGGGCTGGGGAGACAGGGACGGGAGAATCCTGGGAGTTTTCTGGCCAAGCTCGTCTAGCTAACTCGGTGAGCTCCAGGTTCAGTGAGGGGCTCTGTCTCAAAGCATAAGGTAGAGAGCTATTGAGGAAGATACCAAACATCAACCTCTGGCCTCCACACATGCATGTGTGTGTATCATTTATATTTGTGTGTATTTATATATAATGCTTCCTATAAATATACTTAAAAATTGCATTCTGCCTCTTTTATTAAAGTGTCTATCATGAAACTAATTTGAAAAAAACACATTCAAAATTAGGGTATTGTTTCTGAAACTATGTAAGACCTTTGCAAGAATTTGTTCCAGATTTCTTAAAAAAAAGATTTATTTATTTATTTACTTTGGTTTTTCGAGGTAGGGTCTCACTGTGGCCCAGGTCTCAGGGTGGCCTCAAACTCATGGCGTTCCTCCTACCTCTGCCTCCCGAGTGCTGGGATTAAAGGCATGCACAACCACACCCAGCTTTATTTATTTATTTATTTATTTATTAGAGAGAGAGTGAGTGAGAATGGGCACACCAGGGCCTTCAGCCATTGCAAATGAACTCCAGATATATGCACCACCATGTGCACCTGGCTTTCTGGCTTATGTGGGACCTGGAGAAGCAAAGCTGGGTCCTTGGGCTTCACAGGCAAGTGCCTGAACCGCTAAGCCATCTCTCCAGCCATGTTCCAGATTTTAAGAAGACATAATAATGTAAAATTGGCGTTTTCAACTATGCACACAGAAATTATAAAGAATAGCATAAACAATGGTAATTTAATATTAACAGGAATTTACAATTAATCTCCTTGGGAAGTTTACCATTAAAACAATAAACAAAAAGGATGAAAATGTGCTAAACAGACAAAGACACTGATTAAAAACTCAATGATGACAAGACTAAAAGAATATATGTAGGCAGAGCCTATCCCAGAATATTTGAGGAGTTATACTAAATCAAACTAATTATAACTCCAAACTTACCATTTACTAGAGCATAATTTAAACAATAGATGCTACCTAAATTTCCTTTTTCACACTGTAGTTTAAAAAAAGACTTAGCTAAATTTCATCTTTAAAAGGCAAGATGACAAAGGTGCTTGGCTAGGAACTCTCAAGCAATACTCTAATTAGAAGCAGGAATATAATTACAAGAATAGTAAAGCACAAAGAAAAATGCCCAACTGTCAAATGAGTTCTACTGCCTGCTTAGTAGCCTTCCAACAGATTCTTTTCACCTAAGGAAGCCAAACTCAGTCTATGTTGCTCACAACCAACCCAAGGAGTCTAGTCTAATCTGAGCATTTCATATGAAAGAGAAGCTGTTGAAAATGACATGTCTTTCAGAAACAGAATGGTGTGATCATCATACCAGAAAGTCATATTTTAGATACAGTTAACCTTTTAGGGGCTACTTCCTACACAGAAAGCCAAATTCTTTCCTCTAATTAGTAACAATGAGTTATTATAATAGATGAACCAATAGTCACTTTTTAAATATTTTATTTTTGTTTTAACAATCTTTATTACATTTTCCACAATGTAACAAATAGTTGAAAAAAAATCAAATTCAAAAATTAATAAGTAAGAATGTAATTCTTCTTCTACCCCATCTCTTAAGCACTACTTTCCTGAAATAACTTTCACAACTTTTCCCATACTCAGTTTTCTTGTGGTTTTAAAATATTTTTAGTTATTTATAAGCAGAGACAAAGAGACAAACTAAGAGAGGGGAAAAAGAGAATGGGCACATCTGGGCCTCTAGCTGCTGCAAACGAACTCCAGATACATGTCCTACTTTGTATATATGGCTTAATGTGGGTGCTAAGGAATGGGACCTGGGTCCTTAGGCTTTGCAGGCAAGCACATTAATCACTGAGCCATCTCTCCTGCACCCATATTACATTTTTTATAAAAATGAAATTACATTGCACACACTGCTCAACTCAGCTAAATATAATCATAGATATGGCTCCAAAATATATAACTCAACACATTTTTAAAAATTACTACTTAATAATCCAATGCTTTGGGTAGACCATAATTTACCCAAAACCTCCACTAGGGATGTAAATAAAGCTGTCAGACCATTTCCAGGTTATTTTCCTTTCCAATCCAAATAATACTGCAATTAATATCTTTCTACATGTGCCCTTATGGGCTGAAGAACAAAATACCAAAAAGTAGAGTTGCTAGGTCAAAAGGAATGAAAAATGATACTGAGGCCATTTCAGCTTTGTATTTGGAATGTTTTAGAATACACAAATAATCAAAATTAATGACTTCCCATTTAAACATCATCGAATTTAACAATTGCCAACCTTCATATTCTCCTTTTCCTCTTGCTTATGAAATTTAAACAAATCTCACTTTAATTTTTTCTCTGAGAGTAACATTTAAAAAAATGTAATACTCATTTTGGCATGCTAGTTATAAAGTAACTATATGCACTCATGTTCTCTTTAATATTCTATATAAAAACTTTCTTAAAAAGTCACCCATAATATTCACTTCCACCTTCCACCTTCCACTAAGCTCCTTGCCATGGAGAAACAGAATCAAAGCACACGAGACAGTAGAAAAAGGGACCAGAAAAAAAAATTCTAAAAGCCAGACCTTGATAAGGAACAATATCAGGCAGGCACAGAGGTATATTAAGTGACAGAGGCAACAAAGAGAAAGAAAAGAGTAACATTAAGGAGATTTTTAAAAGCTAACATTAGCAGGTAGGAAAAGTACTTAAGGGATTGCTGGTGGTCTGAGTGGAAATTTTAAGCAAAGAAAGCAATTCGTGAGGAACAGGGCATGCCATTTGAATGTACTTTTGGAACCAGTTGCTTAAAATATACTGCACTGATCAAAAACTAGATGAATAGCCACTTAGTGCTCTCCTAGCAAAAGATACTGCAGGGAAAAATATCATCAATAAGTCAGACAATAACTTCTTTTTAAGTATGGTAACAGCATTACTTAAAGGGTAATAAAGAAGATGTGAATATGTACACATACATGCAAAAGTGATAATGTAATGTGTTCCTGGGAAGAAAAGAAAAAGCACTGAAGTGAAATTTTACATGTTGTAAAGACAAGGACTATTTAAAGGAATTTCAAGGTGAGCTGTTTTATAAAGTGAGGATGTTCTAAATGTTCTAAAGAATCCTATCCTTGAGTTTTTGGCTAAAGAATCACATCCTAATTTACTTATTTAAATTGTGATTTCATTTCTTGCAAACATTAAGTGCATTAAGACATAAAGTAAGAGTATTTACTATATGCTAGGCAATGTAACACAACACTACAAGAAGTATGTAGCCTACTGACAGACCTAGCTTTAATTCTAATTATATATTTGAATGAATTTTAAGTTTTATGTGAGTGAGAGCAAGAGCTAGAGGGAGAGAGAGAAGCGGCACGCCAGGGCCTCAGTCACGGCAATTGAACACCAGATGCGTGTGCCACCTTGTGCACATGGGCAACCTTGTGCGCCTGTGGCACTTTTGCATGTTGGCTTATGTGGTTCCTGGAGAGATGAACATGAGTCCTTAGGCTTCACAGGCAAGCACCTTAACCACTAGGTCGTCCCTCCAGCCCACACTTAAAATTTTTCAAAGGCTAAGACTCGGGAGATGGCACAGTGGATGAGGTACTTGCCACCCCAATGTGAGTACTGGAGTTCAGATCACCATCACCCCCACATAGGCCAGGTGAGCAGGGCAACCTGCCTGTAATCCCGGCGCTTGAGAGACAGAGAAGGGGGTCCTGGAGCAAGCTGGTTGGCTCTACTAGCTGAATCAGTAGGCCTTGGAGTCAAGTGAGAGAGACTGTCTCAATAAAATTAAGTGGAGCACAATCAAAGACGACCTCCACATGCATGCGCACACACATATGAACATGCACACATACCACCCATACATAACACTTGCAAAATAAAATTCAAAAGAATAAGCCGGGCATGGTGGCGCATGCCTTTAATCCCAGCACTCAGGAGGCAGAAGTAGGAGGATCACCATGACTTTGAGGCCACCCTGAGACTACATAGTGAATTCCATATCAGACTGGGCTAGAGCAAGACCCTACCTCAAAAATACACCCAAAAAAAGGTAAGAAAGGAGCTGAAAAGATGACTTAGCACTCAAGGTGCTTGCCTGCAAAGCCTAAGAACCAAGGTTCAATTCCCCAGTACCCACATAAGCCAGACGCACAAGGTGGTACATGCATCCGGAGTTCGTTTGCAGTGGCTAGAGGCCCTGGCACACCCATTCTCTCTCTCTCTCCCCCTCTCTCTCTCTCCCTCCTTCCCTCCCTCCCTCATGCGCGCGCGCGCGCGCGCGCTCTCTCTCTCTCTCTCTCTCTCTCTCTCTCTCTCTCTCTCATAAATAAAGTATTTTTTAAAGAAAGGTAATGGATAGCCATGACCTCACAGTACCTGACACTACCTATACAAAACCATCCTAATTTGAAGAAAAGATCATGACATCAAAATAAAAGACTGATTGAGAGGGGGAGGGGATATGATGGAGAGTGGCGTTTCAAAGGGGAAAGTGGGGGGAGGGAGGAAATTACTATGGGATATTGTTTACAACTATGGAAGTGTCAATTAAAAAAATTCAAAAAAAAGAAAAAAGGTAAGACAGGCTGGAGAGATGGTTCAGTAGTTAAAGATGCTTGCTTCCAAACCCTGAAGGCCTGAGTATGATTCCCCAGCTACCTATACAAAGCCAGATACACAACGTGATTTATGTATCTGCAGTTCATTTACAGTGGCAGGAAGCCCTGGCATGCCCATTTTCTCTCTAATTCATATCCTCCCTCCCTCCCTCCCTCCCTCTCCCTCTCTCCCCTCTCTCCCCTCTCTCCCCCTCTCTCTCTCTCTCTCTCTCTCTCTCTCTCTCTCTCTCTCTCTCTCTCTCTCTCTCTCTGCTTGCAAATAAATAATCAGAACTATATTTTGAGAAGGTAAACCAGGGCTAGAACAATGGCTCAGCAGTTAAGGTACTTGCCTGAAAAAACTAACAGCCCAGTTTGGTTCCCTAGAAGTCAGGTAAAGCCAGATACACACAAGGAGTTTGTTTGTAGTGGTACTATGCCCTGGCATGCCAACTGTCTGTCTGCCTCCCCACATGCCAATTGTCTGCCTGCGCACGCGGGCTCGCTTGCTGTCACGCGCTTGCGCGCTCTCACTTGCGCGCGCGCGCTCTCTCTCTCTCTCTCTCTCTCTCTCTCTCTCTCTCTATATATATATATATATATATATATATACACACACACACATACATATATATATGCTTGCAAATAAATGAATTAATATTTTTTTAAAAAAAAAGAAAGGTAAGAGAGGCTAGAAAGATGGCTTAGCACTTAAGGCACTTGCCTGTGAAGACTAAGGACCTATATTCAACTCTCCAGATCCAATGTAAGCCATCTGCAGAAAGGTGAGGCAAGCACAATATCACACATGCCCAGTAGGTGGCACAAGCATCTGGAGTTTGACTGTAATGGATGGAAACCTGGCTTGCCAATTTTCTCTCTCTCTTTCCTTGTCTGTCTCTCTCTCTCTCTCTAAAATTAAATTTAAAAAAATACTAAGAGAATATATCAAGAAATAGGACAATAATGCTATGGGAAAAATACCAAAGAAAGGGAAAAAAGTGACTGACATAAAAAGGTGTAAAACTAGAAATGAGGGGCTGGAGAGATGGCTTAGCATTTAAGGACTTGCCTGCAAAGCCAAAAGACTCAGGTTCAATTCCCCAAGACCCACGTAAGCCAGATGCACAAGGGGGGGCACATGCATCTGGAATTCATTTGCAGTGGCTTGAGGCCTTGGCACACCCATTCTGTCTCTCTCTCTCCCAGCCTATTTCTGAATCTCTCTCTCAAATAAATAAATAAAAAAATTTTTTTTTAAACTAGAAATGAGCTAGGCATGGTGGTGCATGCCTTTAATCCCAGCATTCAGGAGACAGAGGTAGGAAGATCGCCATAAGTTCAAGGCCATCCTGAAAAACAAGTGAATTCGAGGCCAGCCTGGGCTAGAGTGAGACCATATCTTGAAAATAAATAAATAAAAACTAGAAATGGAAAAGTCAACAGAAAAGTTGAAAAATAAGGTTGTAGAAATATCTCTGAAATTAAAAAGTTAAAGTTACAACACACAATAAAATTGAAAATAAAAAACTCTGATATACAATTGAAAAATAGTTTCAGAGACAACAGAGAAAAAGCAGATAATCGCTAAAGAAATAATGCAGGAAGTTTTTCCAGAGCTGAAACATATGACCATAAACTCAAACTGCAATCAAATACATATTACAATGTTTAAGAATAAAACCACACCATATTAGCATCATGAAATTTTAGGACACTAGGAATAAGATTCTATCATGTTCCACAGTAAATTAACAGGTCTCATTTAAAAAAGAAAAATCCGCACTGACGCAAGCATGCAATGTTGCACATGCGCCACATGGGGGCGCACCCGTCTGGAGTTCGTCTGCAGCCAACTGAAGGTCCTGGCAGGCCCGTTCTCTGGGACCCCCCCCCCTCCTCAGCCCCCTTCCCCCCCGCCCCCCGCGCCCTGGGCCCTCTTTCTCTTTCTCAAAGTAAATTAAAAAAGAAAGGAAGGAAGGAAAGGAAAGAGGGCTGGACAGGTGGCTTAGCAGTTAAGGCGCTTGCCTGTGAAGCCTAAGGACCCATGCTTGACTCTCCAGGTCCCACAGAAGCCAGATGCACAAGGTGACGCGAGAGCAAGGTCGCACGTGTGCACAAGGCATGCATCTGGAGTTTCACTGCCGTGGCTGAGGCTCTGGTACACCAATTCTCTCTCTCTCTCTCTCACTCTCATAAGAAAAGAAAAGAAAAACAAATGGAAATAACATTCAATTTATCAAAAGCTAGAAAGTACCTTGTATTGCTGTACAATATTGAAGAGAAAAATCATTTGAAACTCTTATCATTTTATATTCAACAAAGGCATCACAAAGCCTCAAAAAAATTACTTCCCCTTACTTTCTCTTTTTGACTGTAAATTATAATCCTCCCCCCCCCCACACACACACACACAACAAAGCCATAAGATTTAGAACTGACACCTAACACACAAGAGATCTAATGAATCCTCAGGATGGCATTGAAAGAGATTCAGAGTTAAGTTTTGTAGTAGACCTAGAGACTAACAGGTCAGAAGAACTCAGAAAAGATGCAAATAACACAAAACTGATGGTCTACATAGACACCATTTAACCAGAAACAGACTGGGCCTTAAAAGCATACAGACAGATCATGTCCTAAAATAATATATTCATGCCATTAAAGTTTTATTTAATGTCCCTAGAGTAAGTCAAGATGCTTGGCTGATACTAGGTAAAACTCTTCATAAGTAAAGCAACATGGATATTTAAATTATTTTTAAATTATTTTTTAAAACAAGTTTGCTGGTAAATTTTAAAACACAGTTCACTGAAATTATCCAAGTACCTGGATGCATCAAACAGATATTTTATCCAGATTTTAATATACAGTAGTTTCTTCAACATATGCAGAAAATATTTTATTCTTTTGTAGAGGTTCAGTCAAAGTTAAGAAATCATGTGAGAACTGAAAATGCAGGATAGCACATAATAGGCACTTAATAAATATTTGTTGAGATTGCTCATTCTTTTCCAATCTATAAATAAATAAGAAAAGGTAAATGAAGGTCAAGTTCACTATATAGTCTATGTTTTATATACATAGAATACTTTTACATATTATACATACACATATATGTATACATGTACACACAGATACCAATATTTAATGTTTTTCTGTAACTCCTTATTAGTTTTCAATTTTATTTTTTAAAACACATTCACTATTTTAACCAAGTGAGTAAACTTTTAAAACATGTTATAAAAAAAATTTTTGAGCACTAGGGAGGCAGACATTGGAGGATCACCATGAGTTCGAGGCCACCCTGAAACTCCATAGTGAATTCCAGGTCAGCCTGGGCTAGAGTGAGACCCTACCTCAAAAAAACAAAAACAAAAGAAACACAAGTCATGAGCACAACTGTATTACTGTTAGAAAAAGCAGTGTTTCTCAGGGAAAAAAAAAAAAAAAAGTCTGAACTAAAGTCTACATTTGGTTTAAGGCCATTAAAACAAAATGAATTCTTTCTCTACTATCATCAATCACTCCCCAAATCCCTACTCTATTACCTTGTTAACTCCATTGCAGAATCCCCAGAGAGCCCATTTTCCGGTGACCTTTCATCAGTCTCCATGGAGACACAATCCACTGCTCACATTCTTTTCCCTTTGGCAAAGTGATTTTCTAGTCTTCCAAGTTCCCACTTTAAATTTTAATTCTCATTATGAACTTTTATTTATTTATTCATTTGAAACAAGGTCTCAAGAAGTGCAGGCTGGTCTCTACACTCACTAGATAACTTCTGATCTTCCTGCCTCTGCCTGGAATTCTAGGTCTGCAACACCATAACCAGTTCAGGAGGTATCAGGGATTGAACCCAGGGCTTCATGCATGCTAGGTAGGTACTCTACAAACTGAGTCACATCCCCAGCCTTATCATGGACTTTAAAATTCATTTCTCACCCTTTGAAGAAATGTAACATTCAAGAAATATAGTTAAAAAAAGAAAGAAAGAAATATAGTTGAAAAGTTCTAAGTTCCTGTGTGACAACTTTCTAAGCCTTTAAGCGAGTTATCCTATTCTGGGTACCAGTTTCCTCACTTCTGCAAATTTAAGTTTATTCACTGGGATAATATATACAATATTCCTGAAAATACTGTAAAGAATGCAAGAGTAAAGGTAACTATGTTTTAAGAGACAGAGAAAGTACTCAGTATTTGCTCATTAAAAAAAAAACTTGCTTGGCATATCTTCTGCTAAAATATGGAGTTACTTTAGTTATAAAGAATGGTTTCCCAGACATTTAAAGGAGAGAAAAATTTATTTATAAACTTATTAGTTAGATACCTTTCAGTAATACTCCACTGATTAAAGCATATGATTCTAGCAAAGATTATAAGGTGTATTTCATTTTCTTTTCACAATAGCACTACCTTCTCTTATCTCAAAAAAAAAAGCTGGGCGTGGTGGCACATGCCTTTAATCCCAGCACTTGGGAGGCAGAGGTAGAAGGATCGCTATGAGTTTGAGGCCACCCTGAGACTACAGAGTTAATTCCAGGTCAGCCTGGAATAATAATAATAATAATAACAACAACAACAACAACAACCACCACCACCACCACCACCAGAGTGAGACCCTACCTTGAAAAACCAAAATTAAGGAAAAAAAGGCTCTCATAAAATAACTTAAAAATTAAAATAAAAATCTCTCTTGCTCTCTCTCATAAAATAATTTTTAATAAAATAAAAAAAAAACTGGAGAGATTGCTTAGTGGCTTCACAGGCAAGTGCCTTAGCCTAAGGACCCATGTTTGACTCTCTAGGTCCCACATAAGCCAGATGCACAGGGTGATGCAAGCGCAAGGTCACACAAGTGCACAAGGAGGCACACATGTCTGGAGTTCGACGGCAGTGGCTGGAGGCCCTGATGCACCATAATTCTTTCTCCCTCTCTCTCATAAAATAAACAAATTTTTTAAAAAGTTGACTGATATGTTAGTTCAAATAAAAAATGGAAAAAAAGAATTAAAAGACATCTAAATGCTTCTTCTAACTCCCACTCCTTGATATCTTATTTAAAATAAAAATGATGTAAAAACTGCATTAAAAAGAGACATCATGAAGCCTGACACAGTGGTGCATGCCTTTAATCTCAGCACTTGAGAGGCAGAGTTAGGAGGATCGCTGTGAGTTTGAGGGCACCCTGAGACTACATAGTGAATTCCAGGTCAGCCTGGGCTAGAGTGAGACCCTACCTTAAAAAAAGAGAGACATGGGCTGGAGAGATGGCTTAGCGGTTAAGCGCTTGCCTGTGAAGCCTAAGGACCCCGGTTCGAGGCTCGGTTCCCCAGGTCCCACATTAGCCAGATGCACAAGGGGGCGCACACGTCTGGAGTTCGTTTGCAGAGGGTGGAAGCCCCGGCGCGCCCATTCTCTCTCTCTCTCTCTCTGTCTTTCTCTCTGTGTCTGTCGCTCTCAAATAAATAAATTTTAAAAAAAGAGAGAGAGATGTACATATTCCTTGCCTATTAAATAATAGTATCAAATACATATGACTCTATGCTTGATTTTAGCACCATGCTTACTCAGTCTTGAATCAAAAGAAAAACTTGCCCAGCATTTAGGGAACTAGAAATTCAGACAGTGAGATGTGGCTAGGAAAACCATCCACCCAACAACAACAACAACAACAAAAACAGATTGTTAGGCTGTACAGGTAAGTGCCTTAACTGATGAGCCATCACTGTAGCCTTTTTTCACTTTATTTTTTAATATTGTATTTATTTATTCGAGAGATAAAGACAAAGATAGACAGATGGAGAGAATGGGTGTGCCAGGGCCTCTAGCCACTGCAAACAAACTCCAGATGCATGTGCTACCGTGAACATCTGGCTTATGTGGGTGCTGGGGAATCAAACCTAGGTCCTTAGGCTTCACAGACAAGCAACTTACTGTTAAGCCTTCTCTCCAGTCCTACTTACTTTTTAAAATATTTTACTTTATTTGACAGAGGGCAAGGAAGCAGAGAACGAGAGAGGCACCAGGGCCTCCAGATACATGCACTATCTTGTGCATGCGGCTTACGTGGGTCTAGGGAATCAAACCTAGGTCCTTTGGCTTTTCAGGCAAGCGCCCTAACTGCTAAGCCATCTCTGTAGCCCCAGTTATTTATTTTTTTTAATTTTATTTATTCATTTGAGAGAGAGAGAAGGAGAGATGCAGACACAGAGAGCATAGGCATGCCAGGTCCTCCTGCCACTGCAAACAAACTCCAGATGCATGCGCCACTTGCTGTATCCAGCTTTACAGAGGTGCTGGGGAATCTAACTCAGGTCCTCAGACTTTGCAGGCAAGTACCTTAAATGCTGAACCAACCCTCTAGACCCCTACTTATGTATTTTTAAAATAGGATTTATGATGGCTCATGGTCTCAGTGTCAGCCTGTGGTCACTTGGCTGCACTGTTCCTGGGACTGTAGTGAGGCAGAACATTGTGACAAAACCAACCTGTTCACCTCTCAGCAGAGAGACAGACAGGAAGGAGCCAGGGACAAAGAATAGCTTTCTTTTTCTTTTAAGATTTTTTATTTATGTATGTATTGGAGAGAAAGACAGGCAGAGAGAGAGAAGGGGCATGCCAGGGCCTCCAACCACTGCAAATGAACTCCAGATGCATGTGCTACCTTGTGCATCTGGCTCATGTGGGTACTGTGAAATTAAACCTGGGCTATTAGGCTTCACAGGCAAGTACCTTAACCACTAAGCATCTCTGTAGCCCCCGTTCTCATTTTTTAATCAGATTAATTTACTAAAATATGTGCATGCATAGAATTAGAAAGCACATATTCATATGCATTACAACACACATATGTGGATTATATAATGGATATGTGGTATACACCTGCATTATTTGTTTACATATAATGCATGTTTTGCATGAATAACAGATATGTGGTGCATATGATATGCATATATACTTTTCATAGCTATATAGAGAGTCGTATGCATATAATTTTATTTGAAAAAGTTTTTTTGGCCAGGTGCGGTGGCTCATGCCTTTAATCCCAGCACTCAGAAGGCAGAGGTGGGAGGATTGCCGTGAGTTCGAGGCCACCCTGAGACTCCACAGTGAATTCCAGGTCAGCCTGGGCTACAGTGAGACCCTACCTCAAAAAACCAAAAAAAAAAAAAAAAGTTTTTTTGGTTTTGGGGTGGTTTTGTTTGTTTTGAGGTTTTGTTTTTTTTTTTGGTTTTTTTTTTTTTTTTTTGGTTTTTCAAGGTAGGGTCTCACTCTAGCTCACGCTGACCTGGAATTCACCATGTAGTCTCAGGATGGCCTTGAACTCACAGCAATCCTCCTACTTCTGCTTCCCAAGTGCTGGGATTAAAGGCATGTGCCACCAAGGCCAACTGAAAAAGTTATTTTTTAATTCAAGCTGTCACTGTGATGCTTTGATGAATCCATGAATATTACATGAATATAACACAATAATAATGTAACAGAAAAACAAAAAAGATTACATTACCACAGTATTCCTTTTGGTATTTTAATAGTATAATAGCTTTTTCATTTAATAGTATTTTTAAAATAAAGCATTTTTATCTTAATGAGAATTTTTACTTTAGAAATATTTTATCACTAACACAAAGAAGTAAGTTTTAGATCTATCTTAAAACAGGTCCTGCAACTGGACAAGTAGGAAGGACATAAAAGCAGACTAACAGCTGTGCATGTTAAAAATGCCGATGTAGGGCTGGAGAAATGGCTTAGCGGTTAAGCGCTTGCCTGTGAAGCCTAAGGACCCCGGATCGAGGCTCGGTTCCCCAGGTCCCACGTTAGCCAGATGCACAAGGGGGCGCACGCGTCTGGAGTTCGTTTGCAGAGGCTGGAAGCCCTGGCGCGCCCATTCTCTCTCTCTCCCTCTATCTGTCTTTCTCTCTGTGTCTGTCGTTCTCAAATAAATAAATAAATAAATTTTTTAAAAAATGGCAATGTACCCTAAAATTCACTGGGAAACATCACCATTACCACCTGGAGAAGCATAGACAGCAACGGTCCACAAAGCTGCCAAGGAGACCGTAAGAGACCCACTAACCACACAGTCCTGTCATGGCCTGATCAGGAGGGGAAAGAAGGGGTTTTACCCATACTTGCCCCAAATATAAGTTGTAACATTAGCCAGAAACCCTGACTGACACCAAGTTATACCAACTATTGGATTCCTAGGCTTTAAAGCCTTATTAATATTATATATGGAATTCTATGCATGTAGAATTATTTCTGAATTTTCATTATTACCATGTTCCTAGCTAGTATTATATTATTCCTAAATTCAATATATTACACATGCAGTATACACACACACACACACGCACACACACACACACACACACCAAACTGTATGAGAACTACTGACTCATGTGTTCATACTATCAAAGAAAATGAGGTTTAAAAATATACGAGGGCTGGAGAGATGGCTTAGTGGTTAAGCGCTTGCCTGTGAAGCCTAAGGACCCCGGTTGGAGGCTCGGTTCCCCAGGTCCCACGTTAGCCAGATGCACGAGGGGGCGCACGCGTCTGGAGTTCATTTGCAGAGGCTGGAAGCCCTGGCGCGCCCATTCTCTCTCTCCCTCTCTCTGTCTTTCTCTCTGTCTGTCGCTCTCAAATAAATAAGTAAATAAATTTTTAAAAAAAGTATGCGAAACAGGCTATTATTATACCCTCAAGTACATAGATTTTATAAATACCAAATAATTATACTCAATACCATGATACCAAATTTCTCCCAACTAAGACTTGACAAAAATCACATTTTTTAAGATTTTATTTTTATTTATTTATTTATTACAGACAGAGAGAGGGAGACAGACAGAATGGGCACGCCAGGGCCTCTAGCCATTGCAAATGAACTCCAGATGCATGTGCCACCATTGTATATCTGGCTTACGTGGCACCTGGAGAATCGAACCTGGGTCCTTAGGCTTCACAGGTAAGCGGCTTAACCGCTAAGCCATCTCTTCAGCCCAAGAATCACGTATTTTTTTAAATTCATCTTGGTAGAGGAAAGAGACAACTTTGGATAAAGAGAAAATGGATTTTCAAAAGATATGGCATGATGGGGCTTCTCTGAGAAGAGACAAGGGGCCTGGTTTGAAAGGAGATTCTGCTCACACAGAAAACAAGGAAGAGCTGGGCTGTGAGGCTCTCACACAGAGAGCTCTGCCACCTGCAGAGTCTGAGCCACAAGCCAATGGAGATGTAGAAGATGGCCCTCATCGGAGGTGAGGAATGTCATCATACACTTGTCCCTGGGTAATACAATGGCTTCTCTTTCTAGACATTATGAACCAGTAACCATCACATCCTCTCTGCAGCTTGGGTAGCTCAGAAAGGGGATTTTCAAGCAGTAGAAACCAAAGAGCAAAATAAACACGCCTAGCCCTAGTTATAGATAAGCAAACAGGGAGGTCAATTTCTGAAATAGTTCACCTTCCACAAAAGCAAATAAAAAGTACATAACTGACACAGAACCATACAGCAAAAACTCTATGCAGAAATGATTAGTTTTGCATGAAACTTTCATTTTCTTTCTCATGTTAGGGACCCAACCCAGGTCCTTGTGAATACTAGGCAAGCATCCACCCCATGAAATTCATCTTAATTTCTTTCTTACAACACTGAAAAAATTCACATAGTGAAAAAAATGTCTCAAGATTGTAAGCACCATTTTGAAGGACAGGTGTTTACAAACAAAATTTCTAAACAACAAAAATAAATATAAGAATGCTTTATTTTCCAATATATCAGGAAATAAAAAATTACAGAGATTTCACTTACTCTCTAAAATTGAGAAGAGTTTCCATATGATTATTGTAGAGAATTACAAATTCTGGAAGTGAAACTGGATCTTGTGTCTTTGAAAACTTAAGTGAATACAATCATTACCTGGCTTTAAAATTTTAGATTAATGGTTCTACTTGTAGTGGCACACACCTTTAATCCCAGCACTTTGGAGGCAGAGGTAGGAAGATTGCCATGAGTTCAAGGCCACCCTGAGACTACACAGTGAATTCCAGGTTAGCCTGAGCTAGAGTGAGACCTGTCTTGCAAAAAAAAAAAAAAAACACTGAATATATTACATTAATTATATATACAGATCAGATGTTTGCAACTTTAAAATATTTTTGCATTATCACAAAGTAATGTTAAGCTGTAAAATAGGCATAATTGTATTTATTGTTTGTTATACTATTAGAATCTCTATTAATTTTAAATATCCCTTGGTATGCTGCATGATACTGACTTAAGAACTGATATTCTTATATGTAGTTTTAACTCACTATCAGGATTAGTGATCAAAAGTATGGCTTTAATTAAAGCTAGAAATTTTTTTAAAAACTGATATTTAAAACAAAATAAAAAACAAAAAACAATCAGAAATAACTTAGTTTTATATTTCTGAATTAGTGGATATAGTAACTATGTTACATATTATACATTTTTAGATTATTTATATTTATATAGTTTATGCTAATTATTCTGCATTGAGACAGAATTATGCTTGTGGTGCCCTCTGCTGGATTTTCTACTCACAAACTCAACCTAGTACCATTACTAGCATAATAAAACCAAACTTTTAGACAAGTGAAAAATCACTTTTTCAGGCCATGACCCAGGTTATATAAAAGTCATAATCAGTTTTACTTTACTTGAACAAGACTTTATCAATTATACAGTAAAAAGCATTAAGAGCTTCAAGTGAAATTTTAATACATTTTTCTTTTAAAACAAAGAGTAAATATAAAAGTTGCACTACACATATCTTAGTAAGCCTTGTTTTTGTTACAATTACTATTGCTTGAAAATATATTCAGGTTCTTAAGACTCCATTTATGATGAAACATTTTAATAAACAACTATTTCAGGATTTTTATCTAATTTTCCTGGCTTGTTATTTTATTATTTTTTTACTGATAAATAAAAACTATGTACACAGGTGGTGCATGCGTCTGGAGTTCATTTGCAATAGCTATGGTCCTAGCACACTAATTCTCTCTCGTGCACATGCACTCTCTTACTCATAAATTTAAAAAAAAACACTGTGCACATTTATGAACATTACCTGTTTTGTTGGAAAAACTATAAAAGTGTGAGAAGTACTGGTCACCAGTAATGAGTAGCTTCTATTTATGAATATCATCTCTGAGAAATGCAGTGTGTCAGCACAGTATGTTCCATGTTGAAAATGAGCAAGACTGAGGCTTACGAAGATTATGTTCATTGCTCAAAATGAATTTCAGAGCCAAGATTCAAATGCAGTTCTGCCTCATGCCAGAATAGCAAACCTTCCTTCCAACACACAGCAGTGAAAAGGTCTCCTGACATACAATTTCTCCATTTGGTAACACAACAACTTCGATGGTGGGGAGAAGATGAGGAGGAAGATGTTGAAGGGGGAGAAGAGGGTTGCTCATGTGTATAATTATAATTTAGACCTTCAAGAAACTATTTTTATTTTATATAGTGATGCCAGCTAGTGGCCTTATTTCATCTGTCACAAAGAATAATACTTGATGTTCTTAATACTACTGAATCTGTCTGCTCAATCACCATTAGCATCCCCAACCCAATCCTTGATTAGGTTCCAATAAAAACACAATATGCCCAATTCAGAATCAGTAAGTACAACATGCAGAAACTAAAAAGTATACCTTCCTGCCCACAAAAAAAGTAACCTACCTTATTTTCAATACTTCAAGATAATTTTAGGGCATTTATAGATTCCTTAGTGACAAAACACAACTTTTCTATTCAAAGAAAAACTTGTCATAATGTAGGCATGAGAACAAAATCACTGCCTATCACTACACATTATCCTATGCATATCTAAGTATTTGATAAAACAGTACTATTAGCAAAGTCTATAATTTAAATGTAGACAATAAGTACTTATAAACCTGAAATTTCCTTTAAGAAGAAAAGCATCTGAGTACTATTTTACATTTAACTTGATTATTTTCATATTTCACTACTAATTCACTCAAGATAAATAGTCTGGGCTGAAGAGATAGCTCAGTGGCTAACAGCCTGGGTTCAATTCCCCAGTACCAGCATAAAGCCAGATGCATAAAAAGTGGCCCATTCATCTGGAGTTCGTTTGGAGATGCAAAGGCCCTAGTACACATCTTTCTGTCTCTCCCTCCCTCCTCCCCCTTTCTCCCTTCTCTTCCTCTCTCCATCCCTTCCTCCCCTTCTCTCTCAACCTCAGATAAATAAAATATATTTTTAAATGATAAATATTCAATGCAATAAATATGAGAACATATATAGCTCTCATAATGGTATATTGTTTAACTATGACATTAGGATAGTCTTAGGTGATTTCTGTCATAATGTGGTGTTAAAATTGTTTAAACTAGGCTTAGTGGTATATGCCTTTAATCCTAGCACTCAGGAGGCACAGGTAGGAGGATTTCTATGAGTTTAGGTCAGCCTGGGATACAAAGTGAGGTTCAGGTCAAAGTGGCCTAGAGTGAGACCCTACTCAAAAAAAAAAAAAAAAATGTGCAAATAAAGTTCCCAGTAGAGAAACAGGTCACCACTAAATCAGGGCCTGAGATGAAAACATAATCCATTCTGTTCCATAATATTAGAGAAAATAAAAATGCTCTCACTTAATAGTATATTGATGTTAAAAACATGCTGCAGATTTGATCTCTTGTCCAAGAGTAAAGTAGGGGTGGAATAGAAAGCATTCAAAACACAGAAAAGAAGAAGAAAGAGACACAGAGAGAGACCACCTACTGGATTACCTGAAAAATTCACAATGGAAACAAAGACAAAAGGAAGAGTACTGGAGAATCCAGTGTTTCTTTTGATTTACATTCTGTCACAAACACACATGTCCCTGCAAAGTGTAAAAACAGTCATACTTCATTTGGTATGAGTCTTATGTGGGGCTTATTTTGTGACTCACAACATTGAGTTTCTACTTTATACACAGATAGAAATACATAGAGAGACAGACAGATGCATATGTATTACATGCAAACACATTAGTGAGTCTAATAAACATTAGTGAGAAAAATACTATAAATTTGCTCTCTAAAACTCTGAATGTGTTTTCATAGAGTTAGCATATAACTTACAAACATTTCCTGTATTGTCAAAGCTGGTGAGAACATCTTCAACATTCAAGGATCCACTATTATGCCTGCAAAGGAATAATGCATTATAGTTAATGTTTCTGAAATACTAGTATTTGTGAATTTTCAATGAAAAAAGCTAAGAATGTACTGTGATATATACCTAATACTAATGATGTTATATGTTTAACACTAGTTTTTGTCCACTAGAGGGAGAAGAAAATACAGAAACTAGACATCAGTATATGTAATGCAACATTTATTTTTTGATGATTAGTCAACATCCTAAAGTATTCAGAACTTTCAAATCACTGTTTAAAATAAAACATTTATTACAATTGACAGGTAAGTCTTTTTAAAATCCACTTAAGAGAATCTTCAAGTCAAAAGAAAAATAATCACCCTCCAGAGCCAAAGAGTAATGCAGCAAGTCCTGCTGACGCAGTACAGCTAGTTACAAACAGCTGTCACAAAGAACTAAGGATCAGGTTTATACCCACTTATGAGCAGGTCGAAACATTAGCAGACAAACGCCCTTAGTAGCCCTTGTCCCTAAATTTAATTCTATTCCTTTTGATGCAATTCCTCTTCACTTGATAGTCCTTCAAATTTGTTTTTTTTTTTTATATCTTAGTAAGGCCTATGAAAGATATTATTCCTCAATTAGAAATGGACCCAACTGTCAATAGTTCACATAGTTTGAGTTAATTTTCTATTGGCAATAAGAAAAAAAATGGTGCTACAATCTTCTACATTCTCCCTCAAATTTTGCAACTGTAGTTCTATTTTAGGATGTTCAGTTTCTTATAAGAATCATTAATAATTGTTTCAGCAATACTATGTGTTAAAACAGTGCAAATGTAATTTTGTATTATAGACTAAAATGCCCCACCACCCAGAATTTATACATTGAGGTCCTAAACCCTAGTATGTCAGAATGTGACTATTTGAATACAGGGAATTAGAGGTAAATAACCAAAAACATGGGGTTACTAGGGTGGTTACTTAATCCAATACAACTGGTGTCTTTATAAGAAGAAATCAGAACATACAGGCAGAGAAATGGGGAAGTGTGCATAGATGCAAATCATATAAAGATGCAGCAAGAAGATGGCAATCTGCAATTCAACAGGTCTGAGAAGAAACCTAAGCTTGATAAATTGATCAAGCTTCTATCCCCTAGAACTATAAAAAAAAATTGTTATTTGAGATATTTAGTCTGTGGTATTTTGTTTTGGCAGCCCTAAGAAACTATACATACATACATACATACATACATACATACATACATACACACACACACACACACACACACACACACACACACACACACACATATACATATACACATACATATATATCAAGGGAATAGTTATAAATAATAGTATTCTTTTCAGAAAAAAATGAGCCTTTTATTTCTATAAAGACCCAATAGTTCTTTGACAGAATGACTAAGACTGCATAAAGTTGTCTGCAATCTTAACTGGCTAAAAACTGAGCTCCAAATCATCATAATCCAAAGAAATACAGTCACCAACCACGCCTTAAAACTTCCTTTTCATAACATGATTCTACATCGTCTCTGCGCACTAGCAGATGAGGTTAGGTATGCTGATATTACAGAAGACTACAGTAAATTATATATGTAACATCTGATATGTTCTAATAGCAAAATGAAGCTATTAAAATGATCAGCCACATAGCACAGAATTCAACATTTCCTAAAATCTAAAAGCAGTATATGGTCCCATGCACAGATAGCCAAAGCCAGTATTTTGATAGAAACTCTTCAAGTAGTATTCTACGTGCACACCTCCTTTAATAACAAACTGAGAACACAATGTTCACACTTTTGCAAGCACATTTTGATAATGTATAAATGCTTTCCCACATCAAGTAATCTCATGTAACATGACTTTAGCAGCTGCCAAGTAGTTCAATCAATGACTACGAATGACTGATGGCACAAACGTCACAGCAGATTTTCACTGTGCCCAGGCTGCTGCTACTGCACCGACTTACTGCAGTGAAAATGTCTGCGGACATCATCAAGCCTGTTTCTATTGCCTTATGATAAATTTCTAATGTAGAATTACTGAATTTAATGACATAGTTAATAAGTTAACATTCTCATTCATTCCCTCTCTCTCCTCTCTATTTCTTTTTCACTCCTTTCTCCTCTCCCTAAGGTCACTTTTCTCCTAAAACACGTAAAAGTATTTACAATAGGGAACCTTTGCATTTCTTCACAAGCATGGCCTATGCAGCAAGGACTTGGGGATAAATCATTGTGACAGGTAATTTAAAAGGGGGGGGATGGCTGGAGAGACAGCTTAGTGGTTAAGGCACTTTCCTGCAAAGCCAAAGGAGCCAGGTTCAATTCCCCAGTACCCACATATCCAGATGCACATGTGTCTGGAGTTCATTTGCAATGGCTAGAGGCCCTGGTGCACCCATTCTCTTTCTTTCTCTCCCCCCCCCCCCCGTGTGTGTGTGTGTCTCTGTCTCTCTCCCTCTCCCCCCTCCCTCCCTCTCTCTCTCTGTCTTAAATAAATAAATATTTAAAGAGCCGCTTAAAGAATAAGTTAAGCCTAAATGTACCTAAATGTAAAAGTATAGGCTGAAAGCAAGCCACCGTTAAATGTTACTGCAATAATGTAACAACAAATGAGAAGATGGATTAACCTGGGCTTCATCAAAATAAAAAGGTTTCATTTCATACACACGGAACAGGGGAACAAATATGCACACATTCACCTTGAACGCAGCAAACACAGGAGAAGATGCTCCACATTATTAGTCAGTAAGGAAATGTCTTGAACACAGAATGCATTGCAAATTTTCTTTCAAAATAGCTAGTAAAGAGGATTATGAATGGCCCAACACAAAGAAATAAGAAATGTTTGAGGTACTAGGTATACTAGGTACTCTAATCTAATCATTACAGTCTCACAGTGTATCTCATAAATACGTACAATTATGTGTTCGCTGTTAATGTGGAAACTCTCAAGGCTGGTGAGATGGCTTGGTGGGTGAGAGCACGTGCTGCACGTGCATAATGGCCTGAGAGGCCTGAGACTGCCTGGCTTTGATCCTCAGCACCAAAAACACAAGAACAGAGAGGCCACATGTACCTGTAAACCACATCCTGAAGGAGGTGCAGACTACAGAAACCCTGCAGCTCAGCGGTCTGCCAGTCTGACTAAAAGCATAGCTCCAGGTTCAGTGAGACTCTGCCTCAAGGGGGAAGATGGAGGAGAGCAACAAAGGAGAACACCCAACAGCTTCCTCTGTACATCTTCCATGCACATTGGAGCACGCGTGTGTATGCACCCCACATGCACCATACCACACATACTACATATGTATACCGATGAAAGAAATTCTCAAAACTCAGAACTCAAGAGGGCTGGGGAAATGGCTAAGCAGTTAAAAGCACTTGCTTGCAAAGCCTGCTGGCCCAGGCTCAATTCTCTGGTGCCCACAAAAAGCAAGTGCACAAAGTGGTGCATGCATGAAGAGCTCGAATGCAGCTGCATGAGGCCCTAGCATGATCATGGTCACCCTCTCTTTCTCTCAGAAATAAAAATAAGCGAAAGAATACACGTAAGATATACACATGGGCATCAGAAGTCATTACAAAACCAAAGTGAGGTATCACTTCACACCTACTAAAATGCTGTAATTTTTTTTTTAATTCTCATACATTCCTAATAGGAATGTTAAAAAGTGCAGATACTATGAGCAACAGTTTGGCCATTCCTCAAAAAACTAAGCGTACAGTACATAAAACAGCAATTCCATTTCTGGGTATATACCAAGAGAATTAAAATACACAAACACACACTCTCACAGGTGAATGTTCCACAGTAGCATTCTACACAAGGGCCCAAAAGTAAAAACAAATGTCTACCAACTTACACATGGAGTGTTAAAATATGCTATTTTCCATAAGGTGATAAATTCTGATTCTGGCACAAGTCAGCATGGAATAATATGAATGAATGTTAAAATTAAAAATGTTGATATGCTAGCCGGGTGTGGTAGTACACGCCTTTAATCCCAGCACTCAGGAGGCAGAGGTGGCAGAGTTGCCATGAATTCAGGGCTACCCTGAGACTACACAGCAAATTCCAGGTCAGCATGAGCTAGAGTGAGACACTGCCTTGAAAAACCAAAATACAAAAACAAACATTCCTATGCTAAGTGAAAATGCCAGACTTAAAAGCCCACATATTATATACTGTGTAATGTCCAGAACAGACAAACCCACAGAAATAAAAGTCAAACTAAGGATTGTCAGGGACTGGGGGGGGGGGGGGAGGTGCTGATAATGTAAATGATCTTTCTCTTTAGGTTAATGAAAAGTTCTGGAATTAGATAAGTATGAGGCTTATACAAAATTGACCATTTGGGCTGAAAAGATGGCTTAGTGGTTAAAGTGCTTGCCTGCAAAGCCAAAGGACCCACATTCGATTTCCCAGGACTCACGTAAGCCAGATGCACGTTTCTTATCTTTTTAGAATAGTCTTCAAAAATATGCTAAAAGTTGCCATTTTTTTGCTGGGTATGGTAGTGCACACCTTTAGTTCCAGCACTCGGGAAGCAGAGGTAGGAGAACTGCTGTGAGCTCAAGGCCAGCCTGGGACTACAGAGTGAGTTCCAGGTCAGCCTGGGCTACAGTAAGACCCTACCTCAATGAAGGGGAAAAAAAAAAAAAGATTGTCCTTTTTATTTCATACCTGTGCTCTTTGGTGAAATGTAAGCTAAAGAGAGTCTCTCTAAATGAGCCAGATTTTCTAATACAAAGCTGCAAAATCTAAGCTCTAATAAAGACTGCCTTGAAAATTCAAGAGAAGGAATACCAAAATCCTTAGTAGATTGGTTCTCTTCTACAAGATAAAAATGAATTTTAAAACAACCTTAAGTAAAATACTGGTTACCTTAAGGAGATACTGTATTCAGGATAAAAGATGCTTGTATATTGGATCCAAGTACCAGCCTCTTCTTCAGTTTCTCCTGTTTTGGCTTCTGTTACTGAGAACAGATTAAATGATTCAAATCTTCTTACAGATACATATCGAAGACAGTCATCCAGCTGCTTCTGCTTTAAAACCTTTGAAATAAAATCAAATATTGTGGTCATAATATAAAAGCATATCATAAGTAGTGTTAAAATTTACATGGCGAGAAGACTTTCACTTCCAATAATGTTGTATTAGATAATTCAGGCCAACTTCCCACTGAATACAATGAGAAAAGATGAAAAAAAATATATTTAAGAATGTACTTGAAGGGCAGGAGAGATGGCTTAGAGGTTAAGATACTTGCCTGCAAAGCCTGAGGACCCAGGTTTGACTCCCCAGCGCCCACATAAGCCAGATGCACAAGATAGCACATGAGTCTGGAGTTCGTGTGCAGTGGCTAGATGAGCGCACGCTCTCTCTCTCCCTCTCCCTCTCTGTCTCTAATAAATAAATAAAATACAAAAAGAATGCACTTGAAGACATTGGAAAGATAGTGAAAACTCAACATTCTAAGACCCTAAGAGAAAAACCTGGAGAGGAGAGCATGACTTTTGCCACTGCTCTTCTGAGCACTGCTAGTTCCAGCCCCGAGGCGACAAGCAGCTGGCGGTGCCCAGCACGGGCGCACGAGGGGCCGCAGCTCACCCGCACGGGAGGCCGGGGCCCAGCCGGGGCTGGTGTGCGGCTGCACCATCTTAGAGTCAGCCAAATGACTTCGTGGGCATTCTTTTGAGAACGAGTTTTCTAAGTGTGGGAGAAAGGAGGTATCGCTATAAGATTCATGAGGTTTAGCCAAATAATAGTGTATTTCATTTTTTTAACACTACACATATACAGTTGATTACCACTGAAAAGTTTTAGAAACAATGATTAAACTTATAGCAACTGACCTACCTAGTGCCTAAACTGTCGTCTCTAAATACTATTTCCTGTAAAAGCAAGTGAGACCCCTTGAAGAAATGGCAGGAATGGCACAACTGAGCCTGGAAAGTGGCACACACAGAGAAGTGGATCCAAAATGAATGGGGTCCACGGGCCGAAGGTGAGAGAGGACGACTACTAACAGATGTGGTAGCAGCAACACACTGGAAACGCAGCATCAGCTCCTGAAGGCACGTTCTAAATGCCTCCCGGATGTCCTCTCAACAAGGCTGGAGAACAACACAGTGTTAAAAACCAGCAAATCAACTGTAAGTGAGGATTTCCAAACGAAGATGAGGGAACTTTCTCTTTTGCAACAACATCCCAAGTAAGCAATGAAGAATGGTGAAATTCGAGTATCGCCATGTTCCAATTGTCTTATCAATTCCTTAACCTAGGAAATCAACATCAAAATGAGAAACAACATTCTCTCTCACACACAGTCTTGCTCTTTCTCTGCCTCTTTCACTCTGTGTCACTCAAAAATAAAACAATTTTTAAAAAGTTACAAAGGGGAGACTGGAGCTAGGAGCAGTGGCACACACCTTTAATCCCAACACTTGGGAGGCAGAAGGAGGAGGATCACTGCCAGTTCAAGGCTACCCTGAGACTACATAGTGAATTCCAGGTCAGCTTGAGCTAGAGTGAGACCCTACCTCAAAAGAAAAAAAAAAAAAAAAAAACTACATAGCAATATCTAGAAAGATTGGGCACTTAGACTACTTTACTATTAATCACTACTTTAACTTTTTCAATTAACCAATTCAAGTAATATATTTTCTACAGCACAGCATTGTAGCTTCTTGTCAGGAACCAATTTAGTCATGTACATGAATTATTTTTCTGGTAGTCAAGAGTCTGCAGTGTTTTCCCTCAAAATAAAAAAAAAAATTAATTGGTCCTTCTAGCCAATAACTGGCTTTCATCAAGTATAACATGCTAGTAATCCCAAAATGCAGCTTTTTTTTCCTTCCTGATGATGTTACACAGAATAGATTGCCATCTGACCATGACACATCATCAACGGAAAGGCCTGTAACCCTGGCATGGTGGTGCACGCCTTTAATCCCAGCACTTGGGAGGCAGAGGTAAGAGGATCACCATGAGTTCGAAGCCACCCTGAGACTACATAGTGACTTCCAGATCAGCCTGAGCTACAGTGAGACTTTTATCTCCTGAGCTAGAGTGAGACTCTTATCTCAGAAAAACCAGAAAAAAAGTATACATTGGAATAGATGAAAAATTACCTTAAAACTATCAAGTTCAGTATAAATGAAGCTTAAGTAGAAGAGTAAAAGGCCCCCAGGATTCCACCACTCAAAGGAAGCACACTGTTACACATCTATGTATATACATGTATAGATAAGGAGCTATAAGTAATATTTATAATGGTCTCTACTTCTTGCTTACATCCTGTGTCTTAAATTACTTGTAGGTTTCAAAATTATAAAGTGCTATGATGATTTCAGCTGTACTGTGCCTATTATCCAATAGGCAATGAATGGCCTTAAAATGTTTACAAAAATAATAATCAAATTGGTGCTAAGAATATATAGAATAATATTGGAAAACAGGAAAATTATTTCTGGCCCTGAAAAATAATTTCACATTATAGTAATCAGAGATAGAAAACGTCTTAAAAGAAGCCTAGTCTCTACTCTCATTTACAAAATGAAGAACTGAGATGCAGAAAGGTGCTTCCCAGTGCAGTTAAAGGTAGCCCTGAGGTGGACTGACCTGTATTTCCGAACCGTGCTGCCGCATTAAGCATGGACGACTGGGCCCACGGCACTTGGCTCCAGTTGTACTAGGACACACTCTGCTAATCAGATTCCTCAGCCAAGTGTCCAGGCCTCTGGTAAAGCTCCCCGTCTATAGGGAGTTGTACAAGCATGTGTATGCTGGTCACTGCTACCTTTCCATTTGCCCTACATCCCTTCAGGAACCGCCCCTTCTTTAATGTATGCAATCCTAGTGGGTGTTACCTTTGCTGACACATGATGGGCTAATGATCTGGGTTAGCCAAAATGCCCCATTCTCCTAGACACAACAATCCACCCAAACACAGTCTACCAGAGACACTTGGAAGAAATTATTTAAATGTTGTGAAGATAGGTCACTTCTTCTGGATCACTAACTGAATGAATGCTGGAAGCCTGAAGCTGCAAATGGTTGTCTTTGTGATCAGATAATGAGACTCAAAAAAAAAAAAAAAGACTATTTTATGGGCTCTATGGCTATTGATCTACCCAAGGACTTCAGATCTTACTTAATAGAGGTAGGCTCTAGAATCAAGAATCAGCTATTTCTCATATGACCTGGCAACAATAATGTGTTGTTAGCCAAGTAGGTTTTCTCTCAAAAATGTGAAGTCTAGGGCTGGAGAGATGGCTTAGTGGTTAAGGCATTTGCCTGAGAAGCCAAAGGACCCAGGTTGGATTCCCCAGGACCCACATAAGCCAAATGCACAAGGTGGCACATATGTCTGGAGTTCGTTTACAGCAGCCAAAGGTCCTGGTGTACCCATTCATTCTCTCTTGCTCTCTCTCTCTCTTCCTTCTTCTTCCTTCCCTTCTTCCTTCCTCCTCTCTCCCTCTGCCTCTTTCTCTCTCTCAAATAAATAACTAAGTAAAACAAAAATGTTAATTCTAAAACAGAAGTATTGAACAGTTAATATTAGTAACAGACCATAAGACATCACTTGGGACCTATGGAATAGAGAAAGACAAAATTTTGAGGGGAGAAAATAGGGGAAAAATAAACAGGGTCAGGAAGGTGTCCCACAAGAGAGGGTCGCTTATTTATTGTTCAGTCACAGAGCTTGAGCCTCGGGCACTGCAACGCTGGACAAGCGCTCTATTGCAGAACTATCCTGCCAGCCCGGCAGTCACAAATTCCTAGGCCTGCTCAGACTCCAATTCTGAGCATAGATGAAATGTGAATGGTTTAGTCATTTCAAACACTTACTGAGAGCCTAAACATGTTTCATGCATGACAGAAAACAGAAAAGTAATCACATCTTCTCTGCCACCTCCAAACAAAGAGTGTATTTTCCTGCTCTGTGACTTTGGGATCGACCAGGTAACTTACTTTAACTAGCAGGATGTTGGCAAACATGCAGACAGGAGTTTAAAATAATTTGGCTTACTTTCTTATATCTGTGCCCTAACCTTGAAAACATGCTAGCCAGTTGGTCTACGGGCACATGGACTAAGAATGCAGCACAAAACCACTCAAGTAATTACCACCTCTGCCAATCAACTTCCAAGTGGCCCACAGATATATCCACAAAACACATGTTCACTGTAGTATGTCATGTAATGTTGTGATTACTGATGACCAGCAATAGCTAAGTACTTCAATATACTAAGGACTCAGTACTCTGAGTTACTTATTATTCTTTCTTTTTTCTTTTTTGGTTTTTCGAGGTAGGGTCTCATTCTACCTCAGGCTGTCCTGGAATTAACTCTGTTGTCTCAGGGTGGCCTCGAACTCATGGTGATTCTACCTCTGCCTCCCAAGTGCTGGGATTAAAGGCATGCACCACCATGCCTGGCTTCACTTATTATTCTTAAGGAGATACATTCCACAAATTCTTAACAATATTTGCTTAAAAAATAAATTAAAAAAATTAAAAATCGGGGCTGGGGAAATGGCTTATGCTTGTCAGGCAAGCATAAGAACCTGAATTGGGACCCCAATATCCTGCAAAAAGCCAGACACTGTAGCACAAGCGTCTATAATCTCAATGCGCCGATGACTAAAAGGAAGGAAGGGGCTGGAGAGATGGCTTAGTGGTTAAGGCGCTTGCCTACAAAGCCTAAGGACCCATGTTCAATCTCTCTCCAGATCCCACATAAGCTAAACACACAAAGGTGAAGCAAGTGCAAGGTCACACATGTGCACTAGGTGGTACAAGCGTCTGAAGCTCGGCCGCAATGGCTGAGGCCCTGGCACACCAACCTCACACACACACACGCCCACTCCAAAAAACAAAGCAAAATGGAGGAAAGCAGAGTCGGGAGCTCACCTACCAAATGCAATGGTGAATGAAAGATCCAGCTTCAAACAAGGTAGACGGCAATGACCGATACCCAAACTAGCCCTCTGACCTCCGCAGGTGCGCCACGGCACACATACGCCCACGCTCACACACACGAGCATGTACACACAGAACACACACAAAGGGAGAGGGGTGCTAGGGAGACGGCTCAGCATTAAACGTTCTTGCTTGCAAAGCCCGTCAGTCTGAGTTCAATTCCCCAGCCACATACATAATAAACCAGACAGGCGTTCATTTGCAAGAGACCCTGGAGCACATGCATACACATGCACATACACACACACACACACACACATTTTTAAAAATTAGCCAGGCCCTGTGTTAGGTGCAGAGGATGAGGATTAATAGCGTTGTATTTTCTTTTTATTTAAAGATTTATTTTTATTTATTTATTAGAGACAGAAGGAAAGAATGGGCATGCTAGGGCCTCCAGCCACTGCAAATGAACTCCAGACACATGTGCTACCTTGTGCATCTGCCTTACGTGGGACCTGGAGAATCGAACCTAGATCCTTGGGCTTCACAAGCAAGTACCTTAACCACTAAGCCATCTCTCTAGCCCAATATTGTGTTTTTTTTTTTCTTATAAAGAACTACCATTCTAATAAAAGGAATGCTAACAAAATGATTGTATAATATTCCAAGAGTTCCCTCGTGTTTTCGGCTGAGGGTCTAACTCAGTCCAGAAGGACTAGAGAGGACTCTAATGAGTGAAGATGTATTAGATGAAGTGTCGTCACCAAGTCAGGGCCGGTCTTCAGTCAGGAGTGACAGGAGTGGCTGCACTCCCCTGCTGGAACCTCCAGACAAGCTCTCAAGAGCAAAGCTCTTCAGTCCTGCAGGGTGTGGTGAGGAATTCCTGTAACCTCAGCACCTGGGAGGCTGAGGCGGAACAACTGAGTTTGAAGCCAGCCTAAGGTGAATAGCAAGACCCTTTCCAAAAGAAAAAAAGGCCAGGCATGGTGGCGCACGCCTTTAATCCCAGCACTCGGGAGGCAGAGGTAGGAGGATCGCCATGAGTCCAAGACCAACCTGAGACTACATAGTGAATTCCAGGTCAGCCTGAGCTAGAGTGAGACTCTACCTCAAGACAAAAAAAAAAAAAAAAAAGGAGGATAGGGAGGAGTGCTATCCAACACTGTATCCTGGACATGAAATGACCGCTATGATCATGAACACACAGCAGCTGTGCTTACAAGCACATTCCACCATGGATGGGGAAGGGGCCTATGAGGCACATTCCTCCCTGAGGAGCTACTGGTAGTTAATGGGTTAGGAAGGGACTGGGAACCATTGTCCTCAGAGGTGGAGTCACCAGGAAGTAGCCCAAACTCCAGTAAAAATAATCATCTATGCTCATACAAGCAACTCTAGATGCACACAGTGGGTCATTAAAAAAAAAAAAAAAAAAGCATGAGGGCTGGAGAGATGGCCTAGTGGTTAAGGCACTTGCCTGCAAAGCCAAAGGAACCAGGTTCGATTCCCCAGGACCTACTAAGCCATATGCCCAAGGTGGCACATGTGACCAGAGTTCATTTGCAGCGGCTAGAAGCCCGGGCACGCCCATTCTCACATATTCTCTCTCTCTCTCTCTCTCTGTTTCTCTCTCTGTCTCTCTGTCTCTCTCTCTCTCTCTCTCTCTCTCTCTCTCTCTCTGCCTGTTTCTCTTTCTCAAATGAGTGAATAAAGTAAGTTTTTTGGGGGGGGTTCAAAGTAGGGTCACACTTATAGCCCAGGCTGACCATGAATTCACTATGTAGTCTTAGGGTAGCCTTGAACTCACAGCGATCCTCCTACCTCTGCCTCCCAAATGCTGGGATTAAAGGCGTGTGCCAACACAACCAGCCCTAAAATAAACTTTTTTAAAAGTTTTTTTGAACACATGAAAGGGCTGGAGAGATGGCTTAGCGGTTAAGTGTTTGCCTGTGAAATCTAAGGACCCCGGTTCAAGGTTTGAATCTCCAATACCCATGTACACCAGATGCACAAGGTGTCATGGCACATGCATCTGGAGTTCATTTGCAGTGGCTGGAAGCCATGGAGCGCCCATGCTCATGCTCATGCTCTCTCCCTCCCCCCCCCCCTCTCTCTCTCTCTCTCTTGCTGTCAAATAAATAAATAAAAATAAAACAAAAAATAAAAGACATGAAAGTAGGAGGGGTGTGGTGGTTTGATTCAGGGGTCCCCCATAAACTCAGGTGTTCTGAATGCTAGGTTCCCAGCTGATGGAGATTTGGGAGTTAACGTCTTCTGGAGGGAGTGTATTGTTGGAGGCAGGCTTATGGGTGTTGTAGCCAGTTTCCCCTTGCCAATGTTTGGCACACTCTCCTGTTGCTGTTGTCCGCCTTATGTTGGCCAGGGAATGGTGTCCACTCTCCGCTCATTCCATCATTTTCCCTGCCATCATGTAGCTTCCCCCTCGAGCCTGTAAGGCAAAATAAACTTTTTTCCCACAAGCTGCTCTTGGTTGGGTAATTTCTACCAGCATTATGAACCTGACTGGAACAGTAAAGTGGTGTGCCAAGGAGTGGGTTTGCTGCTAGACACCCGACTGTGTGGCTTTGGCCTTTTGGAGCTGAGCTGATTTTCAAGAGGAATATGGAAGGATGTGAAACCTTGCCTAAGAGATGCCTTGCAGTGCTGTAAGTATAGTCTGATGGACTATTCTGGTCAGAGTTGAAAGACCTGAATGCAGTAAGTACTGTGGACTGTGAGGTTTGGCTTATGAGGGTGAGAAAGAGCTTTGCTTGGACTAGGCTAGCAGTCTGTGTGTGGCTTGCTGTTATGCCTGTGTCCTGAGAAGTTGTGCAGGGTTTCATTATATAGAAATGAACTGGTGTGAGCTGAGGGATATGGCACAGAAAGAAATCTTTAGGCCAAAACTGCTGCCCATTTGGCTGCCATTGAGAGATTACAACCTTTGAGATTGGGCCAGCTGACCTGCACTGGGCAACAGGAAGAATGTAGATACTTCTGAAGGGGCCTGACACTCAAGGAGTGTCCTGTTCTTCAAAGTCTGCTTTATTCCCCCCTGGATTAACAAATTGGCACCCCCACCTGGAATTGTGGAATATAAGAAATGCAGGAAAGAGAGGGTCATTGAGTTTGCAACATGGTCTCGTGTTTTGGAAATGGCCATGGGCAGTGTGAAGCAGGTTTGCTGGATGCCTGCATGGAGACCCAATGGAGCCATGAGGATGAACCGTGGATTGTAGTGGAGACCCAGTGGAGATGTGGGGACCATGAGATGGCTGCCAAGGAGAGCTGCCAGCCCAGGATGAAGTTTTCCAAGACTGTGAGTATCCTAGCTGGAGGGGCGGAATTGGAACACCAGAGACTTTTTAAATTGCTGGTTAGGATTATCAGACTTAGAGACTGGTCACTGACTAGTTGTTGGACTTGAAGCTACAGACTTTGATGTCTGCCCTGGTTGTTTTAAATCTTGTATTGGTTGAATATTTCTTTGCTATGCCCAATGCCATCTTTTGCAGTGTGAATGTTTATTCTGTGCCTTTATGGTTTTGCGGGGGACTTTTTGGTATTATGGCTCAGTTAAAAGATCTTTGGATTATGGGGATGTTTGAACACCATTGGGATTGACAAAAACTATGGGGACTTTTAAGTTGGGCTGAATGCATTGTATTTTACATCATGTATGGATATTGGTTTATGGGGGCTAGGGGTGGAATGTCGTGGTTTGATTCAGGTGTCCCCCATAAACTTAAATGTTCTGAATGCTAGGTTCCCAGCTGATGGAGATTTGGGAATTAAAGCCTCCTGGAGGCAGTGCATTGTTGGGGGCAGATTTATGGATGTGATAGCCAGTTTCCCCTTGCCAGTGTTTGGCACACTTTCCTGTTATTGTCCACCTTATGTTGGCCAGGGGATGGTGTCCACTCTCCGCTCATGCCATCGTTTTCCCTGCCATCATGGAGCTTCCCCCTTGAGCCTACATGCCAAAATAAACCTCTTTTTTCCCACAAGCTGTTCTTGGTTGGGTGATTTTTACCGGCAATGTGAACCTGACTGCAACAAGGGGTGACTAGTTGAAAGACAAAGATTCAGAAGTGGGAGGGAGAAAACAAAGTGAGGGGGTGAATGTGATCAAAACACATTGTATAGATGCAGGAAACTATTAAAAAAAAACCACTTAAAACATAAAATCATAAATAAATACGTAGACACTAATAAAACAAAAAGGCAAAATGTTTAGAGTTCAAAAGGCAGCTACAGCCAAAGCTGCTTAATGTCGATTTAGACAGCAATTCAGAATGAATGTAAGTGCCATTAAACCAGGGTTTTTCACAGGACATAGAGAACAGTGTGTATCACAAAGTAATTATATATATGTACACGTGTATATATGTATACATACAGCAAGAGAACATAAGAATGAATCCTTATCCAGAAAGCTTGAAAACAGAAGTGTTTTGGATTATGGATTCTTTTGTCTTCGTGTGTGTGTGTGTGTGTGTGTGTGTGAAATGTATATATTTTAGGGATAAGACCCAAGATAAAATTTATTTATACTTCATGTATGTCACATAAACACAGCTTGAAGATACTTCCATACAACAGACTGATTTGTTTTGACTGCCACTAGTCCCAAGAGGTTAGGTGTGAAATTTTCCATATGGTATCATGTTAGCATTAGAAAGTCTCAAAATTTGGGGCATTTCTGATTTGGGATTTTCAGATTAGGGATGTTCAATCTATATACACGCATGCACATGTGTGGAGGAGACAGAGATTTGCTAAACTTAAGGCTCATATTTTGATAATTCTATTTAAAGAGATATTTTCTTGACTACAGAAAATTCCAGGCTAAAGCCAGGCATGGTGGCACACACCTGTAATCCCAGCACTTGGGAGGCTGAGGAAGGAGGATCACTTTGAAGTTAAAGGCCACCCTGAGATTACATAGTGAATTCCAGGTCAGCCTGAGCTAGAGAGACACTACCTCAAAAAAACAAAAAGAAAGAAAGAAAGAAAATAAATTCCAGGCTGAAAAGATGGCTCAGTGGTTAGAGGCACCTGCTTACAAAAGCCTGAAAGTCTGATGGCCCAGGTTCGATTCCTCAGTGCCTATGTAAAGCCAGATGCACAAAGTGGAATATGCATCTGTAATCTGTTTGCAGTGGCAGAAAGCCCTAGTGTGCCCATATTCACTCTCTTTCTCAAAAATACATATTTTTTAAAATTTTTTATTCAATTTTTTTTATTTATTCATTTGAGAGAGACAGAGAAAGAGGCAGATAGAGGAAGAATGGGCACACCAGGGCCTCCAGCCACTGCAAACGAACTCCCCTTGTGCATCTGGCTAACATGGGTCCTGGGGAATCAAGCTTCAAACCATGTGGAGTTCATCTGCAGTGGCTGGAGGGTCTGAGTGCCCATTCTCTATCTGCCTCTTTCTCTCTCCTTCTCTCTCTCTCAAATAAAATTTTTAAAAAATAAAGAAAAGATTCCTATAATAATCTGAGCACATTTACTTTATTGTCTGAAAATTCAATAACAATAGCAAAACTAGACGACTGATGCCCAGGAATGACTATCACTTCATTAATAAATCATCCTACCTAATGAGTTATGTCCTAACCCCACCAAAAGACCACTACATGAAAACGTGACTCAAGGAAATGGACAAGCAAAATAATTCAAGGGCTGGAGAGATGGCTTAGTGGTTAAGGTGCTTGCCTGTTGAAGCCTAAGGACACGTTAGGTCTCTCACCAGGTCCCACGTAAGCCAGACACACAAAGGTGACACAGGCTCAAGGTAGTACATGCACACTAGGTGGTGAAAGTGTCTAGGCTTTGATTTCAGTGGCTAAAGCCCTGGCATGTCAATTTTTTCCCTCTCTTTCTAAAAAATAATTTTCAATTTCAAAACTACCACACGCACAATGTTAATTAAGACAGTAAGGTGCCCAGGCATGGCGGCACACACTTTTAATCCTAGCACTTGGGAAGCAGAGGTAGGAGGATCCCCGTGAGTTGAAGTCCACCCTAAGACTACAGAGTGAATTCCAGGTCAGTGTGGACTTGAGTGAGACCCTACCTCGAAAAAACAAAAACAAAAGAAAGTAAGTAAGGTGGTAACCACTGGGAACTTCTCAAAATAAGTAAAAGTCAGAAGTGGGGCTGAGATAGCTTAGTGATTGAGGCACTTGTCTGCAAAGCCAAAGGACCCAGATTCAATTGCCTAGGACCCACATAATTATGCCAGATGCACAAGGTGCTGCTTGAGTCTGGAGTTTGTTTACAGTGGCCAGAGGCCCTGGTGCACCTATTCTCTCTGCCTCTTTCTCTCTCTGTCTCTATCTCAAATAAATAAGTATTTTTTTAATCCTTTAAAAAAAAAAAGTCAGAGAGCCAAGTGGATGGCAACAGACCTGTAAATCAACAACCAAAAAGTTGAGGCAAAAAGATCATGAGTTAAAGGCCAGCCTAGGCTACCCAGTAAGACCCTGTCTCAAAAAGCAAATCAGGGCTAGAGAGAGGGCTTGACAGTAAAGGCACTGAACTACAAAGCCTAAGGACCAGGGTCTGATTCTCCGGATCCCACACAGGCCAGATGCACAAGGTGGCACACATGTCTAGAGTTCGTTTGCAGTGGCTGGAGGCCCTTAGTGCACCCTCTCACTGTGTATAGTAAATAAAAATAAATAAGTAAAAATAGGTCAGGGGCTGGAAAGAGGGCTTAATGGATAAGGTGCTTGCCTGCAAAGCCTAGTGTCAGAGTTGTTTGATTCCCTAGTATCCACCTAAAGCCAGATGCACGACGTGGCGCGTGCTTCTGGATAGAGTTCCTTTGCAGGGGCTGGAGGCCCTGGCGCGCCCATATTCATTCTCATTCTCTCTCTCAACCCCCTCTTTCTCTCTGTGTCTCCTTGAAAATAAAAATATTCTTAAAGCTTCCAAAACTTTTTCAGTATGTAAGAAAACCAATTCCATAAAACTTATTAGTGGAAAGTGTACTCCTGAGAAGTTTTCTGCAAGAAGCCTCCTCGGGCAGACACACAAACCCGGGGTACCCAAACTACAAAGCAGCCGCCTTCAACTTCAAAGCACTCCGGGGGTGTCAAGTGAGCATACATCAGAATCCGCACCGCAAACCCGAAGTTGACCAGCAGCAACAGGCCAGCGAGGCCTGAAACGCTAGAAGTTACTGTGCAAGACGACAAAAAAAAAAAAAAAAAAAAAAAGCACCCTTGGCCTTCGTACATCTTTGGGGCACACCGATGCATGACTTCAAACTACAACGGTAAACTGTTTGGCGGGTCAACATTCCCGGACACTGGGGAAGGAGGGGAGAGAAGGAACTTTTTAAAAAAAATTTTTTTTTTTTGCCAACAGCTTTGCAACTCTAGGCTCTCTGCTGCAGGAAACCGAGTGGCTGAAGTCCACCGGCGCTGTAGTCTTTGGGGTGAGCGGGAAGAGTCGAGAAGCACGGGAGACAGCCCGTGGGAAGCGGAAGCGAGCGGGCGGGAAAAGCCTGCCGCGGGGGGGGGGGTGAAAGAAGACGGTCCCGCCCATCACCACCCCGAGAAAGCGGCCCGCGGAGCGTCGGCCGGGCGACGCGAGCATCCTTCCCCAAGGATGCTCATCGGCTCCTGCTCATGGCCGCCCCGTCGGCTCTCCGTCCGCCGGTCGCCGAGGGACGCTTCCCCATGCGCCCTCCCGGGTCTCAAGTTCCGAGCGAGCCACAGCCCGCCATCACCGCCCGCGGCACCTGACGGAGGGGGAGTGTCCACAGGCGGAAGTTCTCTCGCTCACCTGCCGCAGGAGCTTCCAGCGCACGGCCCCCGGCGACGCCGACACCCCCGACCCGCGAACCGCGTCGCGAACGTTCCGCCCGCCGCCGACCGCCGTCCGTTCCGTCTCGCCCGCCGCCACAGCGTCCGCCACCCGCGGCCACTCCATCCCTCTCCGCGCGGACGCTGAGCGGCCGCCACCGGTGGTCCTCGGTCAGGACCTGCCAGAACTTCTTTCCCCTGTCAGGACCTGGCACGCCCGCCCGCCGAGGCCGAGGGGAGCTGCGCCCTCCCCGAATTCCGCATTTCCGGTATCCGCGTCTCCACGGCAACCGGACGCAGCGCGCGCGCACGCGCGCGCGCGCGCGCTCTCACGTCATTGCACCAGTTTGGCCGGCAGCCATCTTGAGCGAGGGCAGCCCGAGGGGGCGGGGCGGGCGTGAGGAGGGGAAACTGTGGGGAGAGCTGATAAGAACGGGGAGTTCCCCCTTCTTGTCGTCGCACTTTTCTGCTGCTCCGTCCCCAGCTCAGAAGCGAGCCAAGGGCTTGTATGTGTTTTGGAAACGGCGGGATCCTGGTGGGTGAGGACGGAGGTTGGGGGGGGGGAATAAAGGCCACCCATGCCCACAGTAAAGATGGCGGCGGGCGGTAGCGGCGGCGCTGCGATCGGGGTGACGTCGGTAGGCGTGCTGCAAACCGGCTCTGGAGGGGCGGGGAGAGGTTGTAGAGGTTGTAGTCAGTCTTCTCCGCCCCCTCGGGTGCAGAGCTCACACTCCCGGGTGGACGTGGTCGTGGTGACTCCGGCTCCTCGCTGGGGCGCTTCGGGTTCTCGGGCCTGTGCGCGACTTTGCGTACGTACGTAGGGCAGAGTTGCTGGGGACGTCTCTTCCCCAGTTGCCTGGCTTCCCTGTCCTCATCAACCCCACCTGCCCCGCTTTTGGATCCGCGTCTCTTCCCTGCCAGGTAAAGGGTACCACGCCCCGACGTGACCCCATCCCTCCCTGGGTTGCCCGGGGGAACGAGCAGATCGTCCTTGGGAAGCACCCATTTGTCTACCCCCGACCCCCATCCCCTAAGCCTTGCGTACTGTCTTCTCCCCGCAGATGCGGGGATTGAGGCTTTGGGGACAGATCCGGTGATTTGGGGACTTTTCTGTTGATGTTGTTGTTCATGTGAGCCGCTGCTTCCTTGGACTGGTCCGTTATTTTGCTGCGACATAAGAGATTAAGGAGGGGGAGGTGGTGTCATAGCTGGTCAATTTTGTGTTAAAAAAATTTTATGATAATAAGGGGACTTATAGAGAAGAAGTCCATGGTTACATTCAACAAGGTGCAACAGACCTGGGTTATTCCTACACTGATTTTTGTTGTTGTTGTTGAGTGGTTACCGTGTGCCACGTACTAGTAGTAGTAAGGTCTTAACATAAAATTGTCTGATTTTTTTTTTTCTTCTTAAACGTTATCCCGGGGAAGTAAATGGTGTCATTATTTTAGTTTTGCAAATGAAGAAATGGAAACCTGATGCAGTTAAGTACAAGGTCCAAAACTTGAACCCAGGTCTCTGGCCCCTGACTAGCTATGGAAATTAAAAAGAATTTACCAAAGATGGCTTCATCTTTTCTTTGTGCATTTTGCAGGAGCTTTTTTTTTTTTTTTAATTAAAGAGCTAATTGTTCTGTTACAGTTAAAGTCCAATAGTTTGTGTCTAAGGTTGGGAGTCAAACAAATCGGACTTTTTTGCTGTAACATTTACTGTCCAAGTGGCTTAGGGAAGTTGCTTAAATTTCTCATAGCCACAGTTGCTCACCTGTAAAATGATTATGCTAGCTACATTGTCAAGTGCGTAGTAAAATTGAAATTACATTAAGTGGATGAAAAGTATCTGGCACATAGCCAACATTCAATATTAATCTTTCCCAGTTTATTAAATCATTAATAGATTTCCCAATTTGTCCTCCACATGCATATTAAAAAGATGTCCATCTTGGTTTTGTTTTTTTTTAATTATTTATTTATTTATTTGAGAGCGACAGACACAGAGAGAAAGACAGATAGAGGGAGAGAGAGAGAATGGGCGCGCCAGGGCTTCCAGCCTCTGCCAACGAACTCCAGACGCGTGCGCCCCCTTGTGCATCTGGCTAACGTGGGACCTGGGGAACCAAGCTCGAACCGAACCGGGGTCCTTAGGCTTCACAGGCAAGCGCTTAACCGCTAAGCCATCTCTCCAGCCCCATCTTGGTTTTTTGTTTTTTGTTTTTTTTTTAATATTTTTTGTTCATTATTTATTTATTTATTTGAGAGTGACAGACAGAGAGAAAGACAGATAGAGGGAGAGAGAGAGAATGGGCGAGCCAGGGCTTCCAGCCACTGCAAACGAACTCCAGACGCATGCGCCCCCTTGTGCATCTGGCTAACGTGGGACCTGGGGAACCGAGCCTTGAACCGGGGTCCTTAGGCTTCACAGGCAAGCGCTTAACCGCTAAGCCATCTCTCCAGCCCCATCTTGGTTTTTAAAGGCCGCAAAATTACTAAGGTTCTTCATTAAGTTTATATATATTTACAAATTTTTATTTTGTTTCTTGTTTTCTGTTTTTTGTTTTAGTTTGTCCATACGTGAACCAGAATCAGTGCTGCTTAGCTTGAGCCTAGTAAACTTGACCTTAAAAAAAGACTTTTAAGTCACACCTGCCAAGAAGTATGATTTAAATGCAGCTTTAACTTACACAAGTTTTTAAATTCATTTAACTTACTAAATGTCTGCAATTATTCAGAAACCTAAGGGAGTTCATGACCTTGAAGGGGAAGAATAAGATCTGGTGACCTTAGATACTTCTGAGAACCTACCACTGTCTAATCATATATATGAAATTATCCATGTGCTGACAGCCCCAAAGGGAGCATAAACCAGGGACTTTGCTATCATGCAGAAGACTAAATTATTTCTCCGAGCTTTGAAGGATAGTGTTCCTCATTTTGGGAAATGCATGCAGAAACAGAGTCACTGTAACTTCGCTGATCATTATTACAATAGAATAAAATTGAAAAAATGTCACCTAACCAAGTGTCTGCAGAATAAACCCAAGATATCAGAATTAGCAAGAAACATCCCAAGTCGGAGCTTCTCATGTAAGGTATGAACTGTTTAAGTTAACCTATTTGTAGGTCATTTAAGATAACTTTTAGTATATAAAGAATGGATAGGGTATTAGAATTACTAATTTTCTCAGTAATTCTAATCTGATTTGCAGATTTTTTTAGGCTCAATTTCTATAGTCAATTTAAGTTGAAAGAATGTACATATCTCTATAAAGCTGTATTGTAATATATGAAAGTGTAGATTAATTTTAAAAATGATTTACTTCAGGACTTTCTTAGTGTGTGTGCCATTGTGTTTCAGAGTATAATAATCTAATTGTTATATAAATCTCGGGTCAGTAAGCTTCAATAAAAGTCATGTAATTATGTGTTATTTCTCTACAAAAAGATATGAAAAGCTGTCTCATGTTTTTGACAACTTGAGTCCCTCAGGATGACACTTAATTATTGTACTTTTTTACAATATGCCAAACTGTGGGCTTGAACTTAACCTGGTTGCCCTTATATAGAGAGTAACCACACGGCCTAACTGGCCTGGGGCAATTCCATTCTACACCTGTTGTCCCTGTATAATTATTAATAGTCTTCCGTCCTCTCAAACATATCTGAATTAAATGCCAAATTATATGGTCATCATACCTGCGAAATGAAGCTATTTATGCTGTCGCTACTTTGACATCTACCTCCTACCTTAATTGTGTTCCTTAAGTTCTTTAAGTTATATTTGGGGGTGGTCGTTTTAGCATACTTTAGCTTTTGTGTTTGCTTTGTCTCGTGTTTGTGGGCGGGGTTTCTCACTAGCCCGGGCTGACCTAGAACTCACTGTGTAGCGTCACTCCTATTACACAGCCTACCCAGTATTGGTACCAAAGGCATGCCCCACCATGCCTGGCTCTATTTTATTGCCTTAATTATTTCCTACCTATTGATTTTTCTCTTAGTTTGTTTTGGCTTCCTCTTACTGTGATTTAAAAAAAAAAAAAAGTCAGTTTTAAAAGAATGTCATTTTAGCCATTGTTAGATGTAGCACTCAATGGCATATATCAAGTATTTCTAAACCCTGGCATTGCCCCCAAAGTATACCCGTTAGTAATAACTCCCCATTTTCTCTTTCCCTCAGTCTTTGGTACATCTAGCCTATGCTTTGTATCTATAAATTTGCCTGTTCTAGATAATATTTATCTTTTGTATTTGGGTTATTTTACTTAGCTGAAATTTTTAGAGGTCATCTACATCGTAGGATATATCAGAATGTCATTCCTTTTTATAGGGATAATACTCTGTAAACATTTTGTTTATCCATTTATCTATTGGTGAACAGTTTCTTCTGTTGATTCCTTTGAATCTTACCCATTTTTTCTAGCTTTTATTCAGTCTTTGCTCTTAGCTCATACCTATTTGATACACATATACTTCTCTTGCTTTAAACGTTTTAGATTGTCCTCTGTTCTTCTAGGACTTTTACTCTACGTTTCAGCCTGTTAAACATTTAGCTCTGTGAGTCATACTTTACACGCTCGATACTTTTCTGTCTTTTTTAATGTGTGTGCAGCCGAAGCGAGCACTTTTCTGTCTTCTTTAATGAAGGCTTCCTCTGGTTTATACGGATACAGTTATAAATGAACTGAATGTCGGACGTTTCAGTTGTTTCTTTTGCACCGTGGTTAGAACATTTTGTCATGTATTTAGTTTATAAATGGCAGTCAGGAATTACCATCAGGGTTGCAGCTGTGAGATTAGCTCATACCCTAAGCCAGGAGGTTGTCTCTGAAGCCATTTGTCCCTGAAGTAACTTTTCGATCCTCTGCCATACATTCCCCCTCCTAAAACTAATCTGACTCAGCCACTCCATAGTCAGTCGTTCTTTTAGTAATTTTTAAAAGTTCTATTTTTATTTATTTGAGAGAAAGAGAAGATAAAAATAGGATGGTAGAGAGACACAGAGAGATGGGCACCAGGGCCTCCAGCCACTGCAGATGAACTCCAGACAAATGCGCCTCCTTGTGCATCTAGCTTACATGGGTCCTGGGGAATTGAACCTTGGTCCTTTGGCTTTGTAGGTAAGCACCTTAACCATTAAAGCATCTCTCCAGCCCTTTTAGTAATTTTTTTTTTTTTTTACCTGATAAGTTGTTCTGCTTTCATGTAACATATATCAGCCATTCTTTCTAGGATAAGTGATATGATCAAAAAGCTGAGTTTTCATTCCTTGAGGAAGCTTTATAAAGATATCCTTGTAACTATGGGTGCACATTTCCGAGCATCTCCATTCTTACAGGTTACAGTAAAGTAGAAAAACTTTAATATGTCTTCCTTCCCTGTGTGAGTTAGCCAAAGAACAAGAGAAGGCAGCATGTGTAAAATACTAAAGACAAAAGAACTGTCCATGACTGGTGTGACTCATACTAATTGAAACTCAGACTAGGGGGGAAAAAACTCATACTGTCTTATTATCTTAGCAACACATTATTACTCAGAACTTTGAGATTCTTCAGTATCTCAGTATATATCTTTCTACTGTCTAGGTATATATCAGAAGTCCTAGGGAGCTTTTTAGACATGTAGATACCTTGATCTTAACCCACATCTGCTGAATCAGAATCTCTGTGGCTGAGGCTTAAGGACACAGCTGCTTGTTGTTAAGGCAGGGTCTTGCTGTGTGGCTCATGCAGGGTTCAGTACATGGACTGAAGCAATCCTCTTGCCTCCATCTCTCATGTAGCTGGAATTATAGGCATCCACTAGCTCAGTGTATTTTTTTTTTAAGTTCCTCAGTTAATTCTGAAATTTCTAGCCTGACAGTGTATCCATATTTAAAAACTGGAGATAAGGGCTGGAGAGATGGCTTAGAGGTTAAGTCACTTGCCTGCAAAGCCAAAGGACCCAGGTTCAATTCCCCAGCACCCGTGTAAGCCAGATGCACAAGGTGGTACATGTGTCTGGAATTCAGTTGCAGTGGCTAAAGGACCTGGCACACCCATTCTCTCTATCTGCTCCTCCCTCTCTCCCTCCCTCCTTCCCTCCCTCTCTCTTTCTCTTTCTCTCCCCCTCCCCCCAAAAAAAATAAAATTTAAAAAATCTTTAAAAACTGGATATGGCTGGTGACCAAGCATTGTTGATCTACATAGTTAATTTAGCTATGAAGTTCGTTCTGACAAGTGCCTTAGCTTTCCGTTTTACAATCACCACATGGCAAGCACTTACTCCATTACATTCACATACTGATATGCAAAGGATAGGATCAATGCGATACCACATTTCCTTATCTTTCATACCTTCTGGCACTGATCTGCATATAAGTAAATTATTTCAAAAATCTTTGATCATTTCTACTTCCTTGATTATATTCTATTACCTTCCCAGTGGTAGTCATTGTCCCAACTCTATCTTTTTATATGTATCTATGTAAATTGCTCATATTTTTATAGTTTCTTAATATAATAATTGACAAATATGTAACATTCCTCTACATGCTTTGAAATTTTATATGGATAACATGCATGTGATTATTTAACTTGCTCTTTTGTTTAATATTAAGATTGCACATTAATTCAGTCCATTGTTGCAACTGATGTCACCATATTATATGACATCTAAAGAGGCAAGCATGTTGGTTGTTTTCCATTTCCAGCCTTACCAAAATAGTAACAACTCAGCAAACACAATGTTGTACATGTCCTTCTGCCTGTGTGTGGCTGTCTGTAGAATATACCCATAAGATTGAAATTCCTAATTATGGACATATCCTAACATTTCTAGTTGAATTTATTTCCAAATTAACAGCATCAACATAAACTAGGAGTGTTAGTGTCTCGAGTGACTGAAGTGAAAGGGCTGGTAATGTCCTTTACCTTTTTGCCCTTCTACCAGATGAGCAGCTTATTAATCCTGTTTAGTTTTCATTGTCCCAGTTAATGATGAGAAACCATTTTCCATATGCTTACTGGCGTTAGTTTTGTCTGGAATTGTTTATTCATATGCTAAGACCATTTTTTTGCCTTTTCTTACTAATGCATAAAAGTTATTTTTATGTCCTTTGTCTTTATGTGTGCGTATCCATATTTGTTTTGTTTTTCTCCATTGTGATGTCTTGTTTTTTTTAAAAAAAATATTTATTTATTCGTTTCACAGAGAAAGAGGGAAAGAGAGAGAGAGAGAGAATGGGCACGCCAGGGTCTCCAGCCAGTGCAAACGAACTCCAGACGCATGTGCTTCTTTGTGCATCTGGCTAACGTGGGACCTGGAGAATTGAACCTGGGTCCTTTGGCTTTGCAGGCAAACGCCTTAAACGCTAAGCCAGCCCTGATGTCTTGTTGTAGAAGCTGTGCTGAGGATTGGGCCCAGTATGCCAGTCAAGCAGCCTGCTCCTGAATATATGTCCTGTGATACTGTGTGTTTAAAAGGTTATTAAATGTCTTATGGTGCCTCTGTTCCATTCACCTCAGTAGATATTTATTGAGCACCTGCTGTGCACCATTCTAGGCAATGGGCATATAGCTATGAACAAAATAAAAAAGCCCAGCTTCACTGAGTCTGCTGTCCCTAAAAGGGCGAGAAGAAAGACATGCTCAGTGAAGTACAAAATATGTCAGAGGTGATGGGTGCTGTTTAAAATAGGGGTGTCACAGGAATGTGGGAACTGGAACTGTGGCTGGTTTGTTTTTAAGAATGGTTAAGGAAGGCCTAGCTAAAAAGGTAACATTTGAATAATAAACTTGCAGGAGATATTTGGCTACGGAGCACAGCAAGTTCTAAGAAGCTAAGGTAGGAGCAAACCCGGTGTGTTCAAGCACCATCCACGCCGCCCTTGTGGCTCCGTTGGAATAAGTGGACACAGCTGACGTGTAGTGCAGCTGGAGCGTCCCTAACATGACAAAGACAAGCATCCCAAAGTCAACGCACCTCTGATGACAAGTGTGTGGAAAGGGGTGCTCAGCCTGTAGTCAATGAGGTCAGCAAAGTCATGCAGTTAGGTCCATTAGGACCTTATAGACCATTATAAGGATTTGTGCTTTTCTAAGTGAGGAAACCACTGGAGACTTGAATGGAGAAGTTTCATTCATTCATGTACACATATATTTACGTATGTGTATATCTCTCTATAAATTATATATATTTATATATAGATGTATATGATCTTTAGACTCTCTCTAGCACCTGTGTTGGTAATAGACTAGAAGGCAAGGGTAAAAGCACAGAAAACACTTGTGATTTAGCAGTAATCCGAGGGAAAACGACACTGGAGCCCCACTCAGAAGAGTACTAGTCTAAATATCAGAAGTGGAGGGAGTCAAGACGCATCTAAGGAAATAGAATTGACAGGATGTCACAGATCACTTGACTGTGGCCAGAGAGCAAAGCAAGGCAAGCAGGCTTCCTAAAGGCCTGAGACCAGAACAGATCTGTCATCGTGGACTGTCATTGTGGGGCTGACTGCCGAGATACCGGGGTTGGGGTTTGGATGTGGGGCCGGGGCTTACGTAGGGAATTGGAAGCTCGGCTGCAGACATCCAAGCAGAAGTGCTAGAGTCAGGTGAAGGTGCAAGTCAGCCTTTTCCGGGCAGAGGCTCAGCCTGTAGCTATAAATGGGAGTCTTCAGCACATGAATAGCATTTAAGGTCATGACTGGATGAGATCACCCAGGGAATTCGTGCATACTATAAAGAAGTTATCCAGTAACTGGGCCCTGGGCCTGCCGATGGCAAGAAGTCAAGGAGATGAGTAGGGACCAGCTAAAAAGACTGAGCAGGGCGAGCCAGTGAAATAGGAAAACAGAGTAAAGGGCCCTGGCCATGTAGCCAAGGGAAATGCTTTTAGAAGTGATCAACTGTGTCATCTTGCTGACCGGTCAAGTAATATGAATACTGAACTTGAACTTTTATTCTCTACAATGTAAACTTTTAACATTCAGTGACCTTGACAGGAACAGTCAGTAAAGTAAGGAGGGAAGAAGTCTGAGAAAAGTGGGAAAGGAAATGAGCCAGTAGTTTAACAATTGTTTACTGTGTGTAAGGTTTCTTTCTTTTTTTTTTTTTTTTTTTTTGAAGCAAGGCTTCACTGTAAGCCACACTGGCCTTGAACTCTGAGATTCTCCTACCTCAGCCTCTTGAATGCTGGGATGTTAACCATCCCCACAGCTAGCTAACAACTGCTATTTTTGTTTGTTTCTTTTTTAAAAATTATTTATTTTCAAGTAGAGAGGGATAGAAGAGAGACAGAGAATGAGCGCACCAGGGCCTCTAGACACTGCAAACAAACTCCAGACATGTGCCACCTTGGGCGTCTGCCTTTATGCAGTTACTTTGGAATTGAACCTGGGATTTTAGGCTTTGCAGACAAGTGCCTTACCACTGAGCCATCTCTCCAGTCCTTTTTGTTGTTGTTGTTGTTGTTTTGAGATAGGGTCTTGCTCTAGCCCAGGTTGGCCTGGATAGTTTTATATTTTTTTCTAGTTTTCTTAAATAGTTGGTATAGTAGATTGATTTTTGAATATGCAAAAATAAACTTTTTGTTTTTTAAAGATAGTCTGTATGGCCCAGAATAGCCTCAAAGTCAAGTTCTTTCTGTCTCATCCTTTCAAGTGCTGAGATTATAAGCAAACACCACCATATGTAGGTCAAGAAAGCAGTCTTTGAAAATAATTGTGTTTGTGCTTCTCTCAAGGAGACAATTTCTCATTCAGTCTCTTGAATCGTTAGTGACTTGCATAGCATCCCGCCTCCCCACCCCAGCGTGGTCTGTTCCAAACTGATGTAGACAACAGGACATCCTGCTGCTATCTCACCCACAGAATAAGGACCACACCACACTGGGCTCCGACAGCGCCCCACCAGCCCGACCCAGGAAATGTTCTGACAAGAGGGCTGACGTAGCTTTTCTATTTCCTTGGTTAATCTTGGTGATTTAATTGTCTTTCTAAGAAATTATCCCTTTCATTGGTTCAAAATATATTTGAAATTTATATAAAGACGTTTATAGGTTTTTTTTTTTAAAAAAGTTTATAGCATAATTGTCTATCCTAATGTTTTTATCAGTTTTGCTATACGTGGATCTTGTTTAATAGGTTTCCTGCTTCTCCAATTTGTTCAACAATTCCACTGGACTATTAAATTTCTTTACATCTACTTTGGATCTATTCTTTTTCTGTTTTGAAATGTTCCATGTACACTATGTCAGGAAACACATGGTCAATTTGTCACACTGTTACTTTTAGGGAAACTGATAACAGCTAGCTCTCTACATTGCTGAAGGATCATTATTCTCTTGGTAATTAGCAGTGCTTTGTACTGTGCAAAGGTTACATTGCACAATATTCTTTCATCCAGTGTGTTTAACTACTGTTGTTGATCTTACCCTAATTAGGTGTTTAGTAGTGATCTATAAGTTCTATTATTCTTTCTACCTTTATTAGCTAGTAGTATTCTTTTTTGTTTTGTTTTTTTGAGGCAGAGTCTCACTCTAGCCTAGGCTGACCTGGAATTCACTATGGTGTCTCAGGGTGGCTTTGAACTCACTGCAGTTCTCCTACCTCTGCCTCCCGAGTGCTGGGGTTAAAGGTGTGCGCCACCACACCCAGCAGCTAGTATTATTTTAAAGAAAGGTTTTCCATGGGTTCTTTTTCCTTTTATTCCTTAATTTTGGTTTGATGTAAGGTTTTTGTGTACTTTTTCAGTTTCTTGTGGATTTAAATTTTTTTCAGTGTGATAATGACTCATCCCTTTTGATGCTCAGATAATCCCAAGTGTTCCTCTCCTGTCCTACTGACATGTCTTTATTAATCTTAGGACACGTCTTCTGGCACAGGATTTTCCAAGCCCACCTTGGACTTTCCTATACGAGCCTTAGAATTATCATCTGTTAATAGCTTCATCTTGACTCAAAGACTGTTATTTTGGTACTTCACTATTTTTTGTCTTTAGAGTTCAACATTTTGGCCATAATAAAGTGACATATTTAATTCTTATATTTTGTAACAGCTTTCATTGTTAAAATGGTTTTATGTTGGGCCATTTGGAAAGTGGTAACAAGTACCTATTTTTTGCCTCTGATAGGAGAGATAGTGTACATGGAACCTTAAATTTTCAGTAAGGCAGTCAGTATTGTTTAGGTTCAGATAGGCTGTTTGGATTTAAAATTTAGGCAAAAAGTTAAGCATTGGCCATGGTTCATGTAAGAAGGGCCTTGAAAAAAAAAGCCTAGCTCCATAATCTAGAATGTGCTAAAAGTTTCAGAGATGTAAACAAAAGTATTTTTTATAGTTTCTGCCTTGCCTCATCTACATAGGACTAATGGGGACTATAGAACAGACAAGTTTTCAGTAATTGACTTATAATTAAATATTTTGGATTATATTATGGGAATTTTGGTATATTTTTCTCTTACCATAGGTATGATAGAAATTCTGTAAAATGAATGAAAAATAAACATGACTAGCCTCCATTATTTGAGTTATGCATAATTACACAAAAATTAACTATATGAGAGAAAGCAGAGAATGAATGACTGCCATAACAATAATTGTTGACATAAATCTAATCTGAATCATTAAAGCATTCTAGAAAATTTAAAGACTAACTTTATGAAAATTATTATTTTTCTCTTTAATCTGTTTCGATAAGTTTTCTGTTCTATCATGGTTAATTTTAGGTTATAACATCCTTATAATACAAACTGCATTTGTAACTAATATCCTCAACAATGTTAATAAAGTATCTGGAACATACACGTAGGCAGTAATATTTATCAGCTATTGGAGGCTTCATACCCTTCCATCTCTGTACAGTTGTCAGCATTGGAAGACAGCTAAATGATGGAAAATCTTGGCTGAAATTATTTTGCTTAAGCAAGGCAAAACAGTGGAGTATTGAATTATTGAATGCTTTTTTATTCAACCATTTAGGTTTTTCCTTACCCAAGTTGTAGTGATTTAAGTATTTATTTGCTCACCAGAAATTAACTAAGCCTCTTAGTTTACTACTGTCAGCAAAACACAGTGAGTGCTTATTTAGATTTTGTCTATATCTGTACTCATGGTTATTTCTCATTTTTATTTTTCTTCTTGTAATAAAGTCGTATCTTAAGTTGAAAGGGAAGTTTTGTTTTACAAGACTTTATTCTTTTAAGGATTTACTTATCCCAAGAGAAAGAAATTATTATTAAAAAGTAGTCATAACTGTATCATAACTGTCCTGTGAATAAAATAATAGTCTGTATCTTGTTAATAAAGAAAGGTCTTCCTCTCTGATATTTCCCTCCTTTTAAGAGTTATATCAGTACTTATAAAATTCAGCAGGCACTTTTTTCTTCTACCTTTCATTTCTAGTAAGCATTTGAACATGAATACCCTAAACAGAATTTCTCTTCCTCCTTAGTTGTATATGAATCTCTCCCATGTTTCTGAACATTGTCCACAGCTGATGAGTCCTTCAGTATCTTAAGGACTTGTGCATTTGAAATAATACTAATGTGTCTATTTACTTTGTACTGCTAAGTGAAAAAGAGATAATTTTGTTGATGAGCTTAGGAGTATTTAAGATCTGTGAAATATATGATTGCATAACTAAACATTATAATGCTTGCATGAAAACTTACGATTCTTAGAAAAGCAAAGCAAAAATAATCCCCTCTCACCCAGTTTGAAATATTTTGATTATACCATCACAACTTTTTCTAGGATCTTCTTCCTATTAAACCAGAAAACGAAAAATCTTCAGAAAACATGGATGCATTTGAAAAGGTGAGAACAAGATTGGAAACACAGCCACAAGAAGAATACGAAATCATCAATGCAGAGGTAAGCTAGACCCTGTCTTTCTGTAAGGAGAGTCTCTTATCACCAGTGAAGATGCAAATGACACACCTTTTGGCTTATATACATAATACTAAATCAGAATTATACAATATTTGGCCTTTAAAATATGCTGAGCTTTTTAGCAATAAAGAATAAACAGTATATGATTCTTAAAATAAATTATGAAGTACAGTAGATTACTTCTGATTTCAGAGAACAACTAGTTCTGATTTAAATGTTTATGAAGCTAATTTTTTTTTCTTTTTGGTTTGGTTTTCTTTTAATTAACATTTTCCATGATTATAAGAAAAAATCTCCCATGGTAACTCCCTCCCTTCCCCCCCCCCACGCTTTCCCCTTTGAAATTCCATTCGCCATCATATTACCTCCCCATCTCAATCATTGTACTTACATATATACAATATCAACCTATTAAGTACCCTCCTCCCTTCCTTTCTCTTCCCTTTATATTGGTTTGGTTTTTGAGGTAGGCTCTCTGACTGGCCCAAGCTGACCTGGAATTCACTTATGTAATCCCAGGCTGGCCTTGAACTCACATATATACGTTATACATATATATATATTTTATTTTCATCATACTGGCCATTACCTTCTCTTATCCCCCTCATACCCTCGCTGAACCCCTTCTTTCCTACTAATCTCCCTTCTATTTTGATGTCTTTTCTTATGTGTGATCCTTTTCTTGTGTGTGATCCTCTAGTTTCATTAGGGTTGCTTCTGTGAGCATGATAATTATTTACCAGAGTTCAGGCAGCTTATTCTCCCCATCTCACAGCAACAGTCAACTGCCAGTATTCCTCAGGAGGGATAAGGCCTCATGAACCCCCCCCCCCATCCAAGATGGAATGTTTAGGAGCTGGGTCTAATGCCCAGTAACCACAGCTACTAATGAGTACAATGGCCATGCCATGTCTGAACTGTCTACATTCTGTCATAAAAGGAAATTCACTTTAGTTAAGCATTATTTCATAGTTATAAATGTTCAATTGAAAAAAATTAAACAGGAAGTTTTTCAGTAAACCAAAAAATGGACCACGGATTATAAAGCCAAATACATAGTGAAATGCAAACAAACGTAACAATTCCAGATTCAAATTGTGCGACTAACAAGCAGATTATAAATGTGTCTTAGCCACCTGAAACCAAATAAGTCAATTGTCATATTTAAATTGTGTTAGACAGAAACCCTGCTCTTATGTAGATAATGTTTATTTTCTCAATATCAGCCTCCTATCTGGCATGAAATAAAGTCATGGCATGAGATCAAGTCATGGTATGAAATCAAGTCCACATTGAGTACAGTCAGTAATGACATTGATTCTAAAATAAAGAATATCAGAAATCTCGGTGACATTTCAAGCTAGCCACAGTTGGAGCTTTGTCACTCCAGATCATGTAAAGTTGGCACTTGATTTTTCTTTATTAAATCTCACTATACAGATATCAGATGTCCCCAAAATATAGATGAAGTCGTTTACACAATCCTGAGAACTAAAAGATTTTTTTATACCCCTTATATCATCTGTTGGGTTCATGTGTAGAAGCCCTTCCAGTGATTTTAAAAATACAAACCCTATCTGTATTATAAAAATGGTCCATTTTACACTCCATGTATGTTGATCTAAGTACGTCAGCAGATTTGATTTTGATGACAAATTTTATCTCTTCATGGGGATAGGCCAGTAAGTACTAAGCAGATCATCCTTCTTTCATTGTCAGATTAAACATGGTGGTTTCGTTTATTACCAAGAAGGTTGCTGCTTGGTTCGTTCCAAAGATGAAGAAGGTAAACCACGATTTCTTAAGATACTCTGGTTTCCCAGATTTTACATTTTTTAAAGAAAATGTATTTTGTATGTGTGCATGTTCATTGTGTGAATGCAGGTGCACACATGCAGTGCATGTGTCGAGGTTCTAGGACACCTCCAGGTGTGGTCCTTGCCTTCCTCCTCCTTTGGGGCAGAGTCTCTCACATGCTTTTCGCCAGTGCACCGGCCAGGCTGTAGAGGCTGTAAGGCTCCAGGAACTCCACCTGTGTCTGCCTCTCATCTCTGGGAGTACCATCCAGTCTGCAGCTCCTGTGTGATTCTGGGGATCTGCACTCAGTTACCCGTGCTCTGTCCACCAAGCCATCTCCATGTCCCCAGCCTCAGATTTCACCTATAGGGAGTTTAATATTAATTTCTTAACGTTATAGAAAGATTCTGTTGTTTTTTCGAAGCAGGGTCTCATTCCAGGCTGACTTGGATGGAACTCACTCTGTAGTCCCAGGCTAGTCCTGAACTCACAGTGACCTTCCTATCTCTGCCTCCCAAGTGCTAGGATTAAAGGCATGTCCACCATGCCCATCTTACTTCTGATTTTTCTAATGACTAGTTTTTAATGTCTGGGTTTATTTAAGAGGCAGTCAGTTTTCGCAGAAAGAATGGAGGTGGAATGTAGCATTTTTTGAGATGTTCTATGTCTCAGTACTGTGCTACGTACTTCACATACATTATGCGATGCTATTGTGTTTTCTTTGTAATTCCTGTATAGTCTATAATGCTAGACTAGGCTACAACACTTTCAAGCAGCATCTGGTAGATGGATTCCTAGATGAAGACTGAGTAGCACAGAATATTTTTAAATAACCTAAGTCAACTTATGTACAAATCAAGTTACCATCATGGTTGAAGGACACCACCACATGCCTTCTTGCAGAAGGGAAATGTTAATTTAAAATTCAGTTTAAAAGGGCTGGGTAGATGGCTCAGTGGTTAAAAACACTTGCCTGTAAAATCTGGTGGCCTGGGTTCAGTTACCAATACACACATAAAGTCAGTTGTACAAAGCGGCCCATGTGTTTGGAGTTTGTTTGCAATGGCAAGAGGCCTTGGTGTGCTCATTCTTTCCCGCTCTCTCGCTCTCCCTGCAAATAAATACCCGATAAAAATAAAATACAGTTTGAAATCACTTGAAATATATCTTGTGGAGTTATCTCTTCCATACCTCTCTTTATGCAGCAGACAATGATAACTACGAAGTTCTATTCAACTTGGAGGAACTTAAATTAGACCAGCCCTTCATTGACTGTATCAGAGTTGCTCCTGATGAGAAGTATGTGGCCGCCAAGGTACGGACTGAGGACTCGGAAGCATCTACCTGCGTAGTTGTGAAGCTCAGCGACCAGCCTGCGATGGAAGCGTCATTCCCCAATGTGTCCAGCTTTGGTAAGCCCCAACTAAACCGCCCCTGTCGAAAAGACACAGCGAGAGAGCCGCTGACGCTTCAGAACGTTTGTCTTTGTCCTGTGTGCGCGCTCATTTCTCCCTGTGACGTACTCCTCACCTGCCTTTGTGCCTCTTAACATAACCAAACGGGTGGCTGCATAATAGTAGTGCTCGGGCTTTAAGACACTGGGAAGCAAAAGTCCTAGTAGTGTGCTCTGATGTGTAGTCACTCCTTACCCATATGTTACACAGGAGAAACCTGTGCACAGAAGTCGCATCTGACTATTTTCTTCAACTTTAAATTTGGATTTTCATAGGGTGTTATTACAGCAGAAGGCCCACAGTTACTCCTAAGAAACTTGGGAGCATATTAAACTGCCATTCATCAATGGACACTGATACTGCTGACAGCAGATGCAACTTTAAATGTTGCCATTTGTCTTTCAGTGGTACTTGTGCTCATCCTTGGCTCTCCCTCTGGAGAGCCATCATTTTCCCCATTGTTTAATTAGATGACTTTGCATTGAATTGAAATTACGCTGCACCTAATGGATTCTAAGAAATACATTTGTACATTTGAACCTGTGAAATCAGGATGCGTGTCATATAGTGGTGACTCACAGTCACCATCAGCCAGGTGGCAGTCATGATGTGACTCTGTGCAAACTTCCCTTGACGGGTTCCTGGTGAAATCTAGAACCAGCATTGAAATGTATTTGCTAACTCAAAATATGCCATCCCTTGAAAGCAGACAGACAAGAACTGAAGCATGAGAGAAAGGTGATCTGGGATTCCTTCAGGAGTGCACAGTTCATCTCCTGAAAGCAGAAATGACTTTGCCAATGTCTTTCCTTGCTAGTGAACATTAGCTCGTATTAGAAACTCGAGTAGACTGAGACTCAGTCCTTGACAACTTAGAGCTGAGGTAATGGTGTTTCGTTGTCTGGGATGCCTTCTGACACAGAAATAAATAAGCAGGCTAGATTCAAGCCTGTGCTATATTTAGAGTTCAGGATAAACTTACACATCTTTTCACTTGGGCATTTGTAATTTGAGTGTGCTGTGCCCTTTTTTTAACTGCATATAAGTGGCTATGTCTGATTCTTTCAGAATGGGTAAAAGATGAAGAAGATGAAGACGTTTTATTCTACACCTTCCAGAGGAACCTTCGCTGTCATGATGTATATCGAGCCACATTTGGTGATAACAAACGTAATGAACGCTTTTACACAGAAAAAGACCCAAGGTACCAGAATAATGCACTTAAACTGGGGTCTCCAAAGTATCTCTTCAATGATTTAAAGTGTTAGTCTTGGTTGACTTGAAATGCTATTTTATTTGTAACCAGGTACCGTTCTCGTATTAGCTATTTATGTTGTTCAGTCTGATTGCATTCACACTCAAGGGAAACCACAGATGCATTAGTAGACTGCAAATACTGACTTACTAAGAACCAGTCTGGACTGTAAACGGAAAGGCAGAAAGAACATGTAAACATTTAGTGTGTTAACATAGCAATTAGAAGTCTCTTAGCCGGGAGTGGTGGTGCATGCCTTTAATCCCAGCACTCAGAGGCAGGGGTAGGAGGCTCACTATGAGTTCCAGGCCAACCTGAGACTACATAGTGAATTCAAGGTCAGCCTGAGCTAGAGTGAGACCCTACCTCAAAAAAAAAAAAAAAAAAAAAGAAAAAGAAAAGAAAAGAAAGTAGTCTCTTAATTATGAGTTGCACAGAATTTACTACCAATTTTAGGCAGATTAGTAGGATTTTAAATTGCTTTGCTTTCAGCCATTATCCAAGTCTTTAAATTTTTTGTTCCCTGAGACTTTGATAATTCCTCTTTTTATTAGCACATATTAACTTTACAAAGGAATTTCATTATGTCATTTCTGCATGTACATATAATGTACTTTGAGCATATTCACCCCCTTGCTAACTCTCTCCTTACAGTCCCCAGAACTCATACTCATTACCACTGAGCCGGGTTTGAGTGAAAAAGCTGATGAATTTATCTGCCTAAATCCCTTGAACGTGTGTGTGTGCGCACGCGCGTGTGTTTGTGTGTTACGCGAGTATGTGTATGCCAGGGGAGTACATGGGGTGTCTTCCTCTATAGCACCTTCACCTCAATCCTTAAGATGGAATCTCTCACTGAACCTGTAGTTTGCTGGGTTTTTTGTTTTGTTTTTGTTTTATGTTGACTGGCCAGCCAGCACTAGCAATCCTGTCTTCACTGTGCTCAGCACTGAAGTTACAGGTGTGCATTGAAAGTGTCCTTGTCTCTGAAAAACTGGGGAATCCAAACCCCAAACATCCGAATGAGCCAGGCTTAGAGCAACCTTGATTGTATTAAGCTGCATCCATCCCTTGACATCTTAGAAGGTTCCAGAGGAATTCTAGAGTATATCTCTAACATTTTTAGAAAACAGTATGTTGAAGTCCAGGTGGTGAGAGTTATAGGAACTGTACAGCAGGTCGGCTGTAAAATAGCATCTCCTTCATCCTTCAGCTGGGAATGACGGGGGCTCTGTCCTCTACACTGGTTGTATGGTTGATTATTCAGTTTCCACATGTGTAACACTTGATCTAGCATCTTAAAGATTGAATAGTGACTATATTAGTTACTTTCTCATGGCTATGAAAAATCCCTGACCAGGAAAAAAAAAAATCTCAAAAAAATAAAATGCCAGACATGGTGGTACATGCCTTTAATCCCAGCACTCAGGGTTTATATCTTGGATTCAGCTCTTTATGCTTTTCAACATACTTCTTTGTAAATATAGAAGGCTGGGGAGATAGCTTCAGGATTTAAAGGACTTGGTTACAAACCTGCTGGCCCAGGGTTGTATTCCCCAGTACCCACATAAATCCAGATGCACAAAGTGGCACATGTATCTGGACTTCATTTGCAGTGACAGGAGACCCTGGTGTGCCCAGACTCTTTCTCCTCGCAAATGAATAAATAAACAAAAACTAAAATCCATGCAAATAATTTCAGGCTCACCATTTCTATTATTAATATTACAGAATGGGAAATTGGCTTTCACTACCAAACTCTAATGTTTGCCACCAGTACAATTAATAAAACCTTATGTTTCTTTCTCTCCAGCTATTTTGTCTTCCTTTATCTTACAAAAGATAGTCGTTTCCTCACCTTAAATATTATGAACAAGACAACTTCTGAGGTATGGTTGATAGATGGCCTGAGCCCTTGGGACCCACCAGTACTTATTCAGAAGAGAATACATGGAGTCCTTTACTATGTTGAACACAGAGATGATGAACTATACATTCTCACTAATGTTGGAGAGCCTACAGAATTCAAGGTAAGTACATTTTGTTTGTTCCCACTTGGGCTATTTAAAAGTGTCACAGGTTGAGGAGATGGCTCAGCGATTAAAAGACACCTACTTGCAAAGCCTGCTGGCCTAGCTTCAATTCGCCAATACCCACATAAATTCAGATGCATAAAGTAACGCATGCATCTGGAATTTGCAGTGGTCAGAGGCCCTAGCATGCATACCCATTCTCCCCCTTCCTCTCTCTCCCTTACAAATAAATATCATACTTTCCCTCACTAATAGTTCTTGCTCTAAAAGAGAACTGTTTGTAGATTTGCATCAAGGTGACAATTGAGTGGTACCTTCCTAGAGCTAACATCTTGCTCTTATAAGTGTGCTTAAAAGGTTGGCAAATAAAGCATATTCTGTCCCGCTTACGTTATCAGAGCTAAACTTGGCTGAAGAGAATAAAACAGATGCTCATGAATCTGTGTCTTGGCAGTTTGGAATAATCTCACACAGGCATTATAATGCATCCATTGTCCACTGGTTGCCTTTCTGCTAAGCACTGGATCGTGCTGTGTCACCCCCATCCCCTCAGCAGACTGGCCTGGGTTTAGTGGTGACATTCACCCTTCATCCCTGATGCAGACGTAATTCCTTCAGCTCGTCATAAGGAGTGACGCCTAGTATGCTCTGTTCTTAGTGGCCCCGTCTCTGGTGGCTGTGGCCCTTGTGTTTCGTCACCTGGATCTCTTCTAACTTTGTTCCGCGCAGCTGATGAGAACAGCAGCCGATGCCCCTGCTATTATGAATTGGGACTTATTTTTCACGATGAAGAGAAATACCAAAGTTGTGGACTTGGACATGTTTAAGGACCACTGTGTTCTGTTCCTGAAGCACAGCAATCTTCTGTATGTTAACGTGATCGGTCTGGCTGATGATTCAGTTCGCTCTCTAAAGGTAGGTGGCGTTTTCAGCATACCAGTCTTCATCAAAACGCACATACAGTTTCGTTACCAGAACATCAGATTTTGCAAACTTACTTTGTACTTCTCTGTACTTGTTCTTAAAAGGAATTTAACTTAAAAGGGACTTGGTATACTAACTTTTATGAAGTTTACTTTAGAATGACTTGAGGGGCCTTTTTCTTATTACGTTTTACCCAACCTGCCTTGTAGCATGAAGTTAAGGACTGTTATATTTCTTTCCACATACCTCTGTGTATCTAGTATCTTACAGCTTGAAGTACAGCAGTAAGTCAGGCCAGTTTGCTTTTTAAATGTTTTCTACTTTTGACAACTTCATACGCGTCATACATGTGTAGAATGTATTCTCATCATAGTTGTCCCCTTACCCTCTTACGTCTCTCTCCTATTGAACCCTTTCTTCCAAGCAAGCCGCATCCCACTTTCATGTCTGCTTTGTGGTTGGTTGGTGTGTGCCTGTAGGTTTGCCTGGTTTTCTGCTTTTCTTTTTGTGAGCCGCTAAGTTTAATTAGGGTTGCTGGCATGAGCGCGGACAACTGACCAGTGGCTCCCCGCTGAAGAACCCGACTTCCCATCTCCCAGCCGCTCCTGTGGGTGGGGTGAGGCCCCTTGGGTCCGTCCGCAGGTCTTGTGCAGGTAACCACAGCTCTGTGAACTAATGAGGACGGTGGCCATGCCATGTCCAGAAAACAGCATGTCCCAGCCCACCCCCACACATTCTAGCTCTCACATTATTTCAACCGCTCCTCTACCGTGTTCCCTGAGCCTTGGAGGGCGTGGTGTAGATACTTGCTTCAGACCTAAGCAGTCAGCAGTCACTTATGCTGAGCACTTTAACTAGCTCTGGGTTTCTACAGCAACGGCCCCCTCCCTGCAGAAAGAAGCTTCTTTGACCACGGCAGCGAGCAGCGCTGGCTTACGGGCCTAGACATTAGTAACTTAGAAGGGAGTATGACAATATGAAGGACAAAATCTGTAACCTCAGTCTGCATTGTTTATAGTGTTAGTAGATGCTTGACTAAAAGATCTTCCTAAACTCATCCTCAGCAGTAGAAATGTTAAAGCCTCTCATGTATTTCCTTCTTGTCTTCTGAAAGCATTTTTTCTATAAGAAGAAATTTGGCTATTTAATTGTGAAACATAAGTTTCGTTTTTCAAAATAGGGTTTCACTCTAGCCCAGGCTGACCTGGAATTCACTACGTAGTCTCAGTGTGGCCTCGAACTCATGGTGATCCTCCTACCTCTGCTTCCCGAGTGCTGGGATTAAAGGCATGCACCACCACACCCAGCTCATAAATTTAAGTAAATGAATTTTTATCTTGCATTGCTGGGGATCAGATCCAGGGCCTTGCATAGGCTGGACAAATGCTCTACCCCTCAGCTACACCTGCAGCCTAAGTCATTTGCTATGACTGGTGTCACCTTTATTTGGAGAAAGAGCGCATGTCTGGGCCAATTTTCCTTCAGTGTGTTGAGTCAGCAGGAAATGCGGCTTAGGACATCCTTGAGAATAGCCAGTAATTTCTTCTACGTTAGCTGGTCAAATTTTTGAAAAGTCCGTAGCCATGGCATTGACCTCAATCCTCTTACATTGAGAAGGACACCCAAACTGATTTACTGGTAAAATAACAGCTTAGTCTGTGGTCATATGGAAACTGCCCTGAAGCCACACTTGAGGCAAAAGGCCTTGAGCTGTGTGTGCTGCGGACTCCTGTACTCAGGCTGGCACCTGGGTACGAGGTGTGCAGTAATGATCCTTTCTTTCCTGTGATCCTCAGTCTGAGGAGAACGTCAGGAACTCTTAGAGAGACACTGAAAATGCGTGTGTTTTCAAAAAATAGACACTCTTGGTGTTAATTAGAAAAAGATGTGCTTGGTGGATATCCTCTGGCTGTCATTTCTGTTTCTTGATGCACACATCCCCACTCTCCCTGTCACCAGGGATGTTGCTGCGCTGAGACTGTGATTTTCTGAGGAATTTGCTCTTTCTACAATTACTCAGGGAAAGAAGGGCAATTTTCTTTTAATGTTCTTACTCTTAGTACCTCTTCTGACACTGTCAACCTGCTTATGAGGGCTCTTTAAAAGGAGTGAGTGGGGTGTTGGTGGAAGACTTGAAGCTGGACCCTGCTGCTCTAAGAGAATAAATTCTGATTCCTTTCCTTTCTTCCTTAAGGTTAAGAATCTTAAGCATAATAGCTATGAGTCTCTCAGAGTAGATGTGCCTGGAAAGGTTTTGTTCTGCACAATGGTTAGCCTGGAAGCTAAAGTTAGAAACAAATTGCAAAAGCTTTAGTGCCCCTGCGCCCGTTGATAGCCCTAGAATAATAACACTCATCACTGGGCTGATCAGCAGACTAGGGACTGCTGGAGAAGTTACTCAGAATACACATGTGAGGGAGGCCTTGTTCTGTGCGGCCATAGATCTCAGGGCCGTCTCATTTGCTCTTATTCTTAACCATTTGGTTATTTCATCTCCCAAGTTTATATCACCAAATAAATACATTGTTAAAAGAAGTGTCCTATAAGCCAGGTGTGGTGGCGTACGCCTTTCATCCCAGCACTCAGGAGGCAGAGATAGGAGGATCGCTGTGAGTTCAAGGCCAGCCTGAGACTACAGAGTGAATTCTAGGTCAGCCTGGTTTAGAGTGAGACCCTACCTTGAAAAAAAAAGGTGTCATATAGAATCATAATAAACCTTTTCTTAACAACTTTTCTTCTTTTCATTGATCTACCAGTTAGATTTTTGCTTAAGTATATTTTGTTGTAAATAATTCTTGAACAATGTATATATGGTAACATTAGGTTAACTAGATGTCCACATCATCTTGTTTGAAGCAGACTCAGAAACCTGGTGTCTAGAAATAGAGTGAAAATAACATTTCTCTCTTTAGCTCCCTCCTTGGGCCTGTGGATTCATAATGGATACAAATTCTGACCCCAAGAACTGCCCCTTTCAGCTTTGCTCTCCAATAAGACCCCCTAAATACTACACATATAAATTTGCAGAAGGCAAACTGTTTGAGGAAACGGGCCATGAAGACCCCATCACAAAGACTAGTCGTGTTTTACGTATAGAAGCCAAGAGCAAGGTAAGTCTTGGAATCTCTACTTTCAGCCCCCACTCAGGGAAAGCACACACTGCCGCGTACTCCAGCAAGGGGGATGTTACATCAGCACTGTGTGTGAAACACAGAAAGTCCCAGATGACTTTAAGCAATACATGAATTTATTAACATTAATTTCGTGTGTTTGTTGTAATACGGACTTTAAAAAATGTGACTATTATGTCCAGCCCTTCTCATTTCACAAGGTTTTATGTTTGAATTGTTTTGTTGTTGTTTGTTGTTTTTTTTGGGGGGGTTGTTGAGGTAGGGTCTCACTCTAGGTAGTCTCAGGGTGGCCTCGAATTCACAGCGATCCTCCTACCTCTGCCTCCCAAGTGCTGGGATTAAAGGCGTGCGCAACCATGCCCGGATTTTATGTTTGAATTTTAAAAGCTGAATTAAATTTAAAAAAAGAAAAGGCAGCTGGCCATTAGGGGTACACACCATTAATCCCAGCACTTGGCAAGCTGAAGCAGGAGGATCGCCATGAGTTCAAGGCCAGCCTGGAGGTCCAGAGTGAATTTCAGGTCAACCTGGGCTAGAGTGAGACAGACTCTGCCCTGAAAAAAGTGGAAAAAAATAATAATATTGCATTGATTGGGCACACTGGAAACATACATGGTGAAGGGAGCTTACTTGGTCTGGGGAGGTCAGAGGAAGTGATGTCACAGCTAACACCTCCAGGATGATTCACAGTAAGCTGGAAAGAGGAGGCATTTATTTAGAGGAAGATGATAGAATTCAAGAATTTAAATAGGTAGATTCAAGTAGAGAAAAGGAAAGGTGGTTGAGAAGAGGAATAGAGAGAGATGAAAAATGGGAAATGAAATAACACATTTTCATGCTATCGGCACCCTCAGTGTGTACTATGGGAACTGAAACTGAGTTTAAGGAAATTTTTACCTTAGCATATCAAAAATCAAATAATTGCACACGTTCTGACAAATAATAGATAACATAGGCCCTTTTCCTTGTGAAATTTTTGCTTCAATTCATTGATTTCCTTTTACTATCTTTAATGGATTTTATTTTTATATTATAAAAACACTCAATGTATCTTAGAATAAGTACAAAAGAAAACTTCAATTACAACTTTTCAGTGCCAGTTCTTTCACTTCTTAGGAAAACATGATTGTCAACTGCTTACTGTACCAACTTCAAAGTTTTTTTTTCTTCTCATCAAAATACATACTTTAGGGTTTTGTTTGATATCTACCAAAATGTTATCATTCTTGTACCCTTAATGGAAAAAAAAAAAAAAAAAACAGTTAAGCCAAGTGTTGCAGTCAGGCTCACATTGCTGGCAGAAATCACCCAACCAAGAGCAGCTTTTGGGAAAATAAGGGTCTATTTTGGCTAATAGACTCAAGGGGACGCTCCACAATGGCAGGGAAAAGGATGACATTAGCAGAGGGTGGACATCACTTCCTGGCCAACATCAGGTGGACAACAGGAACAGGAGAGTGTGCCAAACACTGGCAAGGGGACACTGGCTACAACACCCATAAGCCCGCTCCCCAGTAATACACTCTTTCCAGGAGGTGTTAATTTCCAAATCTCCATCAACTGGGAACCTAGCATTCAGAACACCTAAGTTTATGGGGGACACCTGAATCAAACCACTACACCAAGTGTTATAGTTAAGTTTTGCTGGGACAAAACTTCCAACAGAAAGCAGTGGATGGGAGGAAAGTCTATTTTGGCTTACGGTCTCAGTGATAAGTTTCAGAATGACAGAGGAAAGATGGTAGAGTCGGGTCTGGACATCACCTCTACCACAACAGATGCAAAATAGCAAGAAAGCTGAGTTCTGGCGAGCGGAACCTGGCTGTAACACACCCTCAACAACACACCTCCTCCAGCAAGGCTCCACCTCCACTTCCCCAGTGGGAATCAAGCATTCAGAACACATGTGCTTACGGGGGACCCCTAATTCAAACCACCACACCCAGTTCTTGGGGAGGCCAGGGACTCCTCAGCCACACCTTCCAGAGGCATTCTGCTACTGATAAGCAGGTCCTGCTTCCATCTTTACCCCTCCCTTTCTTTCATAAGGTTCAATCAAATGATACAACTGAAGCTGGGGAAGAGGCAAGGCAGGCGATGAAAGATCCAGGTTACTTTATAGAAATCAGCCTACATCAAATCTTATGAGTGAATTTTACTGAGAAGTAAAAGTTCACTTATGCTGTCTTAAGAAGCTGGGCATGAGAAGGGGTGCGAGGGAGGTTTCCTCCCTTCGTAACATTCTGATACCTACATTTACTCCCCAAAATGAAGTTTTCAAGGAGAAATGTAAAAGAAGTAGAATTACTTGGTTGTATTACCTTCCTACATATACTGTTGATATTTTATATTCCTTTTTGAAACATATTTTATTTTTATTAATTTATGTGAGTGGGTGGGTGCACCTGAGTAGCCTGTAGATGGGTGAGTTCAGTCAGTCCCAAGCCCTACAAAACACAAAGACTCCTTTGCGTGCATATTAATTCTGTTTCCAGGATGGAAAACTCGTGCCAATGACGATTTTCCACAAAACGGATTCTGAGGACTTGCAGAAGAAACCCCTCCTAGTACATGTGTATGGAGCTTACGGAATGGACTTGAAAATGAATTTCAGGCCTGAGAGGCGGGTCTTGGTGGATGACGGCTGGGTATTAGCATATTGCCATGTGAGGTGAGTGAGCATGCTTCACCTTTCAGATTGACGCCCGCACGGGGACAGGTGGCGGGGACAGAAGCTTCTTTCTCCTTCGTATCACTGCATTTGTGTTTTCCCAAACCTCCACCAGTAAAACCTGACACAGATAACAGATCAGTTGATCCAGAGAGCATAAGAGTAGATTTTTTGGATTTTTGACTAGATATGGCAGATTTTGTACTTACTTAGTTACATTATTTTTTCCATCTAATGCCCCTGAGGTTAGGTTTTTCTTTTGGGGGAGGGCTTCTGAGACAGGGTCTTGCCATATAGCCCAGGCTGGCCTCAGTCTCAGTATCCTCTTCCCCAGATTCCCAAGTGTGGTGCCCCATGCCCAGCTCACTTAGGTTTCTCTTAAACAGACTCATAAGCCAGACTCCTTTTTTTTTCAATCTCATTTCCATTTTATTTTAGCTGTTTCCAAGATACAATCATAATTCTTATTTCTTTTATAAAAAAAATCTTCTCTACTTCCCTATCTCCCAAAAACATCAAAATCCAGAGTTCTCACTCAGGCTCTCCTGGCCTAGTTTCCTGTGTGGTGGTAGCTTTCGCCCATCCTTTCAAATAGCAAGCTGTGCCCTCCCCGCTCTGGCACAGACATGCTGTGCCTGAGGGCTCCCCTTCCTTGCCCTTCAGGCACCTCAGCTTCCTTCGCAGCTCAGCTTGGGCATCTGGATTCGTGCGCAGATGGCCGCTCTTTTCCTCTGTAGCTCCTGCAGCACCTAAATGTAACCTGGGCCATAGCACAGCAGCCCCACAGTACTTTTCTCCTTGTGGAGTTCTGTCTTTATAGGGAATCTTGTTGGATTATATGTTAAAATGTATACTTACTAAATTAGTAGGTACTCAAAAACTCCTTGCTGCATCAATTTTTTTTAATTTTTTATTTATTTATTTGAGAGCGACAGACACAGAGAGAAAGACAGATAGAGGGAGAGAGAGAGAATGGGCGCGCCAGGGCTTCCAGCCTCTGCAAACGAACTCCAGACGCGTGCACCCCCTTGTGCATCTGGCTAACGTGGGACCTGGGGAACCAAGCCTCGAACCGGGGTCCTTAGGCTTCACAGGCAAGCACTTAGCCACTAAGCCATCTCTCCAGCCCTGCATCAATTTTTTATGGTATTAACATTTGGAAGATTCATTCTCTGAAGGACTGGATGGTGACATCTCAGGCTGTGCCGGCCAGATGCAGTCTCTGGTGCATACTCGTGTTGATTTCTCCCAGCCTTTAAATGGTGCCAGTTCTGAGCTTGGGCTGTACAGGGACAGGCCTGCCTCCTGACCCTGCCTAAATCGCTGTCCTCTTCTCTCACTACAGGGGTGGTGGTGAGTTGGGCCTCCAGTGGCATGCTGATGGCCGTCTAACTAAAAAACTCAATGGCCTTGCTGACTTAGAGGCTTGCATTAAGACGCTTCATGGCCAAGGCTTTTCCCAGCCACGTCTAACAGCTGTGACTGCTTTCAGTGCTGGAGGGGTGCTGGTGGGAGCGCTGTGCAATTCTAGCCCAGAGCTCCTGAGAGCCGCCACTTTGGAGGTGAGTAGTCTGCGTGCCCAGCTTACACACTGGGGCAGCTGTGAAGCTGTCCTGAAGGGGGAGAATCCTGTTGACAGTTTTACCATGACTGAGAAGTGTAACCAAGTTTTTTTTAAGTTTTAACAAAGTTGTAGCTCTAGGAGAACATCTAAAATTATTTTAATCCCACTATTCCTTCTTTTATTTTACTTTTCTAACTCTGAAGGATTTCCCTGGAAAGAAACAAAGTTGTTCCCAGTGACCAATTTCTTTTTTTTTTTTTTTTTTTTTTTAATTTGGCTTTTCAAGGTAGGCTGACCTAGAATTCACTATGTAGTCTCAGGGTGGCCTCGAACTCTCGACGATCCTCCTACCCCTGCTGGGATTAAAGGCGTGAACCACCACACCTGGCTCCAGTGACCAATTTCTATTTGTCATCACAACATCTAGAATTGGGAGGTTTAGAGACAGAACATGGATGCCTCACAGTTCCCAGAGCTGGTGGCACACCTGTGACTCTGGAATGCCCTGCCTCCTCTGACTCATAGCCAGTGTGACCATGTAATGCCCGTCGACATTTTAGCCCTGCCTCTCCTTAGATGCCGTGCTCTTGTATACCTTTGTCTAAACTGCTGCACATCATCTGGCCTCAGCCCCACAGTCCTCAGCCTCAGCGACCTCCGTGTGTATACGGCCCTACTTCAATTGAGCTTCTTCATGCTCAGTGGTTTTTAGGTATAGTTTTCCTACTTTTTCTTTTTTAGCAAGAGCAAGAGGGAGGGAGAGAGAATTGGCACACCAGGGCATCCGCAAGTGCAGTCAAACTCCAGACACTTGCACCACGTAGTGGGCATGTGTGACGTTGCGCTTGCCTCACCTTTGTGCATCTGGCTTCCACAGGATCTGGACAGTCAAACATGGGTCCTTAGGCTTCACAGGCAAGCACCTTAACCACTGAGCCATCTCTCTAGCCTCTTTTTCTGCATTTTTCTTTATATTGTGATTCTGCTATTGCTATCTTTGTGGGTAGGTTCATTTCCTCCATACGTAGTATCTGTTTTTTTTTGGCCTGTAATATCTTGTGCTGTGATCTTTTCCTAGTGTCTACAATTGTTAAACTGTGTCACAGCATTATTTTAAACGCTATTATTTATTTATTTATTTTGAGGGAGAGAGAGAATGGGCATGCCAGGGCCTCCAGCCACTGCACATAAACTCCAGATGCATGCACCCCCTTGTGCATCTGGCTTACGTGGGTCCTGGGGAATCAGAGCAAGGTCCTTTGGCTTTGCAGGCAAACGCCTTCACCACTAAGCCATCTCTCCAGCCCTGTGTCACAGCATTTGATGTCGTGTCTATTATTCTCTTACTTTCTAATCTATTCTAGAAAATGATGACTGGAATGAGACAGTAATTATTTTCAGGGGGTTTTCATTGTTCTTTTTTAAGGGCAAGAGGTAGTAAGCAAGTAAGTTTTAAATAACACTTGTCTATAAATCAATTCTTTTAAAATAGGTAAAGTGCTTTGACTCAAAGCATAAGGATCTGAGTTTGGGTCCCCAGAATCAGCATAAAATGCAAGACATGGGCTTCATGCCTCATATCCCACTCTGGAGGCAGACAGAAGGATCCCCGGGGCTTGCTGAAAGCTAGTCTACTGAACCAGTTCTAGGTTCAGTGAGAGACCCTGTCTCAAAAAATAATGTGTAAGGCTGGAGAGTGCTTGCCCGCAAAGCCCAAAGACCCAAGTTTGACTCCCCAGAACCCACGTAAGCCAGGTGCACATGTGTTTGTTTGTTTGGTTGTTTGTTTTTGGTTTTTTGTTTTTAATAGGCGCCTTTCTTGGATGTTCTCAATACCATGATGGACACTACGCTTCCTCTGACGTTAGAAGAATTGGAAGAATGGGGGAGCCCTTCATCTGATGAAAAGCATAAGAACTACATAAAGCGCTACTGTCCTTATCAAAATATCAAGCCTCAGGTAGGGAATGACAGTCAGGGTACGTGTCACAGTCAGGTTCGCATTGCTGACAGGAAGCACTCAACCAAGAACCGCTCGTGCGAAGAAAGGTTTATTCTGGCTTACAGGCTCGAGGGGAAGCTCTATGATGGCAGAGGAAATGATGGTACAAGCAGAGGGTTCACATCACTGAGCAACATCAGATGGACAACACGAGAGAGTGCCAAACACTGGCAAGGGGAAACTGACAATAGTACCCATAAGCCCTCCCCCAACAATATACTCCCTCCAGGAGGCAGGAGGAGTTAATTCCCAAATCGCCATCAGCTGAGAACCTAGTACTCAGAACACCTAAGTTCATGGGGGAACCCCTGAATTAGACCATCACATTCCACTATCTTGAAGTAATAGACAATTAAAGGCACTGTCCCGAGCTCATAGGCCATGATAGTTTAAGTTCAGTTCCTCGGGAAAATAAAGTCATGCTGCCTTAATAGTAGATAAGCTGTGGTCTGTACACAAGAAGGGCTGTTCCACACAACAGCCAATCTGGTCCTGGGACACTTGTAATCTGGGGCAGGGGGCCTGCTCAAGAATATCAGATGAGGAAAAACTGCTGGCACTTGGAACAAATGGAAATGACTGTTTTCCATCATCTGTCAAGTGGAAAGGGACCATCGGATTCGGTGGAGGGGGGATTTGGGAGGGGGGTTATGAACATGATATATTGTCTATAACTAAGGAAATACTCAATAGAAAGTTTAAAAAATAAAGTAAGCCTTTAGAAAAAGAATCATTGCTGCCACAGAAGATACACACTTCTTGTAGCATATGAACAACGTAAGCCATGCATCTCTTTTCCTTTAGCACTATCCTTCAGTTCATATCACAGCTTATGAAAATGACGAGCGCGTACCTCTGAAAGGAATTGTAAACTATACTGAGAAACTCAAGGAGGCTGTTGCGGAACACGCCCGGGACTCAGGGGAAGGTAGGAGACCGCCCGGAATGAGGGCCTGGCCGGCCGGCTGGGCTAATGTCCTCAGCATCCAGTGTCCCATGTCATGCCACAGAGCAACCTCCGGCCTGTGATAGATACAGGACAGATAACTGCTTTGCTGTGTCGACTGCCCAGATAGCTTCGTCAGAAGATAATAGTAAAAGAGGTAGGCGGTTGGGTTGCTGTCATAGCAGTTAAGGCACTTGCCTGCAAAGCCAAAGGACCCAGATTTGATTTCCCCAATACCCACATAAGCCAGCTGCACAAGGTGGCATATGTGTCTGGAGTTTGTATGCAGTGGCTGGAGGCCCTGCCATGCCCATTGTCTCTCTTTTATCTGCGTCCTTCTCTCTTTCTCTCTCAAATAAATAAATAAAATATTAAGAAAAAGAAAAGGTAGGGCTTTACGGAAGTAAGTCACTGTGGGTGTGTCCTTAGGTTTTCATCTGGCCCTGGTCCCTTTCTGTGTGCCTTTTTCTCTGCTTCCTGTTCACCATGATGTGACCTGCCCTATTCCATCCTGCCCTCCCCCACATGATGGGCTGAACCTCTGGAACTGTAAGCCAAAAGAAATCCTTCTTTTAAAAACAAATTATTGAGGTGGTGACGCACACCTTTAATCCCAGCCTTAGGGAGGCGGACATAGGATAGTACAGAGTTCAAGGCCACCCTGAGACTACATACTGAATTCCAGGTCAGCCTGAGCTAGAGTGAGACCCTACCTCAAAAAAACCAAAAAAAAAAAAAAAAAAAATACTGAAATAGGCAGGACACCACATAAAGCAAGCTTAAATGTCAAACATAGCTTGGAGACATACTATCTTACAGTCACTTACTCAACAGTATTGATGAAGACAGAAGTAGGCTTTGGTCTCCTGCTGGACTAATTGGTTTTATCTGTTCATTGTTTCAGGCTATCAGGCTCCCAATATTGTTTTAGACATTCAGCCTGGTGGAAATCATGTGATTGAAGATTCTCACAAAAAGGTATGTCATCCAGTTGTCAGCATCCCCAGATGGAAATGGCTTATGTTCAGGTCTTTCAGTAACTAAGCCAGCGTTTATGGCAGAGCTACGTTAAGATGTCAGGCCTGAGGAGAAGGGATGGCATGGTCCATCAAAATAAAAGGCTCACTCTTAGTAAGGGAGCGTTGCTGAAGTAACTGACTCTTAATGTGGGAGAGCTTTCGCTTCTGACCTAAATAAAAGGACTCCTGTCATAAATTGCCGACTTCATGCTGATTTCGTAGGTCAAAATGGGTACAGACAGACTGAAAACGCTATCTAATTGTTGAACTTTGAAGTCCCTCTATCTAATTTTCAAATATGTTTCTTTTAGATTACAGCCCAAATTAAATTCCTGTATGAGGAACTCGGACTGGACAGCACCAGTGTTTTCGAGGATCTTAAGAAATACCTAAAATTCTGAAAGGCCGCGTTCACCTGGAAACAGGAAGCGCTGAAATATTTTACAGTCCTATTTCCAGTTAGGTTAGCAGAAGTGAGATTTTAAGTTATTACCTGTTTTTTAAAAGCTGCTTCTCCATCTACATGTTGCTCAGCGTTCATCCCACCTGCTGGTAGTGTTCCACAGTGACACACCGGGAGTCCTGGCCTGAGCACATGGTTCCCATTTGTGCTCCTAGAAGGACGCAAAGAAGGGGGCCTGGAAGGACAAAAGGCAGCTGGACACTGGCCCCTTGCAGTGAGAGCACCTCTGTGTTGTTGAGCCGGGTGTCCTGTGAACAGTGTACAGATGAGTGTCCTTCCTCTGTGCTGATGAGTACCTTTAGACAGCGTGCGGTGAGTCATCTCCCGATCTCCATGACTGTATTTGAATGAAAAGTACGACAGTCTCAGCCAGCCACAGCAGCGCACGCCTTTAAGCCCAGCATTCGGGAAGCAGAGGCAGGAGAATCACTGTGAGTTTGAGGCCAGCCTGAGACTACAGAATGGGTTCTAGGTTAAGCTATAATAAGACCCTACCTCAAAAAACAAAAATAGTTTTCACTTTCAGATGCTTTACAACTTTTGGAATAATCTTGGCTTGAGTCCTAAGGTGTTCCGCTCATTGATGTGATGTTATCTCCAAAAAGTTAGGAATTCCTACAAGCAACAAGGTTTTTTTTTTTAGACATTTTATTATAATCCTTCAAATATTAGCAGTTACATTCATACTACAAAAATGCCTAAGAATTAATGACCATTCACAAAATGTACTCAGCAGCATGCTGTCTGTACATAACACTAAGGTAGTAGTGAATGCCAGGGCCTTCTTGGTAGAGGACCCTAACACAGGCTGTACAACAGGTCCAGTGCGCCGGAGTAGCAAGCTCTGTTGGAAACAAAGCATTTGTTTCTAAAAGCTGCTTGGTGGTGCGGGAGACTGTCGGTGTTATGTTCCAAGATGAGTCCCTCGCCCCGCTCCAGGGGAACGCCACGCGTGTCCACTTTGCTGCCTTTGGAGGCAGGATTGGTACTCAGCCTTACTGGCAGCCATGTAGGAAGACCTGCCATCATGTCCTGGAGATTCAGCAGCATTGACGACTCTCCAAAATTCAGAACCACAATGAAGACCCTGTCTATGCCGTCCATCTGTCTCGTGTATGCTACAGCGTGGCTGTCATTCCTCAGCAAGCAGAACCAGCCCCTGCTGAGCAGCAGCTCACTGGCATGAAGTTTACTTAAGTCTTGATAGAATTTCAAAGCCGAACTGGGCTCCATCTTTTGAACCTGTTTTTTTAAATAAATATTCACATAAAAATTGGATTTTAATAATTTTTTAGAGATCTCTTAAGGATCTAATAAATTCTTTCCCCAGAAAAACCTGCTTTCATTTTCCCATTAAAATAACTGCTAATTTGTAAGCATGAATAAGTATATACAAGTAATATATTAAAAAAAAAAAAAAAGATAAGCTGGGCATGGCGGTGCATGTCTTTGATCCCAGCACTTGGGAGGCAGAGGTAGGAGGATCGCTAAGTTCAAGGCCACCCTGAGACTACATAGTGAATTCCAGGTCAGCCTGGGCTAGAGTGAAACCCTACCTCAAAAAAAAAAAAATAGGCAAGTACAGTCCTCGGCTTGTCTGAGGGTCACCGCAGTACACCTCAGAGTTGCTGCAGAAACCCAATGTGACTCCTCTTTAAGAACCCCAGATGTCCATGACTATTTTACTTCACTCTGTGCCATCTGGTAACTGCCAAATGCCTGGAACAGAAACGATAAAATAGAGCTTCCGGAGCACATGGACTCTGAGACCATCCGAATGTGGACTTACTTGTTTTCTTTCGTAAATTAACGAGAAGGTCACTGTGGTGCAAAGATCCGGTCACCTCAGCAAACATGTATTTCTTGAATAGATAATGATGGAACCAAATGTAAAAGAAAACGAAGGGTACACAGAGGTTTGAAGTAGGTGTACCCTGTAAGTTCATGCGTTCTGAAGGCCAGGTCCCCAGCTGGTGGCAATGTGGGAAGTGGAGGCTTGATAGAAGAGTTGTGTCACTGGGGGTGGACCTTGACAGTTTATTAGTCCGAGCTTGCCAGTGTCACTTAACACACTCCTGCTGCTGTTGTCCACCTGATGCTGGCCAGAAGGTGACGTCCAGCCTCTGCTCATGCCATTGTTCCCCCTCTCCCCTCCCCCCGCCATCATGGAGCTTCCCCTCAAGTCTAAGCCAAAATAAACCCTTTCCCCCTACAAGCTGCTTTTGGTCAGGTTTATTGATTAAAGATTTTAGTTTATTTAAAAGCTATATAAAAAATAATTTAATGTCATTCTTATCTAGCATTTTGCTGTTATACTGTCTCCATAAATTTCGTTTTAACGGCAAATAATATTCTGTTGAATGGTTATTCCATTTTTGGCCTTTCTCTTTTAATATTTGCATTTCTAGTATTTTCTAAATTTTTATTCCCTTCCTCTCAGATTTTCTATATGTAGCATAGATTGGGAAGATAATTACTGTGTCAAAGATTATGGACATTTGATGCATAATGCCAAATTCTCCTGAGAGCTGTTGCCACACCAAAACACTGATTTTATTACCCTTTGCCGGCCACGTTTCCTGCAGGGTTGGGAGGGTCGCTGTCCTTGCCACCGTTGTGGCTGTCATTGTCCTTCGGGGTGGACGCCTAACGTGTACGTGGCGAGTATTTCATGGGTGTCTAAGAATGTTCACTCATCTATCAAGTACAGAAGTATTGATGGTTCATGTGCATGGCCTGTCAGAGTCCGCTCTCATTTTCTGTGGTTTTAGATGGTGCATGAGAATCGGAGTTCTGTGCCATTCACGTGAAACGTGCTCAGTCAGCTGTTCTTCGTATGTCCCTGAATTTGAAATCTATCCCTGTAATTGTGACTCTCTCTCAGTTTCTCTTTGCATTTCTCAAGAACCTGTTTTATATATTTTGAAGCTACTGTTATATGCAAAAAAAAAAAAAAATCATGGTTTTTAGTGGACTGTTAATTCTTTTCAACTTTTGAAAATTGCCTTTCTCTCATATACTGCTTTTCATATTGAATTCTATTTTGTCTGCTATTAAATATTTCCAAGCCTGCTTTGTGTGACTTATTTGTTTACTAGAAATGCATGCCCAGAATATAAAATTCAACTAAAGAAGAGCAGATACAGTAAGAGGTTTTCTCCACCCATTCTCAGTTGCTCTTCCAGAGACAGAGAAGACACTATTCCTGTTTGGTTCTTTCATGTTTAGGTGTCATATGAAATGATAATTACCTGCCACTGCAAAAATGGGCTTTTTTTTTTTTGCCTGAATGGTACCATATAACCATTCTGTACTTTTTTATTATTTAATAAAAATAGACTCCTCACTGCAGTCATTCCTTCTGTATAGGAGCACTAAGTCCATAACTGAATGAATTGGTTTTCTATTCAATAAAAAAAAAACAAATTTTCTGAATTGTTTATTAAAAAACAATGTTAGAAACTGGGCATGGTGGCACATTCCTTTACTCCCAGCACTCGGGAGGCAGAGGTAGGAGGATCGCTGTGAGTTCGAGGCCACCCTGAGACTGCAGAGTGAATTCCAGGTCTGCCTGAGTCATCTAGAGGCCCTATCTTGAAAAAAAAAAAAAAACACAAAGAGAGATTGCTCAGTGATCAAGGCACTTGACTGCAAAGCCTAATGACCTGGGTTCAATTCCCCAATATCCATGTATAGCCAGATACACAAAATGCGCACGCATCTGGAGTTTGTTTGCAGTGGCTGGAGGCCCTGGCATACCCATTCACATTCTCTGTCTGTCCCTCTCTCTCTCTCTCTCTGTTGCAAATAAATTTTAAAAACATTTAATATTACAGTCAAGGTCCTTGCCTGTTTATCATTTTGCATGTAGGTGTAGGAAGAAAACTACCACTTCAGAGACTGTATGCGTTCTTTAGATAGCTAAGTTACAAGCTTGCTTTCTGTTACTATTTTCCTACTGTATGTTATTTGTGTTTTAGCTATGTCTCATATTAGGATTTTTGTCTATCTAATCTGAATATTTTTATCTTTTAAAATGTAAACTTAACCCATTTGTATTTGTGGATACCACATTGCAGCATAAATCTAAAGCCTTATTATCTTTTTTTTTGGGGGGGGGGAGGAAGGGTCTAGGGAATTGAACCCAGAACCTCATGTATGGTAGGCAAGTACTCTACCAGCTGAGCTACATCCCCAGCCCTTTATTTTGTTTTATATTTATTCCATTTGGAGATTTTTTTTTCCTTTTTAAGAGCCTTTTGTAAAAGCATGCATTTATGTCTATACTCCTGAGTTACACTTAAAGACTGTAGTGACCATTTTAAAATGAATTTTTCTCAAATGAACAGTGCTGTCCAATAGAACTTTCTGCAGTGCTAGTAATACCCTCTCTCTCTCTTACCCAATATGGTAGCTGTGGGAAGCCATGCTGGCTTTATCAGGCTTTGCTGTGTCAACTACTGTGGGAAGCCTTGCTGGCTTTATCAGGCTTTGCTGTGTCAGCTTGTTTACTGCTTTTGTATCCTAATTGTCTGTGCATGAGCACATGATGTTATCCTAACATGGCTGCTCACCTATCCCGATTGGGTGATGCATAGTCAGCTGATGAGACTTAAGCCAATCAGACGACACTGCACAATCATCTGACCACTAGTATATAAGCTTGGGGCTCTGTAGGGTCAGGGTCCTTCTCTCTTTCAGTCTGGAGCTCCCAATAAAGTGTGCTTGAGAAGAATCCTGTTGTTGTTGTTCTTCCTGCTGGCGGGAGGGGCGCAACAAGTGGTGCCGAAACCCGGGAACTTGTCAACAAACGGCCAATTGAGAGGACCCCTGAGGATACTTCCGAGGGAGGATTCAGAACTCAACACACGGAGCGGCGGTACCGGTAAGTTCCCCTGGTGCTATATGATAAGTTTTGGCCTGTAACTGATCTCTAAGTAACATACATAAGGTTGCAAAATGGGACAACACCACTCCACCTTTTTGGAGCCACTTCAGGAAGTACTAACACAACGTAGACTTAAGATTTCAGATAAAACTCTTAAAGGGTTTTTGGAAGAAGTGGCTATGATAGCGCCTTGGTTTGAGCTGACTGGAGGTTTAAATTTGACCTGCTGGGATAAATTAGGCAGAGACATTGACCGTGAGTCAGAAACGCGAAAGTTGCGCGCAGGTACACAGCCCTTATGGCGTTTGGTGCGATCCTGTTTGGAGGACAAACATTGTGAAGAAGTGATCAGGAAAGGTCAACGCATATTAGCACATCATCAAGATAGTATGTCAGAGTCTGAAAAAAGTAAAAGGGGAAAACAAAAAAAGGTTAAAATAAAAGGAGAACCTAGGTTTCAAATAGAACAGAATAAAAGTGCACAGAATAAAAATGAATCACAAAAGGAAGGGCCAAATTCAGGTCCTAAGTTATATCCAGATTTAATGGAACTTGCAAATTTATATATAGAAAGTTCTAGTGAATCTGAGGGAGAAGAATTAACTCCAGAGGAAGAACAGGATTTTGAGGAAGTAGAGACTGAATGTGGTCGGGAGTGTTCTAGACCCAGACAAGATGGCGTCTTTGCTTCTCCTCCAGCTTATGCTTCTATGAGTAAAAGGTGTAAACAACAAGATGGCCGACTTCCGTTTGGGGCACGTCCTTCGTCCGGATGTAGTCTGATAAAACCAGATACTTGGAAAAAGCTGGCTAGTGCTTATCCAGTCTTTGAGGATCCTAATACCAATAATAGATATCATAAAGCTATAGGATATAAGGATGTACTTGAAAATGTCTGGAAAGGCCCGGATCCAGTTATAGCCAGATCCAGGGGAGCTGTTTGTGTTTTTCCACAGGGCCAAGCTGATCCTATCTGGGTGCCAGAGCGGTTGACTCGAATCGTGCGTCATGAGACAACAAGGAATGACAACCTCCGTATTACTACTGATGATCCTGAGCCTGTTCCTGCCGATGATGATAAAGGGAATTAAGATGCAGTTTTGGGCTGTGGCCAGAACATGGCCTGTCCCTATGCCAGTTCATTCATATTCTAGTGTCTTACCTACTCTATTTTCCACATCTTGCCAAGGGGAAATGCCTTGCATCAGGGATCCTATGCAAACACCAACAATTTATAATCAAACTTCTTTTCATCTGAATGGCACTTTGTGTTTTTTCCAGGGTAATAAGAACCTAGCTCCCCCATGTATTGTATTACAAAAACAAAATCTTAGTGCTTGGCAGGACCCATTAGAAAAGTCTAAAGTTGATATGAGTATAATACTTGCAACTTTAACTCAGATTACTAAGAAAAAACAAAATGGGTCAGGAGAGGGAGGTAATGTTACAAATGTTAATATTACCACATTATTGATACAGAATGAAGTGACTGTCCCTTCTAGACAGCCCAATCTTAAGATATATGCTAGTAATGTAAAAGGTGCTCCCTGGTGTGAACCTAATTATGCATTTCCTCCGATTTTTACTCCATGTCAGAGTTCAGATAAAATCCAGAAACAGATCTTACAGGGATTTCAAATGACCCCTCCATTAAGGCGTTACCAATTTAAAAGTAAAGGAGATGATACTCTTAGTAATAGTGCTGGTTGGCCCTGGTATAAATGGCTTCTGTCCAATGAGGCCGGTGCAATGGCAGATGTGTCAGCTTTAGCAAGATTATTGGGAACTAAACATGCATTATGGAATGTTTCAGCAGTTAGAGTTAATATAAATGATAAAATTTATATTAAAGACATAAATAAAAATCACCAATGGATTAATAGTAGCTTTAATCCAGCCTCAATTTGTGTACAAGCTCCATTCTTTTTTCTGACAACAAATGTTAGCACTAACATCTCTTTGATAGATTGTAAAAATATCACATGTTGGCTTGCAGAGTGCTGGAATGCTAGAGTTAATCTAGCTTTAATAGTAAAATTACCTACTTTTGTCCCCATTCCAGTAGAGGCGAATCCAAATACCTTTCCTTTAGTAGGACTTATTCGTCATAAAAGAGATTTTGGTATTACTGCAGCAATCATTTCCGCCATCGTCATTTCAGCTGCAGCAGCAACTACTGCTGCTATTGCCATGACATCTCAGGCCCAAACTGTGGAAGTTGTTAATAATATAGTAGAAAAGACTTCTACAGCATTAGAAACACAAGAAGCAATTAATACACACCTTCTTGCTGGTATTCATCTAGTCAATCAAAGAGTAGATTTGGTGCAAAATCAAGTAGAGGAATTATATAAAATAATACAACTTGGATGTGTGTCTCAGTATCAACATTTGTGTATTACTCCTTTACAATTTAATTTTACTGCTTCTTTTAATCAGAGTCGCAAACTAGCTGAATTTTTGGCAGGAAACTGGACGCGTGAAGGAGAGCAGCTATCTCGGAAGTTACTGTTCCAGATTGTACAGCTGAATGGAACTCATTTGGAGCCAATCTCTTTGGGAGATTTTACTTCTTGGTTATCTTCTGCATTTTCTTTCTTTAAGGAATGGGTGGGGGTGGCTATGTTCGGAGCAGCCCTTTTGTGTGGTATGGTGTTCTGTCTCTGGCTTATCTGTCGAATCAGACGACAACGTCACCAGGATAACATAAAGATTGTTCAGGCACTTATAGCTTTGGATCAAGGAGCATCTCCACAAGTGTGGCTGGCAAGCCTGCAAAATGGTTAGTTCCACCCTGCTTACTGTAAGGCCTTTGCACACCAAGTGACCTTGTTGTCATTGCACCTTGGAAGGCTTACATTCCTGCATGAGCAGCCTTTGCACCCTGAAGGGATTTTTCCATTGCACTCGGGAAGGTGCTGAAGCAGGCTTTTGGTCTTGGGCTCTACCCTTGATCGGACTGGCCATCATGAGGGCCGGTCCTGGATCGGGTATCCTGAGGTTCAAAACAATTTTATAAGGGGGAACTGTGGGAAGCCATGCTGGCTTTATCAGGCTTTGCTGTGTCAACTACTGTGGGAAGCCTTGCTGGCTTTATCAGGCTTTGCTGTGTCAGCTTGTTTACTGCTTTTGTATCCTAATTGTCTGTGCATGAGCACATGATGTTATCCTAACATGGCTGCTCACCTATCCCGATTGGGTGATGCATAGTCAGCTGATGAGACTTAAGCCAATCAGACGACACTGCACAATCATCTGACCACTAGTATATAAGCTTGGGGCTCTGTAGGGTCAGGGTCCTTCTCTCTTTCAGTCTGGAGCTCCCAATAAAGTGTGCTTGAGAAGAATCCTGTTGTTGTTGTTCTTCCTGCTGGCGGGAGGGGCGCAACAGGTAGCCACCAGCTGCGGAGGACTCAAGAGTATCAATGTGACGCAGGAACTGAACCTTTACTTCTGCTCACCAGCCGTGGTAGTCAAGTCTGTGAGGCAGCTCAGACCTCGAGCTCCTCTCTTACCAAGGCACACCCTGCCCCAGCCCTGGTCTTACTAGTAAATGCTAGTGTGCATGCATACAGGACCTTAAGTTTAGATTTAAGATTCCATTGTAGGGCTGGGGAGATGGCTTAGCGGTTAAGCGCTTGCCTGTGAAGCCTAAGGACCCCGGTTCGAGGCTCGATTCCCCAGGTCCCACGTTAGCCAGATGCACAAGGGGGCGCACGCGTCTGGAGTTCGTTTGCAGAGGCTGGAGGCCCTGGTATGCCCATTCTCTCTCTCTCTCTCTCTCTCTCTCTCTCTCTCTCTCTCTCTCACTCTCTCTCTCACTCTCTCACTCTCTCACTCTCTCACTCTCTCTCCCTTCCTCCCTCCCTCCCTCCCTTTGTCACTCTCAAATAAATAAATAAAAATAAACAAAATAAAAGATCCTGTTATAACTTGGAAAATAAAGTCCTAGGTTGTAGTATCCAGGTCAGATGCATGATGCCACTCCACCTCTGAATCTTTCACTCGGGCAATATATATTCAGGTCTCTTTATGAGTGTTCGTTTGTTTGTTTGTTTTTAAATATTTTATTTTTAATTATTTATTAGAGGAAGAGAGAGAAAATGGGTGTGCCGGGGCCTCTAGCCACTGAAAATGGACTCCAGACACATGTACTACCATGTGCATCTGGCTTGTGTGGGTTCTGGGGAATTGAACCTGGGTCCTTAGGCTTTGCAGGCCAGCGCCCTAACCACTAAGCCATCTCTCCAGCCACAATGAGTGTTTTATGTTCCTTTGTTCTTCCCATTCTAGAAGTAGAAAAGTCTCCCTATATCTATAGGTTATTATATGTCTTATTTCTTTTGATTGTTTCCTCCCAGTCTCTGGTCTCTTCTAGAAATCTATTTTAGCCCTATGTTAAATTTTTCTGGGTCTATTCTCCACCTACTAAAATTTTTTTTCCTGTGCTGTTAACTTCTTTTCCCTCTTTTTCTCCAGTACATTTTGGGACAGACCCTTGGAACTATTTACTTTTCAGCACAATAATTAACACTTCTTCATTATTTATTCTGATAATATCTCACATTTTGAAGATGTCACTTCCTTAAAGAGTATCAAAAGGCTGTGTAAGCCAGGCGTGGTGGCACAGACCTTTGATCCCAGCATACGCAGGAGGATCACCATGAGGTCTAGGCCACCCTGAGACTACGTAGTAAATTCCAGGTCAGCCTGGGCTAGAGCAAGACCCTACCTCAAAACTACCCCCCCACACACAAAAAAAAAAGCTTTGTAAAATAACCCACTGAAGATATTGTTACTTATATTGATGTCTTAAGTTTGCTGCAGTCTGTGCTTCATACAGCATTCTGTCAGGAAAAGCACCTGTCAAGGGCAGTGTGAGTCATGCTGATCCGTGGCACTTGTGTGTTCATCTTCCCCTTTGCCCATCTTCACTGGCCTGCCTCTCATGGATATGAGAGGCCAATATGGGGAAAGGTCTTGGTGTGTCTTTTCCTACTGAGAATGATCACACGAGCTGGGGGCCCTTCTTACCACCCTTGTCAGCTGAGCAGTAAAAGCTCTTGGCTCTGAGAGCCCTCCACGGGGAAGGGAGAAAGCACTAGAAATGCCTCTTTCCTGGGCCTGTTTTGCTTGATTGGTGATTGTCTTTTCTTCTGCTGACCTTGTAGCATTTGGACGCCATGTTTTGTTCTACTCTGTCTAATGTGCAGGTGATCACCAAACAGGCCATGGTGGCCACTTGGAGCAGCGTAGGGAATTCCCACGTGCTCTTACGTGTGTCTGACACAGCTGTTTTTCTCCTGTGTATTTTACATTCCGGTTTCCATGGTCTTGTTATCTGTAACATTAACTTTACTTAAATGCTTACATTCTTCTCTGTCAGTAACATTCTTCTTTTTTTTTTTTTATGAGAGACAGAGAGGGAGAGAGAATTAGTGCACCAGGGCCTCCAGCCACTATAATCAAACTCCAGATGCGTGCTAAGCTATTTCTTTAATTTTTTTGTTTATTTATTTGAGAGTGACATACAGAGAAAGAGGCAGTTTAGAGAGAGTGAGAGAAAGGGCGCTCCAAGGCCTCCGGCCACTGCAAACGAACTCCAGACGCGTGCGCCCCCTTGTGCTTCTGGCTAACTTGGGTCCTGGGGAATTGAACCTTGAACCAGGGTCCTTAGGCTGAAGCTATTTTTTTTAATTGTTTTAATTTATATTTGTATTTTCAATTTTTAGTGGTATGCCTCTTATGTCATAATTGGACACTGATTGGTTTATGAAAGTGTTGGGATATAATAAAAGTCAAGAGACATTTAATCTAAAATACAAGTAGAAGGCTGGAGAGATGGCTTAGCGGTTAAGTGCTTGCCTGTGAAGCCTGAGGACCCTGGTTCAAAGCTCGATTCTCCAGGACCTATGTTAGCCAGATGCACAAGGGGGCAAACGTGTCTGGAGTTCATTTGCAGTGGCTGGAGGCCCTGGAGTGCCCATTTCTCTCTCTCTCTCTCTCTCTCTCTCTCTCTCTCTCTCTCTCCCTCTTTCTTTCTATCGCTCTCAAAATAAGTACAAATAAATTTTAAAAAATTAAAATATAAATAGAAAATGTGTACTTTATACTGTAAAGACCTACAAAGATAGAATACCCAAGTTTATATTACCCAGGAACCCCCAGTCATGTTCCGTGTGAGGATTTGTGGGCAAGGGTTGTGTGATGTTCTATCTATAGCAGAGTAAATCAGAGTTTCTTCAGATCTCTTAAACAGTGGATGAGAGGGTGCTGTAGATTTTAGGTATCCTCATAGGTTGCCAATAATTTATTTTCCACTATATTGGTTTAGATTTGAGTTCTGGTAAAGTTTCACTAGCACATAATCCCTATAAGAGCTAGGGAGGGCCTGGAGAGATGGCTTAGCGGTTAAGGTGCTTGCCTACAAACCCAAAGGACCCAGGTTCAGTTCTGCAGGACCCACATAAGCCAGATGCACAGAGTGGCACATCTGTCTGGCGTTTACAGTGGCTGGAGGCCCCTGCATTCCCATCTTCTCTCTCTCTCTCAAATAAATAAATAAAAATATTTTACAAAAAGATCTAGATGGGAGGAGTATAGTCTAAAAGCACAGGGTGTGCCTTTTCATCGCCACTTGAGGGACCACTTGGATCTTCAGTTTTTAACAGGTGAACAGTCCTGCTCTCAAAGCCACGCTGATGGGTCTTTCTGCCATCTCTCCCACCTAACTTGCTGCCTCTTGACTTGCTGATCAGACTTGCACAGAATTCCCTTCATAGCTCAGAGGTCTCGGGAACATTCTAGTGAAGAGCTGTATCTTGGGAATGATTCTTCCTGGGGTACACTTACGTTCCTGTGGCACACACACTTCATGTTTTCACACACAAGGAGAACTGATTTACAAACTCCTTACAAATTGGAAAATGGCAAAAATGAGTATCAGTTCAAGTCTCAGATACACTCAAGGTAAGTATAATCAATATGGAAACTCATTCCATGTTTCTAGAATCAACAGAAAATTTTGGTTGTTACTTACATTCACATTCACTGTGTGGTAATCAGAATTGGTGGGTAGCCAGGTGTAGTTGCTTTCAGAAAACCCGGCATTTGAACTGTTGTCCCACTGCATTGGTGACTTTGAGGCAAGGGTATTCTATGTCACAGAACCAAAAAGGAAACAATGGTCAGGTAATTAAAAGATACATATTTTTTTTAAAAAAAGAAGAAGGAGGAGGAGGAGCCGGTGGCGCACGCCTTTGATCCCAGCACTCGGGAGGCAGAAGTGGGAAGATCGCTGTGAGTTCGAGGCCACCCTGAGACTTCACAGTGAATTCCAGATCAGCCTGGGCTACAGTGAGACCCTACCTCAAAAAATCAAAAAAGGGGCTGGAGAGAGATTTAGCAGTTGAGCACTTGCCTGTGAAGCCTAACAACCTGGTTCGAGGCTCAATTCCCCAAGACCCATGTAAGCGAGATGCACAAGGTGGCACATGCATCTGGAGTTCATTTGCAGTGGCTGGAGACCCTAGCATGCCCATTCTCATCCTCTATCTCTCCCTCTCTATCTCTCTTTCTCCCCCTCCCTCTTTCTCTGTCTCTCTCAAATAAATTTTTTTTAAGTATTTTTTGTCTCTTCCTGGTTAACTTTACAATTATTCCTGTCATTCTTAGCTAATATTTAGATTCCTTAACATTCATGATGAAAAGCTTCAACATATTTATATAAACCAACCTCATACTTTTCATTGAAAACTAGCTAATAAATTCCTAAATTGGAATAAACTATTCTAACTGCAGTTTAACATGTTTGAAATTGGCTGCTTTTTTCCAAGATGTGATTAATGTAGGATTTCAGATTTGTTCCCACTTTTGGGTTTTTTTTTTTTTCTTTTTCTTTTTTAGAGGAGGGGGTTCGAGGTGTAGTCTCACTCTAGCTCAGGCTGTCCTGGAATTCACTACGTAGTCTCAGGGTAGCCTCAAACTTACAGCAATCCTCCTACCTCTCCCATGTGCTGGGATTAAAGGCATGTGCCACCATACCCAGCTAATGCAGGATTTCAAAATGCACTACTAGCAATTCATGCTACCGCACTTTCATACCTACTGTTGGGGGATTCAAGAAGACTAAGGTACAACCGAGGCTGAAAGTCTCAGCTCTGTTCCCATTCCTTATCGTCCTTGATTACTGCAGATGAGAGTCCATGGAGTGTGAGCTGCTGGTAGGAAGTTGTATCTGAACCAAGCATCACAGAAACTGCGTGTAAGACAGGTGAAAGCCAGCCGGACAAACTAAAGCTTCACACCAGCTGTGGGCTCAATAGCTCCATCTTGAGAGCCACGGCCACAAAGAAAAACAAAAGCCACTCAACTCGGAGGCTATGCACGGCATTACACAGGAGGAGGAATCTTTGCGCTGTGGTCACCTGAGATCTAAAGGGTCAAATCCCAACTCTCCATGATTCAGGTAGAAGGCAAGGAGTGATCCTCCAAACTAAAGCATTGGTTTCCAGATTTTAGTGTGCCTAAACATCAGCTGATAAACATCCTATAACATGTAGAGGTCTTGGCTCTGTGGCTCAGTGCCTTTTGTTTGTTTGTTTGTTTTTATTTATTTATTTGAGAGCAACAGACATAAAAAGGGAGAGAATGGGCGTGCCAGGGCCTCCAGCCACTGCAAACGAACTCCAGACGCATGTGCCCCCTTGTGCATCTGGCTAACGTAGGTCCTGGGGAATCGAACCTCGAACCGGGATCCTTAGGCTTCACAGGCAAACGCTTAACCACTAAGCCATCTCTCCAGCCCACTTTTTTTCTTTTATAATGTGAGTGAAAGGATTGATGTGCCAGGGCCTCCAGCCACTCCAATCGAACTCCAGATGTGTGTGTCCCCTTGTACACATGGGCAACTGTGCACACTTGCATCACTTTACATCTGGCTTACGTGGAACCTGGAAAGTCAAGCATGAGTCCTTAGGCTTCGCAGGCAAGCGCCGTAACCACTAAAGCACCTCTCCAGCCTTAGACAGTGGCTTTTTTTGTTTGTTTGTTTGTTTTTGTTTTTTGAGGTAGGGTCTCACTCTAGCCCAGGCTGACCTAGAATTCACTATGGAGTCTCAGGGTGGCCTTGAACTCACAGCAATCCTCCTACCTCTGCCTCCCAAGTGCTGGGATTAAAGGTATGCACCTGCAGACAGTGGCATTTTTAATAAGTTCCTCAACCACCAAGGAGACTGATAGTTCTTACTGCCAAGAATAAGAAAAACAGTAACTATGATCTTCAGCAATGAAATAGAAATAGTAAATTCTCTGGTTTAAAAAAAAAAAAAACTACTGGTTCTTACAATTGTGATATATGGTCAAAGTATATTTAAACTTACAGTATTGTAGCTTTCATTGGAATTTGTAACTAAAATATTTCCCATTCCTATTTCTTCTCCATAATAAGTTATGGGAGTTCCTGGGAGCGTAAAAATCAGCATGTTCATGGCATTGACGTACTGGTTTCCCAGGCGAGAAGTTAGCCGGCTGGTGTCTGGTCCTCCAGTCTGAAAGGCAGATGTTTTTAAGAACACAACACACAGGTTTAGGAAAGATTTTCCCTGTTTCAAATAGAAAGTTCCAAAGCTGGGCCTGGTGGCTCACGCCTTTAATCCCAGCATTTGGGTGGCAGAGGTAGGAGGATCTCTATTTCTCTCCCTCTGTGTCTCTCCCAAATCAATAAAAATACTTTGGGGGTGGCTAGAGAGATGGCTTAGCTATTAAGGTACTTGCCTGCAAAATCCAAGGACCAAGGTTGAATTCCCCAGATGTACAAAGTGGCCCATGAATCTGGAGTTTATTTGCAGAGGCTAGAGGCCCTCTCACACCCATTCTATCTTCCTCTTTCCCTCTCACAAATAAATAAATAAATTGATTATTTAATAAAATATTAATAAAAACCAAAATTTTCCCAAATTTGGTGAAAAAACAATTATGAAGATCTAAGAACTTCTGTGGACTCGAGAAAACAAAAAAAGCCTCCCACTTTAGATTAATCAACCTCAAAAGAAATAATAAATTACAGGAAAAGAAAGTATATCATGTACAAGCAATCCTCAATAAGATTAACAGATGACATCTCTTCTGAAACCATGGAGACTACAAGGCAATGGGATTATCTCAAAACAGTAAAAGAAGAAAAAGGAAAAATAGTCCACCAAGATTTCTACATCCTTCAAAACTATTCTACTATTATGGGTATAATATATATATATATATATATGTGTGTGTGTGTGTGTGTATATATATATATATATATGTGTGTGTGTGTATATATATATATATATATATATATATATATATATATATATATAATCATGAATGAATAATTTTTTAAGATAATAAATTTTGGAGGGGCTGTAGAAAAATTCAGTGCTGTTGAGAATATAAAATGGGGGAGTTAGTGGAGAATGGTTTGGTGATTCCAACAGCCAAAAAAAAAAAAAGGAAACACTGGGGCTGGAGGGATGGTTTAGCGGTTAAGGCATTTGCCTACAAAGTCAAAGGACCCAGGTTCAATTCCCCAGGTCCCACATAAGCCAGATGCACAAGGTGGTGCATGCCTCTGGAGTACATCTGCAGTGGCTGGAGGCCCTGGCGCACCCATTCTCTCTGTCTCTCTCTGTCTCTGTCTCTGTCTCTCTCTCTCTCTCTCTCTCTCTCTCTCTCTCTCTGACTCTCTCAAATAAATAAATAAAACTTTTAAAAAAGGAAACATTCTAGATGTCCATCAAGAGATGAATGAATAAACATACTTTTGCATATGTATGCAAGTAAATTATTCAACCATAAAAATGAATGAAGTTTTAATACAAATTGCAATATAAAAAAAAAAAACTTAAAAACTGTATGATAGGCTGGAGAGCTGGTTTAGTGGTTAAGGCACTTGCCTACATAGCCAAAGGACCCAGGCTTCGATTCCCCAGGATCCACATAAGCCAGATGCACAAGGTGGTGCATGAGTCTGGAGTTTGTTTGCAGTGGCTGGGGGCCCCGGTGTTCTGAATAGGTAAATGTATGTAAGTGTTAAATAGAATGGGAGATAGCAGGAGTCGGGGATGGGAGTGAGAAAGTATTATTAATAGGAACAGCTCTTCTGTTGCGGACGATGAAAAAGTTCTAGAAATGGGTATGTTGCGCAAAATGGTGCTTTGTCACTGTGCTGTGTACCCTGCCTTGGAGAAGGATTCTCCCTGTGAAATCTGTCTTCCAACTGAGATTATAAGCTCTGAAGAATGTGGAAGAAATTGACATATATTCACCCCCCCCAAAAGAAAAGGCTTAATGGGGTTCTAAGCCCAGATAAATACTCATTAAATTTTGATTTCACTGAGTGAATAGTGTATTCCCCTACTGACAGCCTTATCAGACAGGCTAGAATAGTCACCAAATAAGAGTTGAGGGTCACTTAGGAACAAAGGTCACCTCATTTGTTGGTGATATCTGGCAAGCGCTGCACCCCAACATGAGGACTCACCTTCCAATTAGGCCATTTCCCTTCCGGCATGTTTTCCATCCAGGATGTAATAGCATCATATACGTTGTTCCCGGAAAGAGTGTTGAGCATGGCAAGGAAGTGGTTGAAAGGGAAGTCTGCTTCTTGGATAAATGGCAGCCCATAGTACATCATGGTCCTGCCGATGCTCTCTGTGGAGGCTTCGGTCCCCATGAACCTGGAAGAGTGGGCAAAAGTCTGTCTTCCATTCCTGACAGAAAAGTTCTGCAGCTGTTTGTCCTTCACTGATGAAATGTGGGGGGCCTGGCTGGAGCCATGATTCAGTGGTTAAAGAAGCTTGCTTGCAAGCCAGGCATGGTGGCGCACGCCTTTAATCCCAGAACACGGGAGGTAGAGGTAGGAGGATCGCCATGAGTTAGAGGCCACCCTGAGACTACATAGTGAATCCAAGTCAAGCTGAGCTAGAGTGAGACCCTACTTCAAAAAAAAAAAAAAAAAAAAGATGCTTGCTTGCAATGCCTGCCGGCCCAAATTCAGGAGGCACTGGCATGCCCATCCCCCCCACCCCCCCCCCCTCTCTCTCTCTCGTTTTCTCTCTCTCTCTCTCTCTCTCTGTACTTCACTCCTTGTAAATAGTAAATAAAATATTTTTCTAAAATGTGGAGGTAAAGCACACATGAGATAAGCCTCTGTCTTGGGCTGGAGAGATGGCTTAGCAGTAAGGCACTTGCCTGCAAATCCAAACGACCCAGGTTCCATTCCCCAGGACCCACATAAGCCAGATGCACAAGGTGGTGCATGTGTCTGGAGTTCATTTGCAGCCGCTGGTGCAAATTCATTCTCTCTCTCTCTCTCTCTCTCTTTCTCTCTCAAATAAATAAACAGATAACAAAATTATCTTTTAAAAGATAAGCTTCTCTAGAAAGCAGTCAAATCACATGGCCAAGAAATGTCACTTTTGAAGCTGGAGAGATGGCTCAGCAGTTAAGGCGCTTGCCTGCAAATCCTGATGGCCTGGGTTCAACTCTCTAACAACCACATAAAGCCAGATGCACAAAGTGGCACATGCATCTGGAGTTCATTTGCAGTGGCAAGGGGGTCTGGCATACCCCTTCATATTCTCTCTCTCCTTGCAAATAAATTTAAAAAATTAATGAAATGTTACCAGGCATGTTGTCACCCACTTTTAATCCCAGCACTTGGGAGGCAGAGGTAGGAGGATGGCTGGGGTTCAAGACCAGCCTGAGAGTAAATAGTGCACTCCAGGCCAGCCTCAGCTAGAGTGAGACCCTGCCTCAAAAAAAAAAAAAAAAAAAAGAAAAGAAAAGAAAAAGAAAAACCTCTCTTCCTCTCAAATAAATAAATAGAAAGAAAGAAGAAAAATAAAAACAAGAAGGAGGAAAAGAAAAGGGACTGGAGAGATGGTGTGGTGGTTTGATTCATGTGTCCCCCACAAACTAAGGTATTCTGGATGCTAGGTTCCCAGCTATGGAGATTTGAGAATTAATACCTCCTGGAGGCAGTGTATTGTTGGGGGCAGGCTTATGGGTGTTATAGCCAATTTCCCCATGCCAGTGTTTGGCACACTCTCTTGTTCCTGTTCTCCACCTTATGTTTGGCCAGGGGGTGATGTCCACCTTCTGCTCATGTCGTCATTTTTTCTGCCATCATGAAGCTTTCCCTTGAGCCTGTAAGCCAAAATAAGCCTCTTTTTCCCACAAGCTGCTCTTGGTTAGGTGATTTCTACCAGCAATGCAAACCTGACTGCAACAGATGGCCTAGCAGTTAAGGTGCTTGCCTGAGAAGCCTAAAGACCCAAGTTCAACTCTGCAGGACCCATGTAAGCCAGATGCACAAGGTGGCACATGCAACTGGAGTTTATTTGCAGTGGCTAGAGGCCCTGGAATGCCCATTTTCTGCATCCCCCCCCCAATAAATAAATAAATAAAAAGAAGAAGTAAAAGAAATGTCACACTCTTAGTCACTTGACCAATTTCTCAATGTATTAAGTCCAAAGGCTAGGCTACTATTCAGTGATAACTAAGAATTTTGAAACACAATTGGCTCCTTATCAATATAGTTTTCTGCTTTCTAAAGCTGATAAAATCTCAGTGCCACCTCAAGTGCTTTCTTTAGCAATTTTCATCACTATAATTGGAATTTGAAGTGAGGAGTTTCCCCTTACTATTGATATGCACTCTGAATGATGGAATCCAAACACTAGGAAGGACAGATTACCAGAAAGGACCCGATTAATGTTGGCTTTAGCCATCTGTCTGAGATGACACATTAGTTGGTCACAATCACTGAATAAGGTAGACTTGTGGATCACTTAGGGACAACAGTCACCTCATTTTATTTTCTAAATTTTAAAATATTTTTTAAATTTATTTTCATGGCTGGAGGGATCACACCATGATTTTTCTGTCACTGGAAACAAACACACCAGTGCTTGTACCACTTTTCCCATGTGACTTTACGTGAGTGCTGGGGAATTGAACCCAGGCTAGCAGGCTTTACAAGCAAGCTCCTTTAACCACTGGGCCATCATTTCATTTTCAACGTGACTCATCAGCAAGAGCTAAACCCACAGTCTGGAGCCCAACAATATCCGTTCACATCTCACCTCTGACATTCATCCCTATGGATCCCATGACCGTGAATAGTCAGAGCCTTAGTTTTCTATAACATGGAAATAGTCTTTGGGCATGATGGCGCATGCCTGTAATTCCAGCACCATTTGGGAGGCTGAGGTAGGAGGATCACTGTGAGTTCTAAGCCAGCCTGAGACTAATTCCAGGTCAGCCTTAGCTAGAGCAAGCCCCTACCTTAGAATGCCCGCCCCCCAAAAAAGAAGGGAAATAGTCAACAAAATGCCTTTCAAAGAGAGAAAGTTTCTCTTCTTTTTTCTTTTATTTATTTATTTGAGAGAGAGTGTGTGTTTGTGTGAGTGTGTGGGCATGCCAGGGCCTCCTACCACTTCAAATGAATGCCAGACACAAATACTACTATGTGCCCTGGTTTTACATAGGTTCTAGGTAATTGAACCCTGGCTGTCAGGTTTTGCAAGCAAGTGTCTTTAACCACTGAGCCATCTCTCTAGTCTGAGGGGAAATTTCTTTAACTGTTTTTCTATTGATTGTGTTGGATGATCTATATGAACCTTGTAATTTAGAATAAGTGTCCTTTATTCAAATATTTTTGTTGTTGTTTTTTCAAGGTAGGTTCTCACTCTAGCTCAGGCTAACCTGGAATTCACTACGTAGTCTCAGGGTGGTCTCAAACTCACAGTGATACAGTGATCCTCCTACCTCTGCCTCCCAAGGGCTGGGATTAAAGGCATGCGCCACCAGGCCAGGCTCCAAAATTCTTGAGGGCAATGTACTTCAAATTTTGGAGGCTTTTTACAGTTTTGGAAAGTTTTCATGGGAGTTTTACTGTTCAGATTCCCTAATCTAAAATTAAGCAATCCAAAATGCCCCCCAGATCTTTGGATCTTCAGATTACAGAGATTTGACTTGTAACATTACAGTGTATTATATGCCAGGCACTATTTTACATTACCTCATCTAATCCCACAAGCCTTAAAAATAAGGCTTTTTGTTTTGTTTTTCGAGGTAGGGTCTCACTCTAGCCCAGGCTGACCTGGAATTCACTATGGAGTCTCAGGATGGCCTTGAACTCACAGCGATCCTCCTACCTCTGCCTCCCGAGTGCTGGGATTAAAGGCGTGCGCCACCACACCCGGCAGGACATTTTTTTAACCTTTTCATTGTTGAGAAAATCAATTTAGGTTAACTGATAATCCCAAGGTCACCCAGCTGCTGAGCAGTTCTCTACCCGAGGTCCTTTTGCTCCTCCAGCTGTGTTCCCACCCAGTGGGATCTACTGAAGGTTTACTTGAAACATTGGGATGTACACTGTTTAAGAAACAAGCCCAGCCAGGCATGGTGGCACACACCTTTAATCCCAGCACTCAGGAGGCAGAGGTAGGAGGATCGCCGTGAGTTCGGGGCCACCCTGAGACTCCATAGTGTATTCCAGGTCAGCCTGGGCTAGAGTGAGACCCTACCTCGAAAAACAAAACAAAACAAACAACATCAAAAAGAAAGAAAGAAAGAAAGAAAGAAATCTAATAATAAGGATAAAAAAAAAACATAGCTAATGTTTAACGAATGTGTTCTTAGTAATTCATTTCATTTTCAACATTCTACAAAAGAGGAAAGTGAAAAGTAGCAAGCCTAAGCAACATGCGAGGCTATTTCACACCCAAGTTTCCAGTTGTAATTATTCAGGCTTCTTACATTGTAACTTGGACCTCCACGTAGGCCTGGTTGTGAGGGATGAAACGTCAAGTGGGGCTGGAGGGATGGCTTAGCAGTTAAGGCATTTGTGCGCAAAGCCAAAGGATCCAAGTTCGATTCCCCAGGACCCACGTTAGCCAGATGCACAAGGGGGCGCATGCATCTGGAGTTCATTTGCAGTGGCTGGAGGCACTGGCGTGCCCATTCTCTCTCTCTCTCTCTCTCTTTTTCTGTCAAACAAATAATAAAATAAAATAAAAAAACAACTTCACGTGCAGAACAAGAGCGCATCCTGTGCTTACCTGTACCTACCCGGCTCCCTGCTGTACTGGTTCATGGTCTGCCGGAAGTCCCGGATAATGTCATGCATTCCCACTTGCGTGGTCGTGAAGTCATGGTACAGCTGTGAGTAGTTAGTGACGGTGTCCTTTGGAAATGGAGATGACATGGTGAACACTCTTGTACATCTCACATACCCCCGGCTGGCGCTATGTGAAGACCATCTCTTCAAGGGGCTTCAGCTAAGCAAGATGTATGCGCAAAGCTAGTCAGCCACACGCCCTTCAGTGCGCAGGGAGGGTGTAGATGGAGAACAGTCACAGCAGCTAGCATTATTGCATTGCGTGCTTAAATTGTTTATGTAAGTTGTTAATAAATCTTGTCAATCAAAAACATTTCTGTAGCTCCCATTTCAGCAAATGAAATTTGACCAGACATCAAAACATTGATTACAGGGCTGGAGAGATGGCTTAGCGGTTAAGCGCTTGCCTGTGAAGCCTAAGGACCCCGGTTCGAGGCTTGGTTCCCCAGGTCCCACGTTAGCCAGATGCACAAGGGGGCGCACGTGTCTGGAGTTCGTTTGCAGTGGCTGGAAGCCCTGGCGCGCCCATTCTCTCTCTCTCCCTCTATCTGTCTTTCTCTCTGTGTCTGTCGCTCTCAAATAAATAAATAAATAAATAAATAATTTTTTAAGAAAAGAAAAAAAAACATTGATTACAAATCCACTTAACAATGGTCTAAATGCTTCAGACATTTTTTTTAATGCTAAGACAATCTTAAAGGCAAGCAAATTACCCTGATTATCACACTCATTATTACATTAGTACGTGATTAGTACTTGCAAAATATCAGTATTATGCCTATAAATTTTGCTCTCTAGCCTTCATTGTACTGTTGTACTTTCTCAGTTTCAGTAATTTTGCCTGATATTCCTGCCTACCCCTTCCCAGGAATAGAAGAGCCAAAAAGATATATATTTCACCAACCAAAATGGGACATGAACTGACTGAACACTCCAAACCTGACTTGCTGTCTGTTCAGTAAACTGTCTTTGTTTAGATAAGCTTCACTTACAAGAGGGTTTGTTGATTTTCTTTGGGGGCGAGCATTGATTTTTGTTTTCCAATCTTGGGTTTTTTGTTTTTTTTTCCTGAAATTTCATGTTCTATAGGGTTTTGAGTAGAACTGCAAACATAGACTTCATCCTATCTTGTTACAGTTAGTTAGCAGGGTTATTTCAAAATTTTCTCCCCAAGTGGCAGCTCTTCTCTGAGAAAACTAGCTAACACAAGTTTTTTCTTCAATTTTCCATTTTATTGGAAGTTGTGTGCAAAAAATAAAAAATGTCTTTAATCACAACCTTTGGTTCGTGACATGTTTTCATAATTGATTGCGGTGCATGGCCAACATCCCTTTAGTTAGTGAGAGTTGATTCTTCTTTTTTTTTTTTGGTAGGGTCTCATTCTAGCCCAGGCTGACCTGGAATTCACTATGGAGTCTCAGGGTGGCCTCGAACTCATGGCAACCCTCCTACCTACCTCTGCCTCCTGAGTGCTGGGATTAAAGATGTACACCGCCATGCCCAACAAGTTGATTCTTTTTAATAAAGCAACAAAACACTTCAACATGCTCAGTACAAAAAGCAGACGCTTGATAATAAAATAACAATACAGATTTAATTTTATTTGTTTAACAGAGAGAGAGACAGAGGAACTGAGTACCAGGGCCTCCAGCCACTGCAAACGAACTCCAGATGCATGTGCCACTTCATGCGTCTGGCTTTACACAGGTACCAGTGAATTGAACTTGGGTCCTTAGGCTTTGCAGGCAAGTGCCCTAACCACTGAGCAATCTCTCCAGCCTGTAATTTTCTTTAAATCCAAAAAGGTATCATACTGTATGGTGATTTTAGAATTTTTTTTTTCTGATATGCACTGCATTGCCAAAATTCACCTAGATTGTCATGTGCCATTTTGTGGTTCATTTATTTTGATTAACATGTAATGTTCTATTGTGTGAACATATAAAAACATCAGTATGGAATATTGTAGGATGACTGTCTACTTGACTATCAACAATAGGGTGGTTCTAGAATAGTGGTCACTCACAGGGGCAAGACAACATGTGAACACCATCTGTGTGTGTAGCAGGGGGAGAGTCGGGCAAGAGGTGAGATTCATCAGGGCAGAACCCGAAACATCCAGACTCGATAGTGAAATAGGCTTGGTTTGGAATTCTACTTATCACCCTCTATAACTCTAGATAAATTAACTTCAAGATTTGCTAAATGAAGGTCATGAAACCTCTCAAAAGATGAGAGAATTAAATGAAATATGGGAACAGTGTTAGTTCCTTGCCTTTCCTTCTGTGTCCTAAAACAACTAGAGGCCTGCTCCCTTGAGCCTGAGGTAGTAAATATCCATGAACAAACTTCCCTTCATCCCATGGCCTTTGGTCAGTCCATACTGTGTGCTCCTCACTCTCATCAGTGAAGGATTCCTCAAGGGGCCCCTCCCTCTGGAAAGAACGAGGGGAAGAAAACTTCTGGACACGTGCATTAAAAATTCCTATGTGGCCGGGGGTGGTGGCACACGCCTTTAATCCCAGCACTCAGGGGGCAGAGGTAGGAGGATCGCCGTGAGTACGAGGCCACCCTGAGACTACATAGTGAATTCCAGGTTAGCCTGAGCTAGAGTGAGACCCTACCTTGAAAAGAAAAAAAAAGAGGCGGGACCTCCTATGTGGGGCCTGGAGAGATGGCCTAGTGGTTAAGGCACTTGCCTGCGAAGGACCAAGGTTTGATTACCCAGTGCCCACATAAGCCAGATGCACAAGGTGGTGCGTCTGGAGTTCGTTTATACTGGCTAGAGGCCCTAGTGTGCCCATTCTCCCTCTGTATCTGCCTCTCTCTCTCAAATAAATAAATAAAAATTAAAATAAAATTTTTAAACTCCTGTGTTTTTGATAGAAAATTATTCAAAACACTTCCTACAACTAGGAAAGAACTCATCATTGTAGTGGGTTTTTCATGCGAAAACAGAAAACACTCTGGTAACATTTTCAGAAAAAGTTAGAGAAAAGAAAGTTTAAAATAAAATTTTACCGGGCTCTGTGATTGATTTACTTGAATCTCATTTCTCAGACTCTCAGCTTCCAGAAGAAATTTAACAGCATCGAAACTAAAGCCATCAACACCTTTTGCCAGCCAGAACTGCATTATTTCCTGCAATGAAGAAGCAAAATGCTTGGTTATATTAACTACACTTTACAACCCCACCATCTAATAACTATAGGCTTTGTCAACTGGGTGTGGTGGCGCACACCTTTAATCCCAGCATGGGGGTGGCGAGGCAGTGCCGAGCTGAGGTAGGAGGATTACAGGCGTTGGAGGTCAGCCTGGGCTACAGTGAGAGCCTACTTATTTATAGATAGATGATAGATGATAGATAGATAGATAGATAGATAGATAGATAGATAGATAGATGATAAATAGATGATTAATAGATGATAGATAGATAGATGATTGATAGATGATTTATAGAAAGATAATAGACAAATGATTGATAGATAGTTAGATAATAGATAGATAGAATGGTTTTGTCTGTGAAAAACTCTCCATCATAAAGTAGACATTTTCACACACTAACACATTTTTTTTCTCTTTTATCTGTTTAGCATACCAAGGTTGGCATAATGAACTCTCAAGGAAGGAGCTGAATTTAGGGGCTCCTATACTCCTTCATATTTTAATTCAAAATTGCATTGCAACTACATTTGTAATTGACATTCCAGAACCGTTTCACAACTTCAGAGCTAGTCAAGATGAAAGAAATATCATGATTGGGTCTCAAGAAACAGACCATCTCATTCTCAACTCCTTCATCCCTTTCACCCCCCAAAACAGCAACAACAAAGACAGGCAGCTGTTTAAAAACTAAATATTTTACTCCTTATCAGGAAGGCAAATGAAAGATAAAGTACTTGGGTGTTAAGAGATTTGGAAGGAACACAAGACTATTATAGACAGAATCACCCATTAACCATCAACCAGGAAAAGAATGAAGACCAGTAGAAATGTGGAAGTAAAACTCACGTGTGTGGGTTTTCTCAAATGATAAAGGATTAACAAAACAGTACCAAAGAAGCCACTAGTATGATGCCTTTAATTTCACAAAGGGACTCCCCAAGCTAAAATTAAGATCTAGCTTTTCATGCATTTTTATTGTATTCTTTGATGACAGTTTCTTTTGAAGACTGGTGGGAGCCAAAATTATTATGTGGATTATTGGGGAGATAATTAAAGTGCCTCCTTGCTCCATCATTATTAAAAGTTCAAGACAACAAAACCAAGTGCTAAGCACTAAACCTGGTATGAGGCTCTTTTGAGCCAGGGGCCCACACGGGCAGATCTACAACTTGCTAAGAAGGCTCCCTAAAATGAAAGGAAGTTCTTTCTTCCTGGTCCCCCTAAAGAGCCATCTCTTCCAGCCTTCCGGATTCCTCATTCCATCTACTCAGGCTCCTTCCCTGGAGAGCCTGATTTCTGACCCACTTTGTTTTACCTCCTATGTCTCCAGACAAGTCATTCTTTCTAAAAAAAAAATGTTTTATTTATTTATTTATTTGACAGCAACAGAGATAGAGAGAGAGAGAATGGGCGTGCCAGGGTCTCCAGCCACTGCAAACAAACTGTGCATCTGGTTTACGTGGGTCCTAGGGACTAGAGTCTTGAACTAGGATCCTTAGGCTTCACAGACAAGCACTTAACCGCCAAGCCATCTCTCCAGCCCCCAAGCCAATCTTTCTCATGATATATGTATGTACGTACATATATGTTTGTTTATGGTGCTGGAGATCAAACCCAGAGCCTAACGAATGTAAGCAAGGGCTCCACCAGTGAGCCACATGCCCAGTCCTGATGAGATTTTATTTATTATTTAATCTTATTTTGAGATGGGGGCTCATGTAGTCCAGGCTTTGTTCACAGTCTCTATGTAGTCAAGGCTCATCCTGAACTGAACTAACTGATCCTCCTACCTCTACCTCTCAAGTATTAGGATGACAGACACCCACCACTGTATTCCATTTACCAGATGAGACTCTAACATGCTGAAGTCAGAACACCATAGATATTACTGAATGAGGGCACGAGGATAGTAAATACTTGGAACACAGGAGGTGCCACAAATCATTCAATTATTATCCCTTGGGCACAGAGCCGGGAATTAAAAGTTGGTAGTGAGGAAATGTTTTGAATTAAGCTGCTTGGCTCCAGCAGCGCTATCAACGGGGGCAGAGCAGAAGGTTGCTGAAGCTCTGGGCTGTCTTGAGCCAGGAGGAGTGCCTCTTGGCTTTTCATCCACAGCGCCACCTCGCGATTCCAGGGCTCGGTGTTCCTTCCTCCCTCGTGGTCTGCGGTCACACTGAGCGCAGATGTGGGGCAAGGCCTCCTGGCTCCTCCTCCTTAGTATATGTCTACCTGACAGGATCACTTCACCTTGCTGTTCCTGTTTCCTAATTTATCAAAACAGGGGCAGGGAATTGGAAGGCAAGTTAAAAAAAGTAGGGGGCTAGAAAGATGGCTTAGCGGTTAAGGCATTTGCCTGCAAAGCCAAAAGACCCAGGTTCGATTCCCCAACACTCACATAAGCCAGATGCACAAGGTGGCACACACATCTGGAGTTCATTTTCAGTGGCTGGAGGCCCTGGCATGCCCATTCTCATTCTCTCTCTCTCTCCCTCAAATAAATAAATAAAATATTTTTTAAAGTGATTGGAAAAGTAGAAGATACTACTAAATAAGTATATGCAAGGCCCTGAGAAGTTCTCACCCGAGCCGAGTCCCACTGGCTGCTGGGAAGGGGGAAGAGACTAAGGAGAAGAGAGGAAGATGTTCAGTGTGGAAGGCCATGTAGGCCAGCCTCCCACTGGGGCGATAGCTGGGTGGAAGGTAAAAGGTTCAGTCGCCACAGGATGCAAGTGGGTATGCCAACAGAAGTCCCTTCGAATGTCACCTCACCACAAACGACCGGGTTGCAAATTATTAACCTGCTCAGCCCACAGATAAGTGCCGTGGAGAGGGTGTTGGAAGTGCCCTTCCTGTGAAAGGTCCATTTCCAGGAGCAAAGTGCCTGTCATTCTAAACTCTTGGCATTTCGTATGTATTTCTAATAGTAAACCAGATCACTTCTGTGAATAATGTCTAACTCCTGGCTGAGGGCGTACCGAGCCAGCACATGTGGGGTGTCCATTCCGCTAACTGAGTAACTAAGAATATTCTTCACACCTCGGGTCCTGGATGTGTGCAGGAGAACAGAGCGGTTGGTCAAAGAATCATTCACGCATGAACCCGCATATGGGTCACAACATGTAACACCGGTTCAAACCCCGCTGCAAGGGGCCAGAGAAGCCGCCAACTGGGAGCCTGACTGCCCCACCATCACCTTTATGAATCTCCACCTTGAGATCCCTGGGGAGGAAAAGCAAAGCCCACACAGAGAAACAGTTTGCCTCAAGGCAGGAGCAGAGGGTTGTGGGTAAGGACGCTAACCTCAGACCCCTAAACCTAGGTTAGGAATCCTGACCCATTCTCTTCCCCAAGGGCAGTGACTTTACCTCTCTAAGCCTGACTTTCTTTCTCTATAAGATCTTCCAAACTAAGCTTGTACTGGCCATCATATTAACTAGGTAAATCGCTTGCATATAGTAATAATGTTTTTTTAATAAGTATGTGAGAGGAGCTCTGGAAATGGAGGAGAGTCCTCACCATTAAAGAAGCTTAAAACTGACTCCCTGGCCGGCTGCCTGCTTCTCTCCTATTGCACTAAGAAAGAAAGATGCTGTGGCTCATGGTGCCTGCTTCTAGAACAGACACGATTCACCTAAACCCCCTCTGGAAACATCCAACGTATATGTAAAATGACCTTGGGAATAAGGAGTGCACAGGAATAATTTTTTGCCATGTGAATGTATGCTACATACATATACTGGTATGTGTGTGGGCACAGGTATGTGTATAAGTGTGCACGTATGTATATGTGTGTGTCAGTGTGGAGGCCAGAGGTTCAAATCAGGTGTCTTCCTCAATCCCTTTTCATTTCACCCCCATTTTTTAAAGCAAGGTCTCTCACTGAACCCAGAGTTCAATACTCAGCAAGATAAGCCAGTCGGCAAGTCTTTGGGGATCCCCCTGTGCCTGCCTCCTCAGTGCTGGGGTTATAGGCATGCACCATGACACCCAGCATTTGTGTGGGTGCTAGAGATCTCAGTTCAGCTCCTCAGGCTGGTGTGGCTGGCACTCTGCCAACTGAGCCACGTTCATGGATTCCAAGGTTGAACATTATGAAGATGCCAAAACTCAATGCAATCCCTATCAAAACCATAGCAGACTTTTTTTTTTTCTTTTTGCAGAAACTGACAAGCTGAAATCCCAATGGAAATAAAAAGGACTTAGAACAATCCAACAATACCCCAAATAGGTGTATGACTTATGCTTCTTGATTTCAAAACTTACTGTAAAGCTATAGTAATATAGACAGTGTGGTAATGATATAAAAATAAACATATGGATGAATAGAACAGAACTAAGAGTCTTGAGCCAGGCATGGAGGTGCACGCCATTAATCCCAGCACCAAGGAGGCAGAGGTGGGAGAGCTGCTGTGAGTTCAAGGCCACCCTGAGACTACATAGTGAATTCCAGGTCAGCCTGGGCTAGAGTGAGACCCTACCTCAAAAAACAGACAACAAAAACCAGAGAAGAAGAAGAAGAAAGACTAATTGGAAAGAAGAAGGGCTTCACTGGAGGGGGATTTCAGAGAGGAAGAAGTTGGTGTGAAGGGATTATGATCATGTTGTGTTGTTTATATTTATGGAAGGTTTTAAAAATATTTTATTTTTAATTATTCATTTGACAGAGAAAGAGGGAGAGAGAATGAGAATGGGTTACCAGGGCCTCCAGCCACTGCAAACAAACTCCAGATGCATGCACTACCTTGTGCATCTGGCTTATGTGATCCTGGGGAATCAAATTGTGTCCTTTGGCTTTGCAGGCAAGCGCCTTAACCACTAAGCCATCCCTCTAGCCCCAATGAAAGTTTTAAAGTTTAATTATTAAACTAAAATTTATTAAAAATTAAAAGTGAAAAGCTTAATAAAAGTTTAATTAAAAAAAGAACTAAGAGACTAGAAATAAACCAAACTGGTTACTGAACTCTCAGCTAGAGTGGATTTTCAATTTTCGATTGCAAGACAATACAGTAAGGAAAGAACCATGGGTTTTTAACACATTGCTGAGATAACTGAATTGCCACATGCAAAAGCATGAAGTTGGAGCCCTTCTCCCTCACACCATATGAGAAATAGGCAGAAAGTGGATCAGAGACCACCTACAACGTAAGGACCCAAACCACAAACTCTCCAGCAGCAAACACAGGAGTAAATCTCAGTGTCCAGTGTTAGGCAACCCTTGTACTGGGGACTGAGCCTAGGGCCTCATGCATGGCGCGCTGTACCATGGAGCTGCATCTTGCTTTTTATTTTGAGGCAGTGCCTCATTAAGTTGTCCAAGCTCGCCTCGAACTCACTCTGCAAACAGCTCAGGCACCCTTTGAACTTGCAATTCCCCTGCCTCAGGCTTATGAGTAGCTGATGTGATGAGTCTGTACCACCAAGCCCAGATTAGAGTGTTTGCTTAGGGTGTAGGGGATGTGTGTTTTGTTTGTTTTGTTTTATGAGACAGTCAGTGTCTCTCAATATACACCCGAGGCTGACCTCAGACTCACAATCTTCCTGCCTAGAGACATATGCCACCACACCCACCTAAGCAAGAATTCTTAAACCTGGGAGTAAAAGCAAAAGAAATAACAATACATTAGATGTCACCAAGATTAATCCCTTGTGTTCCAAAGGTCAGCATCAAGAAAATTAAAAAAGGAAAGGAAAGAAAAGAAGGCCCAGGCTGGAGGGATGGCTTAGTGGTTAAGGCATTTGCCTGCAAAGCCAAAGGATCCAGGTTCGATTCCCCAGGACCCACATAAGCCAGATGCACAAGGTGGCACACACATGTGGAGTTCATTTGCAGTGGCTGGAGGCCCTGGGGTGCCCTTTCTCTATATCTTCTTTCCTTTTCTCTCTCTCTCTCTCTCTCTCTCTCTCAAATAAATGAATAAAATAAAAGCCCATAGAATGGAAGAACAGTGTTTGTTAATTATGCATCTGAAATGTTTAAATAACATTTACAATCCAACGACAAAAAGGCAGGCCTATTTAAAATGGGCAAAAACCAGGTGTGGTGGCGCACGCCTTTAATCCCAGCACCTGGGAGGCAGAGGTAGGAGGATCGCCATGAGTTTGAGGCCACCCTGAGACTCCATAGTGAATTCCAGGTCAGCTTGGGCTAGAGTGAAACTCTAGCTCAAAAAAAAAAAAAAACCAAAAATAAAATAAGATAAAATGGGCAAAGAATTTAATCAGATACTTCTATAATGAAGATAGACACATAACTGTAAGTACATGAAGAGATGCTCAAATGTTAGCCAATAAAAAGGAGCAACTCTAATAACCCTCAGTGAGCTTCATATCCACTAGGACAACTGTAAGAATAAATGCAGGCAATAACAAGGCTTTTGGGCGAGAAAGCAGAGAAACTGGAACCCCGATAAACTAATAGTGGGAATACAGTAAAGAGGTGCTGATGCTATGGAAAACAGTTTCTCAAATACACAGATATGCACACATAGATCAGACATTTAGATAGACACTGTATGACTCCATTTTGGTAGCACATCAATAGATTAGTGGTTGCCAAGGTATTCGGGAAGAAAACAAGGGGGCCATGGAACTGCTTGCTAATGTGTACTTCTATTGGGTATGATAAAAATGTACTAAATGCCGGGCATGGTGGTGCACGCTTTTAATCCCAGCACTTGGGAGGCAGAAGTAGGAGGATCTCCGTGAGTTCGAGGCCACCCTGAGACGACATAGTGAATTCCAGGTCAGCCTGGGCCAGAGTGAGACCCTACCTTGAAAAACCAAAAAAACAAAAAGGACTACAACTATGATCATTGCACGATTGTGTGAATACACTAAAATTGCTTATTTACACATTTGAAATAAGTTCTATGCTATGGCCACAATGGCACAGTCCTGTAGTCCCAGCTACTCGAGAGGCTGAGGCAGGAGAATAGCTTGAGTCCAGGAGTTCTGGGCTATCGTTTGCTATGCCTATTGGGTGACCGCACTAAGTTTAGCATAAATATGGTGATATCCTGGCAACCAGCAACCACCAGATTGCCTAAGGAGGGACCCAAGTCAGAAATAAGTTTTATGCTATATGTATTATTTTTTTTTAAATATTTTTTTAAATTATTTATTTATTTGAGAGCGACAGACACAGAGAGAAAGACAGATAGAGGGAGAGAGAGAGAATGGGCGCGCCAGGGCCTCCAGCCTCTGCAAACGAACTCCAGACGCGTGCGCCCCCTTGTGCATCTGGCTAACGTGGGACCTGGGGAACCGAGCCTCGAACCGGGGTCCTTAGGCTTCACAGGCAGGCGCTTAACCGCTAAGCCATCTCTCCAGCCCGCTATATGTATTATTAAACCTCAAGAAAAGATGTTATTGAAGGACAAAATGAAAGAAAAATAAACTAAGGGTGTAGGGGTCCCCAGTGATTTGGTGAGCTGCACGTACGAGCCCACGGCCCCCTATGTCCAGTTTCCTACTCATCTGCTTCCTTCCAAGCACTCTCCAGTCCCTACCCAATCAAGAATGGGAACACCGCTGCCTGGGGTACTCTGGTGGGGGTCCAGTGCGATTATCAGAAGAACGCTCCCTGGTGGGGTATGTTGGGGCGGGGGAGATTTTCAGTGGATCACATTGTAGGCCTATCTGACCAACCCCATCTCTTACTTCTAAGATCCTGGCTCTCTGCCTCTTACGCTCACGTCTTTCCAACACACTTGTAGGGTTACTATATAAAATACAGGATACTCAGTTAAAGTTTAACTTCAAGTAACCAACAAATATTTTTGTAGTAGAAATATGTTCCCAATATTGTATTATTCATTATCTGAAATTTAAAATTTAACCATGATCTTTGCACTTCTCTTCCCTCTGCCTGGAATTATTGCTCCCTAGATGGGAAAATGGCTCCCATCACACCTCAGCTCTTCACCCAACAGGACTTCAGCATGAGGTGGTCTCCTAACCATCTTCTATGGGACAGCAATCTCTCCTGGGTTCACAACCACCTGAGGTGTTATATATGTAGCAACTGTCACGTACACCTTGGCATCCCAGACTCATTAAGAGCTGGGCTTCAACATACCAGACATTGAAAACCTATGACAAGGAAGGTCATAAGCCCTAGGGATGTAACATCTGCTGTTGTCTGGCTAAATGTGTATACTATAGTCACCAAACTGCCCAGTAAGCACTTCTCTTAAGGTTCATACCCATATATTAATGCTACTCTCACTTTTGGGTAGAGAAGCTTCTCTTTTCAGATGGTGGTGACCTCTGGGATGACTCAAAACGCACCATAGTGCAGAGAAGAAGTGACAGAGGAGTGCTCAGCACTGCAATATCTCTATCACACCTTCCAAGGCTCAGGGTCCATTGCGGAAGAGGTGACGGAAAGAATGTAAGAGCCAAAGGAAGGGTAGGACTCCTTACAAAGTGCTCCTCCAGACAGAAAATGGCCTGGATATCCATGAACTCACAGTGCCTGATACTACCTACATAAGACCAGCATAATATGAGGAAAAGACAATGATATCAAAATAAAAGAGTCTAATTGTGAGAGGAAGAGGATATGATGGAGAATGGGTCTGTGAAAGGGAAAGTGGGAGAAAGGAGGGAATTTTCATGGCTTATTGTCTATAATCATGGAGGCTGCCAATTCTAAAAAAACAAAAGTTAAAAAAAAAAAAAAAGATTTGGGCTTCTTTTATTCATTGCTATATAAGCCCAGTGCATAGAACAGGGCCTGGCATGAAGTAAGCAGTGAGTTAATCTTTGCTGAATGAATACAGAAGTGCTGTGCATGGATTATCTCATCTAATCTTGTAAACAGTACACCAGGGTAAAAGCCACCACCAACTGTGGTTCATAGGTGATGGTTCTGAGACATGAAAAGGCCAATAATTCATCCAGAGGCAGATGTAGGAGCCAAACCCCAAAACTCGTGTTCTCAACCACCTCCCAATAGCAGCCCTCAGGCCAAAGAGCGAATCAGTACTAAAGGCACCAGGTGTTTCTGTCCCCCTTTTATGTAGATGATTCTGAGGTAGATGAAGAAAGGAGCCACCAGCATGTCAAAATATCGGTATTTGGGCTGTAGAAATGGCATAGTGGTTAAGGTGCTTGCCTGCAAAGCCTAAGGACCCAGGTTCAGTTCTCCAGGTCCCATGTAAGCCAGATGCACAAGGTGGCACGTGCATCTGCAATTCGTCTTCAGTGGCTACAGGACTTGGAACTGCCAATTCTCTCCTTGGCTCTGTCTCTCCCTCTCTCTGTCTCAAATAAAAAATTTTTAAAAATTAAAACATTTAAAAAATATATCTGTATTTGTGTCAGACACCTTAACCATTGTTCAACATAGAGCCAAAAAACTACTCCTGTTCTCATTAGCAAACAAGTCTGGGTGGGGGGCCTTGGATACTCACTTTTATTTCTTCTTGAACAGCAGGATTTCGGAAATTTAAGTCAGGTTGCTCTTTCAAAAACTGGTGAAAATAACATTGCTTCCGTACTTCGTCAAAGTGCCAACTCGAGTTTCCATACACACTTAGCTAGCAAATGAAACAAAACCACACCTCAATTACTTCACTTGTTCATAGGATGGTCTTGCTTACAAAGACATACCCGTTATCATCCCCAGCCCCAAGGGGGGCAGATGTGTCGATCCTAAGAGTTTTCTTTCTAGGAACAGGATTACACTAAACCCACCCCCAAAGTCAGCTTAATGCTTCACAAGTATGTCTGTGATGTATCCATGTCCAGTAGAAACTGTTCATAAAAACCACAGCGTGGGCTGGAGAGACGGCTTAGCAGTTCAGGTGCTTGCCTGCAAAACCTAAGAACACATGTTCTAATCTCCAGATCCCACATAAGCCAGATGCACAGGCATGCAAGGTCGCACATGCGCACAAGGGGGTGCATGCATATGGAGCTCATTTGTAGTGGCTGAAGGCCCTGGTGTGCACATTCTATCTCTCTCTCATTAAAAAAAAAAAAAAAAAAAAAACAAAAAAAACAAAAAAACAGCAGCAAGCCAATGTTCTTGAATTTAAGACAAGGCCAAGTTAAAGAACAGTCATTATGAACATATTTTCTCAGATCTCCTGTCTAGGCTCTGGACTCCTATATGTGAAGAAAAGCAAATGATGGCCAATGCAGCGGAAAGACATAGTCTCTTGGTCTTAGTACGTGGATCTTAGAGATACTGAATATTTAAAGTGAGCCTCCAAAAAATATGTATTAGAATAATTCACTTAAAAATTCTACTAGGGGGCTGGTGAGATGGCTTAGCAGTTAAGGTGCTTGCCTGCAAAGCCTAAGGACCCAGGTTTTAATTCCCCAGCACCCACATAAGCCAGATGCACAAGGTGGTACATGCATCTGGAATTTGTTTGCAGTAGCTAGAGGACCTGGTGTGACCATTCTCATTCTCTCTCTCTCAAAAATAAATAAAATATATGTTTAAAGAATTCTACTAGCCCTCAGGAATGAAAATCCAACAACTTCAAGTGCCAGGGGTTGAATATGTCTCAATAAGTTGTTGGTCAGGTTGGCATCTGATGTCCCTCCTCAAACAATATAAGACCCTTGGTTGCGCGCCAGAATTGGATGGGTAAGATCCCAGTGCCAAAGATAGTACATACTTGGGCTGCAAGACACTGAGAAATCAAGATGGAGCTGAGCTGGAAGCCTCCTCCCTATTAACTAGCTGTCGTAGATCTGGAAAGTGCCGTGAAGCCTGCCGCGGAAGAAAAGTCATCAACAGACATCAATAGACTTAGCCAGCAGTGAACCCTGCAAGCTATACAGCTGACCAGCCCAATGTACCAACACGTATCATGGTGAGGTGTCTGTTATGGGGAAACCAACTGCTGTTGGATTGGGTGTGAGGCCTGCTCCATGGGAAAGAATTCATGCCTATTACTGAAAACCCAGTCAAAATCCCATAGCTGGAGAGTTCATAAGAACTGGGTGGAAGCTACTAATGATGGTTGGCTAAACTGATATATTATTGCCTCTAACTTGCCCTCTAAATGTTTGGGTTTCTGCTCATATGTTAATGTTACTCTCACTTTTGGTTACAGAAACTTCTCTTTTCAGATGATGATAATGATTAGGGAGACTCAAAACTTATCAAAGTGCTGAGAAATGACAGTGGCATGTTCAGCACTAACAGACATGTCTATCTCACCCACCAAGGCTCAGGGACCATTGAAGAAGAGGTAGCAGAAAGAAAGAAAGAGCCAAAGGAACGGGGGCAGCAGATTGCTTTAGAATAATACCTTCGAGACACAAAGTGGCCATTGCCTTTGTGACCTCACAGTTGCTGACACTATCTAAGACCTGCATAATACAAGAGCAGAAAAATGATGACATCAAAACAGAAGAGAGAGGGCTGGAGAGATGACTCAGTGGTTAAGGCGCTTGCCTGTGAAGCCTAAGGACCCATGTTTGACTCTCCAGATCCCATGTAAGCCAGAAGTACAAAGCTGAGGCACGTGCAAGGTTGCACATGCCCACTAGGGGCACAAGCGTCTGGAGTTCAATTTCAGTGGCTGAGGCCCTGGCATGCCAATTCTCTCAGGCTCCCTTTTTCTGTCTCTCTCTCTCTCTCTCTCTTGTGCGCACTTGCTCTAAAAAAATAAACTTTAAAAAAACAGAAGAGAGACTAGTTGGAAAGAAGGGGTTCACTGGAGGGGGGTCATGGGAATGGAGACAAAGGAGGGTGCTAGGAGGGAATTATGATCAGGATACATTCTTCATCTACATGAGGTTATCAATACAAAGATTTTAAAACTATTTAAGTACAGAAACTTCAAGTACCGGTGTCCAGAGGTGTTTGACAATAGACTAATGTCCTCATTCTAAAATGGATCAAGACCATGGCTCCGTGACAAGACTCTACTGGTTGTCCCTAAAATCTCTGGACAGTTCTTGTCCATCTAGTGTTAAATATGAGAGGTTATTTTGGGTTCCATAACAGGCCTTTTTTTTTTTCATTTCAGGCCAAAAGAACACCTGATAAACATTGAAAAACTGGGGCGGGGGCCCACAAACATCCTTTCCTTTTTCTTTGGAAGACTCAGTCACTTGGGGTCTGTGTTTCCATGGCACTTTACCAAAGTAAGTAGAAACGACTGCCTTTTAAAGAAATATACCTAAGGAGATTATGATTTTGATACATCGTCTGTATTTATGGACATTGTCAATAAAAAGTTTAAAAAAAAAAAGAAGCCGGGCGTGGTGGCGCACACCTTTAATCCCAGCACTCGTGAGGCAGAGGTAGGAGGATTGCCGTGAGTTCGAGGCCACTCTGAGACTACATAGTGAATTCCAGGTCAGCCTGAGCCAGAGTGAGACCCTACCTCGAAAAACCAAAAAAAAAAAAAGAAAAAAAAAAGTTTAAAAAAAAAAGAAAGAAATATACCTTCACCAGTTGACCTAAGTCAAGAGCACAAATTTATGTCATGTTTAGCCAAAAGAAAACTGTCCTGGACAAACAATCTAAATGAACTGAAGAAATCACAAACAGGTGCTTTACAAAAACAGAGCCTCAGAACTAAATGTAAGAGACGCTCTTCTACATCACTAGCAATTCCATAATTATTAGTTGGACAGTGCTAATTAGATGAAGATAAAATTAAGGCCTTAATGTGATATTATCTTCTGTTCACCTGAATAGGAAAAACTAGAAAGCCTGGCCAATATCAAGAACTAATGAAAATATGTGCTTTTTGTAACTGCAGGTGGGGATATAAACTAGCCCAACCACTTCAACAATCAATTTAACATTGCCGTGTAGAACTGCACATAGAGGATGCTGTATAGCACTTTTCCTCCTGTTACTCAACTTAAAGTGCCCCTTTGCTCATGTGTCTCAAAACGGCTTAGTAAGAATGTTTATTGGGCTGTAGAGATGGCTTAGCGGGTAAACGCTTGCCTGGGAAGCCTAAGGACCCTGGTTCGAGGCTCGGTTCCCCAGGACCCACGTTAGCCAGATGCACAAGAGGGCACATGTGTCTGGAGTTTGTTTGCAGTGGCTGGAAGCCCTTGCACACCCATTCTCTCTCTCTCTCTCTCTCCCTTTGCCTCTTTCTCTCTCTGTCTGTCGCTCTCAAATAAGTCAATAAATAAAAATTTTTTAAAAAGAGAATGTTTATGACTTACTGATGACAAAATTAGAAACAGTCCTACTACCTCTTCTCTGCAGAGTAAACCACAGGATATGTACATGATACGACATGTGAGCTAAGGCTAGCCCAAACTACGTGATTAGACTTTTTCAAAAACCGAGATACAGAAGCTTGTTACAGAAGGCTACGTGTAGCATGATGCTTCTCATAACATTCAAAACTAAGGAAACAAAAAAGTGCAATACATACTGCATACGTGGTATGCAGATTTAGAAAACCCCAAAACTCAAGGCTGGGGTTGTCTTTAAGAAGAGGCACAGTGGGGCTGGAGAGATGGCTTAGCGGTTAAGCGCTTGCCTGTGATGCCTAAGGATCCCGGTTCGAGGCTCGATTCCCCAGGTCCCACGTTAGCCAGATGCACAAGGGGGCGCATGCGTCTGGAGTTCGTTTGCAGAGGCTGGAGGCCCTGGCATGCCCATTCTCTCTCTTCTCTCTCTCTGCCTCTTCCTCTCTCTGTCTGTCGCTCTCAAATAAATAAATAAAAATTTTTAAAAAAATTAAAAGAAGAGGCATGGAGAACAGACAGAAAAACACAGTGTTGGTCATGTTCAAGTTCTCAGTGTGTTTGTGTTGGGGGGCAGGGGAGGGCTCATTTATACTCATAATATCGTCTTCTCAGCTTAGATCTATATTTATTTATTTCTTGGTGTTTCAAGCGAGGGTCTTGTTTTAGCTTAGACTGACCTGGAATTCACTATTCAGGCTGGCCTTGGATTCACATTGAACCTCCTACCTTAGCCTCTCAAGTGCTGAGAATAAAGGCATGTGCCATCATGCCCAGCAGATCTATGTTATCCATAGCGATACACAGCTTCAGTCAGTTATAACTGAGCGTAAAAGACTGCACAAATTCAAAGTACATACTTTGATCCGTTTTGACATAGAAACACTTGTGAGACCATAACCACCATCAAACTAGTGGACATATACATCCTCAGCCTTTTATACCCCTTCCCTCATCTTCCTCTGTATCTTCTCTATCTCTAAATAACATTTGATTAGCTCCCTGATGCTATGGGTTAGCTTGCATTATTGAGAATCCCCATGTTGCAGTCCGGTTCTCATTGCTGTTAGAAATTACCCAACCAAGAGCAGCTTCTGGAAAAAAGAGATTTATTTTGGCTTACAGGCTCGAGGGGAAGCTCCACGATGACAGGGGAAAACGATGGCATGAGCAGAGGGTGGACATCACCCCCTGGCCAACAGAAGGTGGACCACAGCAACAGGAGGGTGTGCCAAACACTGGCATGGGGAACCTGGCTATAAAGCCCTTAAGCCCGCCCCCAACAATACACTCCCTCCAGGAGGCATTAATTCCCAAATATCCATCAGCTGGGAACCTAGCATTCACAACACCTAAGTTTATGGGGGACACCTGAATCAAACCACCACACCCCATGTGTTTGGGATGATAATACACCATGTGCTTTCTGTGCCTTTCACTCTGCAGAGCTATTCTGAGATCCATCCGTGTGGTTTGTGTGCTTAGAGCTCACTGCTGAGCAGTACTCCATCATATAAATAATCAATCTGGGCGTGGTGGAGTGTGCCTTTGATCCCAGCACTGGGGAGGCAGAGGTAGGAGGATCACCATGAGTTCAAGGCCAGCGTGAGACTATGTAGTGAATTCCAAGTCAGCCTGGGCTAGAGTGAGACCCTGCCTTGAAAAAAAAAAAAATCACAAAGCTTTTATCCATCTATACGTGTTAACTTTTACATTAGAAAATGCAACCTTGACTACAAGTCACACTGATGGAAGTATGGAAAATGCACCTTCATATAGTCAAGACATGATATGGTTTGAGGTGTGGGTGGCAATGTTGAAAAGCAGACTGCAGGGCTGGAGAGATGGTTTAGTGGTTAAGGCGCTTGCCTGCGAGGCCTAAGGACCCATGTTCAACTCTCCAGATCCCACATAAGCCAGACGCACAAAGGTGAGGCAAGCGCAAGGTCGCACATGCTCACTAGGTGGCACAAGCGTCTGGAGTTTGATTTCAGTGGCTGAGGTCCTGACACACCCATTCTCTCTCTCAAAACACAAAACCACAACAACAACAAAAAACCAGATCGATGCACTGCCTATATCCAGTCCTTAACTGTGCAGCCTCATTGCCTATCTGCAAAGCAGGAATGAAAGCCTAATCCATGGGATTGAAGGGTAGATTAAGTGGATTAATGAGTATGAGACACTTGACAATCTGGCGCACATTGTGTGTTTAGTAAATGTTTGCTACTCACCCTGGCATTTTAGCCAGTGGGCGGGTTGGAGGGGGGAAAAATGCAAGCAGCAAAACTGACTTGCTGTTGACCCCAGGAGGTTGTAAGGAGATCACATGGGGTCCTTGGGTCATTTGAAGTTGGGGTCTAGAAGCCAGCATGTTGACGTGAAAACGCTTACAGAGAAGGTTAGGATGGGAAGAGGAGGGAGTGGAGTGGGGAGGAGCACCCGAGGAAAAGTCCTGGAAGAACGTAGGAAAGGAAGCCCACATGGCCCGAGACAGCCACAGGGCTACCCTTGGGAGCACGGACTGCCAGACAAACCCAGATGTCAGGAGACAGCCCAGGGCGTCCCCCTCCAGTCACTCCTCAGCATCTGTGGGAGACTGGTTCCAGGGTCCCCTCCTATGGCAAAATCAGCAGAGGTCCAGATCTCATACAAAAATGGTGCCATGTTTTCACATGACCCACGTATGTATATACGTGTATACTTCTATCACCTCCAGATTACTTACACAACCTAATGCAATCCAAGCACTAACTAAGTAGTTGTACTGTATTTTCAGGATATAAGAATCAAATCAAAGCTTGTCATTCATTCTGTACGGATTCATTTTTGTCCAAATATTTATTCACAAGTGGTGGAATCTGCAGATACAGAACCCACAGATATGGAACAGATAACTGGGGCCTGTGAAGTAATTTATTTACTAAAAAATTATTGGCCAATTTTCTACTTTTAATTAATTTATTGGTTTTGGTTTCTTGAGGTAGGGTCTCACTCTGGCCCAGGCTGACCTGGAATTCACTAAGTAGTCTCACGGAGATCCTCCTGCCTCTGCCTCCTGAGTGCTGGGATTAAAGACGTATGCCACCAAGCCCGGCCCTTTTTATTTATTTTTATATTTTTAATTTTTTTGGTTTTTCAAGGTAGGGTCTCACTCTAGTCCAGGCTAACCTGGAATTCACTATGTAGTCTCAGAATGGCCTCAAACTTATGGTGATTCACCTACCTCTGCCTCCCTAGTGCTGGCATTAAAGGTGTGCACCACCACGCCTGGCTTTAATTTTCTATTTTTTATTTGTGTGTGTGAGAGAGAATTGGTGCTCTAGGGCCTCGTCCCTTGCAATCAAACTTCAGACACATGCGCCCCCTTGTGCACATGTGCAACCTTGCATGCTTGTATCACTGTGTGTCTGGCTTATGTGGGACCTAGAGAGTCAAACATGAGTTCTTAGGCTCCACAGGAAAGCGCCTTAACCACTAACCAGCCCTGTTTACTATTTTTCTAGATCTGAGATTTAACTGCACACCCTGTATTCTTATGTGCCACATCTGGAAGGACAGGCACAGCCTCTTGTTTCAGAAGTAGCAAACAGAAAGAAGGCAGGTGGGCTGGAGAGATGGCTTAGCGGTTAAGCGCTTGCCTGTGAAGCCTAAGGACCCCGGTTCGAGGCTTGGTTCCCCAGGTCCCACGTTAGCCAGATGCACAAGGGGGTGCACGCGTCTGGAGTTCGTTTACAGTGGCTGGAAGCCCTGGCGTGCCCATTCTCTCTCTCCCTCTATCTGTCTTTCTCTCTGTGTCTGTCACTCTCAAATAAATAAATTAAAAAAAAAAGAAAGAAAGACGGCAGGGATGGGACAGACAGATATGAGAACGTCTCTTCTCTGTGGACTTTGCTACTGAGAACGATAATGCGGCAAAGAGGAAGTCTGAACAGAGGGGCATGTCAATTAGCTAGAGTAGACAGCTTCTCAAGAGGATTTAGTGGCTCAGTTCAGGCAGGAACGGTGATTGTAGGATGGAACTAGAGGCTTAGCCTCCAGGGTTTAGGAAAAGAGAAAGTAGGTGATTGTGTTTGTTTATGGCTAGGATTTTGCCCAGCAAAGGAGTCAAAAGGTCAAAAAAGGGGCTGGAGAGATGGCTTAGTGGTTAAGTGCTTGCCTGTAAGCCTAAAGACCCAGGTTCTAGGCTCAATTCCCCAGGATCCAAGTTAGCCAGATGCACAAGGGGGCACACACATCTGGAGTTCATTTGCAGTGGCTGGAAGCCCTGGCGCGCCCATTCTCTCTCTTGTTCTCTGCTTCTTTCTCTCTCTCTCTCTCTCTTTCTGCCTCCTCTCTGTCGCTCTCAAATAAATAAATAAAAATGGGGCTGGAGAGATGGCTTAGTGGTTAAGCACTTGCCTGTGAAGCCTAAGGACCCCGGTTCGAGGCTCGGTTCCCCAGGTCCCACGTTAGCCAGATGCACAAGGGGGCGCACGCGTCTGGAGTTCGTTTGCAGAGGCTGGAGGCCCTGGCGTGCCCATTCTCTCTTTCTCTCTCTCTCTCTCTGCCTCTTTCTCTGTCTGTTGCTCTCAAATAAATAATTAATAATAAATTTTAAAAAATTAAAAATAAAGGTCAAGAAAGAAAAGGATCTAGATAATAGCAAAAGATACAGTAGGCTGGGAGATGGCTCAGCAGTTAAAGGTGTTTGTTCCCCAAGCCTGGCAGCTGTATGTAAAGCAGAACACATTTGTAATTCCAACATGTCTGCAGCAATGACAGGCAGAGCCAGGAGCATCCCGAAGCTAGGCAGCCAGCTAGACTGGATTCCTCAGCAGCAAACTAACAAGAGAGACCCTGCCTCAAAAAAGATGGAAGGATAGAACACATACCCTGAGGTTGTCCTCTGACCTCCACATGCACACTGTGACACACAGTGCACACTCACGTGTGCATATGTGCACACACACACACACACAAATTTATATATATATATATATATATATATATATATATATATATATATATATATATTTTTTTTTTTTGGTTTTTTGAGTTAGGGTCTCACTCTGGTCCAGGCTGACCTGGAATTAACTCTGTCATCTCAGGGTGGCCTTGAACTCACGGTGATCCTCCTACCTCTGCCTCCCGAGTGCTGGGATTAAAGGCGTGCGCCACCACGCCCGGCAAATTTATATTTTAAGAAAAGCAAACTTAGGGCCCTGGTGTGCCCATTCTCATTCCTTCTCTCTCTTTTCACAATTAAATAAAGATATTTTTACTCAAAACTTATTTTTATTATTTATTTATATATTTGAGAGAAAGAGAAAGAGGCAGATAGAAAGAGAGAGAGAATGGGCTCTCTAGGGCCTCCAGCCACTGCAAACAAACTCCAGATGCATGAGCTACCTTGTACATCTGACATTACGTGGGTACTGGCGGATCAAGCTCAGGTCCTTAGGCTTTGTAGGCAAGTGTCTACAACACTGAGCAATCTCTCCACCCCAAAATATTATTTAAATAAAACTTATTTTCCAGTTCTTTCAGGAGCCATGCAATCCAAACTGAATAGAGTAGGAAGTGAGAGAAGGAGAGACTGATAGTGACCGTAGGTTTTAGTTTACCAGAACAATCAAATCAGAAACCTAAGTGACTTTTGGAAAACTTTATTTTTTAAACGATATCCTATGATTTGTTTTTTCCTTAATAGAGTTTCATAAATCTGCAGTTCAGTCACCGGAGATCTGCCCACTTTCCATTGGCAAGCTAGGCAGGCAGATACTTACCCAGTTGTTGGGAGGTATAGTGATGCCATTTTCTTGAGTGCAATTATGCCAGATGTAATAGTCCGTATATTTCCCAGTCCGCGTTCTACTCAACTGAAACCAAGTATGTTTATCACTTGTGTGATTTGGTATGAAATCGATTATTAATTTTAAACCTGATGAATGAAAACATTTCAAATGTCAGGCAAAGATGATACTAGAACAAGACATGACAGGCAAGGGGAAATGGTTTAAGTGAGCTTGGAAGCATGCTGTTTTAAACCCTCATTCCCATCCCCACGCCTCCCATTCAATATACCTTTATCATGTATGGCTGCAACCAAATCCTCAAAATCTTTCATCGTTCCAAAAATAGGATCAACTTCTTGAAAATCTTCAACAGCATATCTGAAATCTTTTAGGGATGACTTATAAAAGGAAGTAATCCAGACAGTCTTTACATTTAAAGTAGTGATGTAGTCCAGTTTCTCTTGAATACCTGAAGATAAAAGGCCAAGGCCATGGATAAATGCTAGTACTTTTTTATTTGAAAGATTGAAAATAAAAACAAATATATCCAAGATCAAGCTACTTATTGTGAAGACCAAAGTATTTGGAATTTTGTTGAATTTGAGGAAAATTCAAACAGCCAGATCCAGCTCTATGAATGACAGAAAATCAGCCTTCTGGCAATAACTTTTCAAATGTGTTCAAGTTACATATTGGCGTGTGTATATAAATACAAAGTTTGTGCTGGAGAAATGGATTAGTGATTAAGGTGATTGACTGCAAGGCCAAAGGATCCAGGTTTAATTCCCCAGGACCTGTGTGAGCCAGATGTACAAGGTGGAACATGCTTCTGGAGTTTGTTTCCAATGGCTGAAGGCCCTTGGCATGCCCATTCTCTCTCTCTCTCTCCTGCTCAAATAAATAAAACAAATAAAAATAAAAACTTCTATTAAAGACAAGGTTTTAGATAGTCCTAGCTGGCCTCAAACTTACTGCAGCCAAGGATGACCTTGAACTTCTGATTGTTTGCAACCTGCCAAGTGTGAGGATTACGGATCTGTGCCACCACACCTAGTTTATGTGGCAAACACACTGCCAGTTGAGCTACATCCTCAGGCCTCAAATTTAAATTAAAAAAAAATATTTTTACTCATTAATTTGAGAGTGGGAGAGGGGTATGAGTGTGCCCGATGCACAATGTGGCACATGAATCTAGAGTTCGTTTGCAGCAGCAAGAGGGTTTGCAGGTAAAGGAAGGAAAGGTGTGGCCATAGAAGGCTTGTTGAAAACAGGGTGAGGCCTGGGTTTCGGCACAATAAATACATGAACAAATAGTGGGGAAAGTTATGTGGAATAGAGGGACCAGGCAAAGACCATAACGATGAGGTAGAAAATAAGTGTGCACCAATATCTGAAAGGTTTCCCATTTCACTCCTCAGACTTTCTTCACCTCAGCTTAATTTAGATGTGTTTTCTTGATTGGTTACATAGGAAGTCAAGAAGTTATATGGGGCTGGAGAGATGGCTTAGCAGTTAAGATGGCATGCCTGCGAAGCCTAAGGACCCAGGTTCGATTCTCCAGGTCCCACATAAGCCAGATGCACATGGTGGCGCATGTGTCTGGAGTTTGTTTGCAGTGGCTAGAGGCCCTGGCATGTCCATTCTCTCTCTCTCTCTGTCTCTAATAAATAAATAATAAATACCTTTAAAAGATTTTAAAAAGGGCTGGAGAAGCACTCGGGAGGCAGAGGTAGGAGGATTGCCATGAGTTCAAGGCCACCCTGAGATGACAGAGTTAATTCCAGGTCAGCCTGGACCAGAGTGAGACTCTACCTCGAAAAACAAAACAAAACAAAACAAAACAAAACAAAACAAAACAAAAGGGCTGGAGAGATGGCTTAGTGGTTAAGCGCTTGCCTGTGAAGCCTACAGACCCCGGCTCGAGGCTTGATTCCCCAGGACCCACGTTAGCCAGATGCACAAGGGGGCACACGCGTCTGGAGTTCATTTGCAGTTGCTGGAGGCCCTGGTGTGCCCATTCTCTCTCTATCTGCCTCTTTCTCTGTCTGTTGCTCTCCAATAAATCAAAAAAAAAAAAAAGATTTTAAAAAAAAGGAAGTTATACAAAAGAGGATTCCAGTCCAGGTGAGGAGAGCCTAGAAAGAAAAGGTGTGTGTGCATGCATGCGTGTGTGTGTGTGTGTGGGTGTTGGGGGGGAGCCTTGGAGGAGGGTCTGCTTTAAGCTCAGAGTTCTGAATGCAAAGTCAGAGACCTAAGTCTGGGATCCAATTAGCAGTAACTTTTTGCGTTTTCGCTGTAGCTATCTGAAGCCTATTAGAGGCCAGCCACTCCTCAGCAGTTAATGAGACCAAAGCACAAAGTCACCTAACCCCTGGTGTACCATCCTGGCAGGAGCGGAATATCCCAGAGACATTTGTGCCTCTCCCTTTGGCTATTAGATAATTAAAACAATGGTCCCGAGAAATTGGAATTCCCTCCAGGAAGCTCATGCTGGGAAAAGGAAAAAGGCTGAAGCTCGCCTGGTGCTTTCTGGAGGAGGAATTTGTCCCCCAGCTCTATAGCGACTTCACATCAGCTGACTGGTCTGACCACCTTACAGGAGAGACTGGACCAGGGCCAACGAAGGTGGCTGCGTCACATCGTGACCGGGACTGCCAAGCTATGCATACCTCCAGCCCTTGTTTACACCTAAACTTCATGTCAAGACCTCAAAGATGGACACAGTGAGGGCAGGGCTCCAGGGCCTCATCATTTGTTCCATTTCTCAATGTGGCCATATTGTATATATGTCCTTTTTTGTTTTTGTTTTTCGCTTTTTTGTTGTTTGTTTTTGTCTTTTGAGATAGGGTCTCACTGTAGCCCAGGCTGACCTGGAATTCACTATGTAGTCTCGGGGTGGCCTCGAACTCATGGTGATCCTCCTACCTCTGCCTCCTGAGTGCTGGGATTAAAGGTGTGCGCCACCACGCCCGGCTGGTTTTTCTTTAATTCATCTATTGAAGACCATGGCCTGAGCCTGGCTTGTTACGGATACCAGGGCCCAGGCTGTGACCTTAACAATTGGATTTGGGCTGTTTCACCATAACAGGGTGACTGAGAGATGTCAGAGGGTCAGCAGACAAGAAAAAAATCTTTGCTTTTATACAGAAACAATGTATTATAGATTAAACAGTAAGCAGGCTGGGGGCGGTGTTTAGCTCAGTGGTGGAGTGTGCAGAGTGAGCCAGGTCAGCACAATGGGGCGGAGGGACCGAGCGCAAGAAGCCAGCGTAAGGATGGAAATAGAACTGGACAGACACAGAGTAAACAAGAAATTCCAGCCCCGTGCTCCAGGGGACAGAAGACAACCATCACAACACACCTGGAATGGCTTGTCATAATAATAGAACATTCCTGAACCTCAAGGAACCTATGTGATAACTGAAAGCAAACATTCCCTCAAGGAAAAGTTACCAGGGCGGTAACTGGTGAGAAAATGTCGTATCTGTGGGAATGCGGTGGGGGGGGGGGGGCTCTGTCTAGAAGGAGATTAGGAAGGGTCAGCAAGTGGGGAGCGTGATTTCGGTTGTAACTAGTCAAAGTGCCGCTTTTGGTAGGAGACGGTAGCAGATGCTGGGGTCACGAGGTGTGTGAAACTCAGTTATCAAGGGGTTCATAAACACAGTCCAAAGCACTCCAGGAATCTGGGGAGAGGGAGCGTCATACTCTGAGGAGGGAAGTGATACAGACTGCTGGAGAGATTGCTCAGTGGTTAAAGGTTCCTCCTTCCAAGGCCTGTCAGCTTGGGTTCAATGTCCCAGCACCCACATAAAGGCAGAAACACAGAGAGGCACAGGTATCTTCTGGAGTTCTCTCTCAAATTAAGGGGGGGGGGACACTAGTGAAGGCCATGGGTTTCAGACACACCTCAAAAATAGATACACTGTTCTCCACATAGTGATGATACAGGAAGATTCTTTAAAGAGAGAAATGGGCTGGAAATGTAGCTCAGTGGTAGGGTGTGTGCCACTGCCTGTACCAAGCCCTGGGTTCATCCCTGGGCAAAAGGGGAGAGAGGGTGAGGAATGGGAGGAAATGCTATGAGTGTGCATGTTTGATGTGGCTGGGAGCTTCTGAACAAATAAATTTTAAGTAATGTTTTACAAACGAATTAAGTGATGTGTTTAAAAGGGAAAGGGCTGTCTTCAACTTTAAATCCTGAGAAACAAGACTGGGGAGGAAAGATTCTTTCAAACATCTGAGAGCCACTCCAAGCTGCCGCTGAGACAATGGCTATGAAGTGCATATAGAAAGCATCAGGAAACTGGAGAGACGGCTTAGCACCCATGGCGCTTGCCTGCAAAGCCGAAGGACCAACGTTCGATTCCCTAGGACCCACGTTAGCCAGATGCACAAGGGGCCGCACGCATCTGGAGTTTGATTGCAGTGGCTGGAGGCCCTGGCGTGCCCGTTCCTCCCCCCGCCTCTCAAATAAATAAATAAAAATAAAATATTTAAAGAAAGCAAGCAGGAAACCATTAAGGGGGCCAGCCCGTGTTGTAGAAGCGAGGGTTGTTGCGCAAAGAAGCGTACAGACACCGGGTTGGTGGGCAATGAGCAAAACAGGACTTGACTCAAAGTCTTTCAGTTCAGGAAGAAGCCTTCCATGCCCTGGAAGAGCAGTTGGCATTAAAAAATTTTTATTTAATATTATTTTTATTTATTTATTTGAAAATGACAGAGAGAAAGAGGCAGACAGAGATAGAAAGAGGCAGATAGATAGATAGAGAGAGAGAGAGAATGGGCGTGCCAGGGCTTCCAGCCTCTGCAAACGAACTCCAGACGCGTGCGCCCCCTTGTGCATCTGGCTAACGTGGGACCTGGGGAACCGAGCCTCGAACTGGGGTCCTTGGACTTCACAGCAAGTGCTTAACCGCTAAGCCATCTCTCCAGCCCCCACCCCCCCCAAGTTGGCATTTTTAGAGGTGAAACGAGATGCAAGCAGACTGGTCCCTCTACAGCGTGCTTATGGGGGAGGAGGGGAACCCGGGCCCCAAACCCCACGCTACCCCCCTCCCCCCTTGGCCCGCCTGTCCCTGCACTGACCTTTCAGGTCTCCGTTCCCATCCTTGTCGCTGTCCTTGAAAGACCTCGGGTAGATCTGGTACATGGCGCCCGCCTGCCACCAGTCCAGGCACTTGGGGGAGACGGCGATGATGGTCACGGTGGCGGCGACCAGCAGGCACACGGCCACCACGACGAGCCAGAAGAGGAGCTCGCGGGGCACGCGGTAGCGCGCGCGCCCCGAGAAGCGGAACAGCACCTCCTTGGGCATGCCCGCGTAGGGCTCCTGCGCGCCGGGCTCGGGGCTCGCGGTGACGCTCACGGCCGCGGCGGCGTTAGGCTGCGGAGGGTCCCGGGAGCTGCCCGGCTCGCACGGGTCCGGCTCCGCGATGTCCTCATTGAGCACGAAGCCGTTGTTCGTCCGGCATCCCTCCATCCGCATCCCCACCGAGTCCCGCTTGCGTTGCTCTGCAGCCATGTCTCTTCCCCGGCAGGACCCGGGCGCGACTGTAGCTTTTCGCGGAGGGCTTTTGCCTTGACAGTTAAGCTTAGCACGGTTTATAAATAAACCTGGCGGGGCAAAGTCCAGTCCGCGAAGAAAGAGTGAAGGTAAAGGGTGGTGGTGGTGGTGGTGGTGGTGGTGTGTGTGTGTGTGTGTGTGTGTGTGGGTGTGTGTGGCGCGGGGTGGGGGGATGTTTAGAAATTTCTCTTTACACCAGGGAGGCTGCCAGAGCTTCATGGACAGTCCACCCAGAGGCGGGGTTCCTTCCATCACCGCTCACAGCAGCGAGGGTCACCGAAATCACAGTGCACACAGCTCAAATGAACCCTCAGCATAGAGGGACAAAACGTGGAGGAGACAAAAAATAAAATAAAATAAACGTGGAGGAGACATAACAAGGGAATTTTACCCAGCCTGAGTAAAATTCACAAAGTGTGTAAACCTTGCGGGTATTACTCTAAATGAAGGAACACAAATGCTTCATGCTTCCAATTTTCATGGGAAATCTACAGGAGCCTGATCCATGGAGCCAGCAAATAGGACTGGTGATTGTCAGGGGCTGAGGGTGCGGTGGGCTGGGGAAGGGGGAATGATGGAGTTAAGCTTCCCTGGGAACAGAAGCTCGGCTGGGGATGAAGAGGAGAGAAGTTCTGGCCTCCTGACGCTGCCAATGGACCTCATCTCTGAGCTGTGTAAATTTGTAAGCAGCTCAAGTGGCAAATATTAAGTCCGCTTGGCAACACTATTTAAAGACTGTAGTTTCCCTTTTTAGCTAGGTATAAAACGAATCCTCAATTGTGAGAAAGAGGCTGCTCTTCTTCTAGTGGGGAAGGTCTCCTCTCTTCTTACAAGTCCAGATTCTTTCTTTTCATTGTGAAGGTCACTTCTCTTCCAAAAATCCACGTAGAAGATGTGCAGGGACTGGAGAGATGGCTTAGCAGTTAAGCGCTTGCCTGTGAAGCCTAAGGACCCTGGTTCGAGGCTCGTTTCCCCAGGACCCACGTGAGCCAGATGCACAAGGGGGCGCACGCGTCTGGAGTTCGTTTGCAGTGGCTGGAAGCCCTGGCGCGCCCATTCTCTCTCTCTCTCTCTCTCTCTCTATCTCTATCTCTCTCTCCCTCTCTCTCTGTCACTTTCAAATAAATAAATAAATAATGAACAAAACAGACTATTAAAAAAAGAAAAAGATGAGCAGGACGCTCTGGAGCACAGAGCCTCACCACTTTGTCACTGAAGCTAATTTTTTCTCAGTCTGCCTTGATCCTGGACACGCCCACAAGTGTGCTAAGCTCCCTGTCTGAGCTCAGCTCCGTGTCCTGTCCTGTTCTGAACAGGGTGTGGCTGTCCATTCTTGTAAGGACTTCCCAAAGGTGATTTGGGGGGGGGTAGGGAGGGGAGGTCGGAGGAGGAGGAGGATTTCCTATCCAACAAGTTCAAGTGCTTTGCTTGAGGCAAATAAATAGTCCTTAATACTAGCACAAACATCTGCTTAATCATTGACAAGTGAACGATGCGTTTGCAAGGCTGAGGAACTTACTACAAGGCTGAAGAGCTTGCCTAGGAGACTGGGCAAGCCTCAAAAGAATGTGATGACTCATGATTTTCAAGGAATCATGGCACTTAATCCAACTTTGTGAGTCATCCGTGCAGATAGGAGACTGCAACCCCATTCCCACAAAGGGGAGCGAAGACTTGGAAATCATCTCTGATTTCATTAAGAGACTATAGTTCACATAAGAATTGATAGAGCCTGATGTGGTGGTACATGCCTTTAATCCCAGCACTTGGGAGGCAGAGGTAGGAGGATCGCCATGAATTTGGGGCCAGCCAGAGACTACATAGTGAATTCCAGGTCAGCCTTGGTCAGCCTCCAAAAAACAAACAAATAAAAATCGAGCAGATCGGGCTGGAGAGATGGCTTAGTGGTTAAGGCGTTTGCCTGTAAAACCAAAGGATCCCGGTTTGATTCTCCAGGACCCACGTAAGCCAGATACACAAAGGGACACATGCAGACTGGAGTTGGTCTGTAGTAGTTAGAGGTCCTGGCGCGCCCATTCTCTCCCCCCTCCTCTCTCTGCCTCTTTCTCTCTCACAAATAAATAAATAAAACATATTTTAAAAAATAGAACAGATGGTCTGGAGAGATGGCTTAGTGGTTAAGCGCTTGCCTGTGAAACCTAAGGACCCAGGTCCAAGGCTTGATTCTCCAGGACCCACGTTAGCTAGATTTATAAGGGGCGCACGCGTCTGGAGTTCGTTTGCCACCATACCTGTCTTTATTCATATCTTTTATTTCAATAATTCCACTTACAGAACCTGAGGAAATAATCTGACCATGGAACAAAAGAAGTGTCTAGCCGGGCGTGGTGGCGCATGCCTTTAATCCCAGCACTGGGGAGGCAGAGGTAGGAGGATTGCTGTGAGTTCGAGGTCACCCTGAGACTACAGAGTGAATTCCAGGTCAGCCTGGGCTAGATAGAACGAGACCCTGCCTCGAAAAAAAAAAAAAAAAAAAAAAAAAAAAGTGTCTAAAACGACAGTAACTTTGGTGTTATTTATAATAGTAAATATTTAAAACATCCAAATGTTCAATGATACAAGATTAAAGTAATTATTGCATATTCATGTTATAGAATATTGCCATTGAACATATTTTCAGAGCTGTTTGTGTTGAGTGAAAAAATACAATATATAAACACATTGTCTTGATTATGTTAAAAAATCACATTTACCTATAAAATTCTATTGAAAAATAGGCTAAGAGTGGTTATTCCTGGATATTCAGGTTCCAAGAAACATCAGTTTGTTCTTTAATCTTTTGCTACTTTCTAATTTACAAGTAATAATTTATAAATAGTAATGTCTCTTGGGCTAGAGAGAAGGCTTACTGGTTAAGGCGTTTGCCTGCAAAGCCAAAGGACTCAGGTTTGATTCCTCAGGACCTAAGTAGGCCAGATGCACAAGGTGGCACATGTCATCTAGAGTTCATTTACAGTGGCTGGAGGCCCTGGTATGCCCATTCTCTCTCTCTTTCTCTCTGCCTCTCTCTCAAATAAAGAAGCAAAGAAAAAGTTTTAAGAAGTTTTTTTAAAATTTTTGTTTATTTTGATTTATTTATTTGAGAGTGATAGAGAGGAAGAGGCAGAGAGAGAGAGAGAGAGAGAGAGAATGGGCATGCCAGGGCCTCCAGCCACTGCAAACGAACTCCAGATGCGTGCACCCCTTTATGCATCTGGCTAGAGTGAGACCCTACCTTGAAAAACCAAAAAGGGAAAAAAAAAAAAAAAAGAAAGAAAATGTAGATTATAGGCTAGAGAGATTGCTCAGTGGAGAAGGCACTTGCCCTGCCAAGAGTAAGGACTGGTGTTTGGATCCTCAGAACCCAAACAGGGCCACGTGAATCCCAGTGCTCCTTACAACGGGATGAGAGGTCGAGACAGGAGTACCTCCCAGAAATTCGCAGGCCAGAGACCCTGGGGAAGTCAGTGATGAGCATGGAGAGACCCTGCCTCAAACAAGGTCGAAGGGGAGGGCCGAGCTCTCTGATATGCCAGTGTGTGCATGTGTACCCCACCAGCCTGCGCTCACACATGACGCAGGAGAGGATGGACTTCTGACCTCGTGAGTACTTCACATGCCTGAACTCACACATGCACAAAGAAAGAAAATACTGAATACCAGAAAATGGAACACAGTACTACAAAATTTGGAACTTGGATAATCTGAATAATGAATCAGAGCTTTGAAGAGAAACCAGCTCATATGAATTATGCAATCTGTATATATATATTTAAGCAAAAAGATGGATGTGGTGGCACACACCTTTAATCCCAGCACTCGGGAGGCAGAGGTAGGAGGATCACTGTGAGTTTGAGGCCACCCTGAGACTACACAGTGGATTCCAGGTCAGCCTGGGCTACAGTGAAACCCTACCTTGAAAAACCAAAATAATAATAATAGTAATAATAAATAAAAATCAAGCAAGGGATGACATGTCTAGGAAGCAGATGGTTGAATAATAGAGGGTGCCACAGGCACCAGAAATACCTTGTAATTAAACAGAGAAACACACATATAGAAAGCAATGTTCATTAATTTAACATATTTCAAAGTCATTAATCATAAAGAGCTTCACGCAATACAAACCCAGCAAAGTATATGTGGCATATAAAATGTCCGATTTTAGATATTTTAAGTTTAAGGAAAAAAAGTGTTTCCCTACCTGTATTACCTGTTTACCAAACAGGCAGAGACATGAGGGTGGGATACGTTTGCTGTCTAAACATTTTGAAGTCCGCAGCATTTATGTCAATGCCTTGCATGGTATTCAATGAAAGAAATGAAAGAATAATGTGAAAGTACATTCCGTGCAACATGTAGATATGTATCGTTTCTCTCATCTGTGTGCTGTATACATGGTGCCGTTTAAGGAGTGAAAACTTGAGGTGAGAGAGGAAGGGAAGGCAGATCCAGCCCTGCCACGTCACAAAACTGCCAACTTCCCGGAGCGTCTCCTCCGTCAGCTGTCAGGTTTAGTTTGGTCCTAGGTTACTAGGATGAATCAACACAGGACAGAATACAGAGTGTGTATTTGTTTATTTGTTTATTTGAGAGAGGGAAAGAGACAGAGAGAGAGAGAATGGGTGCACCAGGGCCTTCATCCACTGTAAACGAAAAACAAGTGCATATGCCACCCTGTGCATCTGTCTTATGTGGGTCCTGGGGTATCAAACCTGGGTCCTCCAATCAATGTCCTTCTAGAATCCATGCTGTCTGCTTATGACTTCATGGTCCAGTCACACACTGACTGAGATTACCCATGCAATGTGTTTTGGCCAATGGGACACAACCCAAACATGGGATTTTAAAAAAATTGCTCCCATATATCTCCCCTTCTTTTTACATGTCTGCTGTCACTATGATCATATGCCCAGGCCAGCCTGCAGGAGATGTGGGAGGGGAAATTGGAGACCTCCTAGACCAGCCAAAATTCCAGTGACTTTAGATACATGAGTAAGCCCCACCCACATCAGCAAACCTGCCCTAACAGCAACTGTTGTCATGAAAATTAACAAATGGTTGGGTTACTTTTTGTTTTGGTATTCCAGAAATGGTGAAATTAAAGGATAAATGACAAATACTAAATTGTAGCAACTAACATTTCTATCACCCACGAAAAAAATTCCCCTCTGGCCCCTGCACCACATTCCTCCTGAGCCCCAGGCACTAATCTGCTGTTCGTTTCAGTTTTTATTTCAAGAACTTTGTATCAATAGAAGCATACATATGGCATAAGGTCTTCTGCAGCCTGTTTTCTCTTCCTCAGCACAACCATTACACCACTTATCCATCTTAGGGTGTATCGATATTTATTATTTCATTAATTTTTGGAGAAAGGGTCTCTATCTCGTTATGTAACCCTAGCTTGGAATTCTTTCTCTAGATCAGGCTGGTGTCCAAAGTGTGGCAATCTTCTAGCCTCAGCCTCTTGAATGCAAGGGTTACAGATATATGTCGCCATGCTCAGCTAGTAGTTATTTCTTAATTACACTGATGGAGATCAAACCCAGAGCTTCACCAATGCTAGGCAAGTGCTCTACCCCTGAGTACTTAAAAATATATTTAAGAGCCGGGCGTGGTGGTGCACGCCTTTAATCCCAGCACTTGGGAGGCAGAGGTAGGAGGATTGCCAGGAGTTCAAGGCCATCCTGAGACTACAGAGTTAATTCCAGGTCAGCCTGGACCAGAGTGAGACCCTACCTCGAAAAACCAAAAAAAAAAAAAAAAAAAAAAAATTTAAAATAAACTAATAAGATTTTTTTTTTTTTTGAGGCAGGGTCTTGCTCTAGCTCAGGCTGACCTGGAATTCACTATGTAGTCTCAGGGTGGCCTCAAACTCTCAGCAATCCTCTTACCTCTGCCTCCCAAGAGCCAAGTACTGGGATTAAAGGCATGCTCCACCATGCCCGGCTCACTAATAAGCTTTTTAAAAAGCAGTTTTAGGGCTGGAGAGATGGCTTAGCAGTTAAGGTACTTCCCTGGGAAGCCTAAGGGCCAATGTTCTACTCTCCAGATCCCATGTAAGCCAGATGCACAGGCGCAAGGTCGCACATGTCCACTAGGTGGCGCAAGCATCTGGCATTCAATTGCAGTGGCTGAGGCCCTGGTGGTGCCAATTTTCTCTCTCTCTGTTTCTTACTTTCTAAAATTATATATTTAAAAGTAGTTTTAGGGCTACAGAAAAAAAAAATGGGCAGAAAATATCATTCCCAAATACTTGCTGTCTTCAAACACCTACAAGGTCTACCTTATTGTTAGCATGTGCATTTGTGTGGCACATTAGAGGTACAACTGATGAACGGAGACAGACAAAGCACTCTCGACTGAGGCCTATCCTTTGTGCGGCTTCCCTCTTTGTGCTGTGTATTCTGACTTTTTGACAACACACTGTGGTGGGTGACCACCATCACGATCTCACAGATTCCACTACCCCCAAAGTCCTCTTCTTCACTATGGTGATTCGAACTCGGTGTTCCCCCATACACTCATGGGTTTGTTTGGAATACAAGCCAACCGAAGAGTACAAGTGCATTTACTGTTTAATCTACCGACCATGCATCTATCCCCTACCTTCTTGTTCGAATTTCTATATACACCCGACACTCCTGCTACTAGAGGCTCTTGTACAGACTCACTGCGTTGGTGAAGTCAAAAGTCCGAGCTTAAGCCCGAAATAAAAGCTCCTTGCCTTTGCACACGTGTCTGGTTCTCCTTGGTGGTCACTGGGGGTGCTGAGAGCTGGGCAGAACGTGTGTGTGTATGTGTGTATAAAATGTATTTTCCTGAGGTAGGGTCTTGCTCTACCTCAGACTGGCCTGGAATTCACTATGTATTCTCAGGGTGGCTTTGAACTCTCGGCATTCCTCTTACCTCTGCCTCCCAAATGCTTGGGATTAAAGGCGTGTGCCATCACGCCTGGCTTGAATACATAATTTAATTTCTCAGAGGTAATCCCAGCACTCAGGAGGATGAATGGGAGTATCACCATGAGTTCAAGACCAGCCTGGGGCTATAATGTGAGTTCCTGGTTAGACTTGGTTAGAGTGAGACCCTACCTTGAAAAAAAAAAAAAAAAAAGCAAAAACAAAAAAAAAATAGAGAAACTCAGAAACTCAGTATCAGGGGTGGGATAACCTTTCAATGAGATGCTGGCCAGGTCCCTAAATCCCTCCCAAAACATTACAGGCTATTGCCAAGGTTTTTGGTTGCCCACCAGAACGACATGGTAAGACCCTGTTGGTGAAGACTCCACATGCCTGGACGGCAGGTCACTGAGGAATCAAGCTGGAGCTGAGCTGGAAGCCTCCGCCCTATTGACTAGCTGTGAGGATGCTGGAAGGAGCTATACAGCCAGTTGGGGGAGAACAACCATCAACGGTGACTTTTTCAACCAGCAGTGGACCCTGAAAGCTTTATGGCTGGCTGGACAGTCCAAATACATCAACTGGTCCAATGCCCATGGTTTGGGAGGTTGGCAGCTTTAGAGGAGAGATTACACCTGTTGCCTGGACAAATTATGCCTATCAAACTGTCCTCTGTACTTACAGTTATGCCCATATATTAATGCTACTCTCATATTTGCTTACAGAAGCTTCATTTTTTAGATGGTGGTGACCACTGGGTGACTCAGAACTCACTAAAGTGTTGAGAAGCGACAGTGGAGTGCTCAGTACTAAATGAGACATCTCTGTTGCACCTCCCAAGGCTCGGGGACCATGCAAGAAAGGTGGAAGAATGTAAGATCCAAAGAAGTACGGACTGCCTACAACGCTGTCACCCAGACCCAGCGGTCACTGCGCTCACGACCTCACAGTGGGTGGTGCTCCCTACACAAAACTGGCATAATAGGAGGAAAAAGTGGTGACATCAAAATAGGAGAGAAGAATTGGAAAGAAGGGATTTCGTGGAGGGGGGATTTGGGAGGGGAAGTGGGAAGGAGATGAGAGGGAATTATGATCATGTTATATTGTTTATTTGTGGAATATAACATGTTATATGGTTATTTGTGGGAGTTTAAAAGGGGGCTGGAGAGATAGCTCAGTGGTTAAAGGCATGGGCTTGCAAAGCTTGGTGGCCTGGGTTTGATTTACCCATGTAAAGCCAGATGCATCTGGAGGTTGTTTGCAGTGGCAGGAGGCCCTGATGTACCCATTCTCTCTCTCTCTGATAAACAAATAAATACTGTTTATTTGAGAGAGAGGGAATGGGCAAGCCAGAGCCTTCAGCCATTGCAAATGAACTCGACGTATACACCCCCTTGTGTACATGTGTGACATCGCGTGCGTCACTGTGCTTCTTGCTTAAGTGGGTCCTGGAGATTTGAACGCAAGTTTAGGCTTCACAGGTAAGCGCTTAACAACTAAGCCATCTCGCCAGCCGTAAGTGTTTTTAAAGTTAAATAATCTAGTTGGTTAGCTCAGTTGGTTAGAGCATGGTGTCAACCAAAAATTTAAAAAGAAATAAGAGAAACTTCCCAACTTTTCCCATAGTGGTTCCACAATTTACACTGCTACTAGTGATGTTCTTAGTGACTTGTGACACATCTTCACATGATGTTGTCAGCTGTTTTTTGTTTTTGTTTTTCAAGGAAAAATCTTGCTCTAGTGCAGGCTGACCTGGAATTCAGGGTGGACTTGAACTCACGCTCATCCTCCTACCTATGCCTCCTGAGTGCTGGGATTAAAGGCTTGTGCCACCACGTCTGGCTGTCAGCCATTTAAAATCTTCTGGCTTGTGCATGGGGGCATCTTGTTTGTGAAGCTTGTGTTTGAATCATTAGCCTTGTCTGTCCAAAGTGCCTTAATATGTTGCATCTCCCCCAACCAGTGCAACCTGTTTATCCCGCCCTAGAAAATGTTTGCCAGGGCAGGAATGGCCTGTTCTCCTCAAATGTGGCTCCCTGCCTTCTACAGTAATTGAGTGTAGCTGAGCTACTTAGCCAGGAAAAACAATTTGTCAGACTCACAGCTTGCACTTAGATAAATGTAGCGACAAGGCTACAAGGTGCGGGCTGGAGAGATGGCTTAGCGGTTAAGGCACTTGCCTGTGAAGCCAAAGGACCCAGGTTCGATTCCCCAGGACCCACATAAGCCAGATGCACAAGGGGCACATGCATCTGGAGTTCATTTGCAGTGGTTACAGGCCCTGAGGTGCCCACTCTCTCTCTCTGCTTGCAAATAAAGAAAATAAAAATAAATTATTAAAAAAAACAAAACAAAACAGAAGGTGCACCACCATCTGAGGCTTTAAGAAGCAGGGCACCTTTCCTTCCCAGTCTTCCGGTCGGATATGGGCGACCACGCGGGCATAAGAAGGACAAGGCTTAGACTAGAGATACCATGTGGAAGACACACGTCTACTTATTCTCGTAGTTACCGCGGCGTTGCTGGAACAAAGTAACTGACCAAAAGGAGCTGATGGGAGGAAAGGGTTTCTTTTGTTTTTGTTGGTTTGTTTTGGCTTACATTCTCATGGAAACGCTTTGTGGTGGCAGGAGAAAGCATGGCACGAGCAGAGGCTGGACACCTCTGCTGAAGCAGGTGGAAAACAGCAGCAGGAGAGTGAGCGGAGCTCGGAAAAGGGCTGCGTCGCTCCTAAACCCACTCCCGACAGCAAGCGGCCAGGTTCCGCCTCCCAAATTACCATCAGTTGGGGGAGGGATAAGCATTCACAACACATGAGTTTATGGGGGACATCTTATTCAAACCACCACATTCCACCCCTGACCCCCATAAACTGACTATCCATGATATAAAATACAATTCATTCAGTCTAGCTTTTTTTAAAAATTTATTTGAGAGCGACAGACACAGAGAGAAAGACAACTAGAGGGAGAGAGAGAGAATGGGCGCGCCAGGGCCTCCAGCCACTGCAAACGAACTCCAGACGCATGCGCCCCCTTGTGCATCTGGCTAACGTGGGACCTGGGGAACCGAGCCTCGAACCGGGGTCCTTAGGCTTCACAGGCAAGCGCTTAACCGCTAAGCCATCTCTCCAGCCCCAGTCTAGCTTTAAAAAAAATCCCTATATATTTTATCAGTCCCAATGCTGTCCCAACACTCCTATAGCCCAAGGTCTTTAAATTATTTTATTTTTATTTTACCTATTTATTTGCAAGCACAGAAAGAGATAGAGAAGAGAGAGACAGACAGAAGGAGAATAGGCACACCAGGGCCTCCAGCCACAGCAAACAAACTCCAGATGCATGCCCCTTTGTGCATCTGGCTTACATGGGTGCTGGGGAATTGAACCTGGGCCCTTAGGCTTCACAGGCAAGCATCTCTAGTGCTGGAATTAAAGACATGCACCACCATGCCTGGCCTTGAATTTCTTCCTTTTCAAAGAAAACTGTATATATAGCCAACTTTTCAGCATTTGACCATTGGCTTTGTTGATATGACTTAGATTTTTTTTTTTCCCTAGCTATTCTAAAACACAAGGAAAGCAGCTAATTTCAACCAATTCTAATTTTGTCTTAAGATATGTCTGGACTGGGGCTAGGGAAGCACAAGGCCCTGGGATCGGCCTGAAGCACCTAGAAATAAACACACATATCTGGGTACACTAATGCTTCAGAGTTGAAATGTCAACACACGTATTTTTGTTTGAGAAAAACAGAGAAAGAGGCAGAGAGAATGGGTGCACCAGGGCCTCCAGCCACTGCAAATAAACTCCAGACGCATGCGGCCACTTGTCCATCTGGCTTATGTGGGTCCTGGGGAATGGAGCCTCGAACTGGGCTCCTTAGGCTTCACAGGCAAGTGCTTAACCGCTAAGCCATCTCTCCAGCCCTCAACACACGTATTTTAACATTCACACTCAGATGGACTGATTAAGCAGGAAGAATAAGTCTATCCAAGAGTTTGCTATTCCACACAACTTCGAAACATAATTATTCACATGTCCAAAAGAGATGAAACTTTTGTATTGGTTTCCCTGAAAGAGATTTACCTATTATCTTGCAAAATGCTGTCTACATCATTGCCTGGAATAGTTGTATCAATTTTCCTTGGAAAAGCATTAACATTAATTGGTGTATCTTTGTATTTATATACAAAGCATCAAATATGTGGCTTTTTTCTTGCCATACATTCTTGTACTTTTTTTTAACCACTAAATTTATCTCCATTCTTTTCTTTTCCAGTCAATACTAGTACAAAAAAAAAATTATAGTTCACAATGTGGTAATTTATTTTAGAGCCTATTCCGCTGGGGGAAAAATGCAAGCAGGAATTGCTTTAAAGCTTCAATCCATTTTAAAGTGATAGAAATTTTTTTAAAAATGCATAAAGGTGATTACTGTTTCCTTTAAAATGTTTCAAGAAATGCAGAAGAAACCATAGAATTTTAAATGAAAATAAAAGTGCTCTCAGAGGCTCTGAGAAAACAGCACCAAATATATTGTTTTAAAAATCAAATACCCGGGCATGGTGGCACAGCCTTTGATCTCAGTACTTCGGAGGCAGAGGTAGGACTCCTGTGAATTTGAGACCTTCCTGAGACTACATTAGTGAATTCCAGGTCAGCTTGGGTTAGACTGAGACCCTACCTCAAAAAAAAAAAAAAAAAAAGTATTTACAAAAGTATATTTACATTCTTGCACTTTTCAATCTCAGAAAAGGAATACACAGTTATTTCAAGGGCACAGCTGATTATTAATTATAAACTAATTATAAAAGCACAGCAACAAATAGAATTGTAATAAAAATACAAGAGGGTAAAAAGAGAAGTACAAGAGGAATGGAGCTGTGGGTCATTGGTAGAGCACTTTCCCCGGGACCCTGGGTATGACCCCAAATGTGGGGGGGCGGGGAGAGCACAGGAGGGACGGTTGGCCAGGCATGGTGGAGCACGCCTTTAATCCCAGCACTCAGGAGGCAGTAGTAGGAGGATCAGCATGAGTTTGAGGCCATCCTGAAACGACAAAGTGAATTCCAGGTCAGCCTGGGCTAGAGAGACCCTACCTCAGCCGGGGGGTGGGGGGGAAGGAGGGAAAAAGGTTGCCTAGGTGATGCATTATTCCAAAGTAGTATTTTTTGGCTATCTAGAGGAGTACCTATGATAGAACATTTGAGCAAATATCTTGCCTGACCAAGTAAATCACTATTTCTTATATATCCTCAATATAGTTCCTAAAAGTCATCTATGTTAAACTGAAAACAAAGATTCAGTTACCCAGCAGTTGTGGCTCCAACTCCTTTCACATTAAGAATAAACAATGCAGCCTTTCAAGAGACCCAGGAATGATAAAAACCAGTCACAAGATGCTTTTTCAAAAACATTTAGAAGTCGGGAAACTTCTGATTTAAACGATGCTTTGGGGGAAAGGAAACAATGACAGATTAAAGCTGGCCCTTAACCATGAGAGGCCCTGAAATAAAACCACAATTGCTACCAAGAAGCCACAAGTGTTTATTGTATCAACGAGGGAAAACATGTTTTGAGGACACAAGAGGCATCATCAATTCTCTGCCTCCTCCAATAGGGCTGTAAGAGTAAAGGTTGATAGCAATATAAATACTATAATTATGTAATGATGGACTCATTTTTCTTTCAGGTTTACAAAAGACAAAAACTCTTTTTGTCCTTATACTTCTGGGCTCTTGGTAGGTCGACCAGCCACTCAACTGCCTTGTCTCCAGATTTCAGCCAAGTTTACAAATGCACGTGCCCAACACTGCCATCTGGTGGAAACGATAGAAATTGAAATGATTTGTAAGTGAATAAAGCCGTTTGCCTAAACTAGGAATTAAATTGAAGGTTGGGAGACAGTTCATTCATAATAGCACTAATGAATATAAAATAAGGAAATATTTTAATATACCATAAAACTATGAAGCTGTGCTGGGACATTATAAATATTTCCTTAATGAGAAAGATGTAGTACCTTCCTATAATTGAACGTAACCCTGCTGAAGTTATCAACAGCCAGAAAATTAATCTATACACATAATAGCAGAATCAACATTTACCAGGATTTTTATTTGGCAGAGAACTCTTGACCATATTATTCAAAAGTTCATCTTGAGGAACAAGCCTATTTTTTGTTTTATGTAAAAGTTGAATGAGGATGAGGGGCACTTTATCTACCAGATAATCAAGGGAGTAACAAAACTGACAAGATGGAATGGTTTGGATAGAAAATCAAGAGCAATGATGCAAAATACGTAAAATGCAGCCATATGCAATAATATATAGCATTTCCAAAGAATGAGAAAAGATTGGCTGACATAATAGTTGGAGTCATGGGATAATGAAAGAGTTATGGAAAGATGTTATCTAAGATTCTTGATTCATAGGTTTTAGTTATATTAAATATATTTATTAAAGGCTAAAGTCATAAAAGAGAAAAAAATCTATATGTATTTACTTACTCATAATAAGAAAACATTGTCAGTATATGCAACTGAAGGTTGATGAAACTGTTAAAGAAAATGATAAAAATTCTAAAATTCTTCAATGTAAGACTCCTACAATGCATCAAATTTTAACATGTAAATCTTTGCAGTTTGTTAATTTTACTTAAATTTTTTTTAAGTAAAACACAAAGAAACCCCACCATCTTCGATTTAGAATGGTACATGCCATTTGGAAAGGAAGGATTTGATCAAGCACTCGAATCTGAGCATCCCACCCGTCTTCAGTACCTCTCCAATCACAGTTGAGTTGAAAGCCCTTGTTCAGCCCAAGGAAAACCTCAACAGAGGCACATATTATTATGTCAGAAAAAAATCACAGCCACAGCAGCGCGACACAAGAGTTAGGGGTAAAATACTATGAGGTTGAGCTTGTGCTTTCTTAGGATTTTAATCATTCCAGTACGGATTGGTAACTGGTTCTTAGGCTCATCCTCAAGAGCCTTCATTAACAAGCAGCGATTGCAAAGCCTAACTAAAACACAGATTTGGGAGAGCTTGTGAAATCACTTGGGACATACGGGACAGAATAATGGCTAACTGCTTAAATGTAAAGAGCTCTTACAAACCAACAAGAAAAATGGTAAATGTATCAACAGAAAAATAATATACATGAGCAAATTTGATTAAAGGTATATAGTCAGATGAGAATGAAAGTTCACCCACTAATAATCAGATATTTGGGAACTAAGCCAGTGAATTTAGTCAGATATTTAGTCAGATGGACAATATGCAACATTGGTGAGAAAGTTCTTTATATTTTTAATTTTTTAAATTTTTGTTGATTAATTTGAGAGAAACAAAAATAGGCAGGTAGAGAGAATGGGCACACCAGGGCTTCTAGCAACTGCAAACGAACTTCAGATGTGTGTGCCCCCTTGTGCATCTGGCTTACGTGGGTCCTAGGGAGTTGAACCTGGGTCCCTTGCAGGCAAGCACCTTAACTGCTAAGCCATCTCTCCAGTCCCCAGAAAGTTCTTGTAGTAAGACGGATTGTAAGTTATCACCTTCAAGGAAGAAAACTCCTAACTACTGAATTGATTTTTGTTTCTACATTTTTTTTCAATTAAAAAGTTAATTAAAAATATAAACAGAAAATTACAGAAAAGAATGGTATTCACTCTTACTGTCCAATTTCACTGATGTTAACATTTTGGTGTCTGTTTTTCTTTTCTTTTTGCTTTTTGAAGTTAGGTGCTGCTGTAGCCCAGGCTGACCTGGAACTCATTACGTACTCGCAGGCTGGCTTTGAACTCAGAGATCCTCCTACCTCTGCCTCCTGAGTTCTGGGATTAAAGGCCACCATGCCCAGCAACATCTCTATCAGTTTGTGAGAAAAATCCTTCACTTTTCCCAATGCCTCTCAAGGAGTAAGCACTCGTCTAGCCTGAAGTGGTGCCTGCTTATCATCCCAGTACTCAAGTTGAGGCACAAGTTCAAGGTCAGCCTGTCAACAAAACAAAAAACTACTTTTCTAAAGTTACCGTGCTCTATGTTTCATGTTTTATACGTTCACAGGAGTACGACACATCAACCCTAAGATTGCATTCTCTTATGTATCCTAAATGCCTTCAATTTAACTATGAAAACAATGCTCTTATCAAAACAGCGATTGTTTCATAATTACTGTAAGCAAATTGGAAATACTTTCATATGCTAAATCACAGGAGTCAATCTGAATGCACTGTAATCTAGTAGACGTAGTCCTGACACTGTACAGCAGCCAACTGTGAAGGGAAATGTGACGAGGTATGACCAACTTGGCAACTGCTTTGTCAACAGCAGTTGTCCACCACCACCGAGAAAGAAACCTCCGGAACTCAGACATACTAAACAATCACACAACAGACATCCTTCTTTAACTTTTCTCTCAGACAAAAAAAAAAATTAGCATTTTTATTTGAGACAGAGAGGGGAGGGGAGGGGAGGGGAGGGGAGGGGAGGGGAGGGGAGGGGAGGGGAGGGGAGGGGAGGGGAGGGGAGGGGAGGGGAGGGGAGGGGAGGGGAGAGGAGAGGAGAGGGAGGAGGAGGAGGAGGAGGAGGAGGAGGAGGAAAGAATGCTCCAGGACCTCACAAGCACTGCAAACAAGCTCCAGACATATGCACCACCTTGTGCATCTGGCCTACATGGGACCTGGAGAATCGAACCAGGATCCTCAGAGTTCATGGGCAAGCACCTTAACTGCTAAGCCATCTTTCCAACCCTATTTCCCCCCGCCCCCCAGGTAGGTTCTCACTCTAGGCAAGGCTAACCTGAAACTATGTAGCCCCAGGTGGGCTGTAAACTCATAGCACTTCTTCTATCTCTGCCACCGAGTGTTGGGATTAAAGGCATATGCCACCTCGCCTGGCCTTTTTAATTTTTTTTTAAATTTATTTGCAAAGCAGAGAGGGAAACATGGACGTGCCAGGACCTCCTGTCACTGGCAACAAACTCCAGATGCATGAGCCACTTTGTGCATCTGGCTTTGCCTGGGTACTGGGGAACCGAATCCAGGCTGTTGGGCTTTGCAAGCAAATGCCTTTGATCACTGAGCCATCTCTCCAATTCTTATTTTTCAATGCATTGCAAAGTGGCTCACTGCCTAAGAAAGCAAAGCCTCAGGATGGTCTTAGCGCAGCTTTTCCTCTAGTTCATCAGGCGGCCACAGATCCCATAATACAGGATGCTAGCAGACTAGTTATTCTGAGTAACATCTGCTTAAATTAGTAGCCCAGAAAGAGTTACTTCAAAGGCCAAAGAATTCACACACTTATCAGCCTAAGATTAGAGTGAGACACTTGTCCTGAGGACAATTAAGAGGTGACAATTAAAATTAAATATTTTAATGGAACGTTAAAATATGCAGAACCATGTAGGTTTTTGCAAAACCGTGTGGAATATACAAACTTACTTTGGTTTTCTGAGGTAGGGTCTCACTCTAGCTCAGGCTGACCTGGAATTCACTACGTAGTCTCAGGCCGGCCTTGAACTCAGGGTGATTCTCCTACCTCTGCCTCCCGAATGGTGGGATTAAAGGCGTGCACCACCATGCCTGGTGAATATACAAACTTTTAAGTAACTATGAACACTGAGTTTTCCTTTTGCCCAGGCTGAAACACAGCCCGACACAGCTCTGTTACTGATCCTACTTTACTGGGGAACAAAGCTCAGGTAGTAAGTGGGCTCGCCTAGCATGCATCAAGGCTTGGGTCCAATCCCCAGCACCACATAAACCAGGTATGCTGGCACATGCCAGTTATCCATCACTTTGGTAGAGACAGCAGGAAACTAGAGTTTCAGGCCAGTCTGGCTCTATGAATGTTTCAAAACTAAGCAAGATTTGGGCTGGGGAGATGGCTGTGCAGGTAAGAGCATTTGCTAAGTGTGAAGACCCGGGCTTAATTCCCCACACACCCAGGTAAAAAGTTGGGCATGGTTATGCACACCTGTATACACACATGTGCACACTATACATTACCACACACATACCACATACACACCAAAAAACAAAACGGACTTGCCATAGAAATTTAATGGACATTTCAGGTTGTTTTCAATGACAGAAGCTGAAAATACAGAGAACATATATATATATTCTGCATTTTTATGAGACATTTGCTTTCTGTGTAATAGTCTGAAAACAAAATCTAGACTCCTGAGTCAGAACACTCACCCGGTCTCATTCCCACCAGTGCTTTAGGGAGTGTAAGTGGTGAGGTCCTTTCAAATTTCTAGCTCAAATGATGGTTATCACCACAAAACACTTTCCACAAACTTGTTATTAACAAGACACATTTTGAAGTCTGAATAGAAAAACAGCCCGCAAAGGAGCACGACAGCACCATCGTTTCCATGTAGGAATTTTAGGTCATGAAATTGGTCTTGGTGTGAGCACTGCTCCCAAGGAATCTGTACCTTGGACAGTAAGCCTTACTCTGGTACATAAATTATAGTGGAAAAGCTTGGGAGCATTTTCTGCTGTGATTATCCCCCCCCCGTTTCCTTAACACTCCCCCCAAAAATATACAACTGGGTGGTTCTGTATCTACTCCATCAAATACAAGGAGCCGAAATTCAGCCAGATGGCATCTCACTTCCTATTGTTGTTTTAAACCATAAGTGTTTCTTATGACGAAGCTGATCCAGAGAGGCTGACTGTAGTATGAAAAGGAACCAAAACCCAATGAATCTCACCCATCTGAAACTAAAACTGGTAAGACTTAAGGAAAAGCCTGAGTTATCACCACTTTTGCTTTGTGAAAACTCTGGGTGAACAATCTTTTTTTTTTTTTTTGCCTGAGTGAAGTACGGGTGTGTGTGTGTGTAGGTACCCCACTGCACATTCACACAGAGGCCAAAGAACACCGAGTGTCCTCCGTTATTGCTCTTCTGCTGTATTTTCTCGAGATGGAGTCTGGCCAGGTCCTGCCCTGCTTAGCTCCCAAGACAGAGAGATCAGGTACATTCAGGGTGGTATGGCTGTCGACAAGATGGAGTCTCTCACTGAAAGAACAGCCACTGTTTCTGGTCAGAGTCTGACCAGCAAGCCCCAGCAGTTTTCCTGTCTCTGGTCCCCACAGAGTTAAAGGTGGGTATGCTCACACCCGGCTTTTTATGCGGGTGCCGGGGACTGAACTCAGGCCAGCATGTGTGCACAGGTGCTTGTATCCAATGAGCCGTTGCCCCCAGCTCCCAATATGAGAACAATTTTAAGGACAGATTTATCGCGACAAGAGACAACTGTGTGTCACAGAAACTCTGCCATCATTTTTTTTTTTTTTTTTTTTTTTTAGGGGTAGGGTCTCACTCTGGTCCAGGCTGACCTGGGATTCACTCTGTAGTCTCAGGGTGGCCTCGAACTCATGGTGATTCTCCTACCTCTGTCTCCTGAGTGCTGGGGATTAAAGGCATACGCCACCACCCCCCGGCATATGTATCAATTTTTAAAGAATTACATCTCTATGGAAACTTCAACACTGAATTTTCATTATGAAAGTTAAACTACTTAAAAAAATATTTCGGCAAATCTGATCAACTTGACCTGGTCACTTAGGAACAAAAGTCAAAGTCCTGCCGGGCGTGGTGGCGCACGCCTTTAATCCCAGCACTCAGGAGGCACAGGTAGGAGGATCGACTTGAGTTCAAGGCCGGCCTGAGACTCCATAGTGAATTCCAGGTCAGCCTGGGCTAGAAAGAGACCCTACCTTGAGAAAAAAAGTCAAACAAGTCCTGTCTTTAACCAATGTGCTATGACGTCTCAGCCATAGGAAGTGAATAAAGGTTCAATGACTAAAAATCTTCCTAAATAGTAACACACATCTATAGACCATTAATTGGAGAGAACTTAAAACTACTTAAAATGTTCTGAATATATTTGCCATATGAAAATTAGCTGGGCGTGGTGGCGCACACCTTTAATCCCAGCACTCGGGAGGCAGAGGTAGGAGGACCGCCGTGAGTTCGAGGCCACCCTGAGACTACATAGTGAATTCCAGGAGAGCCTGAGCTAGAGTGAAACCCTACCTCGAAAAAAAAAAAAAAAAAAGAAAAGAAAATTAAATTTAAGTTTAATCTTTAATCAGTTTCACAAATTTGAACAATCAAAAAAATTTCTGGAAAAATTTAATCTTTCATATAATAAAAGATTTCATCCTATCTTGTGTTCAAAGTTCAAGTACTACATCATTTTCCAGTTTGTTTATTCCCTTCCCCACCTTCTTTACTGAAGGATTGCTGAACGAGCACTCTGCCGCTGGCTACATCCCCAGTACTTTTGTTTTTCAAGGTAGGGTTTCACTCTAGCCCAGGCTGACTTGTAATTCATTATGTAGTCTCAGGGTGGCCTGGAACTCACAGCGATCCTCCAATCAAAGGTGTGTGCCACTGGGGCTTCCAGTACATTTTTAATCAGACCTGTGTGTGTTAAAGACACACAGACTATCATACTGTGATACCTGATACACTAGCAAGCTGGCCCAAAAAGACTAGAGCAGTTAGTTGTGAAATTCTGGGAGTCACAAAGAATCTTTCAAGGAAATTCATGAAGCCAAAATGACTTTCATTCTGATTCTAACAAGTCATTTCTCAACATAGTAACATTTGCACCGATTTTGCAAAAGAAACAGTGGCGAAAACTTTGGTAATTTACCACAAAGTAACTTGTCATTGTTACACGTAGGGAAAAAAGGCAACTTTCAGTTGACAATGTTCATGAGCGATCAGGTGATTTCATTATACCTCTATCTCAGGCAAGCACAGCAGGGCCTGTAGCCCTGGCCCTCAACAGGGGCAGAACAGGGAGTCGTGGTGACATGTGAGGAGGACCCTCAGTTTGAGGTCAATGTAGGCTTCACAACAAGGCAATACACCACATTTTAAAAATGAATAAAATTAACATCTGTCCTTAGGCTCCCAACTTTTTAAAATTCCCTACACAATGCAATGCTTAATTTTGGTTCTAAAACATACCTAAGTATGCATTATTTGGGCTGCACGCAACTAGCCACTTTTCATGAAAAAAAAAAAAACCTATTGTTAACTTGAAAGAATGACTGACAGACTATGATTATTCAGAAGACATTTCCTCCAAAATAAATGAAGTATGCCTGTCACTTAAGGAAAACAACTGACAAATTTGTAGACAATGATAAAATTTCACTTTTCAAAAGAAAATCAGAATTCTAGATCTCTATCATCATAAGCTTGACAGCTCCCCAATACTTGAAATTATTTTTGAAATCAGTTATATTAGCAAAGTTGTTTTTATTTTTTTAAATTTTCAAGGTAGGGTCTCACTCTAGCCCAGGCTGACCTGGAATTCACTATGTAGTCTCAGGGTGGCCTTGAACTTACAGTGATCCTCCTACCTCTGCCTCCCAAGTGCTGGGATTAAAGGCATGTGCTACCACACCTGGTTAGCAAGAACATTTTAATCACTGCAGAATAATGGGTCAACACTGAAAAGAATTGCAGAATTCCGCAAACCAGTATGTTCAAGATGGCCTACTCATGATTATAACATCATGCATAGGTAAAAAAAAATCCAATCAATATGCAAGCGAGATCTAATGGATGTTCATGTTAACGTGGTATACAAAACCCTTTGACAGATAAGGCTTTGAAGCGAACATTCCAACTAACATTCAAGAAATATTGTTGAGTTCTGATATCTAAAATCACAAGAAGCTATTAAATACGAAATTCTCTTTTCTAACTACGTTTCGGTGTAAGGCAGATTTCTATATATACTTCGACAAACTGACCACACACTCAAACTTCTTACCAGAGCAGACATAAGAACCCAGCACAACTCTGAAAGGGTGTACAAAATTGAGGAGCAGTGCCGCTTTCTACACAGTATCTTTAGATTTGGAAAATTATTTTTTATAAAACAAAGTTACCTATAGCAACATAAAACAGGCTTTAATTTTAATAGAGTGAATACCAACAAACTCCACAGAAGCAAAAAGGTCTTTGGCGTAATTCAACTTCGAAGAGTAGGTCCCGAGGCCAGAATGTCTGCAAATAGCTGGACTACAGGAGTCAGAGGCGTGAACAAGAACCTGGATTTCTCTTTTGCCAAGTCATGGTATTGGTACTTCAAAGGCCACTGGCCCCCTGAAAAACCTTTATTTTTCCCTGGCAGAGAAGAGGTTGACTGCTATTGCCATATATAGCTTGGTCAGTGCCTCTTTGAAGCTCACATTCATCTACATGGCTTTCTATAAAGTCTTCACAAGCAGGCTAACTATATGTATGTTTAAAATCACGACCAAAGCTGCATTTTATTTTTGAAAATCACACCAAAGAGTAATATGTCACACTGCTTTTTAAAATCAAGACTTTATTTAAGTGACAAGTTGGTTACGCTCACTGCATTGTATGAAACATCGCAATATCATATTGGAAAGGGACTATCGGTACAGGGTTGGATTGGAGTGGACAGTTTCAACAATAAACCACTTTGCATTCTTCATTCCCTATCTTTGAACAACACCCAGTAATGGGACAAATAACTTTTAACACCATCATGTGAAGCTCTTTAACTTACGAGCCTAACATCTAAAGAATAAATAAAATGTATGGTGGCAGTAACTACTTTTAGATCAAAAAAATCTGGTGCGCAGTAAACCTAGAGATCAGGAAAGCTGATGTGTTCAAATGTGTGGCTCCCTAGAAACAGCTCCAGAAAATCAATACAGAAAATACCTTGAATTCCATTCCACATAGGACCAGATGAAGACTCACTTGAGCTACACACAAGGGCAATTACAACCTGCTGAAACATAACCGAAACGTATGGGAAATGTATATACAAAGCATTCACAAGTAGGAAACCATGTACAAATGGATACACCCATTACTTCTCCTATTCCAGAAACTTTTCAATAAACACTTGACTCATCATGTTCAGCACTAAATTTTTTAATACATGCAAAATTCAAAAGGATCCAAGAATTCCAAGTTTTTGTAAAAATAGAGTTAAACTAAATAAATTTCAAGTACCTTATGTGACAGCCACTCTGTACCGTGCCCAATGTTATAAAATGAAAGGTTACTGAACCCATGAAAATATCTCTGTAGTATTTCCTTAGATCTAAAATAGATAATTTTAAATGTGTTTATAGTATTTCAATGTGATATTCTGAGCTTTTAAAATAACAGTTAAAAATTCTAACAAATTACATGAAAACCTGTATTTTAAAAGCTGAAAAATTAAAATTATAGACACCCACATGTAAAACAAGAATCACAATTTACATTATAAAGGCAAATCTCAACATTTAAAAGAATTCTAAGCAGTGAGATGACAACGTAAAGTATAAATATCCATAAATTAATCCATTTGGTTTCCAAGATTTTCTAGTAAAAACTGAAGGATGTAGTAGACACATGCGTAAGATTTTTAAGGGTTGATAACATTATTGCCAAACACTGCATCTTGAAGCAAGGCAACAGTACAATATGGACATTACTGAAAAAGCCATGTTGGTAATATAGGTGAAATTGGAAAGAAATTAAATAACAATTATTAATAAATACATATCCTATAGTAAATTGCTCAAATAAAATTCCAAGCCACAGAATAGCAAAAGGCTTCCTTCCAACTTGGCGAACTGAGAGCAGAAACTTCTCACAAGTCTTTATTCCTACATGCTTATATGTTGCGGGTTTTTTTGTTTTTGTTTTCGTTTTCTTAAAAATCATAACGTATCCTCAGAGTATAGCTAACTATATTCCCATGCACCTCGGGCACATTTGTAAAATAACTCCACCAGTTTCTATGGCCAGTAATTGGATACAGATGTAACTAGTATGCTGAAGGCTGGTAAAAATACTGTAGCGTACAGGCAATGCTATGAGTGGCAATTATCAGAAAACACAAGTATGAACAAGTGATGGGAAGTGCTAATGATTTTCTGCTCATATCACAAAACATTGGGAATCCACAAGAGTATTTCCCCTTGTATTGAAGTAAACTGTGATTAAAAGATTTTTCCCCAATTTTCAGAATCAAAAACATTTTAGAAGGTTTATAAGGCTACCATGAGTCTTCTAGATCTCCAGCACCCTACAGGAAGAGAAAAGGAAGAATATTATTATTTACCTATACCACTTCCAGGTTGGACTGAATCTCAAGAGAAAACAAAATCAGATGGACAAATCGCCTCCCTTTAATAGGAGAAGGGACTGTTAATAGAGCGTGTACTGTGTATGAGAGCATGTATCTGTCTAGCAAAAAAGGGATAGCAGAATTAAATTTGAGAAAGCAAGATTTGTGTGTTTTTATATTAAAATATTTTTGCTTTTTGGTTAATGAAAACAAATCTATGACAAAAGTGTGCTAAATTTAATATAAATACGTATGAATGTTGAATGACTAGTTTTCCAGTATCCCAAACTTGATTGTTAAATAAAAAAATTAAAAAATAAGTACAACATGCATTGATTATTCCATATCACATGCTTTATTTGAACTGAAACACTGATAAATTCATTCTAAACACTTGGTTGACATACATTATTACGTGTGTAGTAAGCCATACAGAATATATAAACCAAAGATGTAGAATACACAGGTTGTTTTTTAAAAAAGTATGATTTGTAAAGAATACAGAGAAAGGAAAAATAACCACACATCCATTATCTCACAACTTCTAAAAAATAAAACTACAGAGATGTAAAAATATAAACAAATCAAACAACACACAAATTATTAACTCTGAAAGAAAAATTATAGGCCAGTACCAGCCAATTCTTTGAAGAACTAAAATTATTAAACACAAGTTTATTACAAAGCTAACTACACATATTCTAACATAAAAGAAGCAGCAGTATAATTCTACATTAACAAGTTTTTCCACAATGTACAGTAATCTCTCTAAGCAGTAACCTCTAATCCCATCTATTATGAATTTATGGACTTTAGGAACTAGCAGTTGAATTTCTGGCATACAATGTGAGATGACATATTAAATTCATTAAATCCAAAGTACTATAAATAGTTTATTTAAAACTATTATAATGATGTATGCAAAGGCCTTTTTAAAAAACACGGCTTTACGAATTTAAGAAAAGTAGTTTTCTAAGATTCAAATAACAAAATGGTTATATTAAATGAACACATCATACCTAAGTAAAAACCATCAAATCAAGATCACAAAAATATTACCAAAAGAGGTCATATTTTCTCAGCACTCATTTTTGTCCCTGCATCTTCATTAGAGCTGTCTAAGTCAGCAAGAGCACTTTCTGATTCAGTCTGTCTTTCCTGCATTGCCTCAGGGCTTCCGGCATCGCTGTCCGAGGGCGGAGCGGCGGCAGCTGCGTCAGCCGGGCTTTCTTCTCCCTCTACTTTAGCTAGCCTGTAACTAGTCAGCATCTCCTCCAGAAGTTGTCGGTAGTTGCCCCTATGATTAATTCTCATTTGCCTGAGGGCTTCCACCAATTTTCCCTGTGATCCACCTTCCTCTGCTTCCTCGGAGGCCTTTTTTTAAGATTCAAGACCCCAGTGTCAGTAGACAAACTAGGATATCACACGTATTTCACAACACATCACACAAAACACTGGTTGCTCTACCATATCATTTAAGCATGAGAACATTGTATTAAATACCAGTTCTTACCTGTGCACATTAACAGAAACATCTAATATAACAACAAATTATTTTTATCAAATTGTCATTAACTCGGTTTGGTCTTATTTCAGTTGCCATTGTGAAATTCAATCTGAAATTTACTCTGCCTTTAGGATTTAGCAGGAACAAAAAAGCACGTCCTAAAAGCGACTTAACGTAAAATTACTGTCTAGAATGACTAGGTGCAAAAGGAAATTGGTCTTTAAAGTGAAGAAAAGGACAGAAAAGCAAGCTATCAGAATGCCAGTTTCTTCACTTCTGCTAGATGGTAAATAACAAAGAAGATATAAAATGTAAAACTACAAAAATTTAAACTGAATTTCTGGGAAATTTAAAAGTTTTTGCACATAAAAAAATTAATTTTTGCCTTTAAATGCAGCATCTTAAAATCATTTCTAGATAAAACACACTAATTCTTTTAAACATTGACTACTGAAAACTATAGGTTTTTTAGAATTTTTGCATCTTTCTGCCAAGCTGATCATAGTTAAGGCGATTAAAATCAAGACCACCTTACATTATATTATGTGTGGCACTTTCAAGTACAGTCACATCTTGCATTGCCCAAAAATATTTAATATGAAAAGCTGATTCCTCTTTTTTTTTGGGGGGGGGTGTTTCTGAGGTAGGGTTTTACTCTAGTCCAGGTTGACCAGGCATTCACTATGTAATCTCAGGCTGGCCTTGAACTCTGGGCAATCCTCCTACCTTTGCCTCCCGGGTGCTGGGATTAAAGGCGTGCGCCACCACAGCCAGCCCTGATTCCCTTTTGACAGCAAACACTCAGTTCAAGGACACCTTAACAAAACAGTAATCTAAATCCAGAACTATGCAGCTGGGGAGGTGGGTCAGTGGTCAAAGGCACTTGCTTGCAAAGCCTACCACAGGCCAGGTGCAATTTCCCAATCCCCACATAGAGCCAGATACATGAAGTAGCATGTGCATCTGAAGGCTTTGCAGTGCCCATACTCCCTTCTTCTCTCACAAATAAATTTGAAAATCTGTAAGGTAAGGCATACTGTAGAAAAACTGGCCCAAGCTCAAAGCCACATTAAAGTCATGTTGAATGTGCTTGACTGAAGGCCTAACCTGATCAGAGTATGTTTCATGACTGTAATCACCATTCTAGACTAGAGAAATGAGAACTCAATATTAAATGGCATTATGAAATCTTCTTACTAATCTTTCTACAAATAATAACATCATTCTCATTCTACAGAAGTTACATTCTGAGAATTACTGTGATGTCTATAACTTCCTTTCAAAGGTTCAGCCAAAAACGAAATCTTAAAAAAAATAGGATATATATGCACACACATATAGAGACATAAAACAACAATGAAAAAATGTAAACAACTGTGGAATCTAGGTAGAAGGTAGGCAGGTGTTCAAGAGCACTGCAACATTTCTACCTACTTGGAACTTTTTATCACCAAACTTTGGAGGCTTATTTTATAGTTCTGAAAAAAGGTAAGACTAATAAAAACCACACAGTCAGCTGTAATGGTTAGTAGAAAAATAAAAGCAGCTGAATGCTTTAGAAAATAGTGTTCTCATGACGAAATGCAAAAGCCAATTCTGTGGATGGTTTATATACTTTTACATCTGCCCGCACATCTGTTCATTCTTGTACGTTGAATGTGCCTCAAAAGAAAGGGAACGTCCTAATATAATGACACATAGTGGAGTTACATACGCTTTACTTTCTTTGAATCTTCCTATTTTCTGTAAGAATATTTACTGTCAAATTAACTTTTTTGTCTGCAAAATTATTATGTAGAGTGAATACAATAAAATGGATTTGAGTATGTTCAGAAGAGGTTATGATGGGATAAGACAAGATTCAACTAACAAACATCGTCAGTCTCTTTCATCACATCTTCCAAAAAAGTATTATGTCTCCAAGATCCCAAGGAAGGCCTAAGATAACCCCACAAAAAAAAAAAAAAAAAAAAAGCTTTACTTCTGTTTTATATGTATATAAATAATTACTATGGGCTGGAGAGATGGCTTAGTGGTTAAGTGATTGCCTGTGAAGCCTAAGGACCCTAGTTCGAGGCTCAATTCCCCAGGACCCACATTAGCCAGATGCACAATTCGTTTGCAGTGGCTGGAGGCCCTGGCATGCCCATTCTCTCTCTCTCCCTCACTCTTTCTCTGTCTGTTGCTCTCAAATAAATGAACAAAAAAAATTTTTTTAAATACTATAAGGAGATGGTTCAGTCAGTAAAGTACTCGCCTGAAAAGCATAAGGATCTGAGCTTGAACCCCAGAACCCACGAAGAAAGTCAGTGTAATGTATGCTTGTAATCTCAGCGAGTTCTGGGGAAATGAAGGCAGGAGGATCCCTGGGGTCCACTCGTCTGCCAGCCTAGTCTACTTGGTGACCTTTAGGCCAATAAGAGACTTTGTCTCAAAAAAGTTGGATAAAACCTGATGAACAACTGAGGTTGTCCTTTGGCCTCCATTCACATACACTCATATGTGCAAGTGCATCCAACAGACACGAATATGCACACACATATACATACAAAAATAAAAATAGGGGCTGGAGAGAGAGCTTGGCAGTTAACGTGCTTGCCTGCAAGGCCGAAGGAACCAGGTTTGATTCCCCAGGACCCACGTAAGCTGGATCCACATGCTTCTGGAGTTCATTTATGGTCACTGGAGGCCTTGGCACACAATGTTCTCTCTCTCTCTCTGCCTCTTTCTCTCTCAAATAAATAAATAAATACAAAACAACTGTAGAATGTCACAACATAACCTGCTTCGGATGAGCAGCTGACTTACATGTAGAAGTGCCAGCCCTCATTTCTTACCTGAACTACTTGTAGGGCACTTACAACTGCCTAGGTGCCCAAGCTGCAGCTCACGATCTACAGGTCCAGAGGATGTGGCCTTTCATTACACCACACACACACACACACACACACACACACACACACACACACACACACACACACACACACACACAGAGCCATGACGGAGAATCCATGACATCACATAAACCCTACTTGTAGTAGTAATGCAGTAAGTCTGGACCAAAGGTTGTTTTGGTGGGTCCAAAAGTAAAGCACCTTTCTCATTCTAGAGCTGAGATCTCTACTACAGGAGCTGTATTTCTATGAACTGTTCTGGTTGTGGTTTGGGAAGAGTACTTGTTTTCTTAAAAAATTCTCTAAATCAAACCAGTAAATCAAGAACAGGAGAGTATACACCGGCTGCCTTCAGAATACCACTGAATTGAAATGAGCTTAGCAAATGACCACATTTAAAAATCACTTCACCTTTTGGGAAATTCTATTTTCCTACCACTCTGAACAGATGAAGAACAGCTGAAACGTCTTCCTGAGCAGATACATTTTTTACAACCAGTGCATAGTTCTCTCCTGGGCATCACTGCTACCACGAGCAGCAGCCATGATCTAAGGGTCTCGTGCTTTCTTTACCTGAACTGACAAAGTTCATGTGGCACACCTGTTTTTCTACTAGAGCAACTGACTCCACCTTGCCAATGTTCCAAATCTTCCCAACTAGAATGTAAACTGAGTAAAAGAAAGCTCATTTTCCTGTCTACAGCCTCCTCACCAAGAAAAATCCCCAGCATCAGTGCTTTAGTCCTTTAGATATACACAAAATCTCACCGAATGCTCACAAGTACAGCTGTGAGCTACACACTACCACCGTGACTTTACGAGAAACTCAGGCAGAGAGAGATGGGTCCTGTGTGCACGGGTATGTCTCATCAACACTCACCCAGTGGCTCTTCTATGGGACGCGCTGTGGGGAGCTGAGGTTTTGCGTATGAGGTGCTCCGTATGTCCAGACACTTGTGAGTGTGCGCACGCAACACACGTGTACCACTTCAAGATGTCTGCACTCCACCTTCTTTGAGATGGAGTCTCTGGCTTTGGGTGGGTGCTAGAGAAGTGAACCCAGAGCAGCCAGCTTTGCAGGCAAGTACTTTTAACCACGGAGTCATCTCCTCAGCCCTGTCTACATACTTTCTAAAGAAATATTGTTAAAAATTATTGTACAACTATACCACAGCTTGCTTAATATCAAAGCTTACAACATAGTTCACTGTAATGTACCGGTAAATAAAAATTACAGGAAAAGTAGTTCTGCTCAATTAGAAGGGATGTTTAAAACTGTCCTATAAGATACTTTTAAAATGAACACTGAGATGAGAATTGACTTTCCCTCTACTCTTTTGAAAAATTATTTATGTTTTATTTATTAGGGAAAGGGAGGTAAAGAAAGCAGCAGCCACTGCAAACTCCAAACACATGTGCCACCTTGTGCATGTTGCTTACATGGGTACTGGGGAATCGAACCTGGGTCCTTAGGCTTCACAGGCAAGTGCTGTAACCACTAAGCCATCTCTCCAGCCCACACTTTCTCTCTACTTTTGTGGTTCTAATCTTTTAGCAGTTGGACTAGCACAGCTCAAGAACCCACTCTTAGCCAGGCATGGTGGCACACACCTTTAATCCCAGCACTCAGGAGGCAGAGGTAGGAGGATCACTGTGAGTTCGAGGCCACTCTGAGACTGCATAGTGAATTCCAGGTCAGCCTGAGCCAGAGTGACAGCCTACGTTGAACAACAACAAAAAGAACCCACTCTTATATTACAGAAACATCCTTTTACATCAAGTAAGACCTGAGAATATAGATTAACCCAACAGACAGCAAATGGAGAGAAGGGCGCTTAAGCCTATTAAAACCTAACCAGCGAATACATGTACGCATTACATATGTCTGTGTGCTTGTTAGGGCGCAGGGTCTCGCTGAAGCCCAGGAGAGCCTCAACTCACGCCACTACTCCTACCTCAGCTTCTACAGTGCTGGGATCACAGGCGTGAGCTGCCATGCCCGTCTACTTAGATTTTTTAAACGGATCATATCAACAAAGTTATCTAATGATTAAGCAGTGGAAAAAAATCAGGAGTGCTACTACAAGTGTACTGGTGGAGTACTACACATGGCTTGCCAGATGACAAAAGTATTTTCGGGCTCTGGGAAGACAGTTCAAAGAAAAAGTGCTTACTTACAAAGCCTGTCAGCCCAGGTTTGATTCCCTGGCCACCCATGTAAACTGCAAAGTGCGAAAGCATTTGGTGTGTGTTTGCAATGGTGAGACTCTGACGTGCACGTGCGCACACACACACGCACGCAAATAAAACCAAATTAAAAGATTACAATTTTTTAAACTGTAGAACTAAAACTCTCAAGCAGGTAAAAGCACCTATGTCTGTTTTATGTATGCACTTGAAGTTTAGCAGAGAAGATTCGATATAAAACTAATAATGAGAAGACAGAAGAGAGCTTAAAAGTCTTATCCATACTGTGTCTCTGCCTTCTGAAAGACCCAAAAGCTTTCAAAACTTTTTGTGTTTTGGACTAGCATATATTACAATGTGTGGGTTCTTTTTTTAATTTTTAAAATTATTTATTTATGAGAGAGAGGGAAAGAGAGGAAGAGGCAGAGTGAGAGAATGGGCATGTCAGGGCCACCAGCCAGGGCAAACTAACTCCATCTTGTACATCTGGCTTAGGTTGGTTCTAGGGAATCGAACCTAGGTCCTTAGGCTTCACAGGTAAGCAACTCATCTCTCCCAGCCCTGCTTGTTTGTAGGTAGGGTCTCATGGTATCCCAGGATGGCCTCACACTGGCTATGTAGGCAAAGCTATGTGCTTGCTAGGCAAGCGTTATCATCATCTGAGCTATGCCCCTAGCCCCTTAAAATATGGATCTAAATAATGAATGACTGAGAAGGAACTGGGCTTGAATGGTTAACTTCACAAGTTTATAAAAGAGTCCTGGCTTTCTTGCTGCTCAGATGCATGCAGCACCCCGATTCCTCTCCTTATTCCCTCTTTCCCTAATAGGGCACACACCTCCCTTTCTTTCTCCATCAGTCTTTCTCTTCCTATTTCCCCTCTCTGTTAAAATAAAGCCTTAAAAAACAAAACTTTATAAAATATTCCTCATTAAAAAAGGTATCTCCAGCCAGACATGGTGGTACACCCCTTTAATCCTAGCAACCAGGTGGTGAGGTAGGAGGATCGTTGTGAGTTTGAGGCCAATCTTGGACTACAGAGTAAGTTCTAGGTCAGCCTGGGCTCCAGTGAGACCCTACCATGAAAACAAACAAACAAACAACAAAAAAAAGAAAGAAATGCAAAATCTAAAGACAATCAAAATTTTCTAAAAAAATGAAAAGTTTTTTTTTCATGTACGGCACAAAACTGGGGTTTTCAGGCAGCCATGTTTGTAAACATCTGGAATGAGTAGCAAGGAATATATATATGGATTGAGTTTTCAAGGTAGGGTCTCACTCTGGAATTCACTATGTAGTCTCGGGGTGGCCTCGAACTCATGGTGTTTCTCCTATCTCTGCTGGGATTAGATGCATGCACCACCATGTCCAGCATAGGAATAGATTTTTAGAAACAAGTTCCTTTGTCCTGTGATCCTATCTACAGGGCAGGGAGATGACCTCACACGTGGGTGCGAGCACGCACACACACATACACACACACACACACACACATGCTACTATGAATTGAACAAATTCAAATTGACCCTTTACCCTTGGAAAACCCATGAACTTACAGTTATTTTGACCAGTGGTATAATGATATGCCATCTCTGGAGAATATTTATTTTGCATTGAAAAATACGAAGTTCCACAAAAATATAGACTTTAGGGCTGGCAGATGGCTCAATGGCATGACCTGAGTTCAATCCCTAACACCCACATAAGGAGCCGGACGTGGCTTTTACCTAAGTACTGACGGCAACAGGACTGAAGGATTATTGGGGCTCATGATCAGCTGGTGTAACCAAAAATGGCAAGTTTCAGGTTCAGTGAGAGACTGTCTTAGAAATAAGGCGGAAGAGCCACAGAGGAGAACACGTGACAACTTCCTCTGGCCTGTGCTCATGCACATGGGGCATGCATGCACAAGGGGGCACACGCACACACACACGTGCATACACCATATATGTTACACCCACACCTCTAACATAAAAAAACCGAAGATTTGCATGTTAATTTGCAATCTTGCTATTTTTCAAATTTTTTAAATCTATTAAACTATTGGAAGTGAATAATTAGTTCTGTTCAATAAAGTATTTGTGTTGTTCTTTTTGATTATTTTGCAATGATGGGATTGAACCTAGGACCGAACAAGTATTTATTGGATTCTCATTATACACTCGAATTGTTGCAGGTGATAGGACTACAAGCAAAATAAATCAGATGAGTCCCAGATCTCACTCTTAGAATTTTAGAAAACTCCTTGACTGACAATCCCTGTTAAGATTCTTCCACAAAATTTTACTTTAGAAGTCAGGAACTTAACAGAATTGTGTACATTAATTAAGACTGAATATGAGTAAGACTTTAAAGAGCTGAATTAAAAAATAATGGGGGCAACAACTTAAGATTTCTCAAAGCCTTCCTTTAAGCTTTCTAAACATTTGAAATTATTAAATTTATGGCTTATATTCAACTGGGATTTTCGGAATATACCCTTATTATCCAATAGGTTTTGTTTTAAATGTTTTTAAAACAATGTGTCAGGTATGGTGAGTGCACGCCTGCAGTCTCAGCCCTTGGGAGGCAGGGGTAGGAGAATGAAGAGTTTACGGCTGGCCCTGTGTGACGCCTTAAAAACAAAACAAAACAAGAACCCTAAATATAAAAAAATCAATGGGCTCTTATTTTTAATGTTACTACTTACACATATTTATAGCAGGAACAATATATCAAAAAAGGCAAATTTTTTTTTTTTTTTCGAGGTAGGGTTTGACTCTAGCCCAGGCTGACCTGGCATTCACTATGGAGTCTCAGGGTGGCCTCGAACTCATGGCGATACTCCACCTCTGCCTCCCAAGTGCTAGGATTAAAGGCGTGTGCCATCACGCCTGGCTAGACTAATTTTTTAAAAATATATTTTATGTATTTGAGAGAGAGAAGGGGGGAGAGAATGGGCGCGCCAGGGCCTCTAGCCACTACAAAGGAACTCCAGATGCATGTGCCCCATGTGCATCTGCTCTATGTGGGTCCTGGAGAGTCATTAAGCCATCTCTCCAGCCCTAGACTAATTACTTGATGTGCACAATTATGTAGCAACTACTTGACTTCTAGCATCTCTAATCTACTACTGCAAATGTCGGGAACAGACAAAATCCCACAGATGGACTGGGGATATGCTCAGAGGTCAGAGCACTTGCCTAGCATGGACAAGGACTGGTTCAGTCCCCAGCACCCAAAGCAAAGGAGAAAAAAAAGTCACAGGTATTGACTTTAGATGCAATCTTTTTGCATGTCTGTGGCATGTGTGTGTGGACACGTGTGTGTGTAGACCAGGTGAGTGTCTCCCTTCGCTGCACTCCTCTTTATTTTACTAAGGCAGGGTCTTGCAGTTGAGCCCAGAGGTCACCAATTCAGCTGAGCCTAGCAAGCCAGCTTGCCCGGGGACTTGCTGTCTCCACCTCTTTTTGGGGACCCAAGCTCTAGTCCTCGCGCTCACATGGCAAGCGCCTCACTGCCTGAGCCCTCTCAGCCCATCCTTCTCAGGCAGGGCTCCTTCCTATCAAGCTCACGAGGCCTGCACTCAGCAAAGAGCTCTGTAACCACTTCCACTGCTATTTTTCACCACAACAGTTCTCTGCTCTAGTCAAGAAGATGCCCCCCTTCCTCCCAAGGTAGAGTCTTGCTCTGGCCCAGGCTGACCTGGAAGTCACTCTGTAGTCTCAGGGTGGGCTTGAACTCATGGCGATCCTCCTACCTCTGCCTCCCAAGTGCTGGGATTAAAAGCATGTGCCACCACGGCTGGCTAATAAAATGGCTTTTCTTTCAAAGATACCTTGTGGACTAGAGAGATGGCTCAGCAGTTAAGCCACTTACTTGCAAAGTCTAATGACCCAGGTTCAATTTCCCAGATGCACAAAGTGGTGCATGTATCTGGAATTCTTTTGCGATGGCGGCCCTGGTGTGCTCATTCTCTCTCTCTCCCTCCTTCCCTCCCCCTCTTTCCTTTTCTCTCACCTCCTCCCCCCTTGCAAATAAAGAGATATATGTTTTTTAAAAGATACCTTATAGTTGGCTCTTCCTTTGAGATACCATCATCCTCATCTCATTTCTGCCATTCTTATCCTTTCTCTCCTTAAGCAAACCATCACAGCAAAAGCTGCAGCACTCACATGGCAATTCAACACATCCACACCCCATTTCTCTTCTAGTGCCAGGAACTGAAGCCAGGGTCTCATGCATGCTAGGTAATATCTCCACTACTGGGCTATAGCTCTAGCCATCAAATTCTGTATCATTCCATTCTTTTATTCCTTACTAAACCCCACAAAATGCTTCTCTTATTTAACTGCATGGCAAGTAGCATGAACATATGAACGGGAGCATGCCTCATAGTTTACAGTCGACTCCTTTCATGAGTTCACTCCATAAGAGACTGTGTGTTGAATTTGTTCAAATCAACAGAGCATATACGTAAAGACAATTAAGCATACAATCCTAAGTTTACACAGCCATATATAATTTGATTTGACACAAGTTTTACATCTAAGGCATTTACCCTTAATTTCAAGGGTGTTTTCTAGTCACTGTTGAAGTAGCTATCATGTGTAATTGTTTTCTCTTTAAAAATTCAAAAGTCATCTTTGGGGGCTGGTAAGATAGCTTCTCAACCACTAAGCTAAGGACCCAGGTTCAGCTCCTCTGATCCCACGTAAGCCAGGTGCCCAAGGTGACGCATGCACACAAGGTGGCACACCAAATTTTATTTTCTCTCTCTCTCTCTGTCATAAAAAAGAATTCTGAGTCCCAGCACTCAGGAGGCAGAGGTAGGAGGATCACCATGAGTTCAAGGCCACCCTGAGACTACATAGTTAATTCCAGGTCAGCCTGGGCTAGAGCGAGACCTTGCCTGGAACCCCCCCCCAAAAAAAGAATTCTGTAGGGTATCCTAATTATCTTTAAGATCACTCATAAGAGTTGCATCTTGAAGCAGCTGAGGATGAGGGAGTCCATCCAGGGCTGGTAACCAGCCAGGAACTGCTTTGTGAAAGTTTACTGGCTTTGGTGGTGGTTCCATTCATATGGAATCTACCTTCTAATTGAAAGAGAGGGAGGGCCATCTTTTACTTCTTGGATGTACCACCACCTTATAGCTGTCAACAGTTTATCATGACACAGCTTTATTGTTCAATTAGTGTAGGGCTGGAGAGATGGCTTAGCAGTTAAGGCGCTTGCCTGCAAAGCCAAAGAACCAAGGACCGATTGCCCAGGACCCACATAAGCCAGATACACAAGGTGACAAATGTGTCTGGAGTTTGTTTGCAGTGGCTCAAGGCTCATTCTCTTTCATTCAAATAAGGAAAATAAAATAAACATATAATTCTTAACTCTCTGAGGTAGTAGCCACAAAAGACAAAATCAGAATCATAGCAACACACTAGTAATCTAGGAATAAGTTCTATAAATTTATAAATAATATCTATTTTATTCAGTTCACCAAAACTGTACTAACAGTGAAGCACTTTAATTGGTAAGGAAACGTAATTATATTTATTGTTATGCAATAATGAATCCTGGAAAGCAATGAAGCAACAAATAATTTCTACATGAAATCCACGGTCCTTCTCAAGATCCGTCACAAGAATGGGGAAGGTACACTTTTCTTTTCAAGGAATTTCAAGATTCATCTCAAGAATCTATATTAAAAATTAAGTCATTTCAGCCAGGCATGGTGGCGCACGCCTTTAATCCCAGCAGTCAGAAGGCAGAGGTAGGAGGGTTGCTGTTGAGCTCGAGGCCACCCTGAGACTACAGAGTTAATTCCAGGACAGCCTGGACCAGAGTGAGACCCTACCTCGAAAAACAAACAAAAAAACCCAAAAAACAAAAAAATTAGGCCATTTATTCTTGGATACCCCTAAATGTAAAAATCCTATCAGAAAATATTTATATTTCAATTATTAACTTTGAAATTGAGTCCAACTTAAAATAAAAAGGGCAGATGTTTTATTTTCTGGTGTGAGTTCTGGCTAAGTATTCAAAACTATCGAGCAGCTGCGGCTCGCCTGTCCTTCCAGGGCAGCCCCGTGGGAGGTGGAGGCAGGAGCTCTGCTCTGGTGGGCGCAGCAGAGCTCTCAGCTCACCTGCCTGCAGCCAGGACTGTTCACAGTGGAAACACACGGCACTAAAGGGACTGGAGGTCAAAATTACTTACTAACCTCTGGGCCAGCAGAAGCTTGCTGGAGAATAAGATTATTTTACTCAAAATTAAAGTATAATAAGGGAGAAGGAAAAAGCAGACGTACAGGGTAGAGACAAGAGACAGCTCAAACAGAAACAGACATCTGATACCCAGGTAAAACAACAACAAAGCGATCTACAAAACAGAATTTTATCTCGATTTTCATGTAATACATTTCCTAACACTTTAAATAAATTCTTAAAATGAAAAGCAGTAATAATTTATTAATATAGACCTTACTGTATAAATTCATTTTTATCTAATATTTATATTGTAAAATTACTCCAAATGCTTAGGAAATAAACTAAAACTTACCCCATCACTTTCTCTGTGTGGATTCAATCTACTATAAACAGCTTCAATAACATTGCGCCTGAAAAAATACATTTTTGTTTTATTACACATAATTTAAGCTTGTATTTTAAAAACAATTATCTTGACTACAATATTATCCCACTAAATAAGTTTCTGCATTTCATTTATAATTTGACATTACACAATACATGTCTTCATTTAGCAAAAGACCTTATCAAACACACACACACATATATATGTGTATATGTATATACACATATATATGTATGTGTGTATGTGTGTATGTGTGTGTATGTATGTATATATATTTATGTGGACTGAAGAGATTGCTTACTGGTTAAGGCACCTGTTCGTAAAGCCAAAGGACCCAGGTTCAATACCTCAGCCCCTACATAAAGCCAGATGCACAAGGTGGTGCATGTATCTGAAGTTTGTTTGTAGTGGCTGGAGGGCCTGACACGCCCATTCTCTACCTACCTACCTGCCTCCTCTCTCTCTCTCTCCCCCCAAAAATTAAAAAAAAATATATATGCATTTAAATCCTTTAAAATAACTTTTCGTAGTTCTTCTCTAATATAAAAAAAAAGCACCAAACTGGGGCTGGAGAGATGGCTTGGTAGTAAGGCATTTGCCTGCAAAGCCAAAAGACCCCCACTTAGATTCTCCAGGATCCACGTAAGTCAGATGCACAAGGGATGCATGCACCTGGAGTTCATTTGAAGTAGCTGGAGGCCTTAGCACACCCATTCTCTCTCTCTCTCTAAAATAATAAAATATATTTCAAAAAAATCAAATTATTTCACCTCCAGTTAAATGATACTTCTAAGGTTTTTTTTTATTTAAAATGAATTACTAATTATAAATGAACTCTAAATTAGATTTTCTTGTTCTACTTACTTGCCAGCAAGACCTCCCCCAGGAGGTAAATCTGGGATAGTTTCTGCAGATAAAATGCGCATGACATGGGCAAGATCAGGCATTCCTTCATCACCAGATTTCTCCATAATTTCTGTGTATTAAAAAAAATTCCTTAATTAATATTGACAGATACTTCAGTATGCATGAAGAAGTAAAACAGTAAGAGGCAATATGTGGTAACATTGGGTTTAAACATTTAAAAAACACACACACAAAAAACCCCAAAATCACAAGAAAGCACAATGTAAAATGTTCTTTACTAGGTGCTTGCCAGGGAGTGAGTTCAACTCCCCAACACGCATGTAAAAGCTGGCCATTCCAGCAAGCGTCTGCCATCTCAGCACCAGGGAAGCAAACGGGCAAAGCCATAAGGCTTTTTGGTTAAGTTCCAGCCTCAGTGAGTGACTGTCTCAAAAAAATAAGGTGCACAGCAAATGAGGAAGACACTGACATGGACCTCTGGCCTCCACAGGCTCGTGCACACGTGTGTGCCCACACACATATAAACAGAGGCACACATGCAAAAAGAAAAAAGTCATTTGGATATCTATGTTCATTTCCATATTATCTTCATAAATAACATAAACTAGAAGGAGTAAATGTCCAATCATAAGGGTGGGGGTAAGGAAAACTGTCAGTGGCATGGCCACTGATGAAATGGTTTATAACCACAAAAGAATGACTCCATGAATAAAGTGACAGCACATGAAGAAAACATTTATCTAACTTTATGCAAAATAATGCAAGTTGAGTGTGATAGTCCGCGCTGGTAATCCCAACACCTAAGACATGCAGACAAGAGAATCAAGAGTTTAAGGCTGGCCTGGGTACACAATGAGCTCAAGGCCAGCCTGAGCTACCCCAGGGAGTCCCTAGCTCACAAAAGCTATCAATGCATAATCACAGGAAAATAAAAACAATGGCTAGGTAAGTATCTTAAGTAGAAAGAGAGAAATTAAAAATCATTTTATTAGTTTTTTTTTTGTATCTAACTACTTAGGTTTTGCAACAATTTAAGATAAAACACATGCCAGGTGTGGTGGCGCACACCTTTAATCCCAACACTCGGGAGGCAGAGGTAGGAGGATCACCATGAGTTGCAGGCCATCCTGAGATGACACAGTGAATTCCAGGTCAGCTGGGCTAGTAGAGTGAGACCCTACCTTAAACCAAAAAATAAACAGATAAAACACAGTATGTGTAAATTAAAACAAAAGTTACATCATTCATGTCTATATATGTTATAGAATACATTAAATGCATGATTAACACTGGAAAGAAATTCTCTTGAAAATTAAAAAAATCAAAAAACTGGCAATTTATCTTTTGGGGGAAGACAGTTTGATATGTAGATTCAGGCTAGCCTCAAACCTAAAATCCTCCTATTTCGATCTTCCAAGTGCTGGGATTACAGGTATGTTGCCCACACAAATGTGTGGCAACTCCCCCTCCCGCCTCCCACCCCATCGGGGAGTCCAGCCCAGGGCTATCCAAATGTATAGAAAGCACTCTTATCACTGAGCCACATCCCTAGTTCCAGCAATTCACTTTTGTAAGAGATGCTTTAAGTTTTAAATATTTTTATTTATAAGCAGAGGCAGGGGAAGAGAGAATGAGAGTGAGCACACCAGGGCCTCCAGCTGCTACAAAGCTACAAACGAGCTCCAGACACATGTGCCACTTTGTGCATCTAGCTTTACATGGGTACTGGGGAATCCCCCAGCTGCAATTCACTTTTGTTTTGTTTTATTTTTCAAGGTAGGCTCTTACTTGCTCAGGCTGACCTAGAATTCACTATGTAGTCTCAGGGTGGCCTCAAACTCACAGTGATCCACCTACCTTTGCCTCCAGAATGTTGGGTCAGACACAATTCATTTTTTAAATTAAAATTATTATTATTATTAACATATTTTATATGGATACATCATGTGTTGGTTCCTTCCTTTCCATCATCCCTGCCCCCCACAATTCACTTCTAATATAACAACAACAAAAAAAAAAGCAGGGTCCCAGGCTGGAGAGATGACTTAGCAGTTAAGGCGCTTGCCTGCAAAGCCTAAGGACACATGTTCGACTCTCCAAATCCTACATTAGCCAGACACACAAACGTGAGGCAAGCACAAGGCTGCACGTGCCCACTAGGTGGTGCAAGCACCTAGAGTTCAACTGTAGTGGCTGAGGCCCTGGGGTGCCAATTCTCTCCCACCCCATCAAAAAGAAAACAAAAAAGCAGAGTCCTAGGTAGCCTTTCAAGATAGATACAAGCACAAACTTCTTACTATCCCTCACAACAATCCTAACTTTGACCTTAAAATTCAGCACTCTTTTTAACTCTATCCCTGAGTCTCTTTATTTCCAAAGGTTTTAATCAATGAAGACCAATCTGTAACTAGCTCTTCTTGAGTAAGTGCCCTTCCTTGAGGTTGGAACACTTTTCACACCAAGTCAATTAGCTGCTCATATGGTTAATTCCTATTCATCGTTCAGTGTCAACTTCAATGCTACTGTCTCACATCCCAAACCCCTCTGATTCCAACCTAGAGCAGGTAGGGACTGCTCTATATGCCTATCTATGACAGGTTACCTGTATCATAGACTGTGTTGGAAGCTTGCTCCCAAGCCGGTGGCCCCATTAAAGGTGACTGATCATGAGGATCCACCAGGTTCATAAAGGAGTGGACTGCTGGGAGGTGAGGCCTAATTAGGGGAAGTAGGTCACATGAATGGTGTGTCCAGCCCCGGCTGTGGCCCACCTCTGCTTTCTGGCCACCAAGCAGAAGCAGCCCTCCACTACAGGCTCCAGTGTCCTTGACCTCCTTCCTGCCTTACTTGAGGCCCAAAGAAAAGGAGTCAGCTGATCATGCACCAAACTTTCTGAAACCGTGAGTCAAAATACCTATTTTCTCCTTTAACCTGTTCCTCTAGGTATCTTCAGTGACAAAAACAAACAAACAAAAAACCTAGCAGATGTAGGTTCATGAAATCAAGACTATAATTTTTCTTAGTCTGTGTTCCTACAGCATAAGACTTCCTAACTTTAGCCCTGGGGACATTCTGACCAGGCAATGTTTTTCTTGTGGGGACAGCCCTTACGCTGTAAGAAGCACGGCAGCACCCTGCTCACTACTCACCAGGGACCAGCAAAACTCTTAGCTACAATACCAAAGATACCCCAGTACTGCCACACGCCACTAAACGCCCCACACGAGAACCACTGCCACCTCGCACATTCTCCCCCACTTCTCACTCTCTACCACCCCTGCCAGCTCAGCTCTCCACCACCTGCCAGGGGCACTTATGCATGGTTTGTAATTGGCACGGTAGCTCCCTTTCGTGCCTCTTATCCACAGAGCACGTTAAGACAGATCCTTTGAAACCAGTTAAATCAGTCTTGTGTTCAATATCCAACGCATCTCTGAAAGTTCAAAGTCCTCATTTTATTTTACCAAACCCTTCACGATGATCGCAAGCCAACTCTTAAACCTTCCACATTCCCGTCTTTGTGGCACATTCCCTCCTCAGTCACACTTTCCTAAGCTACACTGCTTGTTTGGTTTCTTCCCTGATGGCACTGGGTAAGGCTGTGGATACATGTACGTTTTTGTTTTGCAGTGGTAAGAATCCAACCCCAGGGCCTCACACATACTAGGCAAGTACTTTACTTTGAATTAGCATTCCCAGCTCTGTGTATATTTATGGGTTTTTTTTTTTTTTGTATATATGGGTGGGAGAAGTATAGTGTTAAACAGGGAATCAAAATTAACCTACATATATTGGGGATGGACTGATAGCTTAGCGGTTAAGTGCTTGCCTATGAAGCCTAAGTACCCCGGTTGGAGGTTCAATTCCCCAGGACCCACGTAAGCCAGATACACAAGGGGGCACACATATCTGGAGTTCGTTTGCAGTGGCTGGAGTACCTGGTGCGCCCATTCTTTCTCTCTGCCTCTTTCTGTCAGTCTGAAATAAATAAATAAAAATAAACAAAAAATCTTAACCTATATTAGATAGGTAGTGAGTGCTTTCTACACATACTTGCTTGTTCAGTGTTTGCTGGCAGTCTTGTAGAGAACAGGACTTAAGGAAGGGGGAGAGAGACTCTTACCTTCAACTCGTGATTCCAAGTACTTATCCAACCGGGAATCCTTTTTCACTGCTTCATCTGAGACCTTGGGGGCATTTGAAAAGCAAACTAGTACAATACTCATGTTATCTCGACTTCCCTGTACATTCAAGAGAAAAAGGAAAAAAAAATTTCTATAGTCTAACAAGTTTCTATTGTTCAGTTCCAAAGTTATTTAAATAATTAAAGATTACCCAAAATTTATACATAAAACTTTCATATTTCAAATAGCTACTTAAAACACAACCTATATAATCAATAATTCTGTCTACTTTTACCCATCATTTCACAGCCTGAGAAATGAAGAGTAGCTTACACCCAAAATGCATTCTTTTAAACATATAGAAAATTTCCCAGCAAATTAACATGTATCACAGCAATGTTACAACTCTATGAAATTTTACTGCTGAAATTATTAGTTAGCAGGATACCCAAAAAGCTACACTGAATAAATAGATGTAAAAAAGAAATCATTTGTCACATTGGCTCAAAACAGGTATTATTTTAAAGCTATTAAACTGCTGTATAGAAAAACTAATAGAAAAACAACAGCAGCAGCAACAGTAACAAAAGAAACACAAATAGTTTCAAGATCTTTAGAGGGCAGCAAAAACAGCTAAGGATAAATTTTACTTCTGCCTTACAGATAAATTCTATTAAAAAGGAAGTACAAAGCTGGGAGATGCTTCAGTTGAAAAGTGCTTGCCATATATGAGGACCTGATTTTGGATTCCCAGCACCCACATGAAAGTCAGACACAGGGAGCCGGGTGGGGTGGCGCACACCTTTAATCCCTGTACTTGGGAGGCAGAGGTAGGAGGATCGCCATGAGCTGGAGGCCACCCTAAGACTCCATAGTGAATTCCAGGTCAGCCTGAGCTAGAGTGAAACCCCACTTCAATTTAAAAAAAAAAAGTCAGAGCCAGGCGTGGTGGCGCACGTCTTTAATCCCAGCACTCGGGAGGCAGAGGTAGGAGGAATGTCATGAGTTCAAGGCCACCCTGAGATCACAGTGTTAATTCCAGGTCAGCCTGGACCAGAGTGAGACCCTACCTCGAAAAACCAAAAAAAAAAAAAAAAAAAAAGTCAGGAACAGGGATGCGCAGGCATAACCCCAGTGCTGGGGAGGAGGACACAGGAGGAGCCCAGGACTGGCCAGCCTAGCCTGCTAGCGAGCTTCAGGTTCAGTGAGAGAGCGTATCTCGACACATCAGAAGCAGAAGAGTGACTGAGGAAGACATTTGATGTCAAGTTTTGGCCTGTCTCTACATACACACCAACACACAAACATGCAAAAATAAAACAAAAAGGAAATGCAGAATACACATGCTCCTTGTACCACAACTGAGCAATAAATGAAACATCTCTTGTTTTTTTTCTACAGGTATATAAAATAAAACATAAGAAACTGTTGCTGGAATATTTTTCCATTGATGACAGAGGTGAGATTGCTTAGGAATGGCCTCGCTACATAGCCCAGGCTGCTCTCAAAACACAACCTCCTGCCCCTGTCCCTCCTTCCCAAGCACTGCGATCACAAGCATTGCTACTGATGCCCCCCCCCTTTCTATTCACCATTCTAAAAGACTAAAACAATGAAAATGATAAGGGATTTTTTGTTGTTGTTTTTGTTTTTTGAGGTAGGGTCTTGCTCTAGCCCAGGCTGACCTGGAACTCACTATGTAGTCTCAGGGTGGCCTTGAACTCACAGCAATCCTCCTACCCCTGCCTCCCAAGTGCTAGGATTAAAGGTGCATGCCACTACGCCCGGCAAGGATAAGCAATTTTTATAGGACACACTGTCCACCCAGGAGATCGTGTCCACTGTACACTCTTCGGTCCTTATGGCCAGAATCAAGCCTCAGTTTACTTGGCTTGGATTTGCCATCTTTCCAGAGTCTACACGACATGGCCAACAAGGACCTTAAGAATTTGTTTCCCTTTCAAACTTCATGGGGACAAAGTTTGAAGGCAGTAAAAGGACTTCAGAAAACTTCAAAAACGTGATTCTCCACAGATCCTTAAGCTTTGTCAGGAAGACCGTTCGGGAGTATAAAACTAGATTGTCAGAATCTGAAAATTGGGATTTCGAAAGTGGCCATCATTCCATCCTTTAATAAACCCAACAAAACACTCATGACGGGCTGGAGAGATGGCTTAGTGGTTAAGCGCTTGCCTGTGAAGCCTAAAGGACCCCGGTTTGAGGCTCGACTCCCCAGGACCCACGTTAGCCAGATGCACAAGGGGGCGCACGCGTCTGGAGTTCGTTTGCAGTGTCTGGAAGCCCTGGCGCGCCCATTCCCTCTCTATCTGTCTCTGTCTCTCCCTCTCTCTGTCACTCTCAAATAAAGAAATAAAAATGAAAAAAAAAAAACATTTAAAAAAAAACACTCATGACAATATCAGAAACACTGCACTTGGTTATAGGAATACACAAATGAATATAGCTATAGCCAACATTTAAAAATCTACAAAATTTTAAACTTTTCAACTACTCAAAGAAAACTGAAATTTGAACTGTCATGATTTTTTAAGCAATTTTAAATGGAGAAAAGAGCAGTTTTAGAAATCTAGCTTCCTCTAACCATTTCCTATAAAGATGTATGTAAAAGTTCCACTTGATTTTTTTTTTTTTTTTTTGAAGGCAAGGTCTCCAGCTAACCTAGAACTAACTCAGGAGCTTAGGGAGCCTCAAACTCACAGCAATCCCATCTCAATTTTCCCCAGTGCTGGTTAAAGGGTGTTAGCTACCACACCTGGCTTGTACTTAAGAATTTTAAATTATAAAATGTAAATCCTATCATTGGAACAATTAATTGAAAGAGTGTTTCAAGATGTTCATGGCCTTCCAAAGATATTTAAGGAATATAATTTACCTCTAGACCTCAGTTGTATGAGAGCTTAATGACTGCTTGTTTTTATGTAAAGATGATTTTCCCCTAAACTCAAAACATAAATACTTCAGTAATTTCTTATGTATTTATATTTACATTATTTGAGAGCGACAGAGAGAGAAAGAGACAGAGAAAGAGAGAGAGAGAATGGGCATGCCAGGGCCATCAGCCACTGCAAATGAATGCCAGATGCATGCGCCCCCTTGTGCATCTGGCTTACATGGGTCCTGGGGAATCGAGCCTCGAACCGGGGTCCTTAGGCTTCTCAGGCAAGCGCTTAACTGCTAAGCCATCTCTCCAGCCCTCAGTAATTTTTTTTACAGCAACTAAAAAAGGAAAATCTTTTCCTTTCAAACTTTTCAGTTTTGAGAGACAAATCATTTTTGCATAATCAATACAAACTTTTCATTAAGCCAAGTTGAAACCCATTTTTAAAGAATTCCAGCTTGGGGCTGGAGAGACGGCTTAGTGGTTAAGCACTTGCCTGAGAAGCCTAAGGACCCCCGTTCGAGGCTCGACTCCCCAGGACCCGTTAGCCAGATGCACAAGGGGGTGGGGGGCCCATGCATCTGGAGTTCGTTTACAGTGACTGATGACCCTGGCATGCCCATTCTCTCTCTTTCTGTCTTTCTCTCTGTCGCTCTCAAATAAATAAAAATAAACAAAAATTAAAATAAATAAATAAATAATTCCAGCTTGACCTATTGCAGTAGTTTTTTTTGTTTTGGTTTTTCAAGGTAGAGTCTCACTCTGGCCAGGCTGACCTAGGCCTTGAACTCAGAGACCCTTCTACCTCTGCCTCCCTAATGCTGGGATTAAAGGCGTATGCCACCACACCCAGCTTGTCGTAGCTATTTTTATTGTCTCAACAGATAATAGTTATACCCTCTGTAATTTTTTGGTGTGTGTGGTCTGTGTGTGCACGTGATGGTGAAGATGTGCTCTCCCTGTGTACCTGCCTATGGAGGGCCAGAAGACATGGGGTCGTCTCACTCACCATGCGCTCTTCCCGCTTTATCTCCCTGTTACGGGTACGGTCTCTCAGTGAATCTGGACCTCACCAGTTCTCAGTGAGACTGGCTGACCATGGAGGCCCACCCTCTCCCCTCGCCCTAGTCGGTGCTGGGGTTACAGGCATGTGCAGCCATGCCTGGCCTCTTACGTGGGTGCTGGGGATGGAGCACAGGTCCTCATGCTTGCTTAGCAAGCACTGTCAGCAACTGAGCCTAAAGAATTTGCGCATTACCAATAAGTCAAGGAAACCAGTGCTTGCCACAAATGACGCTGTCTACATGGACACAACTGACACTTTAAAGACATTTAAGGGAACAGCCAAAGATCTGTACTCTAGACTTTTTGCCATTGTTGCATCAAATTATATTTATAAAATTGTAAGAAATCCATAGGAATTCTTCACAGTAATAAAAACGTATATGAAAACCATTTCGATTATCTTCTATGTAAATAACACACTGCCCAAGTCACATACTGCTTACATAGTCATATGTAAATTCATTTTAGATTTTAATTGATAAGAAAAAGACTCTTTCACTAGACAATGAGAGATCATACAACTTATTCTTTTCAGTTTTTGTCTCAGCTTCTTCGAGACTCAAATTTTACTTGGGCTGAGCTTTTGTTGTGCCTTCCAGTATTTTCTGTTAGCTCTTGAAATGTTAGTGTGTGTAGTACAGAATTCTACTACATACTTATTTATCACACGCTTCAAAGTTAGGTGCAAGATAGCTACTGTGAATATTTAGAATTTGAATCAAATGTCATAGTTCTTCATCAATGCCTCTGAAATAGCAACAAGCCGTAAGTACTCAAATGGTAACCAATGTCTCAAATTTATTAAATTTAATTTTCATATTGGAAATCTACGTGGTTGGGCTAGAGAGATGGCGTAGCAGTTAAGCACCTGTGAAGCCTAAGGACCCCGGTTCAAGGCTCGATTCCCCAGGACCCACGTTAGCCAGATGGACAAGGGGGTGCACACGCCTGGAGTTCGTTTGCAATGGCTGGAGGCCCTGGTGTGTCCATTCTCCCTCTCTTTCTGCCTCTTTCTCTCTCTGTCACTCTCAAATAAGACAAAAACAAACCAAAAAAAAAAAAAAAGAAATCTAGGTGGTCAAAAAAGTTGTTTCATTTTTGGTGAAGAAAGTATTTTATACAGGTCTTCTACAAAGAAAATATTAAAAATGTAAACTTTTAAGTTTGCTTAAGTCTTCTCTAAAGAAAATACTAAATTTTAAAATTTAAGGTTTCTTAAGTTTACTTACCATGTCTTTTCAAAATTGACATAGTATTTTAGTTAGAACAAAAAACGCTTACATACCTTATGTAAACAAGTATCCACTACCCAATTGCACACATTTTCCAGGTCATCAGATACCTCAAGCCTAGACTTTACATATTGACAGAGCTCCTCATTACTCATGACATCCCAGATCCCATCACAAGCCAAGACGATAAATTCATCCTCTTCTGCCCTTAGAACTTCATAGACCTCAGGCTCTGGAGAAACAAGCTGTTCTGTTGGGCCCTTGCCGTCCACACACTTGTAATCATAGTCACCCAGAGCACGAGACACGGCTAAGGAACCATTAACACGCTGGATCATCACGCTCCCTCCTGCATTTTGGATTCGCTCCTTTTCCCCTGGATTACAAGGTTTGTGATCCTGGGTAGAAAAGAAGACATGTCCATTCCTACACAGAACAGCGCGCGAGTCACCACAGTTGATAAAGTAGATGTGTTTGGGTGAGATCAAAACTCCCACTGCCGTTGAACCGCTCCTGTCCATCCCATTTCTGAGGTCTGAAAAGTTACGCATGTATTCATCGATTTTCAAAAAGCCAGTTCGGATACCGGTCTTGACATTTTCCACAGAAGGCTCGGGAGGCGATCCCGACTTGCCAGCTGCCCTGAAGTCTTCATTAGTAGTGATGTGTTCTAATAAATGTGCTGAGCAGTAATTTGCTACTCGGGAACCAGCGTGACCATCATAAACAGCAAAAAAGGACCAGTCTTCTAAGCCGTGGGGGATGCTTACAACAGCCGTGTGTGCATCTTCCATTTCCACTCTCCATCCTTGCATGCTGCTCAGGCCATAGCGTAAACCATTCCCAGCACCATGTGCATTATGTTTTTCAGTTTTGGGTTTATCCAAAAATGCACCCATATTTAGTAATGAATCTGAAAAGGGAAAAAAATTAGAGGTGTTAAGTGTTTTAAATTGATAGAAAATGCATTTACATTACCCCAGTCATTCATAGAGACATGCTACACAAATATGTATTCCCAAAGGTAAGACGTCATTCATAAACAACCTTTTCACCCTGGGCTAGAGTGTGATCCTACCTCAAAAACGAAACAAGACAAGACCAAATTCTGTGGAAGAGCCCTGGGTTTGACCCCTAGCCCTACATAAACCAGCTGTGGTAGAGCACACCTGCCTGTGACCAAGCCAGGTAAAGAGGTGGAGGAAAACAGGGTCAGCAGTTCAAGGTCATTCTGGGCTAATATGTCTTGGTTCAAAAGGAAAAAGTCCTTTTTATTGAAATGTAACTAAGCAAATAATTAGGACGGGCATGTTAGAATTACTTTTCACAATTCCATTTATTTACCTATTTATTTATTTATTTGCAAGCAGAGAGAGATAGAGATGAGACAAGACAGAGAGAATGGGCACACCAGGGCCTCTAGCCACTGCAAACGAACTCCAGATGCGTGCAACACATTTTGTATCTGACTTTACCTGAGTGCTGGGGAATCAAACCTGGGGCGTTAGGCTTTGCAGGCAAGTGCCTTAACCACTTAGCCATCTCCCCAGCCCCGTCTTTCACAATTTTAACCTGTCCAGATACTTATAACTTCTCATCAGTAATGCACCATGCATATTTCAAAAGTGCATTTCAATTTTTTGCCATACAGTCAAGTTCAGTCACTTTGAACAAGGCAGGAAAAACAAGTGTTTCTCCACAGGTATCTTCTATTATTCAAGGAAGAAATGAATTTATACTTGGTAAAGAAGGAAAACGGTTAATTTGCTGCTATACAAAAAAACAAACAAACAAACAAAAACATGAGAAAAATCAGAATCAAAGGATGAAATCCCCCACTGTTCCTGAAAAACATTAATAGCACACCTGGTTAATCATTTATTTTGATGGTGAACTCTCTGACAATGAACAAGAAAAACTACTTGAAAAACTGCTGTTTAAAAAAAAAAAAATTGAATGTAAGGCAAGCACAGTGTTGCTAACCTTTAATCCCTGCATTCAAGAGACTGGCAGGAGGATGGCCATGAGTTCGAAGCCAGTCTGGGGCTACTGAATGACTTCCAGGTCAGTCTAGGGTTGGGAGACTGAATGCAAAGCTGAGGTCCCCGCCTCTGTGGGAAGATTGTGGCTGCTTTGTTCTCCTCAGTCACTGTCACAGGAGCAAATTTCACTGAGGCCCTCAGTTTACAATCAAGCTCAATTATGTTTCATGCTTATACATAAAACTGACAGCGTCCTAGGAAGTACTCAATAGGACATCAAACAAAGACCAGGTGGATTTGAAAAATAAAGAAAAAACTTGTTGTACCAAGCATTTCTGTAGAATCATTAAATCAAAATTAAGAGCATGATTATTTTTGTGTATTTTTTTTTTTTTTTTTTTTTGGCCTTACCCTCTAGCTCTGTAAAGTTCTATCTTCCCCCCGAAAAAAAAAGCCATAATAAAGTCTTCTGGAAATTCTTCCCCCAACATGCTCTACTACACATCATTAAAACTTTACCACAGGGCTGGAGAAATGGCTTAGCAGTTAGGCATTTGCCTGCAAAGCCAAAGGAGTTTGGTTTGATTCCCCAGTATCCACCTACTGCTTTTTTTTTGTTGTTTGTTTGTTTTTTCGAGGTAGGGTCTCACTCTAGCCCAGGCTGACCTGGAAATTCACTCTGTATTCTCAGGGTGGTCTCGAATTCATGGCAATCCTACTACCTCTGCCTCCCGAGTGCTGGGATTAAAAGTGTGCACTACCATGCCTAGCTCTGTTTTTTTTACAGGCGTGAGCCACTATGCCTGGCTTCAAATTCCAGATGAAAGTTAGAGAAGTTCGTAGGCTTATTGGCTAAAGTTTCCAAAATGATGGCAAACCATCATCCTCTTCATCACTTATAAAACTTAAATTTTAAAATTCAAGTATGGGGCTGGAGAGATGGCTTAGTGGTTAAGGCACTTGCCTGCGAAGCCTAGGGACCCAGGTTTGATTCCTCAGGACCCACATACACCAGATGTGCAAGGTACTGCATGCATCTGGAGTTCATTTGCAGTGGCCGGAGACCCTGGTACGCCCACTTTCTCCCTTTCTCCCTGCCTATCTTTCTCCAATAAATAAATAAATAAATAAAAATATTTTTAAAAAGGCACAGATGGGGCTGGAGAGATGGGTTAGCAGACTTGCCTGTGAAGCCTAAGGACCCCGGTTCAAGGGTTGATTCCCCAGGACCCATGTAAGCCAGATGTACAAGGTGGCACATGCATATGGAGTTCATTTGCAGTGGCTGGAGGCCCTGGTGCACCCATTCTCGCTCTATGTACCTGCCTCTTTCAAATAAATAAAATAAAAACAAAAAAAATGTTTAAATCAGGTGTGTCTTCCTATATGAAATCTTACAAGTCATTCCAACGAAAGCTACTTATCTGCCTGTACTCCTGCAGTTAGTTTTTCTCAATTAACTATTTATTGCTTGACAGAACATTAATGTTTATATACTTAATTCATATACTTAAATACAGTATGTGCAAATGTCATATGGAACCAAATTTTAATTTCACTCTTTTATTCAAACCAAAAAGCAATGTTCTTACTGAATCTACTTTTAAGCAGAACTAAATTAGCTCATTATTTTTAATTACTTATCAAACTTGAGGTTTATATTTTTTTGTCTATTTTAAAGGAAGAGTGACCTATTTGACTTTTGAGAAAATGTATTTATTTTCGACTGTTTTCAGACAGGATCTTGCCACATAGCACAGGATGGTCTCAATTTCATGATCCTCCTGCCTCAGCCTCTGAGTGCTGAGAATACAGATGCGTTCCAACACGTCTGACTTTTTACAATATTCTACGAAACTGAATTTTATAGATTCTCTCCATGTTAATAGGTGCCATATGTGAACCTCAAAGAATAATGACAAAACACACGTGTGATCCCAGCACTTGGGGAAGAGGAGGGGAGGGAAGAGGCAGGAGGATCACTCCAAACTCGAGGCCAGCCTGGTTTCCATAGCTAGTTCCAGATCAGCCAAGGCCACAGAGTGAGATACTGCCTCAAACCACATCCCAGCTCACTGCTACAGAGGTGAACATGTGAGCTAGGTACACATGACACAGCTTCTCAAGCTACGACGTCACCTGTGTGTAGGCGACACTGGCGGAGATGGCTTGGGGGATAAGGCGCTCACCACCCACCCTGGAGGCCAGGAGTTTGGTCGCCAGCAAGCAGTAACTGCTGAGGGGGCAGGACAGCTGGCCCGTAATCTTGGACCAGAGGAGGCGGAGCAGGCATTCCGAGGGCAAGCTGGCTAGCTAGATCAGCTCAATCTGCGAGCTCTGGGGTCAGGTGAGAGACCACGTCTCTGTAAAGCAAGGTGGAGAGAAATCTAGGAGGAGGCCTGGCAGCAACCTCTAGTCTCCACATGTGTGTGTATGCGCGCACATACACACACACACGCCAATACATGTTCAAAAATAAAGGTACTATGTTTATATATTTTTTCCTCAGGAAGCTTGAAATGTTCTTCAGATTCTTTTCTTGCTTCACCTTATTATTATGTTCTCCCCCAAAATGTTTCTTTGATGTTATTTTGTCATTTCTTACTAGCACAGAAAGAATTAGATTTCATTATGGCATTTGTCTTCAGATTCTTAAAAACTTTTTTTTTGTTGTTCTTTTTTTCTGGGGTTTTTGTTTTGTCTAAGTAGTCCAAACTGACCTCAAAAGTGCAATCCTTCTGCCTCAGCTTCTGGAGTGCTGGAATTTGAAGAATGTACTACCACACCTGGCTTAAAAAAACCTTTTGACAGCAAAAGCAGATGAAAAGTATAACTGCCCCTCGCCAGGGCTAGAGAGATGGCTTAGCAGTTAAGGTGCTTGCCTGGGAAGCCTAAGGACCCAGGTTTGATTCCCCAGGACCCATGTAAGCCAAAGATGCACAAGTGATGCACGTGCCTGGAGTTTGTTTACAGTGGCTAGAGGCCCTGGTACACCCCTTCCTCTCTCTCCCACCCTCTCTCTCTCAATAAATAATAGCCCCAAATGCTAAGAATTGTTTCACTTGGTCCAAGCTTACCTCTCTGAGTAATCTATAATACTTACAAGACTCAACTAATGGAATTTCAGATTAAAGGAAGTTTCTGATGCCCAAACCTGGGTTAAAGGATCTCTAAACCTACATGATAGTGTCACTGGGAACAGAACTGTCAATGTGAAGCCTAGGAAGAATAGGATGAAATGATCTGGCAGAAGAGCTGGGTCACTATCTCGAGTGAGTTGTGAAGGCAGCAGAAACCACCACAATAGAGGATAGGCTTGAATGATCTCTGGAAGTGGCAGGAGACTCGGACAAAGAGAGGAGGAACCCAAGCACTCGGGAGGCTAGGTGGAGAGGGCCACAGCACTTAGGGCCCACCCTGGGAACACCATGCCCAACAGAAAGGAATCCATACTAAGCAAAATCCCTCAGACAGGCACAGAGCTTCTCATCAGTGCCCACTATCAAATATAAGTACAAAGTCAAAAGCAAACACAAAAGAATTTTCCTGCCTTGTGTGGTGGCGCATGTCTTTCGTCCCAGCACTCGGGAGGCAGAGGTAGGAGTATCACTATGGGTTCAAGGCCACTCTGAGCCTACATAGTAAATTCCAGGCCAGCCTGGTCTAGAGCAAGACCCTACCTCAAAAAACCAACAACAACAACCAAAAAAGAATTTTACTACCCCGAGACCACAACAAGCAGAAAAGAGTATACTTGGAGAGACCTATGCTGGAAAAAGAAAATGAACAGAAGGAAAGCTGGGAAAAAAGAACCAAACAGGCAAACTCCTTCCAGAAAGACAGAACATTTTCAATCCGTGAAGAAAGAGGAGGTTTTAAGTAGAAAAGAACATACAGAAGGACTAAAGAATCCCTGGAAGGTAAAAACAATCTGTAAAAGAGACAATGCTGGTAAGATAAAAGTTAAAGAAAACTCAAACATTAGAGCCTAAGATAGAGAGTGAGGCATCAAGAGCACCACCCTCCCAGAGTAAGAAAACAGCAATCATCGACACTGACATACTAAGTAGGTCAGTACGAACCTGCAGATACATTCTGCTTTTCAAAACTACTGAGAGGGGCTGGAGAGGTGGCTTAGCGGTGAAGGCATTTGCTTGCAAAGCCAAAGGACCCAGGTTGGTTCCTCAGGACCCACATAAGCCAGTTGCACAAGGTGGTGCATGCGTCTGGAGTCCATCTGCTGAGGCTGAAGGCCCTGGCATGCCCAATCTCTCTGCCTCTTTCTCTTTCAAATAAAATAAATAAATATATATATAAACCTCTGAGGGGCTGGGACAGTGACTCAGCGGTTAAAGGGGTTGCCTATAAAGCCTGATGGCCCGAGTTAGATACCCTAGTACCCACGTAAAGCCAGATACACAGAGTGGCACGTGCATCTGGAATTCATTTGAATCAGTATTAGACCTTGACATGCCTATGCTTTCTCTATCTATCTATCTAATAAGTAAATATTTAAATAGGAATACTGTCCTTTCCTTTTTTTTTTTTTTTTTTTGGTTTTTCGAGGTAAGGTTTCACTCTAGCCCAGGCTGACTTGGAATTCACTATGGAGTCTCAGGGTGGCCTCGAACTCATGGCGATCCTCCTACCTCTGCCTCCCAAGTGCTAGGATTAAAGGCGTGCGCCACCACACCCGGCTGTCCTTTCCTTGAAAGAAGTAAATTCGCTGGTGAACAGGATTCTTGGAAAAGATAATTAAGAGGAACAGAGATAGCGGTTACTGCTCAAGCCCGAGTACGCAAGTTTGGATCGCCAGGTCTCATGTAGAAAGCTGGAAGCTCTGTCTGGCTTCTGTGACCTCCTTCAGTGAGAGAAAGACGGGAGGAGACAGGAGCACTCCCAGGAGCTCACGGCGGGCACAGCAAAGAACAGGAGCACAGGGGATCTGGAGTGGGAAACCCCGCCTCCAGTGAGGTGGACAGTGAGGATGGACCTGAAAGTTGTCCTCTGACCTCCACACACACCATGGCATTGCCCACACATGCATTCACCCATGTAACTCACGTACATACAAGAAAAGAAAAAGATAATTCAGTCAGGCCTAGTGGCAGAGCCTGTAATCCCAGCTACTTGGAAACATGAGGCAAGAGGACAGATTACATATTCAAGGCCTGTCTGGGACTACCCTGTGCATTTAAGGCCAGTCTGAGTAACTTATTAACCTGGTTTCAAAATAAGTTTAAGGGTTGGAACTGTAATTCAATGGTACAGTGTTTGCCTAGCATGTGCAAGGACCTGGATTCACTTCCCAGCTCACAAAGAAAAAAAAAAGTGTAATTCTACATTAAATGCAAAGTAAAAATATGGCAGAAATGATCTCTACAAGGCAGCAATAAATTAAACTATAGCACAAAACTATTTAGTATCATTTAATGCTGTCTGGTCACATTAGCCCTCTTTTGGTTTCCCCATTACGCCAAGCTTGGTTCCCCATTTGGACTTTTTGCTGTTTATTCTCCCTAATTACTCTCTTACCCTTCATCCCCAATATCTGCATGGCTGGCTGCTTCTTAATATTAGATCTCAGCTCTAATATCATCGCAGACAAACTTTCTAGTCTTAAGCATTCCCCAGACACCAGGACATCTCATTTTTCTGTTTATTTTACTCATAGCTTGCTGAAAGTGTTTCTCCTTCAATTCTTTATTGTTTGACTCGAATACAAGCTCCGTCTGTCTTATCCACTGCCCAGACGACTCACAGTCGACACTCCGTGAGCATTTGCAGAATGAATGAACGAGCACGTGAACACTACATCAACTAGCTGGTCTCCTATAAAAACATGCATTTGAAAATGCTCACACTAAGATGTACTAGAGGTGAAAATGGGTGGCCCAACACTCCCAACTCAAGCTCAGTAAGGGTGGAAAGTAAATGCAAGAGTGCTAATGCAAGTTCAGTGTCCTGACCTGCCAAACAAATGTCTGAAGCCGGCACTCAGTTCAGAGCGCCACATTTAACGGAGACAGCAATGGAGGTGAGACATACCCCACCCAAGCAGGAGACAGACAGAAGAGGCAAACCAGAGAACACCCTTCATGGGAGGGAGCGGAGAACCCGAGACTGGTAAGAATAGAAGAGGTATTAAGTCCTAACAGAACTGATGGTAAACACTGAAATCTTTTAAAAGAAGAAAAGGCTTATTCATGTGTTCCAGAAAGCAGATCCAGCATCAATGGAATTAAAAAAGAAAAAAATGAGTCTGGCTAAGAGCAAGACTTTTTTTTTTACTGCCCCACCCCCCACCACGTGCTGGGGATCAAACACAAGGCCTCACACAGGCTAGACTATGGCTCTACTACTGCCCCCCAAGATATTCTTTCAAAGATTATTTTATTAGGGATGATGAAGGAAGGAATGCAGTCAAGTTGAAAAGAGAAGTCAAGCAGTCTCTCGCTCACTCAGTTAACATTTAAACCCTTACATGCTGAGTCCTCACCCCTCCCCCACGCACACACAGGGCTGTAGAACAGGAGCACGGAAGCAGCTCGGGGCACAGCAAACGCTCAGCACATGAGACCTTCGTTACGTCCCCTGTATGCAAGAACTGGCAGGACACACTGGAGCGCACGCACTGTTTCAAAGCATCATCTGTTGCCTGTCACTATCCTTTTCAAGCTAAAGCCAAACTAGAATCTGAGAAAGAAAACAACAGACACAGAGAGGTTTGTCTGAAGAGCATGAGTAGAAACTGTGGTGCTCCACTAAGATGAAGTACTAAAAATACTTTAAGAACCCACACGTGATAACGCAAAGACAAACAAAACCAAAAATACACTCAAATACAAGATGTGTACATAGAATACGTGCAAATGGTGAAATGGCTGCGGTGAGACTATGAAGTTGGAGGAGTTTACAGACTCAAAACAACTATGACAGTCATTGTTGGAGTTCGGTGACAGGTTAATGTATGTCTTTATGTACTTTTATGTCTGTCTAAAATTTCCATAAAAAGAACTTAATGTTGTTTTACAACCAATCTGGCAGAAGGAAGATATTCTAAAGAGACACATTCTAAGCTTGCTTTTCGTTATCACTTTTTAAAACATTGGTCCCCACGGAATTGGAATTTCCGTGGAAAAAACAACAGAAGCCTGGTATCGCCAGAAGAAGAGCCTGTCTTCCAGAAAGAGATCTCACACAGTCTGCACAAGACACTGGAGCACAGATGATGGAGGACAGGAACACCTGGACCAGACCTGCTTACTTACGTGTACCTCTTGCCCAATTCTTGAACTTAAACCTCATGCCAGGATCACGAAGACGGATGGGGGGGGGGGTACTGTTTCTCTATATTTGTCCAGGCTGAATAAATCTTTGTTGTTTTTACTATTTCGTATTTTTTGAAAGATTTTATTTTTACTTATTTATTAGAGTCAGAAAGAAAGGGGTGAGGAGAGAGAATGAGAATCAGGGCTTCCAGCCACTGCAAATGAACTCCAGACACATGTGCCACCATGTGCACCTGGTTTCTATGGGACCAGGAGAACGGAACCTGGGTTCTTAGGCTTCACAGGCATGCGCCTTAACTGCTAAGCCATCTCTCCAGCTCCACCATTTCATATTTTTAATTGGCCTACTGGGAAAGGTGGTTGAGCTAAGCTTCTTAGGACTGTCAGGCCCAGACTTTGAGTTAACAACTCAGGCAACAGTGTTTTCAGGTTTAGAGAAAGCAGGACCACCTAATCTTGAATAACCAAACTTGGCTAATGTGAATCACAAGGAAATTTAAATTGCAAGTCATAAAAAAAAGCTGCCTTAACACTTTCAATCTTTATGTACCTAATAATTACCAGTGAGAGCTATTAGTTCCACTTTGACCAGTCAACCCCAAGGTGAGAATCTTCAGCTTTTTTTCCCCCATTTGAGTTTTCAAGGTAGGGTCTCACTCTAGCTCCGGCTGGTCTTGAGAGATCCTCCTACCTCAGCTCCTGAGAGCTGGGATTACAGGCATGAGCCAGCTCATCTAGCGTGGGCCAGAAAGAAGAGAGGTCTGGTTTAAAACCAAGCTTCTGTACAGTAAGCAGAGCACTCCTGTGAAGGGCTAACTGTCCTCCTCCATCCTGATGCTGTGTCAGAGGCTCATTAAAACAAGGTGTCGCCGGGCGTGGTGGCGCACGCCTTTAATCCCTGCACTCGGGAGGCAGAGGTAGGAGGACTGCCATGAGTTTGAGGCCACCCTGAGACTTCATAGTGAATTCCAGGTCAGCCTGGGCTAGAGTGAGACCCTACCTCGAAAAACAAAAAACAAAAACAAACAAACAAAAAAAAACAACAAGGTGTCACACCGTTTTTACCTTATTTGAAGCACCAAGGAATAAACAAACACCTCTATAAAACTTACTGTAGGACAAACACTTTAACCCCTATTCTTTACAATGAAAGGTACGTATATGTGTGTGTGTATACACACACATTAAAAGAAGCAAATAATCCTCATGGTAACCTTAAACTAGAAGTCTTTAGGCCATGTGAATCACAGCGTTTCATCACAGGACATCCAGATACCGCAAAGTTCCCCTCCCTGCAGTTGGCGCGCTTTCAGGCTGAGGGGCACGTGGTCATTAGCAAGGCTTGCTTAAAGAACGACACAATCTGTCAACCCCATCTGTCTCCTGTCAGCGAAAGGACGTGCTGTCAGGGAGGCCTCGGGCTCCTGGAAAAGACTTCTGTAAAGGGTTTATGAAGACTAGCATAATCTGTCCTTTTGACTAGAAAAGTAATATAAATAGCAATAATAATGCTTCTCTTCAATGAATTTTATATGCCAGACATTATTATCAAGTTATTACACTATTCCATTTAATCCTAGTAACAAACCAGTAAGGTTAGCACTTGAAACTCTCATTTTACAATAAAAAACTAAAATTCGAAAGGGATTACTAGGAAAACTAGATCTGGAGTTCAGTTAATCGAGTAATAACGTAGGGTTTTTTGTCTTGACAAATGGACTACAATAACATAAAAGTTAACATTAGCGGAAGCTGGTTAAAAAGGCACAAAGGGATTCTCTGTACTACCTTCCTAACTTCTATAACCCTCAAATCATCTCAACCGTCACTGGGCAGAGCGCTTGCCTGGATGCACAAAACCCTGCACCCAGCCCCCAGCACTACATAAACCAGCTGTGGCAGCCTCTGCTGGTCTGCTCAAGATCATTTTCGACTACATGGCAAGTTCGAGGCTAGCCTGGTCTCCAGGAGACCTTTTCTTAGACAGATGGATTGGGTGGATTGGTGGACAGACGGATGAAACTGGAAAGTAAAAGGCAAACCTCAGTTAAGTCAGTTCAGCCAATGTACTGGGTAAAGGAAGAGCTAAGGTAACTTGGAAAAGCATCTGATTTTGCCAACAACGCTAGGGTTACACATGTATCCTAACATCAAGATTATATATTGATTAGAAATTCTGACCCAGTAATTGTATTTGCAAAGTTATAAGCATTCAGATTTTTTTTAATGGACAAACTGAGAAACAGAAGTAGAGCTGAATTATAACCAAAAGGATAAACAACTATCCATAAATTCATACTAATAAAGTAATAAATGGAAATGGATAACCTCAATACAGAAAAATTCCAAATTTACACACACACACACACCCCAAACTCAAAGAATGGGACATTACTTCCCAACCCTTTAAATATAAGCTGGGCTCAGTGGCTGCCTTTTCAAAGAATACAAATGAAAGTGTGTGTGTGTGTGTGTGTGTGTGTGTGTGTGTGTGTCTTCAAAGTGGAGAAAAGTGACTAGTAATTGCTCAGCCAAGTGGTCAAGGCCAACAAAGTCATAAAACGTGCTTATATCAAGTTCTTTATCAGATGATACTAGTGAAAATGCAACACTGCTTATGATCTTCCTCCCCTCAAGCAAACCCATAATCCCTATCTAATAATAAGATAAATATTACACAAATTCCAACAATGGAATATCTTACAGTGTGTGTGAGTAGTACGCCTCACTGTCAAGGCCATAAAAAAGAAGGAAAAGTTTGAGAAATTATCACTAAGGGTTGTGACAAAACATGATGACTAAGAGGTAATGTGGCACACTTATGTAACTTGGTACATTTACATTACATGATATTTACATATTAAGTTACAGGCTTCAGCTAATAACGTACTAATGTCTGCTCATTAATTTTAAGTGCTTAACTGTGCAGCACTCACTTGAATTTTCTCATCTGACTGCAGCCAGGGAGAAAGTCACCTGAAAGCACATTTACATGACCAGCCCAAAACAGGAACGCTGGGCTAGAACGCACATGGGACTGCCTGCCCGCGGAGCGCCTACACACGGCCTTCCCTGTTGATGACGGCAGAACCACAGTGTGATCGAGGGACCTCTCAGACAGAAGTTACCAGGCCTCCCTGACCCGTCTTCAGAAGTCACAGTGCCATTTGTGCTGCACTCTGTTAGCTACATGTGTCACTAAGCCCAACCAGGTTCAAGGGAAGGGACATAAATCCTATTTCACAAAGAGTAACAGGGCCAGCATTTGGGAAGGCAAAGGCAGAGGATCAGGAGGAGATCATTAAGGTTTAGCTACAGAGCAAGTTTCATGGCTATCCTGGGTTACATGAGACTGTCTCAGAAAATAAACTACAAGTTTCATAAAGAATATTTAACACTCAGACTTGTTTTATAACCCAACTTAAAAAAAAAAAAAATCAAAAGCCTGAGGGAGACAAAGAGTTCTGTTACTCAACTGCTCTCTGAAGGCATTAATAATACCAATTTATCTAGGGAAAGTTTATACAAAGGAACACAAAGATTTTACATCTTCACAATCACCTTACATTGTGGCAAGGCCTACCAAATGACATTCATGCCCATCCACAAAGGGAGAGCAAATGTTCACTTAAATCTGGATAGAAAACCAACGATTACCACATATTATCATGAAAGCATCCAACCTGGAAAAAGAACAAATAAAGAAGCAAAAAGGGTTCAGAAAACAAAACAAAACATCCCATACACTGAGAAGGAAAAACCCTCAGGAGAAATAAAGTATTGTATTTTTGAACCAAGAAAAAGGTATTATTTAAAAATTGGAATAAGGCTGGAGAGATGGCTTAGCGGTTAAGGCGTTTGCCTGCAAGGCTTAAGGATCCAGATCCAATTCCCCAGGACTCATGTAAGCTAGATGCACAAGGTGGCGCATGCATCCAGTTTGTTTGAGGTAGCCAGAGGCCCTGGTGGGCTCATTCATACTCTCTCTCTCTCTCTCTCTTTCTCTCTCTCTCCATCTGCCTTTCTTTCTCTCCCCTGCTCAAATAAAAGTCAACAATCAGTATTAACCATCACAATATATCAAAAATATGTCCAATTATAATATGTCAATTAAAAAAACTTAAGAAAGTTAAAATGACAGAAATTTTCTAAAAGGTAAGAAAAACAAGTTGAAAAAACCATCCCAAAAATATAATTCCCTGTAACCTCTCCCCTGGAGAAAAAAAGAGGGCGAGAGATACTATAAATATGGACAGACTAAAGAAAACTGGAGTATCAGTTCAGGGTACAATATTCAACCACTGCTAAAAGGGCAGCCAAAGGAGAGTTGTTCATTAATGAAACTGTTCGGGCAAGTTGCTCAGAGATAACCAATGCTGAATATAAAAACTGCCGGACATACAATAACAACAAGAAGTAACAGTATTTCAGAACATGGTGCTGAAGATGGAATCTAAAAATTCTCAGAAAAACAGGTCATAGTAGAGAATAAGAAACCAAACGTGCATCCATGACCTACAGACCACTACCTGGCAGAGTAGACATGCACAGCATTTCCCGTGGGTCTGCTGGCTGGAACAGACACTCAGAGGTGTTCCCACGTACACAGGGAAAGCAGACAGGCAGTCACCGCGATGTAATACTCCACAGAAGTTAAAAGTACATGTGACACTCACACGTAGCGCTATAAATCAACCTCAAAAACAAAACTAGCAGGCAAAGAATACAGCGTAGGGCCACTTATTAAAAACTTACAAAATTTCTAATAGATTAGAAACAAGAATATGTAGCAAAAGGCCTTATAGCATGTCTGAATAAAGATTATCTTGATGGTAGTTACTTTTAGAGAGGAAAAGTGATGGAGTGATAATATTTAAATAAAGTTGGTGACATTCTCTTTCCCTTTGGGAGAAGTCTGGAGCACAGAGCAAAATGTTATCTTGTGTTAACTCCTGGGGATGGAAACACACACACATCTTTAAGAAGTCACACTGAGAGCTATTCGAACAGCCTGAAACAGACATAAATGTCTTGGTGCATTTGTGACAATAATTCTATACCAATTTCTTTCACTTACCAAGTGGTCACTAATACCCATATTTTTGACAGATACTGCACCACATCCCTCTCCCTAAAAAAAGGGTACTTATTCTGTTCAATTATGGAGTGTGAAAATGCTCTGTAAACATGAATGTAGAACAGAAAATGTTTGTTGAAAATAAATGTCCCTTCTGTTTTAACAGATGTCTGGTCTAACACAAATAAAAGATCAACTTATTTAAATTTATCTGCTCACTACATTTTCCAAAAGTTCTTTAAAATTCTTTCAAAGGAAATAGGAAGTGCCAGACTGATGACATATGCCTCTAATCCCAGCAAGTAGGAGACTACGGGACAGGGGCTCTGGGCCAGCCTTCTCAAGAGGGCGGGGGCAGTTACTCACAGACTGCGGGGCCTGCCTGCTTTTCTGAGTGCAAACTCGACAGCCTACCTTCTGACTACCCACCCCTCTCTTCCTTGGATGCCAGCCGAAATCCCAAGCGTGTTTGCTGTGACAACTGCGAGGCTTTTCCACCTTTTTCTCAGTAAATCTCTGCCTTACTCACAAAAGGAAAAAAAAAGGGGGGGGGGGAAATGAATACTGTAAAAGTAGGAAAAGCCAGAGATGAAACAAGACATAGTAAACAAGAAACAGCAATTGAAGTTTCAGTGTTTCCCAAAAATGAATTATACTTATCTTACACAAAATGCCTATTGTAGCTTAGTCTATTATTAGTATTTTTGAAATGAAAATAATCATTCACATTGGCATATCCCATGTGATAAGAGGGCTCCTATTTCAAGAAAGATGAAACTCAACTATTTATCCCAATTCCAGTATGTGATGGTTTAAAACAGGGGCTCCCCCACAATGCATGTATCTTGGATGCTTACTCCCCAGGTGATGCCATTGAGGGGCAGCTTTGCTGGAGGTGGACGTTGAGGTTTATTAGTCCCTGGCCTGCCAGTATTAGCAAGACTCACTCTCTTGCTGCCATTTTCCATCTGCGGTGGCAGAGGAGATACCCAGTCCTGCTCATGCCATGCTTTCCCTGCTGCCATGAAGCTTCCTCTTGAGACTGTGAGCCAAAATAAATCCCTTCCTCCCATGAGCGGCTTTTGGGCAGATGTTTTGTTCCAGCAATGTGAAGGTCACTACAACACAACTTCCATCAAGATGTTCATGAAGGAAAGTACAAAGCAAACTGAAACACTTGGAAGAAAGGAAAGGCAAAAAGGATGCAATCAATGAACACAAACATCAAAACTCTTTGGTAAACTGGGCTTGGTGATGCACGCCTTTAATCCCAGCACTCAGGAGGATTGCTGTGAGTTCAAGGCCAGTTTGGGACTACAGAGTTTTTCAGGTCAGCCTGGACTAGAGTGAGATCTTACATGGGTGGGGGGGGGGGGGGTAGAGAACAACAACAACAAAAAAAAAAACACCACTTCTTTGGGTAGATGTAAAAAAGATGGAACAGTATCCAGCTAATAGAAGGAAGTAACTGTTATCACATGCTACAACATATGTAAGTGAAAAAAAACAGTCATAATGATTCCCTTTATAGCTATAATAATCAAACTCACAAAAACAGCCAAAGTAGAACTCTGGTTATGAGTAAATTGGTCAGGAAAAGAGTTGTCTAATGGGCAAAGACCTTTAGTTTTTAAGATGAAAAAGACCTGAAACGTGGTGCACAACAAGGAGAAAATAATACAAGTCAACTAATTCCACTTAAAAACAGCTACCAGGGACTGGGTGGGACAGGGATGGAACGGGGTTGAGTGTGAACTTAGGTAGCATGGCCTGGGTTCCACGCTTAGCATCAACAGAAGAAAATGAGAGGTGATGCTTTCAATCACAATTTAACTTTTTTGAAAGCTGTTGAGGGTAAGAATGGGGCTAGAAAGTTTTCTACCCAGCAGGCAGAATGCACACTGCACGGCGACTCCCAGCTGGTGGGCAGCCACACAGCCCGGGAGATCTGGCGGCGGCGTCTACATGCTGGGCCATCAGCAAATTTACTGGCCTTCCTTGCGCTTAAGTTTCTAGAAGGCAGGGGAAATACTTACGCTTGGGGAGCTGTCATGAGAATCTTAAAGGTTCATACAAACAAAAAGTTCACAACAGTACCTCTTTCTAGTTTTGAAATCTAACTGAGCCCACACACTGTCTGAAGGGTTATCAAGAAACAAGTCTAGGATCCAGCCAGGGTCTCTTTGCTCGCCAGCCTATTGCTAGGCACAGCGCCTGGACGGACAGCTACTGCTACTTACTAAAAGAAATGACAGTAGTGATAAAACTTACCACATCCTACCAAGGAAGGGGCCCAGGCCTGAGGGAACGCACCTGTTCGCGATGCCGGCATCACCCCGAGCTCTAGTGCCGGCGCCAAGCCCCCCCCCCATCCGTGAGCTCAGAGCAACACAACGGTTGTTCCCATCCGTTTTTCTAATTTCTTTTTTGAGATGGGATTTTCATGTCTTAAAGGTTTGCCTCTGACCTCCTGATCCTCTAATGCAAGTGGCTAGGATTCCAGGTGTAACACCGCCACGCCTGCCTTCTAATTCTGAACTTTTCAGCCTTATTAAGTCTTCTTCTAAATTAGCGGTAGCATTAAGTTTTTTGAAATAATATGAAAGTTCAAAAGTATACAGAAATTGTTAAGCAATTGCTAAATTGGTATTGACTGTTCTCAAGACTAACTAGACAGCTGGTTACTGACTACACCTAGCTCTGGTAGCCAAGAGAGGTGGCTATAGACTTGCAAGTTTTAAGAATTCTTCAAAATGCAAATTTGAAAACAAATCAACTCAGTCACAAATTTTGTGAAATTTGTATGTGTAAGATATCAAATGAAAATTATTTAGATTTTTTCCCCTTTTTCTCTTTTGATTTTTTTTCTTGATTCAAAACCAAAACTAGATTCTCTTCCCACCCCCGCCGCCCAAGCTGGGACTTGAACTCATGGCTTCACAAATGCTAAGTAAGTACTAAGCTATACTACCAGCCCATGAATTTCAAATCAGGACAGTGGCATCACTTTCCCAGCGTTTTCAATACAGACAAGCTCAGGTAAGTTATAAAACAAAAGCAAGTTCTGCTGATAGCGGCATGTTGCCTTTGTTGGAAATTCTATCTGTGCTCAATATGAATCATGTTGTTATAAAACCCAGATTTGCAAAGACCATTCAGGCTACAACAAAAACATAAAACTCAGGAGGCAGAGGTAGGAGGATCACCGAGTTTGAGGCCAGCCTGAGACTGCGTCCAGATCAGCCTGGACTACAGTGAGACCCTACCTGGAAAAGCCAAAAAACAAACAACAACCACCTACATACAACTGCCATTTAGTAAACTTTAAATTAGGACTTCTCAACACAGACCAACGAAGTATATAAAAGAAGAATAAAACTAGGATTAAGTTAAATGTGCTGGCTCACGCCTGCAAGTCCAGCACAGGAGGGTGGGAGGGGAGAAAAGGAGGGAGGGGGGAGAAAGGGAGAAAGAGAGCAATTAATTAAACATCACCTGTGGCACTTTTTCAAATTTTATGCCCCTAAGCTCTTTATTATAGGCATTTAATTTTAAAACTACAAGGTCTAACTACAGGCAAGAATACAGATGACTGATTTCACAACATTGAAAGAAAATAGACTTCAAAAGTACATACTGGGGCTGGAGAGATGGCTTAGCGGTTAAGTGCTTGCCTGTGAAGCCTAAGGACCCCGGTTCGAGGCTCGGTTCCCCAGGTCCCACGTTAGCCAGATGCACAAGGGGGCGCACGCGTCTGGAGTTCATTTGCAGTGGCTGGAAGCCCTGGCGCGCCCATTCTCTCTCTCTCCCTCTATCTGTCTTTCTCTCTGTGTCTGTCGCTCTCAAATAAATAAATAATTTTTAAAAAAAGTACATACTGTGTGATTTGACTTGAATGAAACATAAGAACAGGCAAGATTAATACACGGGATTAAAGTTAGGAAACCATAAAAATGCATGTACAGGATTACTTTCAAACCAGACAAACTCATGTGGTCTTCATTAACAGCAACACGATCTAGGGGCAGATATAATGAAAGTGATGATGAATTTGGCAATATCTTGAGATGACACAGAAATGTTTCCTACAGGAGCCAAAAAAAAAAAAAAATCCCTGTACAAGTGTGACAGTACGCCACATTGGTCACTGCAGAAAATATGAAATGTCAGGTAGCTATCAGTAACAAGGAACACTATCCCTCTTTATCTAGGACCCGTGGGAAGGTCTGTAGGCTGCAGTTAACCAAGCCCTGATTCAGTCTTTGACAAGGGCAACCTGAGGGGGGTGGCATCATATGTAGTTTATCAAGTGGTCAGTTCTGAGCATGCTCATTCAAAGGTGCCTCATGCACCCAAGTGGAGAAGCCACAGGCAGCTGGCTTAGACTGTGATGAGCAGGAAAAGCACGGGGCTGGAAGCCATAAGGCTGGAAGCACTCAGAAGATGGTGAAATCTCCGAGACCACGGCGAGCGAGCGTAATTTAAGAGAAGGGACTGAGAAGGCGAGCCCCAGAGCACTGCAGCATTTTAAGGTCAGAGATGAACAGGCTCTGGAGAGTCAGTAATCGGGAGAAGTGAGGGAGCAAAGCCAAGAGGGTGGCACCCCTGAAGGCAGAAGGAAAATGTGTTTACAGACAGGAAGTGACCAACTGTGTCAAATGCTATTGTGCTTGATCCTAGGGAACAGCAACAGACATCTGTGGAGCTTACTACATACTAAAAATTGCTCTAGCATCTAAAGGCAGAACCACTCAATCCTAAGTGGAGGTATCATTACCAACACATCAGACATGAGGAAAGACACACAGAGCAGCTAAGAAACTTACCTAGGATACACAACTGTCAAGTGGTAAAACCTGGATACCAACTCGTACCGTCCAATTTCAAAAAGTCAGATGTCTAAACTATAACCTCTCAGGTTTCTAACTGGGACAAAGCAGCAGCGGTTCGCAACGTGCCAAGCGCAGCACTATGGTGGCCGAAGCAGGAGGACCCCAAGTTGGAGGTCAGCGTGGCTATGTACAGCCAGCCCATCTCACAGGCAAGTGGCAGATTCTGGGACGTCAGTGGGTGGTGAGAAAAACTTATGGCTTCTTTTGGTGCTAGTCATTCAAGTCTATCTAACTGTGTAAAACCCGTTCCCAGCATGTAGTTGCAGCAACGGCTCTGCAGACCAAATCTGTGAGTAATTACTACTATCAGTGTGTGCCCCCTTGTGCATCTGGCTTATGTGGGTCCTGGGGAAATCGAACCTGGGTCCTTCAGCTTTCCGAGCAAGTGCCTTATCCACTAAGCCATCCTCCCTGCCAGAGAATATACATATATTCTTAACATCTAAGGAAGAATGAGGATATTCTTCCCTGCACTGCTACCTTGGAGTACCGTACAGTAGACAAGGCCATGGACAGGAAGCCAGGCCATCCCACCTCTCCGAGGGTTGAAGGGCTCTAGCAGAAAACAGATTTGAATTTAAATATCAGCTTTACCACTTACTATGACTCTCACCAAATTATTTAAATGCTCGAAGACTTGATACGTCACCCTGAAAGACAGGAGTGAAAAAAAGTACCCACAAGCACAGTGACCCAGGCATGTAATTCTGGCACTTGAGCGACTGAGGCAAGAGGATTGCTATGGGCTCCACCTATATCGTAAAGCTGGTATAAGCTGAGAGATGAAGGAGATAACCACTTAGATCAGTACCTTGAATAAAATGCCTTAAAATTCTTAGTTCTCACCGGGCATGGTGGCACATCCCTTTAATCCCAGCACTTGGGAGGCAGAGGCAGGAGGATCGCCAAGAATTCAAGGCCACCCCGAGACTACACAGTGAATTCCATGTCAGCTGAGCTAGGAGACCCTACCTCAAAAAACCAAAATAAGGGCTGGAGAGATGGCTTAGCGGTTAAGCGCTTCCTGTGAAGCCTACGGACCCCGGTTCGAGGCTCGGTTCCCCAGGTCCCACGTTAGCCAGATGCACAAGGGGGCGCACGCGTCTGGAGTTCGTTTGCAGAGGCTAGAAGCCCTGGCGCGCCCATTCTCTATCTCTCCCTCTATCTGTCTTTCTCTCTGTGTCTGTCTCTCTCAAATAAATAAATAAATATTTAAAAAAAACAAAATAAATAAATGAATTTTAAAAATAAAATTAGCTCTCATTACCATTATAACTTATAAATCATAGCTGTCAGTCAAAACCAATGAAGAACTTAAGATCAGACATAAACAGGGGGAAAAAAGAAAATTACAATTTATGTCCCAAATCAACTTTCCACATAAATTGACAAGTAAGAAAATATCCAATGTTTAAAATTATTATTCCGGGCTGGAGAGATGGCTTAGCGGTTAAGCGCTTGCCTGTGAAGCCTAAGGACCCTGGTTTGAGGCTCGATTCCCCAGGACCCACGTTAGCCAGATGCCCAAGGGGGCGCACACATCTGGAATTCGTCTGCAGTGGCTGGAAGCCCTGGCATGCCAATTCTCTCTCTCTCTGTCTGTCACTCTCAAATAAATAAATAAAAATGAACCCAAAAAAATAGAAAAATAAATAAAATAATTATTCCTATGCATAATAACATCTTAAAATCCTTGGGTTTCTCCACAAAGGCTCAACTGTTTTAAATTATTTTATTTCTGAAATCTTTTCAATGACCATTGAAACCATCAAATCTGGAAAAAGAAAACAAAACACTTTTAAAGCAAACTTTATCAGAATATTTTGGTGTTTGTGTATGCATGTAATTGCATTTATCTGACTTACTTTCTCTTAATATTTTACTTTATTTATTTATTTATTTGACAGAGAAAGAGAGAGGGAGGGGGCACACTAAGGCCTCAAGCCACTACAAACCAATTCCAGATGCATCTGGCTAATGTTGTGGGTCCTGGAGAATTGAACCGGGGTCCTTTGCCTTTGCAGGCAAACACCTTAATTGCTAAGCCATCCCTCCAGCCCTGATTTCCTTTCTTTCTCTTACCTATAGCTCACACATAAACGAGTTAATAACATGATACAGGTTTACTGTCAAAAAAGGTTAATTGGGGCTAGGAAGATAGAGCCAGGAGGAGCCCTGGGGCTCACTGGCCAACCAGTCTGGCTAAGTGGTGAACTCCACGCCAAGAGAGAACCTGTCTCAGGGATGGTGGACAGCATATCTGAGGTTATCCTCTGGCTGCCACCAACACACACACACACACACACACACACACACACACACACACAGATTAAAACATACACATATGCATATGAATAAAAAGATTACTTTAAAACTAATAAAAAAGAGGTTAATTTACTATGAAAACCTCCAGTTATTAAATGTGAATCCAATCCATAGAGTTCCATTCTGCTATCTAGCTTATCTCTGTGATATAAAAAAATGCCATATATATATATATATATATATATATACACACACACACACACACACACACACACACACACATACACACACACATACATACATACATACGGGGGGGAGAGGGGGGGAAAGGGAGGGAGGGAAAGAGATAGACAGACTAAGAGCTCTTTAAGCTGTATGCCTTGTGGAACGACCACCAAACCCAGTCTCAGTATTCGCACCGCTCCACAGCGCCTGCCTACCCCTGAAGTCGTGCCCGCGCAGGCGAAGCCGCCCCTGACCTGCTGTCAGCAGCACTCTTGCCTTTGCTAGAATTTCATGTGATGAAATCCCGTTACTCGTTCTCCTCTGTGCCTTCTTTCCTTCACTTCACATCACGTGTCTGAGAGCTATGCATGCTGTGCTATCATGAATTTGTCTGCGTGCTAGTTTCTTTTCTTTTTAATGCTTTCATGGTGCTAGGTTTTTTTTTTTAATTTTTATTTATTTTTATTTGAGACCGAGAGAATAGGCACGCCATTGTAAGCGAACTCCAGACACATGTGCTACCTTGTGCATCTGGCTTAGGTGGGTCCTGGGAAATCGCACCTGGGTCCTTAGGCTTCGCAGGCAAGAGCCGTAACTACTAAGCCATCCCTCCATCCCCTGGTGCTAGGTTTTAAAGAGACTTAAACAAGGCACAAAAACAGGTGAGGCCTACAGAATGGATCAGCTACCTACCTAGACATGAACATGGTAAATATTTTGGTATTTCAAAGCAGAATTTTTTCCCTTGCCAATTTCAACCAGTGCTGCTAAAACTGGACAAAGGTCATGTTTATATCTGTGCCTGACTAAATGAATGGTAGAACAAACAGAGCCACGTTGGACTTTAGCTTCAGTTTATGCTTGGTCATTTTTCTTACAGGATTGATTTCAAACACAACGGCAGAGACTGCATTTTAATTTTAGCAGGAAAAAAAAAGGCCCAGGGATAAATAAATGCTTTTGATTCTCACAATACCCATTTTAGTGCTCTGTTCATAAGCCACTGGTAAAGTGGGACAGAATATGCACTTAATATATAGACACAGTCCTAAAATTAGCCTGCAGTGTGTCCAGACTATCTCATATAGGGGTTTCTCTTGACAGAGTCTAGAGCCATTTCCTCATCCAAATCACCAGTGCTACTAGGAACAGACAACAGTGTCCTGCTTGGTGGAACTAGACCATTGATCAGAAGGCACAGCACTTCACACTAAGGAAAACTCCCTTCTCGACATTTACATGTCTTTCGAAACACTTGTAAATCTTCGTTTATTCATTTGTCTAATCTTAAGAGTGAGATGGACTCCCAAAAATCAATAATTAACCCTTTAGCCCAAAACACAGTACTTGCCTTCTGTACCTCACTGCTTTGGCCATCACTTCTATACTGACCTCAGATGAAGTTTGTTTCAATTTTAAGCGTTACATTCAACTACGCTACATCGCCCCAGATACAAGAGAACCAACAATGTCATCATCTCTACACCCACAGCAGTCACCTGTGCGTATGCATAAGAGCATTCATCTTCCTGTGAGCTGGAGCAGCAATCCTAGCTTTTCTGATACAAGCCCAGCCACATGCCCTGAGTCTGGCTTGCTACTTACTTTAGTCTCGCCATCCGAAGCTTTAGTATCACCCATCAGGCACTCTCCCCCAATTTCCTAAATGATACCCCAAATACCCCAAAGAGAGGCAACGGTTTCCCACACCTCAAAAACACTAACTATCCAGACAGTGTTCATCTGAAGCCTCCGCTCAGCACAGCTTGAGAACACTGCTTCTTCCTACCTCATAGTCAACTTGACCTCCTCAACTTTTATTTAGCTAATCAAATTCTTGGGGGGGGGCTATTAAATAATACACTCTCCTTGATACCACCCCAACCCTTTATCCTACCTTCTCACTGCGTCTATATCATCCATATTCTTTCAAACACTGTGTGTCCTCCTGCTCCAACCTGTGACTTTGCCATCTAGCATATCCCAGGATATCCTTGGTTAACCCAACATTCTCAGGAATAATAAATGGGGAGAGATCTTCTATGTATTGGAACAATGATTAACCTCATCATCTACTGTAACATCTATTAGGTAACAAGCAGGCCTTCATCACCAGCAACTTTATTTTTGGTGATTCACATTGAAGGCACTCAGCCAGTTACACTCACTCACTGCAGACAGAGGGCACAGCAATAAATGCAGGTCACTTGGTGTGATTCCTGATGCACAGAGAGCAGTCCTCCTTCCTAGCTAGCCAGACACCCTGTACTGGAGACCATCTTTGGCTCTAGACCATAATCTATTCAGCCTAGCCCTTATAAAAAGCTTCTTGCATTTGTAAGGCTGAAGAAAGACCAGCACAATTAAGCAGAACAAATTAAGGAACACATCAAAGAAATATACATATGCATATAACTATTTAAGTATAATGCATTCATCTTGGCCCCCACCCAAACACACACCAAATTACCATGTCAACACTACCATTCCAAGCATTCACTTCAAGGTGAATATTTGTAGATTGTTTTAGAAATACCTTTGAAGGTAAAAATCGTTTTAAAATATTTGCGAGAGAGAGCAAGAGCACACAGGTACACACCAAGACCTCCTGCCTCTGCAAATAAACTCCAGATACACGCGACAACCTGCGCATCTAGGTTCATGTGAGGACTGGGGAAGTGAGCCCAGGGGTCAGGCTTTGCAGGCAAGCACTTTCAACAGCTGAGCCATCTCTTCCAAGTCTAGGCTAGAAATCTTTAATTAGCATCATCATAGTATAGACATACCATATAATTAACCCCTAAAATTCACAAACGTTAATATTTTATTTTTAAAAATATATTTTATTTATTTGAGAGAGAAAATGGGCACACGAGGGCCTCTAGCCACTGCAAATAAACACCAGATACATGTGCCACTTTGTACATTTGGATTTAGGTGGGTGCTGGGGAAGCAAACCCAGGTCCTTAGGCTTTGCAGGCCTTAACTGTTTATCCATTTCTCCAGGTCCTTATAACTAACGATAATCAACACCTGCATTCTGCAAAGTAATTCCACATTTATGCCTACATATGTGTGTGTATTTTGCATGTGTATGCACGGGAGGGCCAGTGGGTGACATTAGGTGTCTTTTTGGGCGGATCTCTACCTTACCTCCTGAGGCAGAATCTCACTTGAGCCCAGAGCTCCCTGACTGAGCTGGCCTAGCTAGCCAGCATGGCCAGGATCAAGTCCCTGTCTCCATGGCCCAGCACGGAATCACAGGCAGCCCCACACCTGCCAAGCGTTCATGGGGGTGGTGTCCCGACTCTGGTCTTCATGTTTGCACAGCAAACACTTCATCTCACTGACTCAAACTGTTCAACATCTAATTTCTACAATATTTAGATCTTCTAAATCTATTATTTGATTTTCTGTTCATTTTAGAGTCTTACCACAAATATTCACATTCTTTTATAGCAGTTTTACATTGTATAATAATTCTCACACTTGTTTTCCTTCCTCCCTCTTAACCAGATGACAATGTCAAAATAGTCTTTTTTTCTTTTTTACCAAGTGCCTAATGCTGATAGACAGTATCTACTGAACTTACTGAATAAATAAAATGAACGGGGGGGGGGGGAGGGAAGGGGTAAATTCATGTTCTTATCTTTAGCAAGGAACAAATCCTCAAAAAAGAATGTAACCCTCTTTCTTTCCTATTCCTACCCAGTATTCCTTTCCTCTCCCTAAAAGATATTATTTCTACAGGAAATTTTCTTCAGTAAAAATTTTAATACACTATCTAGGTACATAGATAAATCAGTGTACAAAACAAAGTACTGTGGTAGAAAATGACACTTGGAGCTGGAAAGATGACGAAATGGTTAAGTTGCTTGCCCATAAAGCCTAACGACCCAAGTTCAATTCCCCAGCACCCACATAAAGCCAAGATGTACAAAGTGGTACATGCGTCTGGAGCACATTTGCAGCAGCTAGAGGCCCTAGTATGCCCATTTTCTCTCTCTGCCAGGCATGGTGGTGCATGTCCCAGCCCTCAAGAGGCTGAGCTAGTAGGGTCATTGTGAGTTTGAGACCAGCAAAAGACTACATGGTGAATTTCAAGTCAGCCTGGGCTAGAGTAAGAAGCCCCCTGCCTCGAAAAACCAAACTGAGTGAGTGAGAGACAGACAGAGAGAGAGAGAGAGAGAGAGAGAGAGAGAGAGAGGGAGAGAATGAATGAATGAATGAATGAATGAATGTATCTACAGACAGAACTCTTCTTTTAGACAAAGGAACCTGAAGATATAAACTGCCAGCCCTATGTCTTAACTCAGGTAGGTTAAAGCTTCTAAATTTCGGAAACCAAAAAGAACTATCAAGTCACTGAATCATTAGAAGGTTGAGTGGGAACCTCAAAGAGGTTCTTCTGCTCGGCAGCTAACAATAATACTTATAGTAATAACAGCAATAAAAGTGAGAAATTACTCATCAAACAACTTTATATGGGGTTAGCGCAACCCAACAATAATATGCCATATACTATGACAATCCTCACTTTACAAGTAAGAAAACTACAGTAGAGAAACAGTGTATAACGTGCTTATATGGGATGGGAAAGCAAGGATTCAAATGTGTCAACTCTGGAATCTATCCTCCTTGTCAGCACCCTCCTTAAAAGGATGCTTGCTCGCTCTCGCTCTCGTTTCTGCTTATTATTTATTAAGAGAGAGAGAATTGGCACGCCAGGGCCTCAGCCACTATAATTGAACTCCAGATGCTTGCACCACCTAGAGGGCATGTGCGACCTTGAGCTTGCCTCACTTTTGTGCATCTCCCTCACATGGGATCGAGAGAATGGGACATGAGTTCATAGGCTGTGCAAGCAAGCACCTTAATCTCTAAGCCATCTCTCCAGCCCAAGGATGCTTTTCCTAAAAATATAATCCACTCCAGATACAAGGTCTTTTTACAAAACTGGCGGTGGTGGCTCAGGTCTGTAATCCCAGCTGGAGAGGTGGGAACAGGAGGAGGAGTTCCAGGTAACACTTACAGATTCTGTCAAGCAAAATACAGCATTGCCTGTTAAACAGATGTGCACTCATGACGCAGTACCAACATCACTGGCACTTGGTTGGACAACCCTTCTAACCATCTTTCAAGTATATTCCTAAAACGATTGCTATTTGGAATCTCCCAAACTTTGTTATCAAAATATCTGTTAACCGGGCTGGAGAGATGGCTTAGCGGTTAAGCGCTTGCCTGTGAAGCCTAAGGACTCCGGTTCGAGGCTCGGTTCCCCGGGTCCCACGTTAGCCAGATGCACAAGGGGGCGCACGCATCTGGAGTTCGTTTGCAGAGGCTGGAGGCCCTGGCGCGCCCATTCTCTCTCTCTCCATCTATCTGTCTTTCTCTCTGTGTCTGTCTCTCTCAAATAAATAAATAAATTTAAAAAAAATATATATCTGTTAACCATTTACTTGATCACATTAACTTTTACCTTACGAGATCATTTTTATTCTCCTCAAAAATGCCTGGGGAGAGCTGGAGAGATGGCTTAGTGGTTATGGTGCATCCTGTGAAGCCTAAGAAACCAGTTTCGACTGCCCAGTACCCGTGGAAGCCAGATCACAAGGTGGCACATACATCTTGAATTCATTTGCAGTGGCTAAAGACCCTTGGTGCAACCATTTTATTTGGCTCTTCCTCTCTTTCTATTTTTATTTATTTATTTGACAGAGAGAAAGAGGAAAAGAGAGACAAACACAGAGAGAATGGGCACACCCCCAACCACTGCAAACAAACTCCAGATGCATGTGCCACCTTGTGCATCTGGGTTATATGGGTCCTGGGGAATCAAACCTGGGTCCTTTGGCTTAGCAGGCAAGTGCCTTAACCGCTAAACCATTCCTCCAGCCCATCTCTATCAAATAAACAAATAAATATATACATATATATATTTGCTTTATTATTATTATTTTTTTTGGTTTTTCAAGGTAGGGTCTCAATTAGCCCAGGCTGACCTGCAATTCACTACTCAGTCTCAGTCAGGGTGGCCTCGAACTCCCAGCAATCCTCCTAACTCTGCCTCCTGAGTGCTGGGATTAAAGGCGTGTACCACCACACCTGGCACAAATAAATATTTTTAATTTTAAAAAATGCCTTGGGAGATGGATCAGCAGTTAAAGGTACTTTCTTGCAAAGCCCGCTGACCTGGGTTCAATTCCCCAGCACCCATGTAAAGTCAGATGGAAAGTGGTGGTGCATGCTTCAGTGATTCCAATATGCCTACAACAATGGGAAACCAAACCAAAGCTCACAAACCAGCTAGCCTGATGTTCCTTCTTGACTGGCAGTTTGTTTGAGGAGGAAAGAGACTCTGTCTTATACTTCCAAGTTGTCCTTTGAACTCCACACACATGCCATAGCATGAGTATCCATACATACACATACACACATACACACACACACACACACACACACACACACACACACAGACAAATAAACAAAATTTTAAAATGCAGGGTAAGATTCCAGTCAGTGCTTCATAACTACTCATCTCCAACCCTTTATGTCCAAAATATGCCTTGTATGTGACTCCAGAATTTGTCCATGCAACATAAACCTGGACAAAGATACAAAGATCCAATCATACTAATCTCTCTCTATAGACTGACCACAATGTTTGAAAATACACATATTTTAACATGTTCTGAATAACTCAATAAACTATTGTAGATCCATCTGTATGCCCAAATATGGTAACCATCCTGTGCTTAAAATCAAGTAAGCAAAAGACAGAAGCAGAAAGGCAAGAATATGAAGAAGAGGCGCAAAGAGCTACACGTAAGAAGGAGCCCATTAACGGGGAGATTTAACCACACAAACACTGACCTTCCTTCACCACCCTCCTAACTAGACCTCACCAACAAACAGAAACTAAAAATCATTATCTATCAAGCTAAAGATTATTTCACTGTTTTCAATTTGATTCAAAACACTTGGTAACAGTTGAAAATATATTAAAAACTCCCTTTCTATAAGCTTAAGACCATTAACCATCAAGGCTGAAGTGTTAACTTTTGTTAACCAAGTTAACTGTAAAGGGCTTGGTTTATAGCTCAGTGCTAGAGTGTATGCTAAAGGCTGAGTTAAATAATGAGCAGCCCTACACCCCCCCCCCACCAACAAAAAGTAATCTGAAGGCTTGGATAAAATTAATGTGGTCTCTTAGGCCATGAGTATATTGTAGCATTAAAATAAATACAAATCCATCTGTTTCAAACTTTAAAGTGGAAAAAAGTGAATTGTGATTCACTGTTGCAGTGGAAATCATATTGAAGTATGACTCACAAATGAAAGCAAGAGATCATCAAGAATTCAAGTAAAAACAGAAGGTCAGAGATTTCTTAAGTTCATCAAGGGCAAGGTTGGTATGCCCTGGGGAAGAGAGCTCCAGCTCTGCAAACAGAGCAGACACAGCGCCTGCTTAGCAAGTACATAAACTGGGCTCTTATGCAGAAATCCAGTGTGGGGGACCAAAAAAAAAAAGGCACCTCAGGTAATACGCCACAGTTATGGAATTAAGAAAGCAGTGATAAATATACATTCAATATGACCTCAATAAGCTAAAACACAAATTGTCTTTATCAGCCATCATTTAGCCTAACTGTCAAACAGCCAGAGAACAAAAGTAGCAGTCACAAGTCAGTGACAGTATTGCCAGACACTACTTGCCAGTCATTAATCAGCTATGTTCAAAAAAGAACAGAAACAGAAAGGATCCTTTGACAACACAAATGACAACATATATTATTCATATATATATATATATTTTTTTTAAGCTCATTTTTTGTACTGCTGAGGATTAAGGGCTTGTAAATGCTCTACCACTAAGCTACATCCCTTAGTAACATCCCCAAGTTATTTAAGCCAGACTTAATAATGTCCTGTTCTGCCTCCTTCCTATAATCCTACCTTTTCTCCTGTCCCCTCTTCCAAAAACTCTTTCCCAAACACCCTTTCCATGCCTTCCGACTATTAAGGATGGCTTTTCTCTTAAGCAAAATAATTTCTCCTTTCTTCCTAACATATTTCAGTTTTTTCCCAATTATAGGAAAACTCTCTTCCTTTCTTTTTGTTAAAACTAGTAACATTCAGGGCTGGAGAAATGGCTCAGCAGTTAAGGTGCTTGCCTGCGAAGCCTAAGAACCCATGTTAGACTCTCCAGGTCCCGTGTAAGCCAGATGCACAGGTGATGTAAGTGCGCAAGGTCTCTCAAGTTCAAATACAGTGACTGGAGGCCCTGATGTGCCAATTCTCTCCCTGTCTCTCTCTCGTTTTCTCACATAAAAAAAAGAAACCAGTCTGTTGGGCTTGCCTCAAAAAAACCCATAAAACTAGTAACATTCAGTAAGACATGGTGGTTCATACCTATAGTCCCCGCTACTGGGGAGCCCAAGGCAGAAGAATCACAGGAACTTGGGAGTTCCAAAGTAGCCTAGGCAACACAGTAGAACAACAAACAAAAACAACTAGAAAAGTCATCAGAGTTAAGCTTTTTTAAAGATATATATTATTATTACTTTGGCTTGTTTTTTCAAGGTAGGGTCTTATTCTAGCCCAGGCTAACCTGGAGTTCACTATGGAGTCTCAGGATGGCCTTGAACTTACACGATCCTCCTACCTCTGCCGCCTGGGTGCTGGGGCTAAGATATATGCCATGCCCAGCTTTAATGAGATTTTTAAAGTCAGTTTTATACCCCTTAAACCACAACAAATTAGCATGGAAATTAAATATTTATATGCAAACTTTTATCCAATAGTTAAAACCTTGATGAATAGAAGAACCTAATTTACTCATTTTTGTTTTTTGAGGTAGGGTCTCACTCTAGCCCAGGCTGGCCTGGTTTGTTTATTTTATTTTATTTATTTATTTATTTGAGAGGGAAAGAGGCAGAGAGAGAAGGAGAAAGAGTAGGCACGCCAGAGCATCCAGCCACTGCACATGAACTCCATGTCCATGTGCCACCTTGTGCATCGAGCTTACGTGGGTTCTGGGGAATTGAACCTGAGTCCTTTGGTTTTTCAGGCAAACATCTTAACCACTAAACCATCTCTCCAGCCCTATAGGGTTTTTGTTTTTGTTTTTCAAGGCAGGGTTTCACTCTAGCCCAGGCTGACCTAGAATTCACTATGGATTCTCAGGGTGTCCTCAAACTCACAGCGATCCTCCTACCTCTGCCTCCCGAGTGCTGGGATTAAAGGCATGTGCCACCACACCTGGCTTCAGCCCTAGAGGTTTTTTTTTTTTTTTTTTAATTTTATTTTTTTTTTATTTATTTGAGAGAGACAGACACAGAGAGAAAGACAGAGGGAGAGAGAGAGAATGGGCGCGCCAGGGCTTCCAGCCTCTGCAAACGAACTCCAGACGTGTGCGCCCCCTTGTGCATCTGGCTAACGTGGGACCTGGGGAACCGAGCCTCGAACCGGGGTCCTTAGGCTTCACAGGCAAGCGCTTAACCGCTAAGCCATCTCTCCAGCCCAGCCCTAGAGTTTTTAAGCTTTTATGAAATGCATACATCCCGAATGTTCTTAAGGCAGCTGCTAAAAAGGGAGCACAGGTATAATGTGAAGAGTCCTTGGCTATCAGAATCTAAGGTCTATGAGGGCAGAAATTTTGTCTGTTTTGTTCATATTGCAGCCTAAAATGCTGACTTGCATATAGAAGACATGATGACCCCGAGAGTAATGAATTAATAAAGAATTAAATATTATATTTTACCAGGCTGATAGCCTGGAGTAAATGAAGCTAACAGAAAGCATAAAAAATATGAACTTGATTTCCTATACAGTGAGTTAGATTTCTTTTTCTGTAGGGAACTAAAAAGGGTCAGCTGTGTTCAAGAGATTTAGGGAGGATAACATCTATCTCTTGGGATTATCAGGGCCTTACCTCAGAGTTGAATGTTTTAGTCATAAGTGGGAGGGGGCACTGCCCAGAGAGGCTAGGCACCCACATAAGTAACACAGATGTTCCTATGTTCTCTTACGCATAAGAACATCTACCAACCTCCCCTTTTCAGTGTTTGGAGTGCTCTTAAAACCTACATTAAGATAATAAAATGCAATTAAATTTAAGAGCCGCTGATATTGCTCAAGCTTAAAAGTGGCTTGAGAGCCTCAGACTTTCAATTAGCCCATGTATTTAGTCAAACCTGCCTCTCGTCAGCATGTGCTACCTGCAAACACAACCTCCTGTCTTGTTTCCTTTTTCATTACAGGTTTGACTTTACCTGAGACTCTAACCACATTAATACACTTTTCGTGAAAAAGGATGGTTTTCCACATTTCTATTATATGACGTACTTTTATCTTACAACCTACTCTGAAGTGAAAGACATTCTACAGACAAAAATCACAACGATCCTGGAGAAAGATGTTATCCTTCCTAAATCTTTCTCAGTAATTAGTCTCATCCCTAAGAGTAGGAAAAGCTCCTTTAATAGAAGATAGCCTCCAAGAATCAGACCATATGCGACTAGACTCTGTTTAGTGCACAAAAATACAAGTTTTCCAAGTACTGATGTTTCTAAAATTTAAGAGTTCTAACCTTCAGGAAATAAATTAATGAAAAAAGTCAAAAATATAATCTTGATATTTCAATTTTTGTTGTTTTAAATATTTGAGAGAGAAAGGAGGGGACAGAGAGACAGTATGGGTGTGCCTGGGCCTCCTGTTGAACATGAACTCAACTACCACTTTGTGCATCTGGTTTTATATGGGTGCTAGGGAATCAAATTCTGGCCATCAGGCTGGGCAAGCAAGTGTCTCTAGCAATCTATCCAGCCCCAGTATTCATTTCTTTGAGACAGTGTCTTACTATATAGTCCAGGCTAACCTCGAAATTGCCCACAGAGTGCCTATGACATTTCAAAACCCTCCAAAAAAAAAGTGTTGAATTGCTGTGGTGGCACATGCCTTTGTACCCAGCACTTGGGAGGCCAAGGTAAGAGGACTGCTGAGTTTGAGACCAGCCTGGGACTATACAGTGAATTCCAGGTCAGCCTGGGCTACTGCAAGACCCTACCTCAAAACAAAACAAAACAAAACAAAACAAAACAAAACAAAACAAAACAAAACACAGAAAGAAAGCCCTGAATCCATTTTAATTTTACCAAGTTAAACTATTTAGTAATCAAGCTGAGGGTTTAGCTCAGAGGTAAAATTCACAGACACAAAGCTAAGTCTAAAGTACCACATACACAGAAATAAAAATCTATTTCTTAAGAGGTAAAAGTTTTAAAAGTAATAAGCAATGTTTTTAAATGTCAACAAAGCATGTTAAATTAAGTCTAATAAATGAATTACAAATAATCAAGCTACTGGGTTCTTGAAGTTAAAAACATGTATGTTGCATCAAGCAAAAACAAAATATTATAGAGGAAGCCACATATTAACTAATAAAAATAATAAAAGGAACAATTCTTGAGAATTGCTCTGTGCCATGATTAGAAAGTGTTTCTACCTGCTATTAAATATGAGAAATAAAGCACTCAGAAATATGAAAAGATGGGATGGAGGGATGGCTTAGTGGTTAAGGCATTTGCCTGTAAAGCCAAAGAACCCAGGTTTGATTCCCCAGGACCCAAGTAAGCCAGATGCACAAGGGGTGCCTGCATCTGGAGTTCGTTGACAGTGGCTGGAGGGCCTGACATGCCCATTCTCTCGCTCTATCTCCTCTATCTCTCCCTCTCTGCTTAAAATGAAAAAAAATATTTTAAAAAAATATGAAAACTTGTGCAGCAGGAATACAGCTCAGTGGTAGAGGGCCTGGCTGACAAGCTTGTAAGGCCCTGGGTTTGATCCCTAGCAACACATGTATGTCACTGATCATATTTATGCTTCATGAGACTTACTAACTCTGCAAATCTTTTAACAGTCCGAGAAATAAATACGTATGGCATATAGAGTACATTTCTAGAAAATATAACTGTACCATGAATTTAGGAAAGATTTTTTACCCTAATCCCCTGATTCAACTACCTCACTAAAGTTACTCTAAATGGTGTTCTTTATGGGGAGAAATACAGATGGAATGTTGAAAAGCAACAATCTTCTGCAGAGAGCCATAACACTGCACTGGAGAGGTTTCATGTGCAAAGACACTTGAAGAGAGGCTGGGCTGTAGCTCAGTGGTAGAGCACCACCTGTCTAGCATCCATGAGGGCCTATAAAGAACGGAAAGACTCCAAAATGACTACTGAAAGAATTAACATGACTAGCTAAAAATAGAGCTCAGGGCTGGGGGTGTGGCTCGGTGGGAAGAGCACTTAACTAGCATGCACAAAGCCCTGGGTTTGGTGCCCGGCACCGCATAAATTGAACACTGGTGTATGCCCAGAATCGTGGCACTCAGGAGGTAAAGAAAGGAGGATCAGAAATTCAAAGTCATCCGCGGTGACACAGCAAATTCCAGGCTAGCCTGAGAGATAGACTGTCTCAGAAAAACAAAAAAGGGTTAAAAAACAGATGAAGCCTTAACTTTCTCATCTGTACTCAATAAATTAAGTGCTAAAAGCTGATAAGTCTTTTCAACCCTGTTTTATATTCAAGCATATACAACAAAACTCCAAAATCATCTGCATACAAAACAGCAAGATGGGACACCACTGAGATTACATACCTGGGGTCTGCCCAGCGTTCCAAGACCTTTATCTCATATTCTCAACTAATTAGTTCTCTTAATCAATATAATGATGTTGACATGCTGTCTTAGATACATTCTATAAGAAAACTTTTCTTGGTATGTGTGCACACAGTGTGCATGCACGTGGAGGACAGAGGACAATCTCAGGCATTCTCCTCTGGAATGCCAACCACCTCTTTTTGAGACTGTCTCTCTCATTAGGCTTGTGCTCACCATCAGGCTGGATTGGCTGGTCAGGGCGCCCCAAAGATTCTCCTGTGTCCACCTCCCCAGCACGCCACCACACGCAGTACTTAAAATGGACACTGGGGATTGAACTCTGGTCCTCATGCTATGGTGCAAGCACTTACTCACTAGCTATCTCTCCAGCCCAATGAAACCTTAATAGCAGTGCTCAATGTCATTCCAACCCTACCTAAAATTAGTTCAATGAAGAAAATCTAGTTCAAAGAATCACTGAAAAATTCCGAAGTATCAGATTCTCCTGAATTCTCTTGTCACTGATTGTAACTTAAAACTACCTGAATATTGAACTTTTGGAATTAAAAAAAAAAAAAAAAAAAGACTTGGGCTGGAGAGATGCCTTAGCAATTAAGGCACTTACCTTCAAAGCCAAAGGACCCAGGTTTGATTCCCCAGGATCCACACAAGCCAGATGCACAAGGGGGCGCATGCGCTGGAGTGCATTTGCAGTGGCTGGAGGCCCTGGCACACCCATTTTCTCCCTCTCTCTCAATAAATAAATTTTAAAAATAGTATACTAAAAAATAAATAGTTACACATAACACAAAAATATTCTTAACTTAGGTGTAACTAACATCAGTAAGGGTAAAAACACACTATTCATTCCCAGTATCATATATATTAAAAGTAATTACCAAGCCATGTGCAAGGGCATGGACTGTCCCTATTGGCTGGGCCTGTTTTTTACATGACTGTTATCACTAAGTCATACATGGCAAACTATACCTGTAAGAGTGCCAAGAGACAATCAGCTACAGATGAATTCAAAAGTTTTTTTTTTTTTCTCTTAAAAAAAAGATTCCTATAACTTTTATGGGCAGCTATTTCTCTTTACTATCAACTAGTGAATCCACAGTTCTTGGAAGCATAGTTATTGAGAATGCCATTCCTCAGACGATATAAACTTTGGGATTTAGTGACTGAATGACTGACATAAAACAGTGTTTATGGACATGACCATTACAAAAATGAAAAGCCTATTCCTGGAGTCTTCATAGAAATCAGACACCCAATGTTAGAATACAGCTGTTGGTCGCTCTCCTTGTTACTTTTAAGAGAATAATCTCCACAGTAAGTCCAAAGGATATGTATATGTAAGAGACTGAGAAATACTAACTGAAAGGGCATGAACGTTCAAATACAAATACACTACCCCACGCTAACACAACAAAGTGCCACAGAAAAACTGTTCTAAGACTTTGTAGAGTCAAAATAAATTAAGGGAAAAACACACACACATACTTAAAAATTTTTTTTGAAAAGAAATCATGGTAGCTCAAGCCTATAATGCTAGCACTTGGGAGTGCTGAGGCAGGAGGATTGCTGCAAGCTCAGCCTGTGTTACACAATGAATTCAAGGGCAGCTTGGCATACACTTCAAGACACTATTTCATTAAAAAATAATAATAATAAAGGAAGGTAAGGGAAAAGAAGAGAAGGAGGAAAGGGAATTCCTGAAAAAGAGTGTGCACTAAATAGTAAATTTGAGAAGTTTGTTATCACAACACACTGTCTATTTGGGAGGTCTACCAAAACTTTTTGTAGGGTCTCACTCTGGTCCAGGCTGACCTGGAATTTAACTCTGTAGTCTCAGGGTGGCCTTGAACTCACGACGATCCTACCTCTGCCTCCTGAGTGCTGGGATTAAAGGCGTGCGCCACCACACCCGGCCAAAACTTTTTTTTTTAATTTACCATTTTATTTCAACTATGTATTTTTAGGTCTATTCTTGAAACAGTCTATTATAGTCAGAATAAGTAGCCTCGCTATTCATTTAGAAATGCTGTGTTTAAAAGTAGGCCAACAATGGGAACTTTGCTGTTGCACAACAGAGAAACTAAGTGAAATAATATCTATTAACATTCAGTGTCGATGGCATGTTTCTCCCATCTCCTAGAACATACTGTGACTTACTTGTGTCTTCCTTGAACAATTCGCTATTTCTCCATCCATGCAGTAGCTCAACTAAAGAGTTCCTGTGTTAATCTCACAATAAACCTCAGTAATTCTAGCATCACAGTAGTTGTAAACGTTTGTTAACAGAAAAAGAATGTTTTTCCCAAAATAGCTACACAACACTAAGACAACTCAAATTCCCTAATAATCCTTTTACAAGACTCCAGCCAACTTTATTTTGATACATTAAACATGTGGACACTATTTTAAAAGTTCTTTAACTGTGACCTATCAAAACAGCTTCATACTTGTTCATATGCCTTTTTTTAAAAAGGTTTTCAAGTTGTTTTTATAAGTGCCTGAATACTGATGAATTTTGGGCTACTGTCAAATACGTAAGGGGCAATTTTTTGCCAAATAAGATGGGCAAACTTCCTAGAGCAGCTAAAAATTGACATCAGAGGTCATACTAGCTTTAACAAAAAAAAAAAAAAAAAAAAAGAGAAATCACTCCAACATTCACCAAGCCTATTTGAAATAACATAGTGTGTTGTTTTCCCTCTATGCTTAATGATAGTTGTTTTCTTTTTTTAATTTTGTAATGGATTGTAAACTTAAGAGTATAAACACCTGATCTACCACATAAAGTCGATCTGCTCTTGATTGGGCCGGTAGATGTGAGGTTGGTGAGAGACCCAGAGCAGTCAGCTTCAATTAAGAACTTCGCTGGGTGAGACTTGACATCCGAAACGGTGCCGGGGAAAGGCATCGGAGGGAGTGTGGTTAAGAGAAGAAAAGAAGATTAAAAAGAAGAAGAAGAAGGCGGCACTCCGGAGGAAGGAGATGGTGGGTCGCAGAGGCAGAAAAGCGAGAAAGATAATTTTTTTTTTTTTTCCCCATAAGGAAGTGAAGCAGAAGAGAGGGCAAAAAGTGACGAGCAAACTGCCCGGGAAGGGTGTGTATTTCAAACACTGGGACCACCCGGAGGGCGGGGGGGGAGGAGGAGAGAGGCTCGGGGCCTGGGGTGCTCCCCCCGGGGGTGGGATGAAGGGGTTCTCGAGGCAGAGGGGGAGATGCTTTGCAGACCGTGGCTGACTTCCACCGGCGACGGGAGCAAAGCCGATCGATTCTCTCCCCGCGCTTCCACGGCGGCGCCCGGGGAAGGGGAAGGGAGGGGTGTCAAGACCCGGGAGGCAAGCGTCCCCCGCCCCGTGGGACCGCGGACCACCCCTCCCCGTTGTCCGTAAACGGTCCGGGGGTGATGATGGTGGTGGTTTGGGGGGGGGGAGTACCCGACGGCGCGTCGGGACGGCCTTACCTGAGACGGACCGAGGGACGTTTTGCGATCTCGGGGTGTCGAGCCTCCCGCGGCACTGGGCCCACGCTTCCTCCGGAGGGGCGACCTCCTCGTGGGGTGGGGGGGGGTGGAGGAGGTCCCGACCACCTCCCTGTTTGTTTACACCGCCCGGTCTCTCCCGCCGCCGCCGCCGCCGCCGCCGCCTTCTCTCCACCCGAGCGTCGCTGCCGACTCGGCCGCCGCCGCCGCCGCCACCACCACCTCCGCCGCAGCCTCGTCTCTCTGGAGCATCTTCCAACCACACAACGCTGAGAAACACACAGTCCGGCCGCGCCGGCACGAAACTCCCCCGCAACTGCCCCGGGAGAGTAGGGGGAGCCGGGGGAGCGGGGGTTGGGGGGGGGGGTGTCGGCTCACAGAACCGGGGGCTCTTCCGCCATTGAGCAGCCGCCGCTCGGTTCCTTCTGCCACCCACACCCGTCCCTGTCCGCACCTCAGTCGTCTTTACCCCCGCCCACTCCCACAGCCCCGCCTACTCGCCCCAAGAGCCCTCCCACCTAGGCCTTCTACGGGCTCTGGTTTGCTGACGGACCTGTCGATCCCCGCGCTCTCCCCGCCCACACGGCCCAGCCTCCGAGTCTCTAGTTTCCCATTGGCCGTCGACGGACGCCTTCGATTGGCTAAGTCAACGATCCATCAAACATCGCCCCGCCTTCCCAAGGCAATGCCTTCCAGCCATAAGTAGGACCCGCTGTCAATCAAACCTGCGCTCCGCCCAAGTCCTGGCGCTTTCCTGGTCTCATTGGTCCAAAGGTTGGCCGGAACCTTCCATCATTGGCTCCCGGCGTGTCCGTCACTTATTACCCAATTTCCAAGTCCGTCACACCGGCTTTCTTTTTTTTTTTTTTCCCCCTCCTTTTTAAATAGACGGGGGAAGTGTCGGGAAAGTGATTGGCTAGTCCTAGAAGACAACGGTCCCGCCGTGGTGCCTGCACTCTGTTCTTCCGGTGTCTGACCTCGCGTTAAAAACGAGCCCCGGCAAAAAGGAGTCCCGCCCTCCCGAGGAAGCGCGGTGGCTGATTGGCTAACCCAAGTCTCTTCAGGCTCTCATTGGAGGACGCGGACGCCTCTCTGCGGCGTGAGGCGCGGAGAGATGGTGCCCGGCCGGGAAGCTGGCTGGGGTGAGAGACGGTTTGTTTTGTGCACCGGCCGCGGCTGGGGCGTCCGCGCCAGTAGGAAACTGGGCAGGCAAGGGGGGGGTGCTCCGGAGAGATGTGGGGAGAAAGAAAAGGCCCGGATGTTCCCTAACAATGAACTCATCGCCGACCAATCAGAGCCCCTGCGCTGAGCTGCTAGCTACCTGCCGGACCTGTCTCCCCGCACGAGAGAGAGTGGGCGGGAAATTCGGGGTGTCCCTCCGGAGAGGGTGAACAGCGACTTGAGAGAGTGGGACCAGGTAATCCCTTCAGGAGGATTTTTTTGTGATGTTACGGATAATTTTTATTATTATTATTATTTTCCTCCTTGTCCTCCACTGCCTTGCGTTCAGCCCGTGGCCCTCGTGTGTTTTGTTTCTCAGCACTGACTTTTTGAATGGCCCCAGTGCAGGCCCTTGACATGAATGGGCTCCTGCTGTTTGCCAGGCAGTGTATGTGGAGCTGGAGGGTTAAAGCAAAAAAGTAAACTGGGGTGCGGGAGGGGCGGGAGGCTGGCTTAGTTAAAAGGCGCTTGTCTGCCAAGACGAAGGATCAGCACTCCATTCCCCCCCTTCGCCCCCCCCCCCCGTACCCACATAAAGCCACATGCACAAGGTGGTGCGTGCGTCTGGAGTTCGTTTGCACTGGCTAGATATTGCAATGGATGGTGAGGACTTAAGGGATTCCCTGTTGGAAAGTTTACCAAAGAAGGTCTCACAAAGACACGTGGTGATTCCAGAATAAATTACAGGCGTCCAATCACCAAAAGAAAAAGAAGAAGAAGAAGAAGAGGAGGGGAGAACAAAATAATGAGTAATGTTTAGGTTGAGAAGAATACAACAAACTAAAGACCAAAACACATAGACTCCTTTGTTGTGTGAATTATTTGATTAAAACTCTAAGCCACTAAAGGAGGCTCAACAAGGTTTACACTTGGAGGGCTGGACAGATGGCTTAGCGATTAAGGGGCTTGCCTGCAAAGCCAAAGGACCCAAGTTCGATTCCCCAGGACCCGCGTAGCTGGATGCACAAGGTGGCACATGGCGTCTGGAGTTCATTTGCAGTGGCTGGAGGCCCTGGCGTGCCCATTCTCTGTCTCCCTCACTCACCGTCTCTCTGCCTCTTTCTCTTTCTCAAATAAATAAAAATAAAAAATAAAAAAAAACTTTGACCAGGAAAAAAACATTGCGCACTTACTTTTGCTAAACTCTACCTAGAACTCATCTTTCAACTATGAATGCATCAACAAACCAGACTGTTAATAGCACCTCTGACACTGTCGCCACGAGAAATAACTGATGTTTCCATGTCCCGGTAGAGTTGTTACAGGATTTTAGAATTATTGCTTGCACTCATTACTAATGTTGACATAAGGCACAGCTGTCTCCTCCAAGGGAAGTGGAGATGATTTCTTCTGTGTCAAATGTGAGTGCTGGTGGCCAAGGAACATGGATGGAGTGCGGTTGCCACATATGTTCCAGTGTGGAAGCAGTTAGATGAACAAAAGTCCTAAGGCAGGGCATTTCCCAGATTCCCACGTTGGCGGGGATATGAGGTATTAGGTACGAGGGTTATATATGGCAACGCAGGAAAATGTCTGCCATGGGTCTCAGATTGTATCTGATAACATCCTTTGCCTTTGGGTTATAGAAGCTGCTATCCTGTTAACACATTGCTGATAGTTGACAGGATGTGAGATCAGACACGGGTAGGCAGTGAATGGCTGCTAGGGCGATTTTATCAAGATCACCTGAGATAATTTGGCCCTGGCTCTTCAGCATTCCAACTTTCCATAATCACTAAGTTCTGATCTATCAGCCTTATGGACTTCTTGACCTACGTGTGGGTTTTTATGCTTTTTATATTTCTTTTCTAGGAACTTCACACTGATTTGAAATTATAGGATTTCTTGGGTCCTCCTAGTGTACTTATAAAGAAGAATAGAGCTGGGGTTGTATTTCAGTGATAGAGAATGTCTAAGGCCTTTGGGGTCCCTTCCCAACACTGCAATAAAAAATTTTTTTTAATACTTTAAAGCATATATATTGTGTCATGGGCTTTGTTTAATGTATAGCAATTGGTTTCCCTGGTGATTTTACAACTTTGTTTACAAACATAATGCCAAGGCCAGGTGTGGTGGTGCACGCCTTTTATCCCAGCACGCAGGCAGAGGTAGGAGGATCACCAGGAGTCTGGGCCAACCTGGGCCAGAGTGAGACCCTACCTCAAGGGAAAAAGAAAAAAAAAAAAAAAGTTAGCCAAGTGGTGCATGCCAGCCTGAGGCTACAGAGTGAGTTGGAGGGCAAGTGAGCTAGAGTGAGACCCCCCCACCTTACAAAACAAAAACAGGGTTGGAGAGATGGCTTAGCGGTTAAGGCACTTGCCTGGGAAGCCTAAGGCCTCAGGTTCGCCTCCCCAGAACCCACGCAATCCACATAAAGCACAAGATCATAAATTGCATACAAGTAAGGGGCTCAGCATGAGTTTGACTGTTAATGGCTGGAGGCCCTGGCATGCCAATTCTTTCTCTCTTTCTCTCAATAATAAATAAAGAAAACCCAAACCAACATAATTCTGAGAAGAAATCCACAGGATTTACCCATGGGCCCTTATGCAAAAATAATACAAAAAGTCATGAATGGGGATAGTTCTTTTAGGTACAGTGACCTGAAGAAAGGCAGTTTCTTTCATTGTGCGGTGCATACAGGAGGTGATCGATATATGTCTACTGGACTGCGTCTGGAAGATTTCAAGGAGCTTACTTGCATGGTTTCTCTTTCTTGTATGCCACCAACCGAAGCTGAGTCTTCCCACTCCACAACCCCACTTCCCCCAAAGACAGCAAGTCGATCAGACAACCTCCAACCTGAGTGGAGTCCTCACAGCCGGGGAGGCCAACACTGGTTGCCCCAGAGTCAGACCCTCCCTTGCGTTTTGAAGTGCCCAACTGTAAAAGGCTACAGCCTACAACATGTTTAAATAGGCTTGGCAGTGGAAAATCCCAACAGCAGCCATTTATATAAACGGTGTAGCGCTGGTGCCCAAGTTCACTTACGTTATTCATTCACTTTGCTGTGTTTTGTTTTTCTTTCCCAACAAACGATTCGTTTATGCCAACGCGTCATCCTTTGAGTTATGTGTCATTTGTCAAACCCTTTTCCCATCTGCATCCACCCTGCCTGATGACTTTGAGCTCTTTTTCTCCAGCCGCTGCAGCTGGACTTTAGCGCTGACGGCAAGAATGGAAGCAGCCTGTGAGGACTATGCAGGTGTCAGGAGATGAGCAGAGTGAAGTCACAGGTGGATTATTCTAAGAACAAGCACGCCGGAAAATGGCTTTAACAACACTCGCCAATGAAAAATTCATGGTGAAAGAAATGCAGAACTGAAGTGCTATTAGTTTCAACAGTTTCTTATTTATTTATTTGAGAGGGAGAAAGAGAGAGAGAAAGAGGGGGCATGCCAGACCCTCCAGCCACTATAAACGAACTCCAGATGCAAATGCCCCTTGTGCATCGGGCTTTGCAGGCAAATATCTTAAACGCTAAGCCATCTCTCCAGCAGCCCCCTCAAAGGTTTCTTAATAAGCTCCACATGTCATGTTGTTTAGCCGAAAGCCTAATGTTTCTGGCAAATAGCAGAGACCTAGCAGTTAAATAATAGTCTGGGAGGCAGGTGTCTTACCAGCACCTGGCTACAGTTGACTCTGAGAGGAAGTAGAAATGGTGCAGCCAGGAGAAACCAGAGACTCTCAGCACAAGAACTAGAGAAGATCAGCAGAAGAAATGGCTGGAAAATAAGGCCAATAATAGCTAAAACTTCTGATGGCCTCTCCGCTATGGACCAGAATTTGTCCCCACTTACGGGGTTGGGAAGATGGATTCAAGGGCTGTGTAGGGCTTGGTATCAAACACAGGGAGGCCCTTCTCCATGAGAGTGTCTCAAGGTTCTTTGGTTGGTATGTGTGTGTGCGTGTTTTGTTGTTTGTTTTATTTTTCAAGGTAGGGTTTCACTCTAGGCCAAGACTGACCTGGAATTCACTATGTAATCTCAGGGTGGCCTCAAACTCATAATGATCCTCCTACTTCTGCCTCTCGAGTGCTGGGATTAAAGGCGTGTGCCACCACACCCAGTTCCAGTAAAGTGGTTTTCTTTGTTTCTTTCTTTTTTAAAATTAATTTATTTATTTAAGAGCAACAGACAGAAGAGAGAAAGGCAGAGAGAGAGAATGAGTACACCAGGGCCTCCAGCCACTGCAAATAAACTCCAGATGCACGCGCCCCTTGTGCATCTAGCTAATGTGGGTCCTGAGGAATCAAGTCTCGAACTGAGGTCCTTAGGCTCCACAGGCAAGCGCTTAATTGCTACGCCATCTCTCCAGCCCTAAAGTATTTTTATTTACTTGTTTGACACACAGAGAGAAAGGCAGATAGAGAATGGGCACTCCAGGGCCTTTGACTGCTGCAAACCAACTCCAAAAGCATGCGCCACCTTGTGCATCTGGCTTACGTGAGGCCTGGGGAATCGAACCTGGGTCCTCTGGCTTTGCAGCCAAGTGCCTTAACCACTAAGCCATCCCTTCAGCCCACTTCTCAGCATGTTGGCTACCTTACTCCAACCCTCCTTCCTACCAGTGTTTTCAAAGTTTCATGTCTAGACCTCTGGTTTGCTTGCCATCTTCCTCAGAAATGTGCGCCCATTCTCATGATTCCACCTGCTGCCTCCACGCAGCTGAGCTCATGTGGACACAAGTCCCATCTTCTGTGCGTCCTTAGCTGCCTGTGGGAAGACCACTTCAAGGACACAGGACCCAAGAGTCTGAAGCAGCACCGTGGGCCACCCTACCTCAAGTTTTAATTCTTGCAGTAGAACTGTTAAAGTGAGGCATGGAAGGACGTGCTTGGGTGGAGGCTGATGTGATATCAAATAAAAATGGCCCCGGGGGGGGGGGGGAGAAAGCACTGGGAATTCACAGGATAACAAATGGGGTTCCAGCAATCCTGGGGTACACTTGAGCAAGTCATTTACCTGCTGTGAGGGTATTGTCTGCTATAGAAGTAGACCATACTCAGGAACTATATTGCACAGAAAGAAGAAAATTAATAAATGATTTCTTTACTTGAGGCCCTGATTTGTGTGTGTGTGTCTAAGAAAGGGTACTTTCCAGATTGGTAAAAACCCCAAATTTTATTCCTTCTTTAAATGCTTTGTTGCCAAGTCAATTTTGAAACATTATAGTCAACTTAAAGTTCTAGTTTTATGGGCTGGGGAAATGGCTTAGCAGTTAATGCACTTGCCTGCAAAGCCAAAGGACCTCAGTGCAATTCCCCAGGACCCATGTTAGCCAGATGTACAAGGTGGCACATGCATCTGGAGTTCCTTTGCAGTGGCTGGAAGCCCAATTGCATCCATTCTCTCTCTCCCTCTCTCCCTCTCTCTGCCTCTTTCTCTCTCAAATAAATAAAAAATAAATAATAGTTTTTAAGAGACCTTAAGGAATTCTAGTTTTATGTGACATTTTTACCTTGTGCTTTGAAAGTTCCTTTATGTTTCCATTTTGAATTTATCATGTTAATTTTTCTGTTTGCATTTTTAAAGCTATATTTTATTTTATTTATTTATTTGAAAGAGACTAAGAGGCAGGTAGAAAGAGAAAGAATGGGAGCCGGGTGTGATGGCACATGCCTTTAATCCCAGCATTTGGAAAGCAGAGGTAGGAGGATCACCATGAATTTGAGGCCACCCTGAGACTACATAGTGAATTCTAGGTCAGCCTGAGTTAGAGTGAGACCCAACCTTGAAAAAAGAAGAGCGGGGGGCGGGGGAGAAGGAGGAGGGAATGGGGTGCACCAGGGCCTTCAACCACTACAAACTGCGGTTGCTTGTGCCACCTTGTGCATCTGGCTTACATGGGTTCTGGGGAGTCAAACCTGGGTCCTTTGGCTTTACAGGCAATGTAACCCAGGCTGGCCTCCAAGTGGCAATCTTACCTCAGCTTCCCTGGGTGTTGTGATTATCGTATTGTGCAGCTGAGGACACACAGCAGGAGGGTTGGACTAAGTTAAAAACCATGACCTGTTTTATGTAATTTTTAAAAAAAGTTTTAATATTTGTTTTACACACACATGTGCAGGCACATACACACTATGGGCATACTGAGGCCTCTTGCCACTGCAGATAAACTCCAGATGCATGTGCTGCTTTGTGTGTCTGGTTTTACGTAGGTAGTGGAGCACTGAACCCGGGAAGGCTTTGCAAGCAAGCATCTTTAACCACTGAGCAATGTCTCCACCCACATACCCAGTTTTATAGGGCCAAGGGTTTAGCTCAGTAGTAGAGTGTGTACCCAGCACCTCCCACCAAATCATTAATGAAATTACTAATATTTTAAATTAATGTTTAATTGAAATATTCTGATTTCTCTGGGTTCATATCAGTCAGGTTCTTGTTTGTTTTGTTGGAGCTGAAACTTGAACCTAGGAGCTTGTTCACACTAAGTGCCAGTAGGATTAAGTCCTCAAAATATGACATTTTTAAAAGTAGTGAACAGGGCTGCAGAGATTGCTTAGTGGTTAAGGCAATTGCTTGCAAAGCCAAAGGACCCAGGTTTGATTCCCCAGGATCCACATAAGCCAGATACACAAGGTGGTACATGTGTCTGGAGTTTGCAGTGGCTGGAGGCCGTGGTGTGCCCATTCTCTCCCTCTCTTTCTCAAATTCAGATCACATTAAGATATATGTGCACACAGTTCTAAGAGTTTTATCTACTTGCTTGCTAACTTTTGTGGGGCTGGAATTAAACCCAGGACCTTGCATGTGATAGGCAAGTGCTTTACCACTGAGCTGTACCTCCAGCCTTAATAACCCTCCTTAAAATAAATAAAGATAAAATTCAGGCATGGTGGTGCATGCCCTTAATCCCAGCACTTGGGAGGTTAAGGTATTAGGTGGTGGTGGGTTTGAGGCTAGCCTGGCACTACAAAGTGTACTCTAGGTCAACGTGGGCTACAGTGAAATCTTACCTCAGAAAAAAGAGCTAAAGAGATAAGCAATGAGTGGTATCATATGTTTGTAAACCCAGCACTGGGGAGGCATGATGACTACCATAAGTTCAAAGCCTAGGATACGTAGTGAGACCCTATCTCAAAAATAAATAAGAGCCAGGCATGGTGGCGCACACCTTTAATCCCAACCCTCGGGAGGCAGAGGTAAGATCGCCATGAGTTCAAGGCCACCCTGAGATTACACAGTGAATTCCAGGTCAGCCTGAGCTAAAGTGAGACCCTACCTCAAAAAAAAACCAAAATAAATAAATAAATAAGACAGATAAGTATTAAAGATATGACTTTGCACAGGCTTTATTATCTTGCTTATTCTCTCATAAATGAATGAATGGTAGGCTGTAAGTCTAAAAATAAAGAGATACATAGCACATAACATTCTAATTTTTTGAAAATATAATTAAAAATTATCATTCAAGTGAAAGATCAAAGACACTAAAGATTAAAAGAAAATTATCAATTTCAGAGCACTATTTTAAAAGGCATGCAAAATTGAAGAAGAAAGATTTCTCTTTTCATTTTTTATACCTTAAGGGTAAATTTGGCACAGGAAATAGCTATAGAGTTGGGGGAGAATAGCCAGTTTTAAAATTACTTAGTGCATGCATGCATGTGTGTGTGTGCATGGGTGCACCAGGGCCTCTTGCTGCTGCGAACAAACACCAGATGCTTGTACCACTTTTTGCATCTGACTTATGTGGATGGTTTGGGAATTGAATCTAGACGAGCAGGCTTTGGAAGCAAGTACCTTTGACCAATAAGTCATGTTCCCAGCTCCATGCAGCAGCCATTATGTAAAGTATAATTTTCATTGTACTTTTATTTTTGGAACACAATTGGTTATCACACAGTATCTTGACTGTGTAGTCATCTATCCACCAAGGACAATCTCTTTGGGAATTTTAAGCAAGCCCCTTTAACCTCTGAGCTTTTTTTTAAGCTTTACTTTTTATTTTTTGTTCATTTTTATTTCTTTATTTGAGAGTGACAGACAGAGAGAGAAAGAGGCAGATAGAGAGAGAGAATGGGCGCGCCAGGGCTTCCAGCCACTGCAAACGAACTCCAGACGCGTGCGCCCCCTCGTGCATCTGGCTAACGTGGGACCTGGGGAACCGAGCCTCGAACCGGGGTCCTTAGGCTTCACAGGCAAGCGCTTAACCGCTACGCCATCTCTCCAGCCCACCTCTGAGCTTTTTTTCCAGCCCCACTGTAACATTTTATTTTTTCTTGAGAGAGAGAGAGATACCACATAGGCATTCCATGGCAAATGAAGTCCGGATGTATGAGCCTCTTTGTGTATCTGGCTTGATAAGGATATTAGGGAATTGAACCCAGGCTGGCAGACTTTGCGAACAAGTGCCTTTGACCACTGAACTACCTCCCTCCGCCTCCCCCCATACACTGTAACTTTTAATGTAAGTTCAGGGCTAGAGAGATGGCTTAGCAGCTAAGGCTCTTGTCTGCAAAGCCAAAAGACCCAGGTTCAATTTCCCAGGACCCACATAAGCCAGATGCACAAGGTAGCACACGTGACAGGTGGATTTGCATTGGCTAGAGGCCCTGATATGCCTATTCTCATTCTTTCTCTCTCTGCCTCCTTCTTGCTCTCTCTTTTAAATAAATAAAAATAAAATATAAGTTCATAGCGTCCATCGCAAGGTAACTCCAACTGAAAGCCATTGTTAATAATTACATACGTTAATTCTAGAATCATAATAATTAAATAATAAGTCATAAAAGAGTGCATATTTTGTTGTTTCTTTCTGAATGCATTTTTGTATGTTTTAGAGGATTATGTACAACTACTGTGATAATTTTCTTTTATTGTACTTTTTAAGTTTACTTTTATTTACTGAGTCTAAGGTGATTATATAATAAACTTAAGCACATTTGTGAATTTCAATTGTTAACATGAATAAGCACACACGTTCATACTTAAGTGACTATATTATGGTTTATTTGCTATTATTCACCGTCACACAGGAAACCATAGAATAATCAACATGAGGTATTAGACCTGATTGTTAGTGTTTGTTTCAAAATACTTCTTCAAGTAGGACAAATGGCTCCTTGACCCCAGGACACCCTAATCGCCCAACCTCAGGCTGACACTTGTGAATGTAGACTGTTCTGGAAACACTCTAAGATTATAGGGAAGAGCAGCTTCACTGAAAGCGGCGAGCTTTCATTATTTCTCACCATCACAATAGGACTCAGCCCTAACTAGGAGAGTAATCAGAGATGAAAGAACCAGTTTTAAGCAAATTTCCTACCAATTACCACCTGAATGTCTCCATTCTCCCTGGTTTGCAGGCATGGGGGAACCCCTTCCTCTTCTCTCAGGTGTGGCCACTGCACGCTCAAGGGTCTCTCTCTCTCTTCTGTCAACATGCTTTATTTCTGTGCTGTGACTTAATCTTTACTGTATGTTGTTTAATGCTAGCTTTCAGTTATTTTGGGGATGTATGTTATATATTCTCTTCTCAATTATGTTGTAGTCCCAGAGGCTAGGACTATGTGTTATATACCTGGTATTAACTTCTTTCTTTTTTTGAAGCAAACCCAACAGACTGGCCTTTTCTTTCTTTCTTTCCTTTTTTTTTTTTTTTTTTTTCATAAGAGAGAGAATTGGCCCGCCAGGGCTTCCAGCCACTGTAATTGAACTCCAGACTCATGCACCACCTTGTGTGCATGTGAGACCCTGTGTGTGCATCACTTTGTGCATCTGGCTTACGTGGGATCTGGGGAGTCAGACATGGGTCCTTAGGCTTCACAGGCAAGCTCCTTAACTGCTGAGCCATCTCTCCAGCCCATGGTGTTACTTTTATGCTAAACATGGTGGGCACCATTATGTGTTGTTGGTTATGTATAGGAAAAGCCAAAAGAGCAGTTGATTTTGTACAACTGTGGCCAGAACTCAGAGCCAGTGACTTCCTGTCTGTGTCGGGGGGGACAGGACTCTCACTGTGTTTTCAAGTTCATTCCAATCCTCTGGTCACAGTGAACACAAATCCACTTAAATCGGTTTAGCTAGATAGGCATCTATAATAAGCAGGCAGGAGGATTCTGTGGAACCCAACTGCAGGTTGGTGATTCAGACCACATGGGGCTAAAATTGGGAACCAGAAGGTTAGAAGCCAGCCACTGTCTTTTTCTCTAAAAGCAGGCATGCTCTCTTTTTTTCAGTTTTTCCGTCCAATGCTCCTGCCTTGCCATGTGAGTGCCGGTGAGTTTCCCGCGTCTCTGTGTGCATTCTCATGGCCGTTCCAGCATCAGGCTTCATCAACCTAGGACTCACTCTTTCTGGAAACTCACCCAGCCTTCACCTCCTGCTTCCAAATGTCTGTCTAATAGAAGAATGTTTGCTCCAGGTTAGCCATTGTGGTGGTTTGATCCAGCTGTCCCCCATAAACTTAGGTGTTCTGAATGTTAGGTTCTCAGCTGATAGTGATTTGGGAATTAACGCCTCCTGGAGGCAGTGTATTGTTGGGCGCGGGCTTAGGGGTATTATAGCCAGTGTCCCCTTGCCAGTGTTTGGCACACTCCCCTGTGCCTGTTGTCCACCTGATGTTGGCCAGGAGGTGATGTCCATCCTCTGCTCATGCCATCGTTTTCCCATGTCATCATGGGGCATCCCCTCGAGCCTATAAGCCAAAATAAACCCTCTTTCTTTCCCCTACAAGCTGCTCTTTGTCAGGTGACTTCTGCCAGCAATGCGAATCTGATTGCAACAGCCACGAATCCCTGGCACACTTGGCTATCATGTCAATAGCAAAGGTCATATGTGTTGCCACCATTCTGAGCAAGGTTGTGGAAACAACTCTCAAAAAGACACAGGAGCAAGCAACTTGATTGATGCACTTAAAAGTCTATAATGGGCCTGGAGAGATGGCTTAGCAGTTAAAGTACTTGCCTGTGAAGTCTAAGGACCCATGTTTAACTTCCCAGTTCTTCCGTAAGCCAGATGCACAAGGTGGCACATGCATCTGGAGTTCAATTGCAGGGGCTGGAGGCCCTGGCATGCCATTTCTCTCTTTATCTCTCTTGCTCTCATTCTCTCTTGCTCTCTTTCATTAAAAAAAAAATCTATAATAGTAAGGTAGGTGCACTGGTATATGCCTGTAATTCCAGCTCTGGGAAGCAGGATGATCAATGCAAACTGTAGGCTAGCCTGGTCTACACAGTGAGTAGCAGGCCCAGCCAGGGCTGCAGAGTGAGATTCTGCCTTACCATCAGCACCTGCAAATAAAAATAAAGCAAATAGCAAAAAGACTGTTGTGGTGATAGAACCAGTGACTTAGGAGGCTCACATAGAAAGATCGATTGATTCCAAGAGTTCCGGGCCAGCGCAGCATTCACAGGGAGACCATCTCAGGAAAGGGTGGCAGGGATGGAGAGATTGCTTAGTGGTTAGGGCACTTGCCTACAAAGCTTACGGACCCATGTTGTACTCTCCATGTCCTATGTAAGCCAGACACACAAGGTGATACAAACGCATACAAGATATGCACACATCTGGACTTCAATTGCAGTCATGCACCTGGAGTTTGATTGCAGTGGCTGGAGGCCCTGGCGTGACAATTCTCAATCTCTCGCTCACTCATAAAAAAAGCAAAATAAAAATAAGGATGATGGTGGGGGGGGGGCACAGCTTAATTGATAGTGTTTGCACAGCATGCACAAAGCCCTGGGTAGGATTCCCAGCACACCATACAACCTGTGAGGCAGCACCTGTCTGTAATCCCCTCACTGAAGGGGTAGGAAGAGGAGAATCAATGGTCTAAATCCATCCTTGGCTACATAGCAAGTTCAAGACCAGCTTTGATTATAAGATACATAAAACAGTGACCCATCCCCATCTCAGAAGAAAAGAAAAAGGAAAAAGAAAGGAAAGGATAAAGAAAGAAAACACAGATAAAAAAAAAGGAAGGATGGGGCTGGAGAGATGGCTTAGCGGTAAAGCGCTTGCCTGTGAAGCCTAAGGACACTGGTTCAAGGCTCAATTCTCCAAGACCCATGTTAGCCATGCACAAGGGGGTGCACATGTCTGGAGTTCATTTGCAGTGGCTGGCAGCCCTGGTGCACTCATTCTCTCACTCTCTCTCTCCCTCTCTGCTTCTTTCTATCTCTATGTCACTCTCAAATAAATAAATAAATAAATAAATTAATTAATTAATTAAAATGAACAAAAAAATATTTAAAAAGGAAGGATGGAAGAAGGAAGGGAGGAAGGGAAGAAAATTAAAGATAAAGGGGTAGAGATATAACTCAGTGATAGAGTGCTTAAATAGTATGCATAAGGCCCTGGGTTCGAATCCCAGCACAACCCCAAGAAATCTGAAGTTAAAATGTGTGTGTGTGTGTGTGTGTGTGTGTGTGTGTATGTAACTGAAATAATAGATTTTGTGATTATCTTCCCAGCTTATAACCCACCTATTTACTTACATATTTTTCCCATACTGGGGGATTGAATCTATCATAGCTCACTTTTTTTTTCTTTCTTCCTGAGAAATTCATTCCTTACCTAGTGGAAAACACCTCCAATAAACATGTGACTAAATGATACTATACTCCTGACCACTTGAGTAGGCCAGGGTAGGCACTCTTCCCAAGCTTGGCCAAGCTGTTTCTCTCCTGTGACATTTTAATTGAGACCAAGAAAATACCCATCAGACTAGGCTGGCCTCCAGAGGAAAGCCTGTGACTCAAAATTGTTTCAAGGAGCCGGGTGTGGTGGTGCATGCCTTTAATCCTAGCACTAGGGAGGAAGAGGAAGGAGGATCACCATGAGTTCGAGACTACATAGTGAATTCCGGGTCAGCCTGAGCTAGAGTGAGACCCTAACTTGAAACCTGCCCCTCCCAAAAAATTGTTCCAGGGCCTGGTTCCCCATGTTGTGCCCAGGGAAGAAGAGAACCAATCAGCACAAAGGAAAAGGATGCAGACATCCTGAAAGAAATAGGAAGGGCTGTAGACCTGCTGATAGGATGCTGGAAAAAGCTACACTGCATGCAGCCCCATGGGAGAGAGAAGTCGTCAGTAATTACAACAGTGGACACTGCCAGCATTAAGTCTGGCCAGCCAGGCCAAATGACCCAACGGGTGCAATAGTGGCATGTCTGTTACATAGGAAACCAACTGCTCTCTGATTGGCCTGGAGGCCCATTCCATGGGAGGGAATACATGCCTGGTACTGAAAACCTAGTCAAAATCCTGTGGCGGAGCGAGGTCATGAGTCCTAAGAATATAATGCCTGCTCTTGTCTGACTAAATGCATATATTATGGTCACCAAACTTCCCTGTAAGCACTTTTCTTAACAACCATACCCACATATTAATGCTACTCTCTCTTTTGGTTAGAGAAGTTTCTCTTTTCAGGTGGTGGTAACCACTGACTCAGGAGGCACCATGGTGTTGAGAAGAAGTGACAGAGGAGTGTTCAGCACTGAAACATCTCTATCTCACCTTCCAATGCTCAGTTTCCATTGTGGAAGATGTGGTGGAAAGAATGTAAGAGCCAAAAGAAGGGTAGGACTGCTTACAATGCGCTCATCCAGACACACATTTGCCTCAAGACCCATGATCTCATAGTGCCTAGCACTACCTACACAAGACCGTCATCACAGGAAGAAAAGACTAGGGCTGGGTAAATGGCTTAGCAGTTAAGGCATTTGCCTTTGGAGCTTAAGGACCCCAGTTTGATTCTCCAGGACCCACGTAAGCCAGATGCACCAGGGGCGCATGCATCTGGAGTTAATTTGCAGTGGCTGGAGGCCCTGGCATGCCCATTCTCTTTCTCTGTCTGTCTCTCTCTCTCTCTCTCTTAAATAAATAAATAAATAAAATATTTTAAAAAATTTAAAAAAAATAAAAGACTAATTGAGAAGGGAGGAGATATGGTAGAGTAGATCTCTGAAGGGGAAAGTGAGGGAGGGGAGGAAATTATCATTGTTTATTGTCTGTAATTATGGACGTTGTGAATAAAAATCAAGCTCTAGAATCTTCTATGCTGAGCTGCTTCTGATTCCTGGAACCCAACTACTTGATTGCCTTGAATTCTATGAGACATCTCCAGTCTTTTTTTTGGCTTAAATTAGCTTGTGTTGGTTTCTATTTGCATCCAAAACAGTTGTGACCAAGACATCCAGATTAAAAGAAGAGCTTTCCTCTACTTGTCCATTGAGACATGACAGTTGTATTAAGACACCAGTATTTCATTGCCATGAAAAGCTTCTAAATTTATCTTGTAGACTCATATATCTTTGTGGCTATACTGTGCATCTGTTGGTGACTCACGAGGATTAAATAGTATGAGAGGCTTCTGTTTCCTCATTGTCACTGGAGGGTAGATGGCTGCCTTTTTCTTTTTTCCTAGTACTGGGGATTGAACCCAGGGTATTGCTGCCTTGCCCATGCTAAGTAAGAATTGTACCACTGAGCTGCATCCCCACCTAGATGGTTCTCTTAAAGAGAATAATTTATTAAGTAAAACTGGCCTTGATTTTTTTTTGTCATTTAGTGTATTTATTATTGCAATTTTTTTTTCTTTTTCTAAATTTTATTTATTTATTTATTTGAGAGCGACAGACACAGAGAGAAAGACAGATAGAGGGAGAGAGAGAGAATGGGCGTGCCAGGGCATCCAGCCTCTGCAAACGAACTCCAGATGCGTGCGCCCCCTTGTGCATCTGGCTAATGTGGGACCTGGGGAACCAAGCCTCGAACCGGGGTCCTTAGGCTTCACAGGCAAGCCCTTAACCGCTAAGCCATCTCTCCAGCCCTGCAATTATTTTTTGAAAATATTTAAACAGGTTCACTTGTTTGACTGTAATAATAATCTTCTAAGGAAGTCTTATTGCACATTTTCTATTTCATATATGAAGAAACTGGGACTCAGAAAGACTAAGTGATTTATTCAGTGTCATTTCCTCCCCTTTCCCTTTCTTTAGAAATCACTTCCTTTGTTTGCTTATTTATTTATTTATTCACTTGCAAGCAGAGAGAGGGAGGGAGGGAGAGAGAAGGATGGAGAGAGGGCAAGTATGGGTGTGCCACTGCAAATGAACTCCAGGTATGTGTGTCGTTTTGTGCATATGGCTTCATGTGGGTACTGAGGAATTGAATCCTTGACTAAGCAAGTCCCTTTAATCTCTAAGTCAGCTTCCCAGCCCAGAAATCACTTTTTAACTTAAATTAATTAATTTAAATTTTTTTTGTTTATTTTTATTTATTTATTTATTTATTTGAGAATTACAGACAAAGAGAAAGGGGCAGAGAGAGAGAATGAGAGAGAAAGATTGAGAGAGAGATAATGGGCGCGCCAGGGCCTCCAGCCACTGCAAACGAACTCCAGACATGTGCGCCCCCTTGTGTTTCTGGCTAACGTGAGTCCTGGGGAATCGAGCCTCGAACTGGGGTCCTTAGGCTTCACAGGCAAGCGCTTAACCGCTAAGCCATCTCTCCAGCCTTAATTTCTTTTTGAGGTAAAGTCTTTCTCTAGCCCACACTAGCCCTGAACTCATAGCTATCTTCCCACTTGGGATTAAAGGCCACATGCCACCATGCCCTGGACTTTGTTGACTTATATTACCTACTCTTAACCTTTATGGACATAGAACCATTATTACAGACGTGTCTGTGTTCAGTGTATTTTGCTTCCATGAGAATCACCCATTCCCGTAACACTAGTGTATCCATTCCTCTTTGTGAATTCTGTTGTCTTTCATGCATATACTATACTGTGTGCACTCTATTCCTATCTATGGACATTTGGATTGATTTTGATTTGGTACCACAGTGACTGACGCTGCTGTGAGTGTTCATGGATGTATCATTCGGGTGCAGCACGTGCTCTGCTGAGTAAATATCTAGGAATGGCATTGCTGGGTCAAAAGTTAAGTGCTTGTTTTTCTTTGTTGGTTAGTGTACGTGGGTTGTTTATGTTCTGTTTTTCTTTTCCCCTGATCTTCTTTTCCTTGGCACACAGACATGTCAGAATAGGTGGTCCACAAATGGGGGGGGGGGGACAGTGGGAGGAGAAGAGCAGCTGACATTCCTCCAGGCTTCTGGACCCTAGCAGGGGAATTGTGAAACTGGAGTTTTATGATTAGATCCCTGCACTGAACTCAATTCTTTCCTCAACTCTTTCTGTTCTAATGCTTGATCCATTTATGTATTTATTTATTTACTGTGTTTTTGGTTTTACGAGGTAGGGTCTCACTCTAGCCCAGGTTGACCTGGAATTCACTATGTAGTCTCAGGGTGGCCTCGAACTCACAGCGATCCTCCTACCTCTGCCTCCCGAGTGCTGGGATTAAAGGTGTGCGCCACCACACCTGGCTCTGTATTTTTTTTTTTTAATATTTTTTTTGTTCATTTTTTATTTATTTATTTGAGAGCGACAGACACAGAGAGAAAGACAGATAGAGGGAGAGAGAGAGAATGGGCGCGCCAGGGCTTCCAGCCTCTGCAAACGAACTCCAGACGCGTGCGCCCCCTTGTGCATCTGGCTAACGTGGGACCTGGGGAACCGAGCCTCGAACCGGGGTCCTTAGGCTTCACAGGCAAGCGCTTAACCGCTAAGCCATCTCTCCAGCCCTCTGTATTTTTTTTTAATGGATTCTTTTTATTTTTATTTATTTCTTAGAGTCAGAGAGAAGGAGAGAGAGACAGAGAAAGAGACAGAGAGAATGGGCATGTCAGGGCCTCTAGCCACTGCAAACGAACTCCAGATACATTCACCACCATGTGCATCTGGCTTATGTTGGCCCTGGGGAATCGAACCTGGGTCCTGAGGTTTCGCAGGCAAGGGCCTTAACCACTAAGCTATCCCTCCAGCCCAGGTTGTAGTTTTTTTGAGACAGGGTCCCCTCTGACAAAACTTAGGTAGTTTTTGGTAGATAGAGGATACAGCTATAGGCAGATTTTGTGTGTTTGTGTGTGGTGCTGGGGAGTGAACCATAGCACATTCTAAGCAAATGTTTGACCATGAAGCACAAATTTACAACGAAATTTTTGTTTTGTTTTGGTTTTTTGAGGTAGGGTCTTGCTCTAGCCCAGGCTGACCTAGAACTCACTATGTAATCCCAGGATGGTCTTGAACTCGCAGTGATCCTCCTACCTCTACCTCCCAAGTGCTGGGATTAAAGGCATGCGCCACTACACCCGGCTTTAAAACAAACCGTCTAATTGAGAGAGAGAGAATCACCAAAGGTCCCACGGCTTACAAGTGGCAGAGCTGGGATAAAAACACTCAGGCATACACTACTTTCTTCTGTGGAAAGGGAGAGCAAAACAGCCACAGGCTTACTGTGCTCTGGAATCTAATAACCTACTTCCTGATTTTGCAGAGGGCTGACCTTGACAATCATTTCAATAGAATTCTGAAATGCCAAAGCTAGTCACAGAAAAAAAGGGGGGGAAATATGCTTTAGAAATTGGGTCCTGTGCAGTCAAGTTTGAGAGTATGTTAGGGATCTGTAAGAGGATTTGAGGATTTAATCAAACAGTGATTTAAAAACAAGAGAACAAAGAGACTCATTGATATGGATTTAACAAGAATTTAAGCCAGTTAGGAAAGGCTCGCTTGCAGGTGGCCTAATTAATGGATTTGTGGAGAAAATTAATGGCGGAAGTGTAGAGATATGCTGGAAAATAATATGCGTTTACAAAATTTATACAAGTCTCTATCTTTCAGCCTTTCAAAATTCTGTTCTCTTGCTCACTGCTCTCATCTGCTTCTCTGCCTTCCTTTAACCAATAACTGGGTGCAAGAGTCTCCTGAAATCTTTACGTTCAGCTGAGATCTTTCTGTTGCCAGCCTCCACAAGTGTGGTTTTTGAGACATGGTCTTGCTACACAGCTCAGAATCCAGCTCGGGATCCTCTCTGTTCAGACTACAGATTACAGGCGTGGGTCCCCGCCCACATCTCCAAATACACCTTCACCTACCACGCTGGTCCTGGCCTGAGTTATCATCAGCTGACATCTCAAACTCAGACCTAAGTCAGCACCCGCCCCCACCCTGACTTCTCTGTTCCTTCTTCTGACCCCACTGTGGTGTTTACCGCCACTTTATCCTTTGTGTGCCTGTTTTTATAATCCCCATGTGTTCTACGTCCTCAGTGCTGAGATCCGCCCCCTTTTTTAGTTTTGTTAAATTTTTATTTATTTGAGAGAGAGAGAGAGAGAGAAAGAGAAAGAAAGAGAATGGGTGCGCTAGGGCTCCAGCCACTGCAAATGAACTCCAGACACATGCGTCCCCTTGTGCGGTTGGCTTACGAGGGTCCTGGGGAATCGAACAGGGGTCCTTTGGCTTTGCAGAAAAATGCCTTAATCTCTAAACCAGCTCTCCAGCCCTGACATCTGCCCTTTCTTTCTCTCTCTCTCTCTCTCTCTCTCTCTTTTTTAAAACTTTATCTTATTTTACTTATTTATTTATTTGTATGAGAGAGAGAGAGTGAGAGAATGGACACACCAGGGCCTCCAGCCACTGCAAACGAACTCCTGACGTGTGTGCTGCCTTGTGCATCTGGATTACATGGGTCCTGGAGAGTCGAACCTGGGTCCTTAGGCTTCGCAGGCAAGTGCCTTAACTGCTAAGCCATCTCTCCAGCCCCTCCTCTTTCTCTCTTGTGATCTGCTCTCATTACTTCTAACCCAGGGTTGCTCAGTCAGGGGATGCAGCTAGTTTGCCCAGGATAATTCTTTATGATAATTCTTTGTGCTGACATCTAGCAGAATTTTTAGCTTCTATCCACTATTTAATTGCACCCTGCATTAGTTCTGTTTTTAATATTTTTTTGACTTTTTTTTTTTTTTTTTTTTGGTTTTTCAATGTAGAGTTTCACTCTAGCCTAGGCTGACCTGGAACTCACTTTGTAGTCTCAGGGTGGCCTCAAATGCATGGCGATCCTCCTGCCTCTGCCTCCCAAATGCTGGGATTAAAGGTGTGCACCACTATGCCTGGCTTTTGACATTTTCTTTTTTAAAAAAATATTATTTGCAAGCAGAGAGGCAGAAAGAAAGAGAGAGAGAGAGAGAGAGAGAGAGAGAGAATGGGCATGCCAGGGCCGCTAACCATTGCAGAGGGGCTCCAGAAAGATTGACCACTTTATGCATCAGGCTGGCTTTATGTGGGTAGTGGGGAATCCAACCCCAGATGGTTACGCCTTGCAGGCAGGCACCTTAACCACTGAGCCATTTCTCCAGCCCCAGATTTTTTTTTTTTCCCATCACTGTGACCAAATACCAGATAGAGGCAATGTCAAGGAGGAAGCATTTATTTTTGGCTCGTGGTTTGAGAGGGTTCATGATGGTGAGGAAGGCCAGGCGGAGTTCACAGTGATGGGAGCGTATGGCTAAAACACCTCACATCTTGGAGGACCTGGAAGCAGACAGAGTGGAACCACAAGTGGGGCTGAGCTAAAGCCTCAAGGCCCCCCTTCCTCAGCTAGCCCTAACTTCCTAAAAGTTCAACAACCTCCCAACATGGCATGACCAACTAAGGACCAAGTTCAGACATATGAGCCACAACCCATGAAACTATCACATCCTCAGTTATGAAAATCAAATATGTCCAGAAAGTTCCAAATGTTCCATGGTGGGCAAATCATCTTTAGTTGAGAACATCTGCTTTATCTCTCTCTCTTTCCTTTTCTTTTAAAAAATATTTTATGTTAGCTGGGCGTGGTGGCACACACCTTTAATTCCAGCACTCGGGAGGCAGAGGTAGGAGGATCGCCATGAGTTCAAGGTCGCCCTAAGAATACAGAGTGAATTCCAGGTCAGACTGGGCTAGAGTGAAACCCTACCTCGAAATCCCTCCCCCCCCAAAAAATATATTTATTTATTTTAATTAATTAATTTATTTCACAGAGAAAGGGGGGAGAGAGACAGGGAGAATGGAGCGCCAGGGCTGCCAGCTACTGCCGAAGAACTCCAGACGCATGCAGCCCCTTGTGCATCTGGCTAACGTGGGTCCCCGGGAATTGAACCAGGGTCCTTTGGTTTTGCAGGCAAGCACCTTAACCACTAAGCCATCCCTCCAGCCCTCTTTTTCTTTTCTTTTTCCATAGTAGGGAATAGGGGGGTTCACCCGCGCTAAGTAAGTATTCTACCATTGAGCCATGTCACCAGCTGTGACAAGACCCTGGAATCCCAGCATTCTGACTTTGAGAATGAGAGGAAAGAAAAACAGGATGAGTTTCTTTGAAGCTCAGAAGCTCACAAGCCAGACAGCTGGGTGAGCGCAGCAGGGCACAGCAACCATGAGCACAGCGGCCAACGAGAAAGACCTGTCTCAACCTGAAAGTCGTCCTCTGACCTCCACATACTCATGGCATGCCCATGCACGCGCACACACACACACACACACACACACATACACACGCATACACACATACACACACATGCACACACACGCACGGCTCCTCCTGCTTAAGCCTCCTGATAAGTAATGTTTGAGGGTTACTGTGTGCCAGGCACTATGTTAGACACAAAAATACCTTTGACAACCCATTTTATTTCATATTGCTTTTATTTTTGAGGTCAGGTCTCACTGTAGCCCAGGCTGACATGGAACTCACTCTGTAGTCCCAGGCTGGCCTTGAACTCACAGTGATCCTCCAACCTAAGCCTCCTGAGGGCTGGGACTAAAGATATGTGCCACCATGCCTTGCTATGACAACCCATTTTAGTGATGAGGAAACTGAGGCTCAGGAAAAGGTGTTGAGAATATTTTTTCAGGGAAGTTCACTGTCATTTCCTATTGACTGACACAGGTCACACTGCTGACACGTCATAGCCAGAACTCAGAGGCAGGGATTTTAACTTAGAGCCTACTTGCTTAACCACTCATGGAACATAGCCTGTATTATTACTTTTATAAAGCAGAGGGTTCATGCTGAAGGGATGGCTTAGCAGTTAAGGTGTTTGCCTGCACAGCCTAAGGACCCAGGTTCGATTCCCCAGGACCCACGTACACCAGATGCACAAGGGGGGGCACACATGTCTGGAGTTCGTTTGCTGTGGCTGGAGGCCCTGGCACGCCCATTCTCATTCTCTGTCTATCTGACTGTCTGTCTGTCTGTCTGTCTATCTATCTATCTATCTATCTATCTACCTACCTACCTACCTACCTACCTATCTATCTATCTATCATCTATCTCCCTCTTTCTCTGTCAAATAAATAGAAAAAAAAAAAAGCAATAGAAAAAAATAAAAAGCAGAGGGTTGGCCTTCTTCACTATTGGTGGGAATGAAATCTGGTCCAGCCATTGTGGAAGTCAGTGTGGAGGTTCCTGAGACAGCTAAAAATAGATTTACCATATGACCCAGCTATAGCACTCCTAGGCATATCTCCTAAGGACTCATCTCACTACCTTAGAGATACTTGCTCAACCATGTTCATTGCTGTTCTATTCACAATACCTGGGAAATGGAACCAGTCTAGATGTCCCTCAACCGATGAGTGGAGAATGAAGATGTGGCAATTTATACAATGGAGTTCTACTCAGCAGTAAAAAAAAAAAAAAAATTCAGGAAAATGGATATATCTGGAAAAGATTATACTTAGTGAGGTAACCCAGGTCCACAAAGCCAAACGTTGCATGTTCTCTCTCATATGTGGATCCTAGCTCTACAGATGACTGGACTTCTATGTGAGTAGGAATAAAACTCAGTAGCAGCGGCCAATAAGTTAGAAAGGGCATATAAAGGAAATAGAAAGGGAGGGAGGGGGAACTTAATAGGATGGTATTGTATATATATAAGTAGAACAGATTAATGGCGGTAAAAAGGCCTAAGTGAGGTCAGGTGAAGAGATTGAGTAAAGGAAAGGTGGAGGGAGGGCTAATCAAAATCTGAGAGGACATAAATAACTCATATAGAAGCCTACTTTTTTTGGAAAATGGAACACTCAGAAGCCATACATTATTACTAGAAAATTTTCAGTGCCAGGGATGGGATACCTTCCAGTGAGTTGTTGGCCAGGGAAGTCACTAATACCCCCAAAACATTACAGACCATTGCCAGGGCTCTTGGCTTCCTACCAGGAATAGATGGTAAGACCTTATTGCTGAAGACTCCACATACTTGGGCTGTAAGTTCACTGAGAACTAAAAATGGCCTAGATATCCATGACCTCACCATTCCTGACACTACCTTCACAAGACCATCATAATAGGAGGAAAAGATGGTGACATCAAAATAAAAGAGAGACTAATTGGGAGGGGGAGGGGATATGATGGAGAGTGGAGTTTCAAAGGTGAAAGTGGGGGGTGGAAAGGAATTACCATGGGTTAGTGTCTACAGTTATGGAAGTTGTCAATAAAAAAACTAAATTTAAAAAAAGCAGAGGGTTGGGCTGGGGAGATGGCTTAGTGGTTAAGGCACTTGCCTGCGAACCCTAAGGACCCATGTTCCACTCTCCAGATCTCACTAAGCCAGGTGCACAAAGGTGAGGCAAGCGCAAGGTCGCACCTGCCCACTAGGTGGCACAGGCGTCTGGAGTTTGTTTGCAGTGGCTGAGGCCCTGGTGTGTCAATTTCTCTCTCTCTCCCTCCCTCCCTCTCTCTCTCTCTCTCTCTCTCTCTCTCTCTCTCTCTAAAATAAAATAAATAAAAGAAGAAAAGAAGAAGGTTGATGGCATGATTAGAACATTGCTTGGCATAAATGTCTTAGCTTCCAGAAAAAGCTCAGCTCATAGTGATAATGGGGAAAATATAATTAAAAAAAAAAAAAAAAACCCTCTCAACCGGAAAGTCTCTCCCTGAAGGAGTAAGAGAAAGAAAAGAATTCCACTACTGAATCAAGCTGAGACCAGAATTTATGACAACAAAGGCAACTCGCTAAGAGTTTTAAAGACCGGAATTTAGTGGTTTTTAATAGCTAGGTGAATCCAGCCCAACAACCCATTTTTAAACAGCTTTGCAGGTTAAAGTGGGGTGACAAAGCAGGGAGACCTAGGCTTCCCCCAGGATCAGGAGAGGGGGGTGGTAGGTGAAGAGTAAAGAGTCACCCTCTTTGGTGGCTTCATTTCAGAAAGGGCTTCGAGGTCCTCAAGAAAACATTCCTTAACTGTGAGACTGGCCAAAGGCTTATGTAGCCATTAAAAAGATTTATGTCCTTCTGAAAAGGACAAAAAAGGAAATCCTGAAGGAAAAAAAAAAAAAAATAGCAGCAAAGGGAGATTCTCTTCTCTTATTTGCTTCTGTTAAAAAAAATTATTTATTGCCGGGTGTGGTGGTGCACGCCTTTAATCCCAGCACTCGGGAGGCAGAGGTAGGAGGATCGCCATGAGTTCAAGGCCACCCTGAGACTACAGAGTTAATTTCAGGTCAGCCTGGACCAGAGTGAGACCCTACCTCAAAAAAAAAAAACCAAAAAAAAAATTATTTATTGTGCACGTGTGCATGTGTCCCACAGCCTCTTATTGCAAACGAACTCCAGATGCTTGTGCTACTTTTTATTATTATTATTTATTTGAGAGCGACAGAGAGAGAGAAAGAGGCAGATAGAGAATGGCCACACCAGGGCCTCCAGACACTGCAAACGAACTCCAGATGCGTGTGCCCCCTTGTGCATCTGGCTGACGTGGGTCCTGGGGAATCGAGCCTCAAACCAGGGTCCTCAGGCTTCATAGGCAAGCGCTTAACCGCTAAGCCATCTCTCCAGCCCTTATGCTACTTTAAAAAATATTTTTTTTTTATTTATTTGCAAGCAGAGAGAGAGAGAGAGAGAGATAGAATGGGCATGCCAGAGCCTCTAGCCACTGCAAACAAACTCCAGATGCATCTGTGCATCTGACTTTACGTGAGTCCTGGGGAATCAAACCTGAGTCCTTAGGCTTTACAGGCAAGTGCCTTAACCACTGAGTTTTGTGCTATTTCTTTTTCCTTTCCTTTTTTTTTTTTTTTTCCATCTGGCTTACCTGAGTGGCTTGGGAATTGAACCAGGACCAGCAGTCTGAAAACAAGCACATTTAACCACTGAGCCATCTTCCCAGCTCCATCTTCTCGTATTTTCAACAGATAGAAAATTCATCTTTGCTCTCCCACTACTTTCAGTATTCTTGGATTTACATCATCCATGCCTTTTTCCTCTCCACTCATTTATATTTAATGTTAGAGCTGAGGGTGTAGTTTATTAGTAGAGTGCTTGCTTGGCAAGGGTGAGGCACTGGGCTTAATATCTCTCTTCTACACACGTATATACTGTGTACATCTATTTAATAATCTGTATTTGCATATTATTAATGTTGATACTGTGGGTTTAGGTTTTTTTTTTGTTTATTTTTATTTATTTGAGAGCGACAGACAGACAGAGAAAGAGGCAGGTAGATAGAGAATGGGCGCGCCAGGGCCTCCAGCCACTGCGAATGAACTCCAGATCCATGCGCCCCCTTGTGCATCTGGCTTAGGTGGATCCTGGGGAATCAAGCCTTAAACTGGGGTCCTTAGGCTTCACAGGCAAGCTCTTAGTCACTAAGCCATCTCTCCAGCCCAGATACTGTGGTAATGTGTCCCCCAAAGTTTATTTTGTTGGAAGCTTAGTGCCGATGCAACAGTATTGAAATGAGAGACCCTTCTTTCTTGAGGGAGGATCTCACTACGTAGCCCTTGAACTTGAGATCCTTCTGCACCGGCTCCTCCCCTACAAAGTGCTGCTTTTACAGCTATGCCCACCACAGCCAGCCCAGAGGTTGTACCTTTAAGAGATTACTAGGCCAGGGCTGGAGAGATGGCTTAGCGGTTAAGCACTTGCCTTTGAAGCCTAAGGATCCCCGTTCGAGGCTCGATTCCCCAGGACCCACGTAAGCCAGATGCACAAGGGGACACATGCATATGGAGTTCCTTTGCAGTGGCTGGAGGCCCTGGCGCACCTATTTCCCCCTCCCTCCATCTGACGCTGTCAAGTAAATAAAAATAAACAACAACAAAAAGGAGGTTACTAGGCCATGAGGTCTCTGCACCAGGCTGTACCTCTTAAAGCCCCCCCCCCCACATTCCAACATTGCCACATTGGGGATCAAGCCCCCCGACACAAGAATCCTTGGAAGACAAACTCAAAGCACACCCAGTCCAGAGTAGAGGGCCAAGACAAAGTCTTAAGGTTAAAAAGTATAATTTAATAAGTCGGCTTCACAGGTTGGCTTAAGGTTGCAATCGTACTGGTCTCGCTTGAACAAACGTCCCATGGTTTCATGTCAAAAATACAAGTATTATTAACTGATGAGGTGGGTGGGCTGGATAGGAGAGGAGAGGGGAAAATGAGGCAAACGGTAAGGGACCTAGAGGCTGACACAACTGAAGAATTATATTCTAGCAGGACGTCATGTGACCAAACACTCCAACCACAAGGACAGATAAATGCCCCTTGCTTGTGCAGCATCTTCTCTCATTAGCCTTGCAGGCTTGCCTGGCTCTACCTTGCATCTGACACCATGGTCATCTGGGAATGAAACCAAGTTATGACAGAATGCAGGAATGAGCTCTATTTTAAAGAAATTCCTGACCCATTCCTGGAACTCCCTGCCTTCTGCTCCCCATCCTTCACTCATGAATAGTCCTCCTCTCATTAAAGTTTGCCCACAACATAAGCTACGCAAGGGCTGGAGAGATGTTTTCACTTATTTTTTTATTTAATTTAATTTATTTATTTGAGAGCAACACACACAGAGAGAAAGAGGCAGATAGAGAGAGAGAGAGAAAGAGAGAGAGAGAATGGGCGTGCCAGGGCCTCCAGCCACTGCAAACGAATTCCAGACACATGCGCCCCCTTGTGCATCTGGCTAATGTGGGTTCTGGGGAATCGAGCCTCGAACCGGGGTCCTCAGGCTTCACAGGCAAGCGCTTAACCACTAAGCCATCTCTCCAGCCCCTTAACTTATTATTATTATTTTTTTTTTAGGAGAGAAGGAGAGAGAGAATTGGTGCAACAGGGCCTCCAGCCATTGCCATCGAACTCCAGACATGTGCACCACCTTGTGTGGATGTGTGACCTTGTGCATGTGTCGCCCTGTGTGTCTGGCCTATGTGGGATCTGGAGAGTCAAACGTGGGTTCTTAGGCTTTGCAAGCAAGCGCCTTAACTGCTAAGCCATCTGTCCAGCCTTGTTTTAACTTTTTTATTGACAGCTTCCATACACACAGTAGCTTTTTGCTGTCTACTGATGAGAATTCTCAACATGACAGGCATTGGGGCAGGGGGAGTTGTTGTGACTCCAAAAGCTCTGGAGGGAAAGCAGCCCCCATAAATGAATGCCTGCCAAAGATAACTTTCAACTACTTCTGTGTGGTTGAAGGCTCGGCCTAACAGGCAGTATGTCTGGGCTCACTGTAGGGCAAGTTCTGTGAGGATGGGACGTGTTTTCCACACTTGTCAGAGCCTTGTGTTGATTTCCCCCTCTCCTCAAAGCCTGGGTTTTCCTCCTTCCAGCTGCTGCTTCTTCCAGGCCACCTACCCTGGCTCACTCATGCCGGCTGTCTGCTGCAGATAGTGTAAGAACTGCCTTTTCCCACTTAAAAAAAAAAAAAAATTATTTAGTTGGGCGTGGTGGCGCACTCCTTTAATCCCAGCACTTGGGAGGCAGAGGTAGGAGGATCGCCATGAGTTCGAGGCCACTGTGAGACTACATAGTGAATTTCAGATCAGCCTGGGCTAGAGTGAGACCCTTCCTTGAAAAAACAAACAAACTAACTAACTAACTAACTAACTAACTAACTAACTAACTAACTAACTATATATTTTATTTGTGTGTGTGTATGAGAAAGAGAGAGAGAATGAGCATGCCAGGGCCTCTAGCCACTGCAAACTAACTCCAGATGCATACACCACCTTGTGCATCAGGCTTACGCAGGTACTGGGGAACTGAACCTAGGTCTTTAGGCTTTTCAGTCAAGCGCCTTAACCACTGATCCATCTCTCCATTCCCTTCTCCCACTTTCTGCTTTGCTTTTTCCTTAGATCACAAGTTGTGCCCTGTTGGCTCAGGGATCTGATACGTCAGGGGCAAATGAAACTCTTAGAGGGACAAGAACAAAGTTCACTCATCTTTGGATCTTTAGAACCTAACATGTAGAGGCCATAAGAGGGCGAATGTTAAGTGGATGCTGGTGTGCCAATATATTAATGTGAGGTGGTAGCTTAAAGTTATTTCCCTATCAATAGCCTATAACACGGAGGGACATGCTTTGGAAGAAAAGTGAGCCTTCTGTCTTGGCCTGTTCCATGTCGTTATCATAGACTATCACAGACTGAAGAGTTTAGAAAGAAAAAAAATACACTTTGCTCTCCGTTTGTGACATGAGCCATGTGACTGCATCTGGCCAGGACTTTCTGGATGCAGGAAGGTGGCAAGGCGTGAGGGCGAGACAATGCATGAAAGGACCAAACTTACTCCTGAAACAATCCCACTCTTGCAATGCCAAGGATGCTTTCATGATAACACTAATCGATTTATGAGGGCAGATATTTGTGATGATTATTATTAATTTTACAACCCCCAACACCATTACATGGAGGATTAAGCTTCCAACATAGGACCTTTGGGGCCACACATCCCAACACAGCACCTTATATTTCTCATGTCTCCTTTCAGGAGAATTAAAAATTCCTCCTATGTGTAAGTCTCTGCTAATTGTACTGATGTTTTTCCTTGGCCACTGCCTGAATGTCCATATAGTGGGGAAAAAGCTATTTTTTTTTCCTACAGGCTGACCTGGAATTCACTATGTAGCCTCAGGTGGCCTCGAACTCACGGTGATCCTCCTACCTCTGTCTCCTGAGTGCTGGGGTTAAAGGCGTGCGCCACCATGCACAGCTTCTACACTGTTCTTTTACTTAGGATGTGCAAACTAAATGATGAAAGACAGATCAACAGGAGAAAAAGGCATACAGAGAAAGGGGCTTTATAGGAAAGAAGTCACACTCTAGAGGACTGATTAGACATGGCACTTTATATATCATCTTATCAAAGGGTTATAGGGCTGGAGAGATGGCTTAGTCGTTAAGGCAAAGCCAAAGGACCCAGATTCGATTCCCCATGACCCACGTAAGCCAAATGCACAAGGGGGCGCATGCATTTGGAGTTTGTTTGCAGTGGCTGGAGGCCCTGGTGTGTCCATTCTCTGTCTGTCTCTTTCTCTCTTTGTTTATGAAATAAATAAAATGAAGTTTTTTAAAAAGGTGATAAATTTTGGATAAGTAACTAGATGAAATAGGGCTATAGGGAGGTAAACTGTGGAAAGACAACTAGGAAATGTACAATAGATATGGGTTTTTTATGTTTAAAAAATGTATTTTATTTACTTATTTGCAAGCAGAAAGACATAGAGAGAAGAGAGACAGATAGAGAAAATGGGCATGCCAGGGCCCAGCTACTGCAGATATGCCCCAGATACATGTGCTACTTTGTGTATCTGGCCTTATGTGGGTGCTGGGGAATCAAACCCGGGGTGCTGGGCTTTGCAGTCAAGCACCTTAACCACTGAGCAATTTCTCCGGCCCTTAAGTAGATTTTTTTTTTTTTTTTAAGTAAGGTTTGCTTTGCAGACTCAAGTCTCTGGTGTCATTCTCCTCCCCCTGGTATGGGGGAATGGGACCCTTTTGCAAATAGAAAATGAGCTTTTTCATATAACAAGGGAAGGCTGGGCATGATAGTGCACGCTTTTAATCCCAGCATTAGGGAGGCAGAGGTAGGAGGTGAATTCGAGGCCACCCTGAGAGTACATAGTGAATTCCAGGTTGGCCTGGGCTAGAGCGAAACCCTACCTTGAAAAACAACAAAAAAATAAAATAAAATAAAATAAAACATATAACAAGGGAAGTCAGGAAAAATAACAAAAAAAAAAAAAAAGAGCATTGCTCTAGAAATCTGAGCTTAGTCCAGTATTCTCTGTAACCTGATTCCACTGTCCACTTCCAATATAATCCTATTAGCATTATAAATTTATTAAAAGGAGTAAATTATTATTTTAAATATGGGCTTGCTTACACTTAAACTAAAATTTGACCCAGAATACTCTCAGGGAAAGGAATTTAAATAGGTATGCTGAATACGTGCTTCTGTCTACTTAACTAGAATTTGACCTGCAATAATCTCAGCGACGTTGTCTCTCACAGAATGTCCTAGATATCTGTGATCTTATTTCTAATAGCTAAATAAGCTAATCCCCACAAAGCCACACGAGTAGTCTACTGATGCAGCACATGGAAGAATTAGGATGTTCTTGATAGGCAACTGCAAGAAGCTACCTGCTGAGTCACTGAGCTGATCTATTTTTAATCCAATGAGCAAACCTTCTATTTGATGTGACCTTATCTGAATGATGTCTTCCTCAGAGCTTATAAAATAAACTACACCCCTCCAAAAAAATGGAGGAATCACTCGTTCTGATCACCATAGCAAAATAATTATGCTACTTCTTCAATCAGACATAAATCTTTTCTTTTCACTAGAGAGCAAATAATTACTGACTTAACAAGGACAAACAGGTAACTAAATTGTAAGAACAGTTTAGCAAAACTAAATTTCTATTTTATTTGAGGATTTATCTTTATAGTAGTAATGCTGGAAAACATTACTTATGGTGAGAATTGTATCATCTTACATGTGGTACTTTATTACTGGTGAAAAAAGTGAAGTAGATGAAGGTCACCACGTGGTGCTGCTTAAACTGAATGAACAAGAGGTTTTGCTTTTGCTGGAAAAAGTACCATCAAAGTTGTGACATTTATGCTGATTTAACTAGAAAAGGAGAGCAGTAGCGAGTATAAAACCACCTTATTAAACAACAACAACAAAAAGAAATCTTCTAATTGGGTGCCATGTATTAATGACTTCTTTTAAATTTCCATAAGAAAATAAATAATTTGGTGTTAATTGTTTGAAAAGATTGAGAGAAATGCTGTTGTCTTGGGTTAGCTAATTGTCTGTTGGTAATAAAATCACAAACATAATTCTTTCACATTAGGGACAAAGCCACATTTTAAAGTTCTGTTGGAGCCGAGCACACCTTTAATCCCAGCACTCGGGAGGCAGAGGTTTGAGGATCGCTGTGAGTTCGAGGCCACCTTGAGACTACCTAGTGAATTCTAGGTCAGCCTGACCTAGAGTGCGAGACTACCTCAAAAAACCTCCAAATAAATAAATAAAGTTCTGTTGGATAAGTGGACTTGAGTTTACCAGGTCTGTGAGCTCTTGTTTATGGAAGTGAGAATCACATTAAGTGATATTTTAGATTCATTTTTTTCACAAATTTCAGTAATTTAACGTAGTCATGTATCTTTCGAGTGAGAGACGTCTTCCTGACAAAGACCTTTGCCTTACAGTTCTCGGGACGTCATCTCTACGTTTTAGTTATATCTTCCCCCAAAGTCTTTAGAGTTCCCCATAAGTTTTCCAGAGTCAAGGATGTCTTTAAAACAGTGGGCAATGATATCTCAGGAAGTTAAGTGGCCTTAAGGTAGTTAACACTAAAAATGAAAATTTCTCTCTTTTGGCTTTTTTCCACCTTCCTATTTCCCAGTGCATATTTGTATAGGTAATGAAAACTTCAAGAGGAACTTTAAAAATTACATTTCTTGGGCTGGAGAGGTGGCTTAGCAGTTTAAGGCACTTACCTACAAAGCCAAAGGACCCAAGTTTGATTCCCTAGGACCCATGTAAGCCAGATACACAAGGTGATGCATACATCTGGAGTTCATATGCAGCAGCTAAAGGCCCTAGCATGCCCATTCTCTCTCTCTCTCTCCCTCTCCCTCTTTCTCTGTCTCAAATAAATCAATTTTGATTTAAAAAAAGAAAATTACATTTCCTTTGTTGCAGATGCTATAAATTGCCTGCCTCATGTCTACTTTTCTTCATTCTTTTTTGTAAGAATTTATTTAGAAACCAGGCATGGTGGTGCACGCCTTTAATCCCAGCACTGGGGAGTCAGAGGTAGGAGGATCGCCGTGAGTTCGAGGCCACCCTGAGACTACATAGTGAATTCCATCCAGGTCAAGCCTGAGCTGGAGTGAGATCCTACCTTGAAAAACAAAAACATAATAACAGCAACAACAACAAAAAAGAATTTATTTCAAGAGAGGGAGAGAGAGAAAGAATGGACACACCAGGGCTTCTAGCCACTGCAAACAAACTTCAGATGCATGTGCCACTTTGTGCACCTGGCTTATGTGGGTCCTGGGCAGTTGAATCTGGGTCATTAGGCTTCACAGGTCTTAACTACTAAGCCATCTCCCCTGCCCTACTTTTCTTCATTCTTTTTCAAAAAATATTTTATTTATTTATTTGATGGGCGGGGGGGGGGTGAGAGAGAGAGAGA